>NC_045958.1:16542545-17194545 GCF_010909765.2 Amblyraja radiata
CCTTATACCTCCCAAAGCAAATCACCTCCATGATCTTAACTCCAGTCTACATCCTGCCCCAATAGTATGGTCCAAACAGAACCATCCGAGGGTTCGCCGACCAGAGACCTTGCATGAAATGGGAGGTCAACAATCTCTCGTGGAGCAGCTCTGCAGCGTTCAAATCCGGCGATCCAAAGTCATACAAAAAGACAATAAATCTCCAAAGGCCATGGGGATTGCAAAGAGACACATCCAGACAAAAATGCTGGATGCTCAGTAAGTCATAATTTCCTACAAGGTGAAATGAGTAGCTCAAATGACAGTGATGAGCTTCATGTTTTATAAGCTCGATTTGAAAGGGAAAATAACAATGTACCTTCACAGGCCCCCACAAACCCTAATGACCCTGTGATCTCAGTCTCCAAGGCTGACATCAGAAGATCCTTCCGGAGGTGAACCCTCGGAAAACAGCCCAGCCCAGCCCGGCCACAGTCTCAAATGTTGCGCCGAATAATCCACTTGCGTTTTTAGTTTAGTTTAGAGATACAGCGTGGAAACTGGCCCTTCGCCCACCGAGTCTGTGCCGACCAAAGGTTCAAAGGTTCAAAGGTTATTTTATTGGTCACATACACCTAGGTGTAGTGAAATGCTTCTTGCCAATGCAGCACATAAAGAAAGAATACAGACATGACAATAATAAGGAAATTTAAACATAAAAACATCCCCCCACAATGGTTCCCACTATGAGGGAAGGCACAATGTCCAGTCCCCATCCCCATGTCCACCCATAGTCGGGCCTATTGAGGCCTCCGCAGTTGCCTTTACGGAGGCCCGATGTTCCAGGCCGTTCTCGCCGGGTGATGGTGCTCCGGCGTCGGGAGAATCCTCTCAGCGGCTTGGGACACCTGGAACGGCCGCTTCCCTTACCGGAGACCGCGGCTTCCGAAGCCAACAAGGTCGCGCTGGATGGAGCTCCACTACTGGCGATCTCATCGAGCGATCCCAGGCTCCCGATGAAAAGTTCAGCGCCGCCGCCCGCGGCTGGCCGCTCCACAGTCCCGCAGCTCCGCGATGTTTTTCTCGGCGATCTCAGCATACCGGAGTTCCAGCGCGGCGACCCAGGCAAGGCATCGCCCGCTCCGCAATAGCGCTCCAGTGCTGTGCCGCCGCCAAAGCCGAGGTACTGGGCGGTCCCCTCAGGAAACGCCGCTCCAGGCCCGCTGGTAGGCAGCGAGGACGGGTCGAAAGTGCAGCCTGGAGAAAAGCTGCCTCTCCGACCAGGTAGAGACCCTGAAAAGTAGTTTCCCCCTTACCCCCCCCCACCCCCCACAAAGACTAGAACTCCAAAACACAAAACACTAAAACTCGCTAAATTTTTTTTTAAAAAGAGTGAAAAAACGAACAGCTGCAGGCTGGGCAGCCATACCACACAGGACGGCGCCCCCAGCGATCCCCACACACTATCCTACACACACGAGAGACAATTTACGCTTATACCAAGCCATTTAACCTACATACCTGTACGTCTTTGGAGTGTGGGAGGAAACCGAAGATCTCGGAGAAAACCCACGCGGTCACGGGGAGAACGTACACATTCTGTACAGACAACCGCCCGTAGTCAGGATCGAACCCGGGTCTCTGACGCTGTAAGCGCTGTAAGAGCTGTAAGGCAGCAACTCTACCACTGCGACACCGTGCCGCACAGGGATGGACATCTTCAAACTCTCATTAGAGGTCCCCACATGCTTTATAATTACATCCATAAGACTGATGTTGAAGAAGAGCAAGGTGACCTGCCTCAATGTCTACCGGCCGTTGGCATTCATCTCCATTGTACTTCAAGGGGTTGGTTATATCGCAAATCAACTCCTCCCTCAGTAATGACCTGGAACCACTTTAATTTGTCTCCCACCACAGCAGATCAAAAGTGGATGTGAGCTTGGTGACTCTCCACTCTCGCTGGACCACTTGGGCAATGGGAACACATATGTCAGGCTATTGGTTTTCGACGACCGGTTAGCGCTCAACACCATCATCCTTTCCAAACTAATTTTCCAATGTGGGAAACTGGGTCTCTATTGCTCCCTATGCAATTAAGACCTTGGGTTCCTCATTTGCAGATATCAGTGAGTATGTTGGGCTGCTTGCTCAGTCCACTGCTCTGTACTCTCCATACATATGACTGTGCTGCCAGACAAACCTCTAAGCCCCATCTTTAAATTCGTCAATGATACCACCGTTTTGGAACAAATAATGGGTGATGATGAGTCAGAGTACAGGAAGGAGATTGATGATCTGATTGAATGTTGCTGAAACAACATTGTTGTTCTCAACATTAGCAAGACTAAGGAACTGATTGTTGACTTCAGGAAGGGAAAGCTGAGGGACCATGCATCTTGCCAAATATGCCATTGAAATTGTGCAAGTGTGCAGTGGAGAGCAAAATGACGGGTTGCCTCAAGGCCTAGTTTGAAGTGTTGGTGGCTGCAGGTGAAGGACATTGCCCGCCCGGTCCATTATGGATACTGAGCTCCCCACCGCTGAAGTGATCTACAGGAAGCGCTGGCTCAAGAAAGCGGCAAATATCATCAATGTTCAACACATTAGGCTGTGCTCTCTTCTCGTTTACACCATTATAACCACGGGACTGTCATATGCTGAGAGAATGGAGCAGCTGGGCTTGTACACTCTGGAGTTTAGAGGGGATCTCATTGAAACATATAAGATTGTTAAGGGCTTGGACACGCTAGAGGCAGGAAACGTGTTCCCGATGTTGAGGGACTCCAGAACTAGGGGCCACAGTTTAAGAATAAGGAGTAAGCCATTTAGAACGGAGACGAGGAAACACTTTTTCTCACAGAGAGTGGTGAGTCTGTGGAATTCTCTGCCTCAGAGGATGGTGGAGGCAGGTTCTCTGGATACTTTCAAGAGAGAGCTAGATAGGGCTCTTAAAAATAGCGGAGTCAGGGGATATGGGGAGGAGGCAGGAACGGGGTACTGATTGGGGATGGTCGGCCATGATCACATTGAATGGCGGTGCTGGCTCAAAGGGCCAAATGGCCTACTCCTGCACCTATTGTCTATTGTCTATTGCATATAATGAAGAAGGTAAAGGAGCCTGAAAACTCTTACCTCCATATTCCAGAACAGCTTTTGCCCATCAACCATAATGCACGTACCACCATGCACAACCCTAACCACAAACCTACTGAACCTCTATGAACTTTGCACCACTCTGGTTGCTTTACATATTTCAGCTTTTAGACTATCTTGCTCTGGTTTACTTAGAATAACTGACAATCCATCGTGAATTTATTATTGTTTTTTTGCATCTAATGTGCATGTGAAGCTGCAGCAAGTAAGAATTTAATTGATCCTGTTCACATCCAGTGCATATGACTCTTAACAAATGAGAACTCCAAGGTCAAGTGTTGAGTACCATTTTATTAATACCAACCACAAAATCTGTGCTGTAACTAATGCTTTTAATTGATTTTACAAATTTGGAGCAATCAAGGATTAGATCAAGTGATATAAAAATACTGCATTACACTCCCAAAAGTAGCCCACCTAGAATTGTTTCCCGTTATTCCTTCTTTCCCTTTACACCACAAACTGTTCCATTGCTGAGACTGTCCCAAGGATTTGCATTTAAAAGCTCCTTTCTCTCATTTCCTATTGGTGGGTAGCCCATGCTCTATATATTTAACATTCTGTGATGGCTCATCGGAGATTAGGGATGCATTGTGAAGCACAATCCAGCTGTCCCATATGGCCTTTGCAACTGGACCCTAATATCTAGTGCTAGCAGGAACAAGAAGCCCTGTTAGACTGATTGTGGCTATTACAGGGAGTAAGCGAGATGGGTGTGGCTAACTAATTATCTTTGGCATGGGTGAAGGAATAGGTATGGAATTGACCAAGTGCTTTACACATTTCCCAGATTTCTTTGCCTGTGAAGTCCAATGAAAAGAAAATCAGGTAGGTTGTAAAACGGCTGACTCACCCACTGGCGTCTATGAAGATGTGTGGGATTGGTCGCTTGAGTTTAAAATCCAGTGTGGCAATGACTTTATCCATAAATGCAAACACACGGTGATCGAAGCTTGAGAAACTTACTTGTGTCGACTTCCGTGACTAGAATGGGTTTTGAAAACTGAATCCTAAATCCCCAGGGATAAGCACCAGTTCCTTTGGCAATCTTCACCGTCCGCTCCCGAACTGTGGGACATGAATCAAAGAGTAACGTCATGCTTGTGGGATGGAAATGTGGAAGCAGCTGTAATTGGCAAAAATCTGAAAATGCCTTCAAGATATTATATAAGATCAACATGGGGGACAGGGATGGGGTGAGAGGGTAGTGTGGAGGAGTTGTGGAAGAGCATTTTGATGATCAACATTCAGTGAGGTTTAGCAGTTGCTTCAGAAATAATTAAACAGTTATTTTCACAGTTCAATGAGCGAGGTCCCAAACAAGGGTCCTGACTAAATTATTTCACAACTCTGGAACAGGTATGGTCTTGATTTCTTGTAGGAACAATTGACATTGCATGCAAAACGATTTCCTACAAGTACAGAGTGGTGGTAGATAGACATAAAAAGCTGGAGTAACTCAGAAAAGGAATAAGTGACATTTTGGATCGGGACTTTGCTTCACCCGAAACGTCACCTATTCATTTTCTCCAGAGATGCTGCCTGTCCCGCTGAGTTACTGCAGCTTTTTGTGTCCAACTTCAGTTTAAACCAACATCTGCAGTTCCTTCCTACACAGGTACAGAGTGGTATTGGATCTGATGTAATGGCTTTCTGGAAATGAAACAAGACAATGCTTAGAAAAAGGTTAAAAATCAAAAAACTTAAAATGGAATCTGAAATAAAGACAGGAATGGCAGATCAGGATACATTAGTGGAAGAAGAAATAACGTCAATGTTTCAGATCAAAATGTTGGAACTGGGAGAGAGAACAAGTTTGTTTTAAATTGCAATGGCAGCCTCTCCCAAGTCACCTTGGAACTTTAGCATATTAGTCCATGTTAGGATAAAGACTGGGATGAGATTTGAAACAGAATGGTGTCATACAGTGTGGAAACAGGCCCAACTTGTCCACACCGGCCAACATGTCCCAGCTACACTAATGGCACCTGCCCACGTTTAGTCCATATCCCTCCAAACTTGTTTAACTGTCTAACTGTTTCTTAACTGTTGGGATAGTCCCTGCCTCAACTACCTCCTCTGGCAGTTTGTTCCATGCACGCACCACCCTTTGTTACTCCTCAGATTCCTATTAAATCTTTTCCCCTTCACCTTATACCTATGTCCTCAATTCACCTACTCTGGGCAAGAGACCCCGTGCATCTACCCGATCTATTCCGCTCATGATTTTATACACCTCTACAAGATCACCCCTCATCCTCCTGTGCTCCAAGGAATAGAGTCCCAGCTTACTCAACCTCTCCCTATTACTCAGAAACGCTAGTCCTGGCAACATCCTTGTAAATCTTCGTATCCTTTCCAGCTTGACAACATATTTCCTATAACTAATTTGGTGCTGGCAAAATGCAAACTGTACATGAATAAGTGATTTATTGGTGAGTAAGTAACAGCTGATAGCATTGTCAATACTGCCCTTTTTTTCTGAGCCTCACACACACGCACTAACCATCCCCTCCACAGACACACTAATCCTCCCCCTTGATATTATAATAATATTATTAATTTGCTCCTTTCCCCCCATCCCCCGCCCTATCCACTCACGCATAGTCCCCAACTGCACAGGCATGGCTAGAGGGAGAGGGGGGGGGGGTGGTAGAGAGGGAAGGGGGAGGGGGTACAGAGGGAGAGGGTGAGGGAGGTGGAGAGGGAGGGTAGAGGGAGGGGGAGGGGGTAGAGAGGAAGAGGGAGGGGAATAGAGATTGAGGGGTGGGGGGGGGGCGGCGTCACAGGGGAGGGCTGGTCCGCAAACGCAATACTCCACCACTCACTCATAGGTCCCAATACTCAGCACTCCCTAGAGGGAGGGGGGTGAAGAGGGAGTGGTGGTAGAGAAGTAGGGGGGGGGGGACAGAGAGGGAGGGTGGGGCAGAGAGAGGGGGGCAGAGAGAGGGGGGCAGAGAGGGAGGGGAGCAGAGAGGGAGGGGGCAGAGAGGGAGGGGGCAGAGAGGGGGGGGCAGAGCGGGGGGCAGAGAGAGGGGGGCAGAGAGAGGGGGGCAGAGAGGGAGGGGGGCAGAGAGAGTGGGGCAGAGAGAGGGGGGCAGAGAGGGAGGGGGGCAGAGAGGGAGAGGGGCAGAGAGGGGGGGGGGCAGAGAGGGGGGCAGAGCGAGAGGGGGGCAGAGAGAGGGGGGCAGAGAGGGAGGGGAGCAGAGAGGGAGGGGGCAGAGAGGGAGGGGGCAGAGAGGGGGGGGGCAGAGAGGGGGGCAGAGAGAGGGGGCAGAGAGGGAGGGGAGCAGAGAGGGGGGGCAGAGAGCGGTGCAGAAAGGGGGGGCAAAGAGGGAGGGGGGGTAGAGAAGGAGGTGGTAGAGAGGGAGGGGGAGGGGTAGATAGGTAGAGGGAGGGGAGGGTAGTAGAGAGGAAGAGAGGGAGGGGTGGTAGAGAGGGGGGGGGGCAGAGAGGGAGGGGGGTCGAGAGAGAGGGGGGTAGAGAGGGAGGGGTAGAGAGGGAGGGGGAAGAGAAGGAGGGGGTAGAGAGGGAGGGTGAGGGGGTGGAGGGTGAGGGAGGGGGTAGAGGGGGAGGGGTGGTAGAGAGGGAAGGGGCAGAGAATGGGGTAGAGAGGGAAGGTGAGGGGTAAAGAGGGAGGGTGAGGGGGGTAGAGGGAGGGGGAGGGGGACGGCTTCAGGCAGGGCCTGTCGGGCGCTGGTGGGGGGAGCGCTGTCGTGGCCTATCGCTGCCTACCGCTGCAGCTACCTAGCGCTGTCGTGGACTACCCCTGCCACTGCCTATTGCTGTTGTGGCCTACTGCTGCCGCTCCCCAACAGCCTCAGGCAGGGATCGGTGGGGAGCATCCTGCAGCTGGGGACGAGACGGCTTAAGACAGGGGCCGGTGCGGGGGAATGTCCTGTAGCGAGGGAGGGGGATGGCTTCAGGCGGGGGCTGTCGGGGTCCGGGGGGTAACGTCGTACACACGGGGGAGGTGGAATGCTTCAGGCGGGGTCTGTTAGGGGCCGGTGGGGGGGGGGGGGGGGGGGGGGTGCTCACTCTGGCCTCCTCCATGACCAGAGTGAGCACCACCGGAAATTGGAGGAGCAGCACCTCATTTTCAACTTGAGCAGTTTGCACCCTAGCGGCATGAACATTGACCTCCAATATCCGGTAGCCCTTGCTGTCTACTCCCCTTCTCAGCTCTCCCTCAACCCTCTGGCTCCTCCTCTTCCTTTTTTCCTTTCTTCTCCCTGCCCCTGCACCCTACATCAGTCTGAAGAAGGGTTTCGGCCCGAAACGTTACCTATTTCCTTCGCTCCATAGATGCTGCCTCACCCCGCTGAGTTTCTCCAGCACTTTTGACTACCTTCGATTAGATAGATAGATAGATAGATAGATAGATAGATAGATAGATAGATAGATAGATAGATAGATAGATAGATAGATAGATAGATAGATAGATAGATAGATAGATAGATAGATAGATAGATAGATAGATAGATAAAACAATCCTTAGTGATTAGCCGATAAGAGATAACAAAGTTGTGGTAAATTTATTACTTGCTGCAGGGTGAGCTCTCTTGCCAAGGCACCGGGGATTGTTCTCAGGGTTGCGTTCACCTCCGCCGAAGATCCAGGAAGTAGAATTATAAGTCTCTGTGTAAATGCCTCTTTGTTCATTCTCAGCCCGCACTTGTGCCAGGTCCATGGAACGCGTTTCTTCTGAGGTCACTGCATGTGGCAGAGAAAGAGCAGAAGCAGGGTTTTAAATGATCAAAAGTACTGGTAAATCATTTTCCAAAGTTTGAAACTGCAATTTATTTGAAGGCAAAAATATATGTATGATTCCAAGGCAACTTAACATTAACGATTTCCCATTGATTCATTTTCTCACCGTCAAGATAAATGAAAAAAAAAACAAGTATTTCAGTCCCTCTGAGAGAATACAATGCAGCTTCTCCTAGCTCTGCATACATCTTCCTTGCAAACAATAGCAAGTTGTGCTCTATGGGATCAGCATGTGAAACTCAAGGACATTGAAGGTGAAGAATGAATCTGCAAAGATGCAGGACACTTTAAATTATTAGTGTTACTATTTCCCACATATTCATGTGAAGCAACACACATCCTACTTATTGTTCACTATTTCTATATTCTCCTGCATAACCTGAACTGCTGAACACACCTTACTTTAGTTTAGAATTTAATTTAGAGTTACAGCATGGTAACAGACCCATTGACCCATCAAATCCATTCCGACCATAGAACACCCGTTCACCTTAATTCTATGTTATCCCATTTTCTCATCCTTTACATACTGAGAGTAATTTACAGAGACCAATTAACCTACAATCCCACACATCTTTGGGATGTGGGAAGAAACCAGAGCACCTGGAGGAAACCCACATGCAAACTCCATGCAGGCAGCACCTGAGGTTAGGATCGAAATAGGGTCGCTGATGCTGTGATGCAGCATTTCTATCAGCTGCACCACTGTGCTGCCTGCATTGTTCTATATTTCAGAGCTTTTACATATCTTTTATTTGCAAAGCTGAATCTCTCTGTTCTCTCATTAATCTATCAACCCATTGATTCAGCAACAGCTAATCATCGAAGGAACCATTGGCTTCATCATATCATATACTTTCTCATTGTCCTGTCCATCCCTCCCCGACCTCTCTGCAATTTAAAACAAACTTGTTTTCTAACTTTTCCAGTTCTAATGAAAGATCTTTGACCTGAAATATTACAGTATCTCTATCTCTTTCCTCAGAATTTCTAATGTGCCAATATACACAAATACCACAATACCACCGACCTTGGTTGTGTGGCAATAAAATTATTTCTATTCTATTCTAAAATTATTTCTAAATACCACATTTTGAATGATATATGCCACATATTTATACAAGTGTTATATTAATGTAGCAATCCAATGTTGTATGGTTAGAGCATTTTCATGCTAAGGATTTCCTTGAGCTTTCTTCAGACTGGTTGCCTGTAATTTTGTGGGAAGATGTGCTGAAACCCTGCTTATATGTATAAGTGTGCTTAGAATTGAAAATATAGTGTATTATCAGGATTTACATTCAAGAACTTCATGCTGGCTTTCTCTAATCAATCAGCATTGGTCTCTGTGCTTCAAATGTTCCTCACCACTGAGATTAAATTGATATATTTATAATTACTCAGTTTATCACTACACTGTCTTTTTGAACAAGGGTATAATCTTTTCAACTTTATAGTCATCAGGCACCATGTAGAGTTAAAGATATTTCAAAGGTTATGGCCGGGGTCTCTAAAATGTCCTTAACTTCATCCAGCAATAGGTGAATCATTTACTTTAGATCTAGGTCGCCTTTCTCATTACTCCTTGTTTTGTCATAGAGAGTTAAAGGGTTATACACATGGATAAAGGATCTCTGGCTCAATGAACCTGGCCATCAAGCTCCTATGTACAGTAATCTTACATTCACCATATTTTATTCTTCCCACATTCCCATCAGCTCACAGAATCCAACACTCACCTACACACACAAGGGGCAACTTATAGTGGCCAGTGAACCCAGCAGTCTGCTTGTCTTCAGGATGTGAGGAAACAGGAGCACCCACGTAAATCATAGTCATACAGTGTGGAAACATGCCTTTCAGTCCAACTTGCCCACACCGACCAACATATCCCATCTACACTAATCCCACCTGCCTGCGTTAGGCCCACCTATCTATATATTTAAAAGTCTGATCTTGTATGTGGATTTGTGTGTGTGTAAGTAAGTAAGTAAGTAAGTAAGTTTATTGGCCAAGTATTCACATACAAGGAATTTGCCTTGGTGCTCCGCCCACAAGTAACAACATGACATACAGTGACAGTTACGAATGTCTCAGAAAACACTAAATATTAATAATAATAAAACATTAATGATAAAACACCATTGACAAAGCATGTGAACCAACAAAATACCAGATCAAAGGGAGGCTACAGATTTCTGGCTGTTGAGTAGAGCAACTACTCGTGGATAAAACTGTTTTTATGTCTGGCTGTGGCAGCTTTGACAGTCCGGAGTCGCCTTCCAGAGGGAAGTGATTCAAAGAGTTTGTGGCCAGGTTGAGAGGGGTCAGAGATGATCTTGCCCGCTCGCTTCCTGGCCCTTGCAGTGTACAGTTCATCAATGGAGGGAAGGCTGCAGCCAATAATCTTCTCCGCTGATCGGACGATGCAGGAGTTGCAGTTCGTCCACTTTGTTCTTGAGAGAACGTACGTTTGCCAGGAATATGCTCGGGAGTGTTGTGCGCGATCCTCGTCGCCGGAGTCGGGTGAGTGCTCCAGGGCGCTTCCCACGGGTCCTCCTCCGTCTCAAGACCTTGAACGTAGCCAGAGCCCCGCCGACGAGTATGTCCAAATAATCCAGCGAGTGAGAGAAATCCGGAACGATGTTTGGAGGTACCGTATGTCCGATGTTTATGAGTACCTCTCTCGTGAAAGTAATCTTTGTAGGGTTTTCACAGACGACACAAATGAACAAACACATACAAAACAGCAAGGAGCAGTACACCATGGCTGCCATCGTCGACGCCAGTAGCAGTGTATAATCACATCTTCTTGAAAAAACAATGCGCTAACAGTAAAATGTTTACCTATATGCTCGGCAGAGAATTTTTCCCCGTTGGAGTCCGGAAACCGCTTTCTCTGAATAATTTCATGGTTTAGATTTCCGGGTAATTAGTGACAATGTTCAAATCTGACAAAAGCTTTGAAATAAAAACAACTGTCTTCACTGATGACGTCACAATTGGGTCTGCGTGGCCCGGCGGCCGTGCTCGTGCTGTGAGTGACGTCAACCAACCAAACAACCCACACAACGCCCGACCATCTCTCTCCACCCCCCCCTCCCCGTTATTCAAAAGACGCAGACAGAAAGAAGGAGGCGAGTCGGATTTGGATGAACCTCCAAACTCGCAGTACGTTGGTGACGCCTGCTGTCTGCGGCGGGCCAGACAAAAAACACCAGAACCCAGGAGGAGAAAAAGAAGAGGAGAAAAAAGAAACACCGAAAAAAAGAAAAGAGAAAAAGAAGAAGAGAAAAGGAAGAAGGAAGAAAAAAGAAAGGAAGAAAAGAAGAGGAAGGGAAAAAGAAATGAAGAGGAGGAGAAGGGAAACAGAAAGAGCGAACACGAGAAAAAACTATACCTATTCCCCCTCTCCCATACGAATCTCTTCCACCTCCACCCCCTTACCCCCTCCTGTCTCACCCATCACTCTCTTTCCCACCCTCTCCATCCATGCCTTCCAACCACTCCTCCTCCCCCCCCCTAAACATTGTTCATAAACATTGCGATAGTACCTGCAAATGTTGCGTCAGTACCTGCAAACATCTACGGACACATGTGAGCTCCTGGCCTGTGAAATCCATGGAGTCACAGACACATCTGAGCTCCACTTATTCAGCACGAGAGTTCAGGATTGAACAAGGTCCATGAGTGAATGGCTCGATTGTAATCATGTATTGTGATACACTAAACTAAACTAAACTAAACTAATTGCACCACAGTGAATTATCAATTGGTTGTCTGCCTTGAATATCAATCACATCTTCCACTATTGAATCTCCAACAGAATCTTCTTCTTTGGTGAAGTTTGATGTAAAATGGTGTCAAGGAAAGAGTCTTCACGTCGAGGCCCTGTTCCCACCAATCTTTCCACCACCACACACAAGAAGCACGAGAAACGCAAGACCGTTGTATGCGGATGCCGAGAATTGTGTTCAGCTCTGGCTGAACAACTTCTAATCTTGTCTGTGGACTCGACAAGAAGAAGATGTAAAATTATTTGGTACACAGTCATGTCCTCTCCTTTATTTTGTTTCGACCTTTCCATATGTTTCTAGACCTTCTTAGCTAGCACCTTATGATGAGGATGGTAGATTTCCTACCATAACTGACATAATTAAAGCCAAATTAGTTTTTACAACAATCAACTGGCTTTATTTCTTTCTTTCTCTATTTATTTATTTCTACATTTACTCAATTAGCTGAATTTAAATTCTTTACAGTTGCCGTGGTAGGACACAAACCTATGTCTTCACGATCGGTGATCCAGAACTCAGGTCATTAACCAGTAACCTATGGATTAACTAATCCTTACTAAATATTATTGTATGTTCTGTTCATGGCAAGTGTGAGGGAATACTGCAAAATTAGAAGCAAATTGACTTTACAATGACGTCTCATTCAACAGTCATCCTAAGCCATATAAATGATTGGTGTACAAAGTTCAATCTTTCTTCCAAGTTTTACATAGTCTTTAATAATGGCAATCATTCCATGTCATTCACATGCATCAAATCCTAATAGTTTTATAGACTTTAATTTTACTTATTAATTTGGGTTTTTCTGGCAAGGCTAACATGTACTGTTCATTCCTAATTGCTCTTGAGAAGGTGGTAATAAGTTATTTTGATCCCAGTCCTTCCGGTGAAGGTATCTCACAATGCTGTTGGGTAAGGTGTTCCAGGATTTAAACCCAATGATGATGAAGAACTGGCAATATATTTCCAAGACTGGATAGCGTGTGACTTGGGAGGTCATTGTAGAATATGAGAGGTATAAATAATTACTAAACAAATACACGCACTTCATGCACTCAATAATTCTTACAAATGACAAAATTTTGATAAGAAAATGAACATTAACCAAAAAACTTGCAAATGTATTTGAACATTGCCCCATTTTACGAAGAAAGTAAATTATTTGAGAAACTTTTAATTAAATAAAAGCATTCTACTCCCATTGGCCTTTCACCCTCAAAGCTGGTTCTTCCCCATTCAAATGAAAATGTAAAATTTAACAGACTCACAGGTTTTAATGAAGTGGAATTTAGCTGAAAGCTTTTATAATAGAAAATTGGTGCAGGAGTAGGCAATTTGGCCGTTCAAGCCAGCACCGCCATTCAATATGATCATAGCTGATCGTCCAAAATCAGTAACCCGTTCAGGCGTTTTCCCCATACCCCTTGATTCCCTTAGCCCTAAGAGATAAATCTAACTCTTTCTTGAAAACATCCAGTGAATTGGCCTCCACTGCCTTCTGTGGCCGAGAATGCCACAGATCCACAACTCTCTGGGTGAAATAATTGTTTTGCTAGTACATAAGGCAAAGAGAACACTTGCATTTTCTCAGGCTATTTCTCAATTTCAGCATTTGTTTTCACATGAGTGAGTTACAATATATGTTCACTCTCTGACCTGGAGCTGGGGATGATTATCATAACCAGGACCCCTTCCAAATAAAATCCAATAACGGACATAAAGAGCTTCTTATATTTGAAACAGGGCCTGGACAAGCAATTCCATTTAAATTCAGTCAGTAATGAGGTTGATTCATGGATAATGCAAGAACCTTTTTTCGAAAGATGTGAAGTAACTGCTTGATTATAATTAAGGGTATTTTTGAACAATGGCTGTAGCTGCTCACCACTATGTAGGTTGTCAGGAGCTGCTCTGAACCTTGGAAGGACATCAAAGGTTAGCATGTAGTACAGACTTCTCCTATGTACCAGTGCAATAAAATTACTATGTTCTGAAACACCAACATGCTTTTAATTCACTTTTTTTCCCAGACATTATGCAATAGCGTGATAAATCATTCAGTGGACCAGATGAATTTCAAGCGAGTATGAGAAATGAGACTGAAGTGCATTAGAGGGAATGCAGGAGCCAGAATTCCTGAATAATCAGACAACCGTTTATCAGAGTGCCAGTGGTTTGAAAAGTAGAAACATCAGAATGGTGGAGTAATATTTGACTGGAATTTATTAATATACGTGTGCAGCTCTTTGTGATTTCTGCTAGCAATTACCCTGCCTCCTCCAGTTGCTCCTTGATGCAAACTCCATGTGGAATCCAGAGATGGAGTACAAACTTACTGAATGTCTGTAGATTAACCATATTAGCCTACCTTTATTATATCTATCACCACACATATTATGCTTGCTGCACATTCCATATGCAGTCCAGTCCGGATCTTCATCCCTACCCCGGACTATTGATAACAGTACTTCACCAACTCACGGTCAGACTTGATGCTGACTACGGAGACGATAGCATGTAATGTTTCCTCCACTTGTGTTACAATAAAGGACTATGAGTTGTTACCCCTGTGTATGGGTCTCATTCCACAACAATTTCCCAACATATAACACGGGAAAATCAGTAAAGTGAGACCTGGCACAGGAACAGCTGTGAGGGAGAATGGCGAGTTTCACTTAATTTCTATTTTATTGATAAATTAATTTGCTTTATCATTTGCACTTATTTCAATGTTTTTAAGAGTTAAAAAGATAGTATCGTTGAGTCACGGAATTAAGCAGTTTGATGTCTTATTTTTGATACCCTGACCATGGGAAAAAGATTCTGTGACTATTTACCATATCTATGCCTCTTATTTGTATTTAATATTGTTACAATATTTTTGTAATAATTGGTTTAGCTGATTCATTAAAAAAAAACTTTTCTCAATATCAGGGGCATTCAGAAACATTCTAGGTATAAGATAGCTTCGACAGCTGAAATAGCTGATGATAAATCTTAGCTGGGTGAGCAAATGATTTTCAATTGCCTTCTAAGAGAACCCTGTTTCAGGTCATACTTGTGATGGCATTGTGTCATACAAAACCCGTGTGCCGAGCAGGGCCATGCCATTTTCCCCATAATTATATCAGCAAATTAACATCAAGAGAAAGGCAAAAAAGTAAGTCTGTATTTTTCTGCAGCAAAGGAATGAATCTCGCTGCGGCAGAACATCCTGGCTCCATGAAACCTGTGAGGATACTTTAATGACATCTTTAATGTGTCCACTCATGTTCTCACCTGATTCCTGATTGCTGGTGCCCGAGCTTCCTCCAATTGAGTTACATTGTTTACTCTCCCTATACTGTTTGCACCTCTTTGCCCAGTGTTCAGATCCTTCTCTTGCTGGTGGAGTCACTGGACAATTTTCACTGGCGGTCCCGTCTCTTTGCATGGAGTTGCTGGGCAGCTGCAGAAGACAACTTGCTTCAGCCTTCAGATCTAGTTCAAGAGAAACTATATTAATGATGCTATCAGGATGCCAATCGCCTTTCCTTCTCTCCAGAGATGTTCCCTGTCCCGCTGGGTTACTCCAGCAATTTGTGTCTCTCTTCGGTTTAAACCAGAATCTGCAGTTCCTTCCTACACATTGTACTTGTTATACTGTGTAACATACCATGATATTGGAGAGAAAGTATTATACATAACAGTGCGGTGACATAATAGCACACCAGGTAGTTCTGCAGCTGCACACTCTCCTACCAACCCCAGCCCCTCTCGTCCTAGTGACCCTAGGTTTGAGTCAATCTCGATTACTGACTTTGTGGAGTTTGCATGGCCTCCCTATGACAGTGTTGAGTTTCCATGGGGTTGTCTGATCTTCTCCCACAAGCTAAGCGAGAGCTAGCTGTCTTTGTTAACAACAGGGGCTTGGACTTCCAACAAACACCCACTTACCTCGACGTAAAGCTGGACAGGTCGTTTACATTCCATCAACACCCGGCTGGTCTCCGCGACAAGGTCATGGCACGTAGCGGCCTCATCTGACGGCTGGCAGGAGCAAGTTGGGGAGCCAGTCCATCAACTCTTCACACCTCTGCCTTAGCTCTTGTGTATGCCTCAGCTGAGTACTGCGCACCCGTATGGAGTAGAGGTAGACACACTAGCCTGGTAGACACGAGCCTGAACAGAACCTTACGAACCATCACTGGGTGCCTTCAACCTACTCCAGTCGAGCAGCTCCCTATACTTGTAGGCATTCCGCCTGCAGGGATCCGAAGACAAGCAGCATTTCTGGCACTATCTCGTCGTGCCATGGACCCAGATCACCTCCTCCATCAGGCTATCAGCAGAGAGCAGAGGCCACCCCGACTGAAGTCCCGTCACCCCTTTGCTCCACATGGAAAATAACTCCTAGCATCCATCCAGCCAACTGAGACAAAAGCACACCGGATAGCCACCTAGTGGTCACAGGAGTGGAAGGCAACCTCATCTCCATTACACTGCTACATCTCTTCACCAGATAAAAGCTGTCCAGGGTCTGACCTCCCCAGAGGAGCATGAGTGAAGCTCAACCGTACTGGAGTTGGGCGTTTCAATGCCAGCGTGTGGAGATGGGGGCTCCGCCAGAGCCCAGCCTGTGAATGTGGAGCAGACCAACAGACAGCCAACCATGTAATCTCTGGATGCCCGCTCTACCACCCACCAAATGGAGCTCAGGGCCTGGCAGACATTGACGCAGAGACAACAACTTGGCTGCTCAACATCTGGCTTGAGATCTAACTATTCCTTTGGTTTATGTTTCATTCCCAAGAAGACGTCCCACAACCTAAAGTGGTATCACTTGGTTAATTGGCAGCTCTTAGGCCAGCGAGTGGCAGGAGAATTCGGGGGAGTTGAATTGTTGAATTATTGAAATATTCAGCATGGAAACAGGCCCTTCATCCCACCGAGTCCATGCTGACCATTGATCACCCATTCACATTTGCTCTATTCCAATTTCACATCCACTCCCCGCACTCTAAGAACAATTTACAGAGGTCAACTAACTTAAAAACCTGATTTGGGAGGAAACTGGAGAACCCAGAGGAAACCCACGCGATCACAGGAAGAACGTGCAAACTCCACACAGACAGCACCCGAGGCTAGGATCGAACACGGGTCTCTGACGCTGTGATACAGCAGCTCTACCAGCTGCACTGTTGTGCTAATGGACATGTGAGAGAGAAAAGGTTACAGAAAAATAAGTGGAGAAGTTAGAATTATAGGAATGCTCTGGGAATTGGTGTAGACAAGATGGGCTGTTGCCACCTTATATGTTGTAAAGAAATAAGAGAAATATAAAATTAGTCCCTCTTATTAATAGATAGGGCCTGCTAAATATTAGTGCAAAGTGATGGAAAGACTTTCTTACGGTGAGTGCAGGTTAGCCTTGCTGTGATGTGCAGCAACATATTTGGTGCAATTAGGATATTGGATACTTTCATTAACAGTAGCTTTAAATACAACTTGACATCATGACAGGTCAAACCTTCACCTGTTTACAATTGGTGGCTGAATCATTCTCAGCTGTTTTGGCTACCCTCTAGTGTTTAGCCACAGAATGGCATTGGAAAGGATCGGGAGGCATGTCACTATAATTTCCACTGGGGAACGGATCAGAAGGAAGCAAAATGGGCCAAACATCAACACAGTTGCTCCCATTGTGTGAACTTGTTTGCAAGGAGCTGGCATAGCATTTGTTGTTTTATCCTGGCAGATCAGCATGGAACTGCACAATTGACAGAAGAGAGCAGGAGTAGTCATCCGGCCCTTCAAGACTGCCACACAATTCATGATTACGGCTGATTAGCATCTCTTCTGTACTAATTTCCCTTTGTTTGCAAATTCCTGATATGTCAAAAATTAATCTACCTGCTCTTTAACTACCTCCGGTGATCTTACTTCTGTAGGAATTTTGGACAGAGAATTCCTTCTGTGAGGAGAAATTCTTCAGCGTAAATGCAGGCAGTTTCCAGGACATTTGTATATGCACAGATTTGCCCTTGGCTGTACCCCATTGCTGGACTCCACACAGAGTGCAATAGTCAAACAGAGTCTAGCTGAGGTTTTGTAGCATTTATGCTGGGGGGTTTGAGTATGATTAATATTTAGATAAATATATTTATCTCTGTGTTTTAGGATTAACAGGCCCATTAAGTTGCAGCAAGTAGGAATTTAAATGTGCCTTTGTTGGCACATATAGCAAGTAAACACTTGGCTTTTGGATGTTATATTAAATTAAACCCAGTGCGTGATCCAAGAAGAGAGTTATTTGAAAGGGGATTATAAGGTTGTGAGAAGAAATGTAGGAATAAGGTTAGTTGAAAATTGTAAAAAATATTTTTAATTGGTTTATTATTGTTAATCATTTAAAAGTATTTAAATATTTATGGTTAATATCATTTTATATGATTTTTTAAACAATTTATCATTGTTTATTTCAATGTTGTAGTTGTTGTCAACTTTGACAGCCAGAAATGCTGACAGCAAGGCATGCTGGCTGATAGAAGCTTTTAGAGGAGTTCTTCAAACAAGGCTTGTTCTGATCTGTCCATAGGACTTTGTTACATTATTTACAGTATACTTTAGACTTTGGAGATACAGACAGGCGTTTTGGCCCGTCAAGTCCGTGCCCACCAGCGATCACCCCTACACCATCACTATCCTATGCACTTGGGACAATTTACTATTAACAGAAGCGATTAACCTATAAACTATGTATTTGGAATGTGGGAAGAAACCTGGAGCACCTGGAGAAAACCCACGCGGTCATAGGGAGAGCTTGGAAACTCCGTACGGACAGCACCCGTAGTCAGGATTGAACCGGATCTCTGGCACTGTAAGGCAGCAACTCTACCGCTGCGCCACTGTGAGTTAGATGTGACCCTTGTGGCCCTTGTGGCTAAAGGGATCAAGGGGTATGGAGAGAAGGCAGGTACAGGATACTGAGTTGGATGATCAGTCATGATCATATTGAATGGCGGTGCAGGCTCGAATGGCCTACTCCTGCACCTATTTTCTATGTTTTTCTATGTTTCTATGTCCTGTGAGGCCTTTCCTCCATTCAGGAACTCGTGGTGGTTCCAGGACTACAAGGATAAGTATGTTTCTCTTTCTGCATCCTGAGAAAGTAAATCCTAGGGGGAATGAGAAACATGGAATGCTGACAGGGCCCGTACTGAAAAATCCAAGGCTATAATGTAGCTTTTACATTATTACCTTACAGTATTTTACTTTTAGAAACTTGAGGGGAATGAGTTCTGGAGATCCCTAATATCAGAGGATGGTGCCTTGTAATGGGTTTGAGCATGCAATCTAATTCTGCCCAGCATCTTAAAAATAAATTTAATTGTATATTTAATCCATTAAAAAAAGTATTATTACAAATAACGATCTTGTTTTATATGGTAAACTTTATCAATGGTATCACTAATAGCTTCTGCCATACCTTGTTGACAATTTTGTTTCTCCGCTTGTGCTGACTTCTGGCAATTTATTTCCCCTTTCTCTCTTTCACTTGGTGCTGCAAAGTCTTGTTGCTGTGTATCCTCAAGGAGACAATTCTCACTTGTGGGAATTGTCACTTCATCCATGTTCGTTTTTAACGTTTCATATCTTTTCGCGAGATTCTGTGCATTGTCGCCTTGATGAGGTGAACATTCTGTGTTATTATGTTGCTTGCTGTTTTGTTGAATAGCAGTAGTTGTGTTGCAGTGGTTACTTTTCAGCGGCTCATCGTCACATTCTTCATAAGCCGAAGGAACCGTCTTTTCATGATTTTGTTCACAATCATCACTCAATGTAGTAAGAGAAACCCGAGACAAACATTCAGTGGCAAGCAAAGTCGGAATATCTCCCACAGTGTCTGAGGAAGTACTTTCTTGTTCAAGGTCAGACCTATCAGCCCTGTTAGGCTCATTGAATACCATGTCGTCCTCATTACATTCTCTAAATGCAGAGAAATGTGGTGATGCATCAATAGTCTCAATCTTACGGTTGTTATTTTGAATGATTGATATTTGATCAAGTGCTCCTGTTTGTAATATTGTCACTGAGTGTCTTCTCCTTTTGACTTCAGTGGTTGTATCTTCGGTCTTTGCTCTGATGTCAGTATCCACCTTAGAAATTGTGTCAAATGCAATTGCAGTTTCTTGGTCATTGTTGGGTGCGTGGTCACTTGGTGAAAGTGGTGTGGTTTGTATCTGAAATTGCTCATTTGCTGAAGCAATATCTCCAACAAGCTCACTGGGATAGTCACTATCTAAAGTCTCTTCATCGAAGCCACTCTCTGTGAAATCTCCTTGCTCCTGGGGATCTGTACTCTGCCATGAATCCATGTCTCTCTTGGTGACATCTTTCATTCTTTCTTCAGGGAGTGCAACTTGCTGTGGGCACAAGTCCGTCCTAAAAATATCAGTCCTGCCTTCAAATTCTGATTTTGCGATCGGACTCAGACAGAACACATCGTCAACACTCTCTTCTGAATGAAACCCAAACGGGCTGTGATTGACTCTTCCTTGCATCTCAGGACTTCTATCTAGGGACTTCATGGGACTCAGCGTGTCCGATGATGACCAGCAGCTGAATCTACTCCCGTCACAGGAATCCTTGCAGTTTTGTTTGCCTGGGTTAGTGTATCCTTGAAAACATCTAAAACTCCTCATATCTTCACTGGAAACTCTTTCTGGTTTACCTTGTTTCCTGGGAAGAGTCTGTGTGAAGCAAGGGGGGAGAATATGCAGTGTATGTGGCTGGCCTTGGTGAGGCAGGTTGGCGACATCCTTCCATTCCATCTGAAGAGCCACATCCATGCTATCACTATGTGGGTATGTCTTCCTCCTCACTGTTGGCTGCATCTGACGAATGTTAAGAGCCCTTATCCCTTCTACATTATCAATGCCATTGTTCCTGCAGCTATTTTTAATTTTGCTCAAATCATTCTTTGTGGAACTTGATTCCAATGGCTCCAAGACTCGAACTCTGTGACCATATTCAGATAATCTTTCCCACTTATCGAAGATTGTGCATTCGTGATTAACGTTGATATGGGAGGACTTGCGCCTTGGATTTCCTACCATTTCTTTCCCATTGGAAGAAAGGTAACTCTCACAACATGCTGACGTACCACGTGAGACATCAGACTCACTGTTGTGCTTCTCTTGAATTAAACATTCGCTTTCTTGAGTCTCAGGGAGTAGTTCTATATCTTCACTGCCATCTGCAAACTCGATCGGAGGTGGGATAGTCAAAGCACAATCAATAAATAGATTTGGATTGCATGCGCAGTCTCCTGCATGTTTAAGTATGTATGAATTGCAGGATCCTTTTGATGAAGGGTGATCTTTGGGATAGTGTAATGTTTCATCGTTGTACTTCTCTTCATACGTGAACTTCTCGTCACAGTTTTGTTCACAAATTGGAACATTATTCCTGCAGCTAACATAATTTTCCTCGGAAACTTTCAGCTCCTTGTCATTTGTTGTAATCCTAAATTCAGGCCAAGGACTTTGGTCAGTTTGTTGGTCACACTC
This sequence comes from Amblyraja radiata, assembly GCF_010909765.2. Lineage (NCBI taxonomy): Eukaryota > Metazoa > Chordata > Chondrichthyes > Rajiformes > Rajidae > Amblyraja > Amblyraja radiata. The sequence goes on from NC_045958.1 coordinate 16,563,799, forward strand.
CCAGTTGTTTAAAGCAGCGGAACAAGACGCCAGCATGTTATGCCTTTGACACCTTGAACATTCTTCCTTTTTGTTGCTGAGCATGAAAGTACTTCCATCACCAGAAAATGAAATGGTTTTGATTTCCACTTTGACACTGGAAGACTTGGATCTTGCCTTGGCAGTAGCCTCCTGGTTTGAACTGCCAGCTTTAGCTTTGCACAAAGGCTGCTGCTGCAAAATAATCCTGGTGTTCTCTATTATTTCTGGATTCAACTCTGAGTGCTCTATTGTGACTGATACTTTTTCTGCCAAAGCTTGTTTAATCAATGCCTGGAAGGTAATTTTGTCCTCTGTTTTGTCTACCTTGTAGTCCAATGTATCCAGCTCCATATTAGATCTGGATTCACCGTGGTGGTGTTTCCTGCTGCCTTTGTCACTGCTTTCCTCAGCTGACTGAGGGCCTCCATGTTCCCGTGAAGGGGTTGCACGTTTTCTAGCAGAGCTCTTGGCATTTCCATCAACAAACTTTTTACTGGTGGCATTCTGGCAGTCAGACTGCAATGACAGATTGCTACCTTTAGAGAAAAAGCATATTCAGTTAATATGGAGGCCACAACAGTAAGATTTCTGAAATGTATAATTTATAAGATTGGAAATTATTTGTTTTACAAATTATTGCCCTTTTCTTCTGGAGCATCAGAGCAATCCATTCAGCCAATTAATTTTCCTGCTAATGCCATTATTTACAAGGTATGTTATTATTTTACTTTAGATTTTGGACCTTAGAGATACAGTGTGCAAACAGACCCTTCCGATCACCGAGTCCAAGTTGAACACCAATTATCCCATACACTAGCACTATCCTACACACTAGGGACAATTTACAATTTACAGAAGCCAATTAGCCTACAAAACTGTACATCCTTGGAGTGTGTGTGGAAACCAGAACAGCTGGAGAAACCTCATGTGGTCACATGGAGAACGTACTAACTCCATACAAACAGCACCCGTAGTCAGGATCGATTCCGGTTCTCAGTCACTACAAGGCAGCAACCCTATCGCTGCGCCAATGTGCCACCCTTATTAATTCTTCCTTATATAGTCAATTATTTGTGGACATTTTCTCTATGCTGATCTTCAAAAGTAAAAAAATAGAATGTCCCTAAATCCCTGTCTTGTTATTCAACTCTGGATAAACCCATTGTGTCTTCTAGAGTATATAATGACCTCAGCACACATACAAATCTTATACAATACACACTAGACTAAGTGGGAACCGTTGGGTCCCAGTCACATGGGAGGCCTGGTACCTTAACGCCACCCATTTCCCAATGCAATATTCCACCACTCACCCGTTCCCCCAATGCAATATTCCACCATTCAACCATAGCCCCTAACTGCGCAGGCGCAGCTCATTTTCCCTCATCCCCGAGCACTCCCTCCCCCTCCTTTTCATGTGTGGGAGGGGAGGGGGTGGAGGGAAGTGGGGTGTGTGGCAGGGGAGGGGGGTGTGGTGTGGGAGGGGAGGTGGGGTTGTGGCGGAGGTGTGTGTGTGGGCAGGGAGATGTAGGAGGGGGGAGATGGTGGTGTGGGGGGGGTGGGGAGGGGGAGGTGTGTATGTGGGCGGGAGTGGTGTGGGAGGGGGAGGAGGGATGTGGGAGGGGGCAGTGTTGGGGAGGGGGAGTGTGTGGGAGGGGGGAGTGTGTGGGCGGGGGTGTGTGTGTGGGTGGGGAGGTGGGCGGGAGGGTTGTGGGGGAGGGGGGTGTGGGGGGATGGGGTGTGTGTGTGGGGGGGTGCATGGGCAGGGGGGTGTGGGAGGGGGGTGTGTGGGAGGGGTTGTGGGGGGAGGGGTGTGTCAGCGGGAGGGGGGGTTGTGGGGGCAGGATGGGTGGGCGGGAGGGTTGTGAGGTGGCTGGATGTGTGGGAAGGGTTGTAGGGGGAGGGGGTGTGTGAGCGTGGGGGGGGGTGGGGGGTGGGGGGTGGGGGCTGTGTGGGCAGGGGGGAAGGGGGAGAGAGCTCGGAGAAAAGACGGGTGAAGACCTATGGGGAGAAGGGGGTATCATGCGGAGGAGGGCAGGAGCCAGCGAGGGGAACCAGAGGGGAAGGGGCTGGACCTGACGTTGCGATGGGGACTCACAGCGGGCGCTGGGCGCTGGTCGGTCTCCTCCGCCGGGATCAGAGTCTCCGCTTTCCATTTGGCGACATCGCCAACATCTCCTAATCCACGCTGGGCCGGGCCGGGCAGGGCTGGGCTGGGATGGGCCGCCTCCGGTCCCTCCGAAACTGTGTACGGTTGGAGACCTCCGCCCACCATCCAGAGCGTCCCTCAGCTCCAGTAAAGATGCGATGGCACAGGATGGGGCGGACCGTCCCAGGGAGTGACAGGAGAAGAGACTAATCCATGCGGCGCTGACTGGCAGGAGAGGAGATCGATCTGCGCACGCGCGTTTTAAAAGATTTTTAAACCTCGCTAACTTTTACATTATGCCACCGGTCGGGACAAAACTTGATGCACTCGCAGCAGAGAAGAATGGTGAGTGTGCTGGTGAAAATCGTAGCGCTATCGCATACCGTTTTTGCGCAATTAGAATGACCGCGCAAACCGGAAGATAACGGAAGATAACAAGATCAGAGTTTTAGTTATGTATAGATAGATGGAAGATAGATAATAATCATGTACAAATACATAATCTTATAGTTTACAAGTTCCATTGGCATTTCCAAAGATATTAAACTTAAATATACCAAATAATTAGAATCTACCATGCCTCCAGATAATTCTAGTTTAATTGAATTAATTTCTCATTTAATGTTTAATCTTTAATTTTCTTTTGTCATTAGTTAGCAGTATTTTAAGATTGCTGAATGTGTGATTGTTTTACTTGCCTTCTTTAGAATTGGAGCCTTTTTGTTTTCTGCAACATCTCCGCCTTCTCCGGGTCATTTTCATGCAAGTTGGCTGCTTCCAAATATGCAAAAGTCTTTAAATTCATAAACTGTGAATAGATATATAACAAAGAGTAATATTACAATCTTCAACTATAGAAACATTTTTCCTCAAGTGGAATTTATGTATGATACTTAATTTCATGAACTAATTGTGAAGCAGCTGTAACTTTCATTATTCAGTTAACAGTTTTTAAAATAAATATTAGCTAATTATTCCATTGGTATTCATTGATAACACAAGAAATGTTTAATTTTACTTCGGAGTCACGTGAGTGATTCCGTGAAGAAGCCCCGCCAGACCGCATGCGTATCATTACGTCATCCGCATGGCGAGGCACCGGTCTGGCAGGCGACTCATTCCTGCCAGCGGTAAGTAAAAAACCTACAGGTAAGTTTTCATTACTTACCAGGTTGTGTTCTTCCTGCAGGAACCTCCTCTTACAGAGGTTCCTGTTGGCTACAGTGACGCAGTCCGGTCGAGCCACGGGGAAACCGACATTGGGCTGTGGGAAGACCCAGGCCCAGACCGCAAACGCGGGAGCCGGCGGACGTTGGGTGCGTTACTCCAGCCGCTGACAAGGCAGTCAGCGACTTCCAGACCGCGGAGGTTCCCGTGGAGGGCAAGTCCTAACGGTATTAGGGTGCCGACTGCACCGTGGCAAACCCGGTGTTAAAAAAGCCACTCTTAAAATAACCCGTAAATCGGGGCAGGAGGATACACCTCCCAATAAAAAAGATGTTGCAGACATCTGGTAAGATGGAGCACCTGATAAAAGGGATGCTCCATCACGACAGGCTCCAGGAGGAGCTTCATACCCAACAGGTCACCCCAAGGGCCGTGGCAGCAGCTTCAGGTAAGGGCTGTACAGATAAAATCAGCTCCCTTACAGGAGCTTTATATCCACAGGTCCTCATAAAGGAGGTTGAGCATACCAGGGCAGAGTTATTCTGTCACTGAGGTTACAGGTATTGCAAAGCATACCCCAAGGCATAATGTCAAGAAGCTGTTGAGCACAGGTCCAGCATAATCTACCCCAGTAAGGAGCTTTTATATTCAGAGATTTGAGGTATGGGAAAGCAGGCACCAAGGCATAAAACCAAGCAAGGCTCTTTGAGCACAGCTCCAACAAGATATCCTCCAACAAAAGAGCTTTTTATCCTGAGGTAGAGGTGGACTCTGAGGTTGGAGGTATTGAAAAACATACCCCAAAGCATAAACCCAAGAAAGGCTGTTGAGCACAGTTCCAGTAGGATATGCTCCAGTAAGGGAGCTTTATATTCGAAGGTCTCTTCAGCACCTGGTCAGGCTGTCCAAAAATCCTCTCTCTATGAAAGAGATCACCAGTGTCAGTATAACCAACTACAAAGGTGGACAATACCCGGAAGGGGCCAGAGTTCCCCTCATGCTATAAATGACGAGAATAAAAACACTTAAGGGGTGACATAAAAATAAGCCGCTGAACTTCTCTTAGGGCAAAAACTATTCAACACGTAAAATTCTGGATAGGAAGCAAAGTTTTGGACCAATTGAGGTACCATTAAAGAGCAAAGCTTCATCGTTGTGGCAACAACACAAAAACCCAATGCCTTCGTAGACAGTAAACAGTTCACAGTTCACTGAAGTTGGTGGCAGCATGAAAGTTGGACAGAGGGGAATCCGAGAACTAAGTCGAGCTCAGGAAAAATATGGGACCATCTACAAGTTGGCAATAATTACACTTGTTGGTACTAATGATAATGACAACATGTGTTTGGGCCATGTGTTGTACGAAAATAGCATTTACCCTTGGTAAGGATGAAAAGTTCCTAGTAGCCTTACAACACACAAATGGATGAGATCTAACCATGTAAAATTGCACAATGCTAAGGTTCCAAGCACAGAAATTGTCCAGAGTTGTTTTCAGGGCAGGGTCAGTATTATGGCCAGGAATGGCTTTCGGGACATAAAGACGTCTGGGGGCGTCTAGACAAGACGGAGCACCTTATGGAAAGGATGCTCCATCATGACGTTTTCCAACGTGAGTACTATACCCATGGGCCACCCCATCAGTCGCGGCAGCAACCTCCAGCAGAGGTCTATACAGGGCAGACCCGTACCAAACAGGAGGAACCATACCTCCACGGGTCAACATGGGGGCCCATACCAGCAGCACCATGTCAAGGGCTGCTGAAGCCTCCCTCACGCAAAAAGAGGTAGAGCCAGGGCAGTATGGCACTGACCCTGAAGTTGGAGGTATAGCGGAGGAGCACCGTAGGCCCAATGCACCGCAGGTCTACCTGGGTGCCTATACCAGCAGCACCATGTCAAGGGCTGCTGAAGCCTCCCTCATGCAAGAGCAGGGAGAGCCAGGGCAAAGTATGGCACTGACCCTGAAGGCACGAGAGCATCGCTCCAGGTGAGCCGGATGTGGCATGCAAATTCGCCATACCGGCAGGAACTGGTGAGGCAATGGAGGAATCTGGCTAATAAACATCAACAATATGACCTCTCATCAGCTCCAAGAATCAAAACGCTATGAAACACCTGTAAATCGTGCGTCACTCAGAATGCCCACCATGAACCAGGTTATCTGGGGGCAAATGGGTGCAATCCTGCGATCGCAGGAATTAAGGCTGCAGAAAGTATTAAAACTAATTGAATCAGGCATAACGGCATTGGGCGGTCAGTCAAAGGGACACCATTATCAGACACACAGCAGGATACATAGGGCCGGGTGTGTAACGCCCACTTCAGATTAACTGCCTGAGAAAGAACTAGCAGACTGACGTTAAATCCAAAGTTGGTAGCACTGTGCTGATCGTCAAACATACAGCCACCAAACGATATTTGGAGAAAACCTGGCTAAGTAAGTCAAGGATTTAGATGACAAGGCAAAGATTGCCGGCCTTATTACGGCACATCTGACTAGCAGGATGCCACCTCGTCGACCATACCCCTTCAGATGGTTCACAGACACTGGTGCGGGGCAAGTACCAAGAGAACTATCCCATCACTACGCCGTTGGCGTGCACCAGTGCATACTCACGCTAAAATTCGGAGGCAAAAGAACCTAGCAACCATGGAGGTACGAGCAGCTGGACTTGTCCTGGACATATCACCAATTGCAAATGTTTACAATGAATAGTGCTGCATAACATCAGATCCTTTCACACTGGACAGCATTCAGGGGGTTCAAATTGAGTTTATTATTGAATAACATCCACCCACTGAACATACACCAAGTCGGAAATTGGTGTTTTCAAAACCAGAAACTTGACAGGTAAATGATAAAATTGAAACATTATTCACAAAAGTTGTAATAAAAAAGACTGTTCATCACCCTCTGCCGTTTGTGTCTAATATATTTCCCAAGCAAAAGAAGGATGGAGAGGTGGCGAGCCATTCTGGATCTAACCCGACTGATTTCCTATGTCCAGTATAAGCTTTTAAAAAGGAAACATTCGGTACTACTAAACAATTGGTTTCCAAAGGATATTATAGGGCAAGTATAGATCTGAAAGATGTATATTATTCAGTATCTACGTTCTGTCTGACTGTCCTATGCAGCTATGCTTCCCTCTTTATCGGGAATAAAAATACAACCTTTTACGGATATTCTTAACGTAAAATTTGCTGGGTTAGCCTGTGGATCGGGAAACCAGCCTCTGCATGATAAATCAATTATTCACTTATAGATTCTCAGTGGACTAGTCCTGCGACTCGGACTGTCAGTCCAATTCATGTCTGTGCTCGCTGCAAATGCAGGGATAGCACCAAGAAAGGAAAGCATTACATCTCCTCTTCAGGAAATGGGAAGTGTTGTTTAAATACTTAAGTCACATCTCATACGGCACGGATAACTGACAGTTTGGAGTTCATTTCAAATGGGTCTTGACAAAATTAAGTTATAGGACCATTAACTGTGCCCAACGTGCTCCCCGTCTTATTTACGGCAGCAATAGGGACCCACTCTGCCGGGTTTCACCCCTAATATCAAGGGAGAAAGGATATTTTTCACAATAGTCCCCAGGATAAGCACGGGCTAATGGGATATTAATGTGGTATTAATACTATTTCACCAGGGGGCTCCAGCTACATCCTTATTTGGCTCGGCTATCATAGGTAGTTATCCTCAAGGCGCTGGTCAGCCAACGGGTTCAGTCACTACATATTGTGACTGCACAGGATGATTACATCTGCAAATAATATTATGTTTTAAATGTTTGTATAAGCAGAAGAGACATAAAATCTCAAACTAATTTCATGACATACCTCATGAACCTTCGGTTATGGTCACACATATATAACAATACGTCAAGTTCACGAAGAGCTTAGAAGCTCGGAACTAGCAATGTTGATAATATAAAAACTTTAAAAAGGGTATTGTGTTTGACCATCCCCAGGTGATCGAAACAGGGCTTGGCTCATACAGGAGTAGATACTGGTATATTTCTGAGACTCACTCCACCAGGGCTGCTACAATATCAGCAGCAAGGGTTATGAAAAATTCATAATAACCCAAGGCCAGACCAGGGGTATTTGCCAACTTACTTAGGTTCAGTGGTTAGTTACTCCCGAATGAGAGGAGTTACTATTATTTATACATTATGAATGTTTCCCTCATCTATCATTGAAGCAGCCGTGGTTGTGGAGACACGATTCTCACGGCATGAAATCACAGAGCTTTGAAATCTTCACGGAATCACACGTGACTCCGAAGTAAAATAGTAAGATTAAACGAGAACTTACCAGTTTGAAGTTTGATCTTTATTTTATGAGGAGTTACGGTGAGCGATTACATGCCCTCCGCTCCCAGCCCTCATAATCGCAAAGATCATCTGGTAGTTCTAGTCTTCTCTAAGCCTTACTAAGTTACTTCAACTGCTGTTATCTGTGATTTCACACCGCTGCTTTGAAGAATGATACGCATGCGGCTGGCGGGGCTTCTTCACATAATTGCTCACCGTAACTCCTCATAAAATAAAGATCAAACTTCAAACTGATAAGTTCTCGTTTAATGTTACTATTTTATCTATTGAGACTATTAGATGATATTATAACATTGAGAAAAGAAAGAGTGTGCTGGCTACTTGTGCGTTAAGATAGGGAAGTTAAGATCCGGAAGTGGCGGTGCTGCCCAAGCAGCTGCGGCTCGCCTGCAGTCCGTCTGTCTTTTTCTTTTTTTTTGTTTTCTTTTGTCTTGTTGTACGTATGTTTTAGTTTAGTTTTAGTTGTGTATGTGTGGGGGGTGGGGGAAACTTGTTTTAGTCTCTTCCTTCGGGGGGGGGGGGGGTGCGACCTTTTCTCTTTCGTATCTCCGTCTCTGTCTCTGTCTCCGTCTGCGCTGAGCCCTAATCGTGGATCTGGTGGCCCCCGACTGGGGCCGACCTCGAGGCTCCGGAGGCAGAGCCAGGACTTACCATCGCGAAGCTGACTGACTTCGGGGCTGTGGTGGCGCTGCGGCGGCGGCCCAACTTCGGGTCCTCGGAGGCTTCGGCCGCGGGCCCAGTGGACGACAACATCGGGAGCTCGCAGGTCCCAGGTTGGTGACCGATTCTCCGAAGCTCCCGCAACAACAGCTTCGTCCGCTCGACTGGAGGGTGGCAGCTTCGTCCGCCCCGGGCCGCGGAGTTTGAACCGGCCCGTTTGCAGAGTCGGATTCGGCCGCGGGACTTACCATCACCCGGCGGAGGGCCCAACATCGAAAGCCTGGATCGTCTCAACGCAGAGGGAGATCAAGGAAGGAAGAGACAAGGACTTTAAGACTTTTGTCTTCCATCACAGTGAGGAGGTGCCTGGTAGACTCACTGTGGTGGATGTTAAGCTGTGTTCATTGTGTGTTCTGTTATTTTATTCTCTGTCATGACTGCAAGGTACGTAATTTCGTTCAAACTAAAAGTTTGAATGACAATAAAGGATACTTTATACTTTATTTTACTACAAGATGTCTGAAAAACTATCTAAGTTTACAGCTCTTTTACCATTATATTTCAATATGATTTTATTGATTCTTCTTCCATTTACAAGCACCATATTATTAACCACCGCAACACAAAATAAAAGCATTCTCAGACAATTAAATGAACTATAATCCCATTTTGTCTGCAAGGGCCAGGAAGCGAAGGGGGTAAGATCATCTCTGACCCCTCTCACCCTGGCCACAAACTCTTTGAATCACTTCCCTCTGGAAGGTGACTGTCAAAGCTGCCACAGCCAGACATAAAAACAGCTTGTTTTCCCATGAGTAGTAGCTCTACTCAATAACCAAAAATCTGTAGCCTTCTTTTGCTCTGGTATTTTATTTAATTCACATCAATAATGTTTTATTATTAATGTTTAATATTGTATGTGTCATTCCTAACTGTCACTGTATGTCATGTTGACACTTGCGGGTGGAGCACCAAGGCAAATTACTTGTATGTGAATACTTGGCCAATAAACTTATTCATTCATTCATTCATTCATTCATTCATTCATTCATTCATTCATTCATTCATTCAATGCTTTTAGAAGACACACGATCATAGGCCTGTGAGCTGCTGATAGGTTACCTGAAGTACCCCATCCCATGCCAGCATTCATTGCTAACTCGGTTCTGGATTTATATATTGTGCTCAAATTATTTTGGATTATGAATTATTTCTTAGCTAGAAAGAGCTTTTATATAATTGAGTAGTAGGTCAGCAGGTTTTCCTTTATCTTTTCCTTTCCTTTATCTTTGATGGCACCACCAGCAGTTAGCAACTCACACAGTGATGAAGGTGTTTTTCAGGATTATGTTCAGATAAAAATTGACACAGTGCCAAAGATGAAAGTGTTACAAAGAGTACTGATTTCTCGGTCACCATCGGCCATGACTTTATTGATTTGTTTGTCTCCCCTGAGCCAGAAAATTGCTTCGGGTTCCACTTCAGAGACCTTGGCACAAACATCTAAGCTGACACTGCAACCAGAGTGCATACTGAATTAATACAAGGCCTCCTTTTGGATGGGCCTTCAAACCAAGAAACTGTTTACTTCAAATGGTTATAAAACATGAAAGTATGTTACTTTCAAGGAAAACAAAGGGATTGATTCCTAATATACTAACACATATTTATGTCTTAATCAACAAACTGATTTTTTAAAAATTTGGTAATAACCAGGTTGTTATTTGTTGGGCAAAACACAAAATGTTGGAGGAACTCAATGGGTCAGGCAGCATCTATGGAGGAAATAGGAGGGGGTGACATTTTGGGTCGGGAGCCTTCTTCAGACTGATAGTAATAGAATGGAAAAATGTGTGGGGTAGGGGGTGGGACAATGCCTGGCAAATGATGGGTACAGTTCTGGGGGGTTGAGAGGAAGATGTGTGGAATAGGTGCCAAAGGCTAGAGGCAAAAGGGTGACAAATCGTAACATATAAGGAGAGAAGAGGGGGAGTGAAATGTGAAGCCAGGGGGAGGGATATGGGTGGAAGGGTACAGGGGAGAAAGCAAAGAGGGGAGATAAAAAGGAAATGGCAAGCTCAACGATGTGAGAAGAGGAACCAAACCGGGGAAAGGAACAGATGAGTGGAGAGTGGGAGAGTGGGGAAATGGGTGTGCAACAAGGTAGGGGGTGGGGTGGGGGCTAGAACACACAGGGAAGAGAGAGAGAGGGTAAGGGTGCTATTTGTTGGAACTTGCCGTGTTGAAACTGGTTCCTGCATTTTCCTACATTTAACAGTGATCAAATTTAACAGCATAAAAGATAGAGAGTGAGGTGCAATAGTAATTTTAAAAATAAATAAATAAATAAATGGTATCAGGACCTGGCAATGGGAGGTAAAACAACAAAAACAGACTTGGTTGGTAGTCCCCTTTCTGCGGAGTTTAATGTTATAATAGAGCGAATGTTCCTACTTTCTTTTTCTTTCTTTTCTAGGGTCTACTTTCTTACTTTACTTCCTTCTCTAACTTCTTTTCTAAGGGGCTTTCTTTTCCCAACACTCTCTTGCACTTCACGACTCTTGCGCACTTTCTTTACTTTCCTTACTTCTATCTTTTTCTTAAAGCTCAAAAAAATGAAGCGGTACAAAAAATGTATTAAGATTTTTAAATCTTTAAATTTTTAAAATGTATTAAGATGTGTTGTGTATTATTGTAATTTACCGTACTTCTAATAAAAATAATAAAAAAAAAATTTAAAAAAAAAGATAGAGAGGACAGAGATAAACTGTAGCAATGGTCAGGTTGTGCTCCAGGGTAAATGAGGAAATGTATTATTATTCAGCTTTGTGCCCTCTGATTTATATTGCCTCTTCTCCTTCTTCTTACAAAAACTAACACTTCACATAGCTCAGCATTAAATCTCATTTGCTACCCGTCAATCCTTTCTGCCAATCTATTTATATCTCCGAGATGTCCATTATTATCCTCTTAGTTATATACTGCCCTATAAATTTTGCATCATTTGGATATTTAGAAATGGTGCTCTGTACTCCCAAGTGTAGGTCATTAATAAAAACATTAATCATCCTACTTATCTGAGTGGAATGTAATTGAGCATTGTCTTCAAATCTGAATAACAATTTCCATTCATGTTTTGTTTTTATGGTACATGTCCCAACGTCGATGATAAGCCATCATGTGGTATTTTATCAACTGCCTTTTTTAATCCATATATACCATTGTCTCCATTTACCTCATCGACCCACTGCTACCTCATCACAAACTTTATCAAAGTCTTTATCAATTCAGTTAGATTTATCTTCAATAATCCACGTTAACTTTCTTTTATCAATCCACGCTTGGCTAAGTGACTATTGTTCTATCCCTGATTATGGTTTCTCAAACTTTTCCCGCCACTGAGGTTAAATTACGTGGTCTGCAGTTACCTCCAATCTGTATTGAGCAAAGGTAAACGTTTTCCTTCACACAGTTCTGCGTGACTTTCCCGTGCATGGCTTTAGCAGATTGTAATGAAATGTTGAGTTTTTGTTCATTTACTCATTTTTTAGGATCTGAGTATCAGCAGCAAGACCAATATTTATTGTTCATCTCTAAATTGCCCTTGAAAAGTTAATAGTACAATACTGAAGTCCTTCTGTCAAGGAAGGATGGGATGAATAAGAATGATTTCATTCTTGGCAATCTTCCTCAGCTCAATGACTGGAGCATCTTAGAGTGTCTCACACTCAAAAACATCTCTCCCAACCTCGTGACTTGTGGTGCCTTTTTCTGCCTCCTCTTCTTATCCTCTACCTACATCATAATCATAATCATAACAGTAATTTATTAGCCAAATATGTTTTGCAACATACGAGGAATTTGGTTTGCCATTCAGTCATACCATTTGGGTAAAACTCCTCTGCATCCTTTCCAAAGCCCCCACATCCATCCTGTAATGGGACGATCAGACCTGTATGCAATACTCCAAACGTGGCCCAACCATAGTCCTATAAAGCTGCGTCATGGCTTCCTGACTCTTACACTCAATGCCCCAGACAATGAAGGCGAGCATACCATTGGCATTCTTTACCATTCTATCTACTTGTGATGCCACTTACAGGGAGTATGTAGGAAGGAACTGCAGATGCTGGTTTAAACCAGAAGAAGGGTCTCGACCCGAAACGTCACCCATTTTCTCCAGAGATGCTGCCTGTTCTACTGAGTTACTCCAGCATTTTGTGTTTACTTGCAGGGAGTTATGGACTTGGACCCTAAGATTCTTCTGTATATCAATGGAAGGATTAGGCCATTAATTATATATTCTTCCCTTATATTCGAACTCCCAAAGAGTGACACCTCACACTTGCCTTTAATGAAACTCCATCTGCCATTTCTCCACCCATTTCAGTAGCAGATCTATATCCCGCTGTATACTCTGACAGCCAGTACCACAGTCTGTGACCCGAGCAATCTTGGTATCATCTGATCCAGTTTCCAGCTACAGAGGAAGTTATTTTTACCTTTAACCAGTTCTTTTTTTTTAAAGATTGTTTTTAGTAAGACTATTGAATGTCTTTGATTGGCTTCAAGGAGCTGTGGAAAGGATGAGCCTGGATTTGGAAGACACCTATTTTATTGTTGCTAGGTCAGAGTTTAATGGTGATAAGAAAAGAGGGAAAGGAGGTGAGGCTCATAAACACTTTGTGTTCAGATAGGCAGGAGGATACGTGTAAAATAAACCAGACATGGATGTGGCTTCAGGTCCAGAGAAGAATTCATTACTACATACTACAAACTACAAATTACATTTTCCGTGAGAAAATTTGCATTAAGAAAATGCCCTCCATTAAGAGATGACAATTTAGTAGGTTCATTCCATCTGACATTGACTATGCTGCAGAACGACCACACGAAGACCACCAATGCCAACGTCTGTGGGAATGGAATGTTTCTACTGCAGTGCAAGTGTAACAGATGCCTGGGATTAGCAGGAGTGGGGGAGGGTGCAGCAACATAACATTGGGATGGCCACAAAATGCTGGAGTAACTCAGCGGGACAGGCGGCATCTCTGGAGAGGAATAGGTGATGTTTTGGGTCGAGACCCTTCTTCAGAGATGCTGCCTGTCCCACTGAGTTACTCTGGCAATTTGTGCCTATCTTCGGTTTAAACCAGCATCTGCAGTAACTTCCCTAACATTGGGATGTGTTCTAGCTCTGATGGACACTGGACTCTGATATCTGGGTGGACTTCTGTGAAGACTTCTGTGACTTCCAATCAGTGAGGAGAAAAGGCCTGAGAATTCAACAGCACACCTTAGTTGTTTCAGGGCCTGACGATACCAGTTAAAATATGGGAAAAGGAAGTAAAATCAAAGCAGATTGATTATTCATATAAAATACAATCTTATATCAAAGCATTACAATTAGGAATGAAATTGCTTAGAATTACTCTCTATTGTAAAACTACTGTACCTATTGAATCCTGATTATACTTCTTACCTTGTTTCACGCAGCTGTTCCAAAACACTGTACGATTTAGCTTTGTGCTGGCCCATGCCAAAAGGTCAACACCAATTCTTTGGATTTTGGAATTCAGATGTCCTTTTCTTATTTCATGTTTAATAGATTCCAGCCATGCACAAATAGACGCCACAGGGAACGTTGCTGAGGCTGCTTGGAGGCATGTTTCAGCATAGGCAATCACTGGCAGAAGCTTTTTTACATGTCTCAATGCTTGTTCCAGTTACTGTTTCTATTTTTGCCTTTAAGCCCTGAAGCTGATTATTCAATTTAATCCCTCGGAGTTTAAGAAATGCTCCACCTGTGTCTTTCCCTGGGACTGGTGCACTTAAAGCAATGTCCCCTTGCTTAACTGAAGAGCTGTGATTATACGGAAATAAATGATTCATTGCTGCACATGTGTATTCCAATGCGTTTATTCTTCTGCAGCCTGTGAATGAGATGTGACTGCTGTAAAGGGATTTTTTTCTTCACGTGGAGGATGTGCAGCACCACAGATTAAAGGCTAGAACATGGCAGTTTCAAAGAGCATTACGCTCAGACATCCAGTTGTTGTGCTGTATTCTTGGAAGCTTTTACTCGAAACCAAACCCAATTAAAATTTCTCAGTGGCATTTATTCCTTTTGTCTTTAAGACATGGTTGCAAGAACTATGTCATTTTAAGTCGAGACTGAAGAAGTGTCTTGACCCGAAGCGTTGCCTATTTCCTTCGCTCCATAGATGCTGCCGCACCCGCTGAGTTTCTCCAGCATTTTTGTCTACCTTCGATTTTCCAGCATCTGCAGTTCCTTCTTAAACATGTAATATAAGTGTTTTTTTTCGTCCAACAGTCTGGTAATTTAATGGTCATGGTTACTGATAGCATCTTTTTAATTCCAGCTTTAATATATTTTCATATTTTTAATTCTCCACCGGTCAAGGGGAACTGTGTTTCCTGATGAATGGTGCAGGCCACCAAATACTCTACATATAAATCAACCACTCACCTCCGGCAGTGCTATCCATCCAGACTCTTCTGTGTAAACATTAAACCCAGCAAGATTAAGTGTCATGCGAGAATGTAACGAGGATGCTTCTGCTAATTTAAAAAAAATGTGTTGAAATCCTGAACAATGTTTCTCAATTTCTAAAATATAAAATATAAAATCCTTTAGCAGCTTTTGAAATAGCTCAGATAGTGACCTGATTGTCTCAAGGCAACCGGCCTGTAATGCCCACCTTCCAAGGATAATCTTTTAAATGACATGGAGGTGCGGGTGCTGACAGCGAAGGGGCGGCACAGTGGTGCAGCGGTAGAGCTGCTACCTTGCAACACCAGAGATCTGGGTTCGATCCTGACTATGGGTACTGTTTGTATGGAGTTTGTACGTTCTCCCTGTGACCACGTGGGTTTTCTCCGGGTGCTCCAGTTTCCTCCCACACTCCAAAGATGTACAGGTTTGCAGATTAATTGGCTTCTGTAAATTGTAAATTGTTCCTAGTGTATAGGATGGTGTTGGGGCGCAAGGTTGGCGCAGACTCGGTGGGTGAAGGGCCCCTTTCCATGCTGTATCTCTAAAGACCTATCTCTATAGTAAAGCTACGTGCAGTCAAATACTTGTATCTTACACAATTGTTTCTTCTTGCATCAAAAAATAGTTGCATTTAGTGAGAACTTAATGGTGCATCTGATGCTGATCTTTGGTGTTCTGGCCATCTTCTAGTCCTTGCAATGACTGCCCTGTGGCTCCTCAGTTTGATGGGTAGTGGATTGTGGTGGTGCCAGCCTCCTGGATGCACCTTCACTCACTCTGATCTTTCCAGGTACCAACACAGACTATGATGTGAGAGAGGGTTTTGGCCAACATGATCCATGGAACAGATGTAAACTCAAGGAGATGTAATGGAAATGGCAGACATGAAAACCCAGGTCCTAGACATGCTACAGAGTATAGAGATGCAGATCTCAGGGATATCGCCATTAAATGAACAGTATTTATTGTGCACTATTATATTGTTTATTGTGAACTATCCCAGCACATCAGAAACTGTCATTGCAGTTCTGTGTGACTTCCTAGTGCATGGCATTAACAGTTTACAATAAAATCTGGAGCTTTTGTTCATTTACTCTTTTTTCAGGATCTGAGTAGCAAGACCAATATTTATTGCTCATCTCAAAATTGCTCTTGAAAAATTAAAAGTACAATGCAGCAGTCCTTCTGTCAAGGGAGGTTGGGGGGGATAGAAGAATGATTTCAACTTGGCAATCTTCCTCAGCTCAATGACTGGAGCATCTCAGAGTGTCTCACACTCAAAAACATCTCTCCCAACCCCGTGACTTGTGGTACCTTTTCCTGCCTCCTCTTCTATTCCTCTACCTATACGAGCAACACATCATTTTATAAACTTCTATCAGGTCCCCTCTCAGACTCTGACGCTCTGGAGAAAACAACCCATTCATTCAACTTATAGGTAGTACTCTCTAACCCAAGCAACATTCTGGTGAACCTCTTCTGCACCATCTCCGTAGCCTCCCCATCCTTCCTATATTGGGGATAACAGAACTGCACACAATACCCTAAATGTGACTTAACTGAAGTTTTATACAGCTGTGATAATTTTTATACAGCTGACGTTTGTACTGATTGAAGAAGGCAAGCAGGCAATAGGCCTTTTTTATATCTCAATCTACTTGTGTGGCCATTTAAAGAGAACTATGGACTTGCACCTCAACTTCCCATTATGCTGCTGATGGTCCTTCATTTACTGTATCCTCTCCCCTTACATTTGACCTCCCAAAGTGGAATATCGCACGCTACTCCATTTAGAATACAAGTGCTGATTTACATCATTGAAACATGTTACCAACTGACTCACAACATCATAATCACCATGATACACAAAAATGCTGGAGAAACTCAGCGGGTGCAGCAGCATCTATGGAGCGAAGGAAATAGGCAACGTTTCGGGCCGAAACCCTTCAATCAGTCTGAACAAGGGTTTCGGCCTGAAACGTTGCCTATTTCCTTCACTCCATAGATGCTGCTGCACCCGCTGAGTTTCTCCAGCATTTTTGTGTACCTTCGATTTTCCAGCATCTGCAGTTCCTTCTTGAACAAACATCATAATCACCATTCCTCACTTTAAATACTGAATGGCGTGGCCAACACAAGTCGAAATAACTGGTTAATGTAGGAAATGCTGCTGGAAAGCTCAATGGTTCTTGGTCCAGAAGCCTTTTGAGCTGACTGAGGTGGAGAGTTTTGATTAGACATGTTTGGGTGCCACATCAAGGCTTGCGCTTGCCTCATGCAATTTGTGCAAAAGCAACTAAAGGCGAAAAAATATATTCAAAGTCGAAGGGTGACATCACAAGAGTTTGCAACCTAGCAACAGAGTGTTTATGTACACAAAGAGTTTTGAATTTAAAACCACATTCCAGAGCTGATTATTAACTCCCAAGTAAGGTGGATTGATTGATAGGTTGATTGTAAATGTACTCATTTTAGACAACTGACATTCCCTTCATTTTCTGCCCCTTGGGTAACCTGTAACTCCCAGGAGCTGATAGTCTTTAGTTTCGACAGATGACCAACTCGAGTCTGGAAGGTTGAAGAGATGACAGAGAACGGTCTCAAATCAAGATTCTTCGAAATTCTTAAACCAAGCTCGTGGAATCTGCAAAATTTAACATTCCCCTGGCGCATTTCAAGTGATCGATTATCAAAGGTGGAGTTGAACGAGTATCAGGTAAACCTATTATCCCATTAAGGCCCTCCCAAACTTCACAACTTCCGCATGCTGCTGTAAGTCCTCAAAAGGATCTGTACCGGCACAGATGTTGAGGATAGAGGCTAGTGGATGTTGTAAGCATGGGGAGCATTTTATCTTTTACATGGTTATTCTAAAACCATTTTGGAATAACCATGTAAACCATCTATGCCATTGGAAGTTTGCAGATAAAGTTTAGAGGAAAAGGGTTGACAATATTTAGGGGGACAGCATTTGCAAATCGTATAGAACAAGATTAGAAACGGAAAAAGTTTGAGAAAATGCTTGTAGAAACCAGCAATGTTTGAGCGCTCTTCAAAACTCCATATTTCTACTGGAAGCAGATGACTCCGGGAGCAATTGTTGCAAATTCATATCAGCAACTTAAAGTTCAAATGTTGAGTGGAAACATAGAAACATAGAAAATAGGTGCAGGATAGGCCATTCAATCCTTCGAGCCTGCACCGTCATTCGATATGATCATGGCTGATCATCCAACTCAGTATCCTGTACCTGCCTTCTCTCCATACCCCCTAATCCCTTTAACCACAAGGGCCACATCTAACTCCCTCTTAAATATAGCCAATGAACTGGCCTCAACTACCTTCTGTGGCAGAGAATTCCAGAGATTCACCACTCTCTGTTTTTCTCATCTCGGTCCTAAAAGATTTCCCCCTTATCCTTAAACTGTGACCTCTTGTTCTGGACTTCCCCAACATCGGGAACAATCTTCCTGCATCTAGCCTGTCCAACCCCTTAAGAATTTGGTAAGTTTCTATAAGATCCCCCCTCAATCTTCTAAATTCTAGCGAGTACAAGCCAAGTCTATCCAGTCTTTCTTCATATAAAAGTCCTGACATCCCAGGAATCAGTCTGGTGAACCTTCTCTGTAGAATTTCTCAGAGGCATCAAATGAGTGGTGGTGCTCCAATACCGTAGAGTGTGTAGCAGGAAATCATTAAGGGCCTGTCCCACTTAGGCGATTCTTCAGGTGACTGTCGCGGCGTGATGCCGGAAAAAATGGCTTTTTGCACCCATCCTATGGCAATGTCCACGACAAGCTACCACCTAGTCGACGTCAAGCTACGACAAGCTACGTCCACCAACGACACAATTCCTCGCGATTTGGAATGTCCACCTACGACTGCACCTAAGACAACCTACGGCAAACCTCGACCACACAGGCGACAACCTACAACAACCAAAGTCAACCTACCTCCACTCGCAACAAGCTACGACAAGCTACAACTGAAGACAACTGAAGACTTCTCTTGACGCTGGAACTGTCGCCGTTTGACGTAGGATAACGTAGGTTGTTGCCAATGGAATTCACCGAGGTCATGATCCGGCAACAGCCAATGTCACCTGCCGTCATCCTGGCGACAACCTACGACAACATACCACAGCACCCACGACAGGAGAAGTCAGGCAACGTCAAGCCCACTGTCGCCGAAAGGTTTTGAACATTTCAAAATCCAGCGGTGATAAAAAATTAGGAGGAGACAGCTCACAATGCAGATGTCACCCTGCGTCACGACAATACAATAAAATAAAAAAATACTGAAAACAGATCAATCAGTATCTACAGAGAGAGAAAAACAGAGGTAATGTTTCAGCATGAGGACCATCAAAACTAAGGTTAGTTATATGCACTTGAATGCAAGAGGGTGAACTCAGGCCTGCCTTCCCTTCCATAGATAGTATCTACATGAGATGTTGCCTGTAGAAGGTGGCATCTTCTTCAATGATCCTCACCGTCTGGGTAATACCCTCGTTTCGCTGCTGGCATTGGGTAGGGGGAGCAGAAGCTCGAGGCCCCACAGAGGGTTCGGGAACAGCTACCTTACTACAACCATCAGGTTCTTGAACCGACCTGCATAACCAGAAACCTACCTCGGAACCAAAACATTATAAACCAACTCCACGGACTTATTTTCTGATTGTGTTTCTTCATTAATGTTTTGTTTTTGCAGCCTTTTTCTTTTCATTATCATCTATAATGTATGTACAATTTAGGTTTTATTTATATTTTCTGTGTTGCCGCAGGAAAGATTTTCATTGTACTGCCTCACTATACTTGTGCATTGATAATAAACTCAGTCCAGACTAAGGGTAAAATAGAAAAGGAGGAGATGGGTGGGAACAAAAGAGAAAGTCCAGAAATGTTTACGAAAGGGAGATTAAATGAAAAAAAAAAGGGATTGATGGTACAAGGAGAATGAAGGTGATAGTGGAGAACAGACATCTTGAGGAGATGTAAATGAAGAATTTGGCGTTAAAATATTCCCGAAGGAATTTCGGAAAACTTAGAGCAACAATGCTGGTTGCTGATTATTTGAACTGTTGGACTCATTATGGAGCCTGAAGCCTATGATGACCTTCACTGGAAAAGTGTCGAAGGCTGAGGACAGAGGAGTCTGGATGGAAGTGAATAGAAAATGGTGACTGGAAACCTGGTGAGGCACTTGCGGACTTCTGTCTACAATACAATCAGAATTCCCTTCCCTATAAACCATGCACCCATTACTGTTGAGAGAGAAACTTCCCAAAGGAGTGCATCTCCAATTATTTCATGGGATACAATGGAGAAAAGAATTTGCATTTCTGACAACCATGATATGAATAGTTTTCTATGAACACAATCCCTCCATAATGTGAGGGTACAATGTTTGTTGCATTTACTTTTCAGCATGGCTCCTCTTCACAGGGGAAAGTGAGTACAGTGGGGAGACAATGTGATCCTGAGCTTTAATAAAATGACACAAGGAGCTGGAGTATCTCTGTGGGTCATAGAAACATAGAAACATAGAAAATAGGTGCAGGAGGAGATCCAGGCAGCATCTCTGGATGTTGACGTTGCCTGTCACTTTAATTCTCTGTCTCACTTCCTCTTTGGGGTCTCGGTGTTCAGCCACTTACATTGTTCCATCAAAGATCAGATTAAACCTGAGGACGAGGACTTCAAAACCTAACGATGTGCATTCCTTCTCGACTCAACAATTCTAGATCATCAGCAATTCTTGTTTTGGATTTCCAACATTCTCTCCATGTTTGTTCGGGAATTTTTGAAAATTATTCTGCATTTGCGCCTCTTCCAGAATCATGCCACTTTCATCACCTTCATTACTTTTATCATTTAAGTTCTTTGCAAATATGTCTTCTTGTTCTTTCCTGCTTCCCCCCTACTTCTCTGCACCTTATAGCATGGTTGGTTTCTAGTTATTCTTAGTACTGTTGAAAACTCATCACCTGGGACATTAAATCTGATATCCCCTCCACATACTTGTATGATCAATGGGCTTTTCCAGTATTTTCTGTTATTATTTCACATTATTTTACCACTGAAATTGCTAAAGAAATTCATAAAGTACCTCGCTGCATTAAATGAGTTATGCTTTTGATGTTCCTTCCCTCGATTTTGTTTTAGCACAATAGAAACATAGAAAATAGGTGTAGGAGTACCCTTCAAGCCTGCACCGCCATTCAATATTCAATACTGGTGATTAGCATTGTATTTGCTGAAATAGGAAAATAATTCAGGGCCACTGTTTTCGAGATTTGAACAATTCTATTCTCACAGCATCTTGACCAAGCGAACAAATCGCTAATATGATAGATATTAATATTACATCAATACTCACAATTATTTATCTTTCATTCCAAATGTAACAGAGATAAAATGTAAAGCTAAAGCAGCAGAGAAAAAGGTTGAACTGTGAAAGCGTTCCCCAGAGTAAAAAGGAGCAGGGGGGGATTGTGAGACACATTGTTGATAAAGAGACGGTGTCACCGCTGTTAGGAGCTGTGCAGTTTTTCAAGTTCAGGCCATTTATTTGTGTCATCGCTCAAAAGCTTTTGCCGTTCGATTTTTCAGAATTTGAGACCTGCTCAAGTGCTTTGCCTTCATATTACTCTCGATTGGCCTGGAGAGAAATAGAGTGTGCTTGTCATCTAGGAGTGTGTCTGTAGCAAGGATGACATGCTCTCTGCAGGGAAATCATAAGGCTGCAGCTTCAGGGTTTTATAGAATGGAAGGTTTATGGGCTAAACATTGTCGCTTATTGCTCTGATGCTTTTTAAAAACTTCAGTAAATTCCAGATTTTCACACGCACACTGTCAAATGTGTATGTCTTGGACTTACTGACAGATTTGCTAAATCTGCCAAGGAATCACCTTTCAGCAGGCAAAGGATCTAAACGCTCAATCCTTTGGGATGTAGGGCAAATAGCAAGGTGTTACTGTTTAAATGATTTTAATATTTTAATATTAATATTTTAAGTTTAATATGTTAAGTCATCTGTGTTTCTGATTAGTTATTATTCAAATGTTAAAAGATCAATGTTTATGTTTAAAATATTATTTACTTCATTTAACATGCAATAAAAAGCTTTTGACATTTATAAACTAAACTAAAAGAGGAGGGGGGGGGGATAGCTCCCTTGCGAAGGAAGACATAGGGACTGACGAGGTAGAGTCACTGTGGATTGAGTTGAGGGATTGCAAAGGCAAGAAGACACTAATTGGTGTGATTTAAAGACCCCCAAATAGTAGCCCGGATGTAGGGTGTAAGTTGCAGCAGGAGTTAAAACTGGCATGTAACAAAGGTAATGCCACTGTGGTGATGGGGGATTTCAATATGCAGGTAGACTGGGAAAATCAGGTTGTTTCAGGACCCCAAGAAAGAGAGTTTGTAGAGTGCCTCCGAGATGGATTCTTAAGAGCAGCTTGTAATGGAGCCGACCAGAGAAAAGGCAATTCTGGATTTAGTGTTGTCCAATGAACCAAATTTGATAAGAGAACTCGAGGTAAAGGAGCAGCTTGGAGGCAGCGATCATAATATGATTAGTTTTAATCTGCAATTTGAGAAGGAGAAGGTTAAATTGGAAGTGGCAGTGTTGCAGTTGAACAAAGGGGACTATGAAGGCATGAGAGGGGAGCTGGCCAAGGCAGACTGGAAAGGGATCCTAGCAGGAATGACGGTGGAACAGCAATGGCAGGAATTTCTGAGCATAATCCGGAAGACGCAGGATCATTTCATTCCAAAAAGGAAGAAAGATTCTTATGGGAGTGGTAGGCAACCGTGGCTGACAAGAGAAGTTAGGGATAGAATAAAACTAAAAGAAAAGATGTATAACACAGCAAAGAGTAGCCGGAAGCCAGAGGATTGGGAAACTTGCATAGGACAACAGAAGGAAACAAAACAGGCAATACGGGCTGAAAAGATGAAGTACGAGGGGAAGCTGGCCAGGAATATAAAGAAGGACAGTAAAAGCTTCTTTAGATATGTTAATGGAAAAAGAGTAGCAAAGTCAAATGTGGGTCCCTTAATAATAATAATAATAATAATATATCTTTTATTGTCATTGCACGTCAGTGCAACGAGATTTAGTGTGCAGCTCCACTGATGTCCAGGAAAGGTAAATAAATACAATACATAAATAAACAAGCTGAATTGATTGACGTGACCATCTGAGGGAGACTGTCCAAAGGGGGTGGGTGGGGGGGCACTCATTAGGGCCGGTTCAGAGCCGCTATAGCTCTTGGGATGAAACTGTTCCTGAGTCTGGAGGTTCGGGCGTAGAAGGCCTTGTAACGTCTGCCGGAGGGAAGTAGTTGAAACAGACCGTGGCAGGGGTGTGATGAGTCCTTATGGATGCTGAGGGCCTTCCTGAGGCACCGCGTGTGGTAGATGCCCTCCAAGGCTGGTAGCTCTGTCCCGATGATCCTCTGCGCTCTGTTGACGACGCGCTGAAGAGCTCTCCTCTCCGCCTCCGTGCAGCTGAGATACCACACAGAGATGCCATACGTTAGTATGCTCTCTGTGGTGCAGCGGTAGAACGTTGTCAGCAGCTGTTGGGGCAGACCAGTCTTTTTTAATGTCCTCAGGAAGAACAGTCCTTGCTGTGCCTTCTTGACCAGCGCGGCGGTGTTTGTGGACCATGTGAGGTCTTCTGAAATGTGAGTGCCCAGAAACTTAAAGCTGGACACTCTCTCCACACTTTCCCCATAAATGGAGATTGGGTCGTATTCTCCAGAATGGGACCTCCTGAAGTCAATGATCAGCTCCTTGGTCTTGGAGGTGTTTAGTGCCAAGTTGTTATTGGCGCACCAGTCCGCCAGGTTCTGCACCTCCGCTCTGTATTTTGTTTCATCACCGTTGGTGATCAGCCCAATCACTGTTGTGTCGTCTGCAAACTTCACGATGGTGTTGGTGTCGAATGCAGGGACACAGTCATGAGTGAAGAGGGAGTAGAGCATGGGGCTTAGTACACAACCCTGTGGTGTGCCGGTGCTCAGGGTGATGGTGGAGGACAGGTGCGGGCCCAGTCTCACTGCCTGCGGTCGCTCCGTGAGAAGGTTCAGGATCCAAGCGCATATCGGTGAGCTGAGGCCTAGCTGGTGGAGTTTGGTGGTGAGCTTGGTGGGGATGACCGTATTGAATGCAGAGCTATAGTCAATGAAGAGCATCCTCACATACGTGCCCTGTCTGTCCAGGTGAGTCAGGACAGTGTGAAGGGCCAGAGAGATGGCATCCTCTGTCGATCTATTTGCCCTGTATGCAAATTGATGGGAGTCCAGTGAGGCAGGGATGCTGGATTTAATATGGGAGAGGACCAGCCTTTCGAAGCACTTCATGGGGATTGGAGTCAGGGCAACCGGCCGGTAGTCGTTGAGGTTGGTGATTTTGGACTTTTTCGGCACCGGCACTATGGTGGCTGTTTTCAGGCACTTGGGGACCGTTGCCAGAGATAGAGAGAGATTGAAGGCAGACACGGGTGAAATTATTATGGGCAACAAGGAAATGGCAGAAGAGTTGAATAGGTACTTCGGATCTGTCTTCACTAAGGAAGATACAAACAATCTCCCAGATGTACTGGAGGACAGAGGATCTAAGGGGGTAGAGGAACTGAAAGAAAATTTCATTAGGTGAGAAATAATATTGGGTAGGGGAATGGGACTGAAGGATGATAAATCCCCTGGGCCTGGTGGTCTGCATCCCAGAGTCCTCAGGGAGGTGGCTCTAGAAATAGTGGACACATTGGTGATAATTTTCCAACATTCAATAGATTCAGGATCAGTTCCTGTGGATTGGAGGATAGCTAATGTTATCCCACTTTTCAAGAAAGGAGTGAGAGAGAAAACGGGGAATTACAGACCAGTTAGCCTGACTTCAGTGGTGGGAAAGATGCTGGAGTCAATTATTAAAGAGATAATAATGGGGCATTTGGATAGCAGTAAAAGGATTAGTCCAAGTCAACATGGATTTATGAAAGGGAAATCATGCTTGACTAATCTTCTGGAATTTTTTGAGGATGTGACAAGTAAAATGGATGAAGGGGTGCCAGTGGATGTAGTGTATCTAGACTTTCAGAAAGCCTTTGATAAGGTCCCGCACGGGAGACTGGTGACTAAAATTAGAGCACATGGTATTGGGGGTAGAGTGTTGACATGGATAGAAAATTGGTTGCCAGACCGGAAGCAAAGAGTAGGAGTGAACGGGTCCTTTTCAGGATGGCAGGCAGTGGCGAGTGGAGTGCCGCAAAGCTCGATGTTGGGACCCCAACTGTTTACCATATACATTAATGATTTGGAAGAGGGAATTAGGAGCAAGTTGTGGATGACACAAAGCTGGGTGGCAATGTGAACTGCGAAGAGGATATTAGGAGGTTGCAGAGTGACCTGGACAGGTTGAGTGAGTGGGCAGATGCGTGGCAGATGCAGTATAATATAGATAAATGTGAGGTTATACACTTTGGCGGCAAAAACAAGGGGGCAGATTATTATCTCAATGGGGTTAGGTTAGGTAAGGGGGAGGTACAGCGAGGCCTGGGCTTGTACATCGGTCACTGAAAGTTGGCGTGCAGGTGCAGCAGGCAGTGAAGAAAGCTAATGGAATGTTGGCCTTCATAACAAGAGGATTTCAGTATAGGAGTAAAGAGGTTCTTCTGCAGTTGTATAGGGCTCTGGTGAGACCACATCTGGAGTATTGTGTACAGTTTTGGTCTCCTAATTTGAGGAAGGACATCCTTGTGATTGAGGCAGTGCAGCGTAGGTTCACGAGATTGATGCCTGGGATGGCGGGACTGTCATATGAGGAAAGATTGAAAAGACTAGGCTTGTATTCACTGGAGTTGAGAAGGATGAGGGGGATCTTATAGAAACATATAAAATTATAAAAGGACTGGACAAGCTAGATGCAGGAAATATGTTCCCAATGTTGGGCGTGTCCAGAACCAGGGGCCACACTTAGAATAAAGGTTCAAAGGTTCAAAGGTTATTTAATGGTCACATCACCTAGGTGTAGTGAAGTGAAATGCTTCTTGCCAATGCAGCACATAAAGAAAGAATACAGACATAACAGTAATAAAGAAATGTAAACAAAAAAACATCCCCCCACAATGGTTCCCATTATGAGGGAAGGCACAATGTCCAGTCCCCAACCCCAGTTCACCCATAGTCGGGCCTATTGAGGCCTCCACAGTTGCCTCCACGGAGGCCCGATGTTCCAGGCCGTTCTCGCCGGGTGATGGTGCTCCGGCGTCGGGAGAATCCTCACAGCGGCATGGGACGCCTGGAACGGCCGCTTCCGTACTGGAGGCCACGGCTTCCGAAGCCAACAAGGCCGCGCCGGATGGAGCTCCACAACTGGTGATCCCAGGCTCCCGATGAAAAGTCAGCGCCGCCACCCGCAGCTGGCCGCTCCACAGACCCGCAGCTCCGCGATGTTTTTATCGGCGGTCTCAGCTCACTGGAGTTCCAGCGCGGCGACCCGGGTAGGGCATCGCCCGCTCCACGATAGTGCTCCAGCGCTGTGCCGCTGCCGAAGCCGAGGTTCTGGGCAGTCCCCGACAGGAAACGCCGCTCCAGGCCCGCTGGTAGGCCGCGAGGACGGGTCGACGGTGCAGCCCGGAGAAAAGCTGCCTCTCCGACCAGGTAGGGACCCTAGAAAAGCAGTTTCCCCCTCCCCCCCACCTCACCCCACATAAAAAAGGCTAGAACTCCAGAACAAAAAACTCAACTAACTAAAAATAAAAAAAAGAGAGAAAAAGCGGAGAGCTGCAGGCTGGGCAGCCATACCATATAGGACGGCGCCCCCCTAGGGGAGGTCATTTAGGACTGAGGTGAGTCCTAATGACCTCCCACAGAGGGCAGTGGAGGCCAAGTCACTGGATGGATTTAAGAGAGAGTTAGATGGTGCTCTAGTGGAGTCAAGGGATATGGGGAGAAGGCAGACACGGGTTATTCTTGGTTCTTGGTTTCTTGGTCCTCCAAAATATTCCAAATGGAATTTAAACTGGAGGTGGATAGGGGATGATCAGTCATGATCACAATGAATGGCGGTGGAGGCTCGAAGGGCCGAATGGCCTCCTCCTGCACCTATTTTCTATGTAACTAATTGTTTTTAAATGATTTTGAGTATTAGAACCCAAATGCATTCTACATTCTGCACCCTGTACCTTTCTCTTTGCTCTACTTGTTTGACTTGATCATATTGATGTATAGTATGGTCTGATCTGTTTGGATAGAATGCAAAGCAAGGCTTTTCAATGTGCCTCTGTACACATGACAATACTAAACCTAAACCTAAACCCAGAAATATTTAAAATATATAAAGAAGTAATTACAGCTTTTTCAGCTCACTGAAGTCCTGCAAAGTGAATATGGAGAGTTAAGCAGAGTCAAAACACATCTCAATCAACGCCAAAATACACATCTTTAACTCAAATGTGAAACACGTGATGCTGTATTGATCAGGGACATGGAAAACAACAAAACACACTACAAACAGGCAGCAAACATTCATTAACACCTGCCTTAAGAGAATACTTGACATCTGGTGCAGAGACAAAGCAAGCAATGTGGACCCATGGACACAATGACCTCCCACAGAGGGCAGTGGAGGCCAAGTCACTGGATGGATTTAAGAGAGAGTTAGATAGTGCTCTAGTGGAGTCAAGGGATATGGGGAGAAGGCAGACACGGGTTATTCTTGGTTCTTGGTTTCTTGGTCCTCCAAAATAGTCCATTGACACAAATTCGAAGGAGAAAATGGAGTTGGAATGAACACACACTTGGGAAACCTCCCCCGGCAAGCCCTGAAATGGAACCCCCGAGGAAAAAGGAAAAGGGGTCGTCCCAGGAACAGCTGCAGAAGAGGTGGCCAGACAGAAATGTCTGAGAGCGGGCCCAACTGGAGAGATCTCGAAAGAACTGCTAACAACCGAGTGAGGACATTTGTCAATGTTCTATGCTCCCTAGAGGAGCAAAGGGCGTAAAAAGACGAAGAAGCAGAGGATTAAAAAGCAGGGCCCCGTGGATAGTAATCTCTGGATTTCTCCCAATGCCACATGCTAGTGAGTTTAGAAATGGGAAGATAGATGAATGCGTAGCTAAGAAGTTGGTGCAGGGGGCGGGGATTCAGATTTTTACACCATTGGGTTCTCTTCTGGGGCTGAGGTAACCTGTACAAGGGACAGATTACATATGAACTGGAGGGGAACCATAATCCATGCAGGGATGTTTGTAACTCAGGAGGCTTGAAGCTAGAGAGTCATGGGGTGAGAATGGAAGGGATATGTGTTATGAACAGGTAGATAAAGTGACATTGTGGGCTGAAGGGTCTGTTCTTGTTCTATGTACTAGGTTCTAAGCCCTGTGGTTCTGCTGGCTGTCAAATGTTTCCATTAGGGTTTTGAGGGTGGGATTTGCTCTGTTATGTTTGTCAGGGCCCTGCCTGTGTCTGTGGAATTCTCTGCCGTCTGTGGAATTCTCTGCCTCAGAGGGAGGTGGAGGCAGGTTCTCTGGATACTTTCAAGAGAGAGTGAGATAGGGCTCTTAAAAATAGCGGAGTCAGGGGATATGGGGAGAAGGCAGGAATGGGGTACTGATTGGGGATGATCAGTCATGATCACATTGAATGGCTGTGCTGGCTCGAAGGGCCAAATGGCCTACTCCTGCACCTATTGTCTATTGACTACTGCCCACACAAAATGAGGAATGCCTAGAGGACATTAATTGCTTCCCCATTTCAGGTAGAATTAGTTCACAGTTGGGGACAGCAAGTGAAGAGAGTAAGCCAGGGGCAGTAACGTCTGGGCCACTTTTGAATATTAATTCCTAATATGCTCCATTCTCATTAGGTATACTGTAAGAGATAATATAGTGCAGACATTTTAATTTTCATCCCTGTAGAAATATGTTGTTATACTGTATTCATGCAGTTTAAATTTTTTTTTGACCTATTTACTGATTCATTCAATTCTAATTGATTTTTCAGGAGCTCACGTTTCTTACAAAGCATGAAATTATTCGGTAAGTTTCATTTGCTTTATTAATACGGTCACAATATTGAAAACTATTCTTCCTTGAGGAGAAGGGCAAACAGGGCATCAGCTTGTTGGAACATGGAGCAATGATTTGATGCTTCTGTGCTATCAATACACAATCACTGAGCTGCAGGGTGCAGTTCATTGTGTGGCATGGCCAGTGGAAGATGCCAGGTTAATGCCGGACATCACCTAGCTCCCAGAGGAGGGAGACGTGTAGGATACTATCCCGTGTTGGCTGTGGCTAAGGATTCAATGGTGTTTTCTTTACCTGCTTGGTTAAGCAAAGGTAAAACAGGAGCAGGCATCTAAGCTTGTTCCACTTAATCTATAAACTCATGTGTTATTTCTGCTGCAAAGGGAGTGTGACACACAGAGAAAGAAGGATACGAGATTGATCCCTGGGATGGCGGGACTGTCATATGAGGAAAGATTGAAAAGACTAGGCTTGTATTCACTGGAGTTTAGAAGGATGAGGGGATATCTTATAGAAACATATACAATTATAAAAGGACTGGACAAGCTAGATACAGGAAAAATGTTCCCAATGTTGGGCGAGTCCAGAACCAGGGGATACAGTCTTAGAATAAAGGGTAGGTCATTTAAGACTGAGGTGAGAAAAAACTTTTTCACCCAGAGAGTTGTGAATTTATGGAATTCCCTGCCACAGAGGGCAGTGGAGGCCAAGTCACTGGATGGATTTGAGAGAGAGTTAGATAGAGCTCTAGGGGCTAGTGGAGTCAAGGGATATGGGGAGAAGGCAGGCACGGGTTATTGATACGGGACGATCAGCCATGATCACAATGAATGGAGGTGCTGGCTAGAAGGGCCGAATGGCCTCCTCCTGCACCTATTTTCTATGTTTCTATGTTTCTATGATACATAATGTGGGAGAGGATTATGTCTAATATCATAGAGGCATACTTGCCAGAAATGCATCCCATCTGAATAGCACCAAACAGGCTGCCTCTGAAGTTCATTCCATTGCTTCATTTGAAACAATTTCAGGGGCAGATCTCAATGTACCAACACGACTACATATCCCACCAAGTGCTAGGGACCAGCACTAATCTTCATGAACAATGGAGAAGCATATTTGGATTTAAAAACCTGGGCAGAGATTCTCCTAATTCCAATCTTGCAGACAAACATTAATAGAATATTTTATTTCATTCTAATGATGTCTGACAATATGTACGATGGACTAGTCGGCAGTTTGGATACTTGTTTGCCCTCATGCTCTATACATTCAATCAGTGGTCAGATCTCTGGTTTGAGACACACATGCAAAGCAGTGTTAGCATTCAAAGGAGAGCTCCGATTATTTAGATTTGCTTTAAGACAATATCATAGCAAAAAGGATGTGTGGAATTAATCTCACTGCTTGTGCATTCCACTGTTTAGCAAGCTAGTCTTTAATCTTTACAATTAAAATAATATCTTATTCTTGCTTTTAAAGAGTGCTATTGATAATGCTGATTTTGCCATTAAAATCACCAATTTAAAAAGGAAAAATATCCAATTCTTACAAAATCATAGAATATACACTCATAACACACATTTCTCCCTAATCAATTCACTCTAGTTGCATCATAAATATAAAATATATACGTAAAATAATTGCCTGGTATAATTGCATATTTTCCTTTTAACCTATTCCTTCAACGTCTCTCTGATTTCCTTACCATCCACCCACATCAGTGACAATTTACAATAAGCAATTATCCTACAACCAGAATGTCCCTGGAATATAGAAGGAAGCTGGATCAGCCTGAAGGGAAGCGCACATGATTACAGTGAGAACACACAAACTCAACATACACAGAATGGGAAAAGTCAGAAAGCAGAACTACCTGCTGCCCGATTAGTGACGATCTTTCAAAGTTTCCTGGATTCTAGTCCCAGCAGATTGGAAGGCAGGACGTGTAAAAACATTGTTCGAGAAAACAAAAAGGAAAAGGAAATAGAGGAACTCTGGACAGCTTTGCCGACATTAATTATTTGCAAATGCAACGGATTATTTAGAATATCCTGCAATTATCCAGAGACCAATTAGATAAATCATTTTTGATAAATTGAAGTTTTTTGTGAATGTAATTAGCAGGGTTATAGGTAAGTGAATGTAGTATACAATAACATTATTAAAATGCATTTTAGTCATGTACAATACAGAAAGTTGTTACTAAGAATAAGGGCTGAAAGGTTGGGAGTAATATATTAACAGGGATTAGTGATTGTTTAATGAAATAAAATGACTAATCATGCATTTTTGGAGGTTGATAGATGGGTGCCAGTGGGGGCCATAAGATTCAGGAACTGGGACCTCTGCTTCTTACAATCATGTTCATGATCACTAAAATATGAAGTCTAACATTCACATGTGCTGATAATATAAGGATAGGTGCAGCTGCATTGAGATATAGACAGCTTGAATGATGTGTGAGAAGGTAGAACATATTTTATAAGGTACAAAAATATAACATGATTTATTGGTAGGAAGAATAGGAGAGTCATTTATTAATGATGAGAAACTAATAATTAACTCATAGATTGATCTCGGTGTGTGACACCAGAAAAGGTACAGCAAGTAATTCCAAAGTAATGTTATATTGCCAAGGGATTGGAGTACGATATAAGAAAGTCTTGCTGCAATTATATAGTGTATAAGAGAAACCTCACTGGAATATTATGTGGAATTTTTGTCTCAGTTTCTAAAGAGAATAAAATGCCCCTGTCCCACTTAGGAAACCTGAACGGAAACCTCTGGAGACTTTGCGCCCCACCCAAGGTTTCCGTGCGGTTCCCAGAGGTTGCAGGTGGTTGCCGGAGGTTGCAGGTAGTGGAAGCAGGTAGGGAGACTGACAAAAACCTCCGGGAACCTCCGGGAACTGCACGGAAACCTTGGGTGGGGCGCAAAGTCTCCAGAGGTTTCCGTTCAAGTTTCCTAACTGGGACAGGGGCATTAGAGCACAAAGATATCATAGATTGAATCTAGCAATGAACTGACTGTCGTTTGAGGAGAGATGGGGTAACGTAAGCTTGACAGACTGGAGTTAATGAAGAATAAGGGGTGATTCCATTCAAACATAAGAATCTGAGTGATTTTTTGATAATGTAGATGCTGAAGGGCTTTTTTTCAAACTAGATAAGTTAGAAATAGGGGTGACAATTTCAGGATTTGATGTCAGCCTTTTGGAATTGAAATGAGGACACATTTCTTTACTCACAGAGTCATTAATGTTTGTAGTTTTCTGCCCCAGTCATTGTGGTTGGAAAGGACTATAATTTTGGAATTAGTCAGGTCGGGGGGGGGGGGGGGGCGCACCCCCCGCCAGGGTACCATGTAATCCCGTGCCACCTGCTCCATGGTCGGATAGTCGGCGACTAAACCGTCTCCCCCACCTGGTTTGTCGGGTGAGGAGGGGGCTGTGGACCCCCAGCAGGACCAAAAACAAGACCTGTCAAAGGGTGGATGAGCTCCTAGAGAGCCAACGGCCATCCACACTTCATGGAAGTTGCGATCACTGTCGTACACGGCATTGTAAGGCACCATGCTCGTTGATGTTTTCAACAAGGATGATGATGATGAGTCTTAATGAATGCAGATGAAAGAGGAAATTATAGAATATGTGATCTGATCTTTCAATTATGCCACTGCATAATTACTTTAGACAATTGTGCTGCTTTACTATTAGTTTTACCAGACGGATCATCTTCATATGTCTGCGCCATTATGAAGTGATAAGCCATCTGTGTTTATGCCAGTTGTAATGCTGCCAATACATTGAAGGAATGATTCTGTTTATTTGGCAATGCTTGATTCATTCTTCAAGAACTAATTACTTAAAAAGCATTTGCTAGGTGTTTATCATATATTCTTTTTACTGAAGAAGTTACAAAGGCTGTCAGGTAAAATTGCTTTGAAACTTCTAAATTGATGGTTTAATCAATGATGGTTTAATTATTTCCTTGATTTTAAAAGTCATTTATTTACTTTGTGATCCATGGTTTTATAAAGGTTACAAACATTTAATTTTAATGGTTCCAACCAACTGATATCTACAGAGGTGTTGAGAAAAAAAATCTAATGGCCAGCAGATCCTTGAACAGTGGAATAAACTAGATATGTCAAGTGTGATGGGTATGCAGAATAGAATTAATGTAAATTCTCCATATTTAATCTTTTAAAAAAATCCAAAAATGAAATATACTGATCATGTTTAGAATAATATATAGTATAATGTGTATTATGAAAATTCCCAGATTCACATTTCCCCCACAGTTCAAAATTGGTCAAAATCTTAAAAAGAACATAAAATTATAAATAAACAAAAACAATGTATGGTTGAATGGGAGAATGGGGTTAGGAGGGAGAGATAGATCAGCCAAGATTGAATGGCAGAGCAGACTTGATGGGCTAATTCTGCTCCTATCACTTATGAACTTATGATCAATGTAGTGGCTTACTTCCCATTGTTGTTACAGGATGTTTTATTTTATGTTGTTTTCCCCTTTGTAAAGACAATGCAGATAAAAAATAGAGGTATATTCCTGGCTTTGATGTATCAGTCACACAACCCGTACATATCCAGCAGAACTGGTAGTGATTACAGATTGTTATCTCCATAGATGTAGTCTCATGTGCTCAATATTTCTTTTGTTTCATTATCTGAGGTAGTTGGATTTCTATCATACTTTATCTTTAGAAGTTGTGCTGGTCAGAGCATTGTTGACATGTATGGGTAATACTGATATACCCCTAAAATAGGTTATGTTATAAACCAAACACATTAAACAAGCCTGATGTAAATAATGCCCAGCAAAGGGAAAGAAATATCAATACATGAGCAATGTATTGCACATCACCAAAAAGCCAGTTTCCAAGGATATAGATCCTTTGATTGTTTTATAGATACTGTTTTATCTGATTCCAACTTCCCTTTTAGAATTTTCCTTTCTTCTCCCCGCCACCCCCCATCAGTCTGAAGAAGGGTTTCGGCCCGAAACGTTGCCTATTTCCTTCGCTCCATAGATGCTGCTGCACCCGCTGAGTTTCTCCAGCATTTTTGTGTACCTTCGATTTTCCAGCATCTGCAGTTCCTTCTTAAACAAATCCTTTTTAGAATTATTGCATTGCCATGAATTCCCATTAATATGAAGTCTGAATGCTAATCTTTTTAAAGACACATACCCACTATAATTATAGTGATGATGTCAAGTAATCAAAATCAGTTCTGAACACTCATAATTCAATTCTCTGAGATCCGCCACAGTTTCACACTAAGAAATTAAATGTGTCAGGTAGGCAGGAATAACTGAGACCTCTGGGCTTTTTGAACGGTGAACTCCTTTAGCTTTTGAGTAATTGATGAGAGATGAATCAATTTCTCTTCAACAAACTGCTTAATGCACATTAGTAAGTACAGGTAGTTTGTATTGTACAGTAATTAATTCAATTGATTAAAGTGTCATAAGTGAGCTATGATTAATATACGTGTGCTGTTTATGATTTAGAATATTTTCTATCAATCCTTTGGGATGAATTATCAGTACCATGGTTGCTAATTTTCCATCTCAACTCCATTTTCTTTCCCATCTTCCACATGCATTAAACTTTTACAGAGTGACTATATGTTCACTCTTAGTGTGTTAACTGGCTTGTAAAATGGCAGACTAGGTACCAAACTAACAGAGTTGTTTAGGGAGTTGGTCTGGCTGGTGCAGCATTTTTTCTAGTACTTCGATCATGCATTTATGTCCCGTCTTATCCAACAGGATTCCTATATTTAAGAGGGAGTTAGATGTGGCCCTTGTGGCTAAAGGGATCAGGGGGTATGGAGAGAAGGCAGGTACAGGATACTGAGTTGGATGATCAGCCATGATCATATTGAATGGTGGTGCAGGCTCGAAGGGCCGAATGGCCTACTCCTGCACCTATTTTCTATGTTTCATGTGACTAGAAGTTGGAAATCATCCTCTTCTTATGAGTTAAGTATATAATGTCTATAATGCCGACACCCGCTGATAACTGCCGAAAAATAATGAAGTTTTGCAAAAACCAGTTAAACGAAATGCAATGGTATTTTCCATTCTGGTCTAGGCACTAACATGGGACCCCTGCAGCAATCAGAGATGTTGAGTGCCTTTGATGTGACAGTGTACATCCTTTCATTGGCATCTCATTTCCAAACCTTGTGCAAAGTGTTGCTGGATTTTCC
The DNA here is from genome assembly GCF_010909765.2 of Amblyraja radiata. Lineage (NCBI taxonomy): Eukaryota > Metazoa > Chordata > Chondrichthyes > Rajiformes > Rajidae > Amblyraja > Amblyraja radiata. The sequence goes on from NC_045958.1 coordinate 16,598,939, forward strand.
ATGAGAAATCAGCAAAGGTGTTGCTTTCTCCCCAAAGCACTAATTTTTAAAAGGAGTGATGGACTGCATGCTAGATTATCCATGGCCTTATGAGCGGTGTGGTCTTTTCTTTGAGGGACTGGGTGGCAGATGCAATGCTCTAAAATTAGATTTTTATATGTTCAGAAACTGAACTTGATGTGGACAGGTATTTTCCACAAAATCCTTCAGAGGGGCAGGTGCAAATATTGAGACTAGTAAGTGTTTAGTTCTGGAATCAATTATTTGCTGATCCATTTTGACATTAATAATGATGAACAGGGCAAAACCTGGAGAAAAGAATGGACGAGAAGTTAGAAAAGGGCGTGTTAGAAGTTATCCACCACCTGATAATAAAATAAAAACAAAGAAGAGGCGAACTTCCAGTTCAATAGTAGGTGACAATTCAACTCTACAATGTGAGGAAGAACAACAGAAGATAGAGGAACAAATGAATCAAGAAATCCAGGTAAACATCAGTGACAACTAAAGACGGGCAGAATATATGTTTGTTGTAAAACTAAACAATGCTTCAAAACATTAACAAAGGAACATACTTGACTTTCTCAATTGTTTATAATTCATTCCAGACATTGGCATCCCAGCTTACTCGTTCAAAACTTGAAGGCATTTTTGTGCAATTGGCAAACAGAAATCCAGGATTGATCATAGACCTGCTGCAAGATGCGCCCTCAAACTATTCCCCCGATGGACAGGCCATGGTGAATCCCAACTGGTGTGTTTGTGGCCACTGTAGGCAGATGCCGACAGACATAGAGCAAGTTTGCTGTGGCAAGACAGAGCAACATTGCATAAGTACATGCTGTGCGATGGCGAACTTGTGTTTGAATGAAGCAGTGTTGCATCTAATGTTGACTTATCGCAATGAGTTGTTTGGCCTGCATTCTCTGCCAACTGAAAACTACAAGCGTGAACTGAGGCATGCAGCGTACCGGCAGTTCATTATGTGGCAGCATGGTAGTTTGGGAGCCAATAACAAACGTATCATTCCCAGCTGCTGTGTTTGGGCAATCAGAACTGCCTTTTCTGATCCCAATGGTGAATATTCTGGGTTTCAACCATCCCGACTTTCCTAAGCTGCCTTTGCCCTTTTGTCATAAATAATGTGATGCAATAGTTGATTTTCCTTTTGTAATATAATCCAGAAATTTTGCCGAATCATGGAATCATTGAAAACAGGTGTGAGTGGCTATAGTTGGAATCAATGTTTGCTGATAAATTTAGTTTCCTAAGATCAGGATTGGATAGTCTCAAATAAAAGCCGTTTCTCACTTTCTATTATCACATTTAAGGTATGTGCAATAATCTAAATAAAAAGATAAAAACTGTTGATTTAAACTGTTTTGAAATGCTAACAAACAAATGTATTAAATATAATCATGGATTAACCTGCAGTACTAAAGAGGAATTTGATTTACTTTTAATATATGTATCATCTGACTGTTTTAACTTTTCTAATTAAGGGAAACATTGAAGGGAAATAGCTCCCCCTGCTGTTGTGTGAGACATCCTAAAGCTTAAATTTGGAGATTTTATGAAGATAGCTTTGATGTCACTGGTTATTAGACATTTTATTAGATTGGGTATAGAATAACACATTGATTTATCAATGTAACTCAACTATCAGAGTCTAGTGAAAAAATAAACCTGTTCACTGTGATGTCAATGCATCTAGCATATACGTTTACCCAGCACAGCCACCCAAGGAGATAACGGAGATAGTATTTTTTAATGTTGCAATTGCAGTTAATTTTCTTTGATAGTGATAAATCAGCTCCCATGATTGAATCATAAAATTCGATCCAAAGAGTTAAGGATAAGAGTTGCAATTTGATGCGTTCATTGTTTAATATAAATACATTAGGGCTGCATCATTACAAATATCCAATGAAAGTTATAGCAAATAATACAACATGCACATAGTACGCAGAAAGCTAAATAACTACCGTATTTCCCGGCAATGAAAACGCTGTTTTTTACCCAAAAATAAGGCACGAAAATTTACCTGCATCTTGGAGGCCGAAGGTTAGATTGTTAGTCAAGAAAGATAGACTTGGCTATCCCACAGTACAGCAACATCAAGAACAATCTTGCTGTACTGAGGGATAGCCAAGTCTATCCCTCATTGCTGGCAGCTGATGGGAAGCGGCTGTAAAGTGGGAAGTGGCTGTAAAAGGACAGCGCCGCTGGGGGGGGGGGGGGGGAGAGAGTTCCTTTCACAGCGGGTGGGGAGTCTGGCCCGGGTCAGCACGAACTGGGCTGCATAAAGTAGTGAACCGGGCCGCCAGGGGTAAAGTTGTAGGGAGGGCAGGAGTGTTGAGAAGGAGGGGGTCGGGGATCATGCCAGCAACTCAATCAGTAGCTCGGGTGGCTGCGAACTGCCGCCGGGACCGGACAGCGGAACCGGCCACCACCTCAGTGCCTTCTGCCGGCCCGCCCGCCAGCACCGTGTCCATCGGCATAGGCGCAACCGCTGGAGGAGGTGGCGGTGGGCAGGTGGCTACTGGGCAGAAGGCTGGCTGCTCTATCCCAGGCTCTCTCTCTCTCTCTCTCCGTTATGTGATCTCGCTGAGCCAGGAAGTCCCCGTCCCTCAGACCTGAACCACACAGTGCATTGTGGGATAGGCAAAGATGGAGGCTCCTCGGTCCTCATTGCCTCCTTGAAGGAGTTTCACATCTCCCCTTCTACTGACTGAACCAAACCCTTGATCCTGTCCACCAGCCTTTTGTCAAAATTTAGCAACTCAGGGGGTGTGTCTTCGACACAGGTGCGTCTTCATTGCCGGGAAATACGGAAGTAATTTAACTGAGGGCATTGCATAGCATTATTACTTTATTAAATTGTCACTTTGGATTACGGATTTAGAAATCATTTTCATACCAGAATTTTGTTTAAACATGTGCATTCTTTATATTTTGACAATGTTTAAAAAAAAAAATCATTAATTATTTATAATAAATAAAGCTGCATTAAGTATGTGATTCAAGTCTGAGAATTAAATAAAATATCAGAGGAATTTGTGGAACAAAATTGACATTATGTCTTTGCCAGCTGTCCTTAAATGCAAGCAGCTTCTAATGGTCGGTGTCTAATCATATAACCATATAACCATATAACAATTACAGCACGGAAACAGGCCATCTCGGCCCTACAAGTCCGTGCCGAACAATTATTTTCCCTTAGTCCCACCTGCCTGCACTCATACCATAACCCTCCATTCCCTTCTCATCCATATGCCTATCCAATTTATTTTTAAATGATACCAACGAACCTGCCTCCACCACTTCCACTGGAAGCTCATTCCACACCGCTACCACTCTCTGAGTAAAGAAGTTCCCCCTCATGTTACCCCTAAACTTCTGTCCCTTAATTCTGAAGTCATGTCCTCTTAGTGACAGTGACAGAATATTACAGTGATTATAGCGTGAGTCAGGATCAGTGTTTCCACTTTGAAAGAAATTACCCATTCGGGAAATTCTGGTTGTCTTCAGGTAATTTTAGGGAAATAAAATAATTTCGGGAGATTTCAGGAAATTGCATGCGCAGTGGGCCCGGTATCCGCGCATGCGCAGTTGGGGGCGGTAGTCGCACATGCGCAGTTGGGGAAGGCTTACTGGGCCAGGAAATACCATAAAATTCCAGGTCATTTGGAATTCTATTTCAGGAAAAAAAAATTTGAGGTGTGGAAGCACTGGTCAGGATGGGAGAGGGTGCAACTGACACAGACATTAAGGCATAAATTCAGTAGAAGTTTCAGAAGTGAAAAGGGCCTGTTCCACTTTCACGACCTAATTCACAACCTTTTTTACTCGTGGACATTTTTCATCATGCTAGAAAAACGCCCCGACCTACTTGATGCCACGAGCACCTACGACTAGCATCACGGACTGCTACGACCTACCTACGACTTCCTACGACCTCGTGACGACCACCATGCTGCGAGTATGAGTCAAGGGCAAACTCAGCAGAGGTCATGGATTAGGTCGTGAAAGTGGGACAGGCCCGAAACAATGATGCTTTCCCCGGCAATGAGCTCTCTTGACGAAATGTTTAGGAAGGAACTGCAGATGCTGGTTTAAACCAAAGATAGACACAAATAGCTGGAATAACTCAGCAGGACAGGCAGCATCTCTGGAGAGAAGGAATAGGTGACCTTTCTTCAGAAGGGTCTTGACCCAAAACGTCACCCATTCCTTCTCTCCACATATGCTGCCTGTTCTGCTGAATTACTCCAGCTTTTTTGCGTTTATATTCTGAGCTCTCTTGACCATTGACTTGAACTTAAAAGGAAACTGGCTGAGTGTAAAACCATGTGGCATCTCACCTTTGGGCAATTTGCACGGCTGACCAAGACATATTTATACTCCAAAAATACATTCAATATCCCTACAAAAATTTACTATTGAACAAAGCAAATACTTTTCAGAGTAAAGAGCACAGTCACCCTACAGGAGTTACATTATTGAACCAATATACGTGAGTTGAGTGAAGTTGATGGCGTAACAATGGAACAAAATATGTAAGTACCACACAGAACAAAAATCTAGATGATTATGCCGGGTTTATACATGAATTCTCAGACTATATTTTGCTGCAGATTGTTACATTTTGCACAGCAATCTTGCCATAAACGAGCTGATTTAATTTGTCTGGTGAAGATTTTACTGATCTGGGAGTGGGATGAAGGGTCGGCAAATGATGATGGTGAGGCAATGTTGCGGTAGCTGGCGACAGAATGAAACCTGAACAGTTCCAGAGGTGTCTCCTCAGTGAAATGCTATTAATTGACCATCTACCTACAGGATGTGAAGGGAAATCCTGATGCTTTAAGGCCTCCCACTGATGCATGTAGGTGGAGGTCTCTGCTCCAGGGTCATTTCTCTAAGGCTTTTGCATTTGTGGTGCAGGGGGGTCTGGTGTAGAGAGGTCTGTGATGTTGCAGCAACATTTGGAAGGAACAACAATTTAATAGTTGTAAATTTCTGAAGCACCAGTTAAGGCCTGCGGGACAGCAGTTTAAAACACAACCATTTCATCACTAAGGGTTATGGGGAGAAGGCAGGAGAATGGGGTGAGGAAGGAGAGATAGATCAGCATTGAATGAATGGCAGTGCAAACCACTGGGTGGCGCCAGCAATGGCTGCCTCGCCAGCAGTCTGTTATGTTCCGGTAGGCGGCGCGACTCTCGTCAGCAGCGGCCTCTGCAGTCCGTCTGCGTTTTTATTATTTTATGTCTATGTTTTTATGTAGTTTTTGTTATTTTTGTTGGGGTATGTGTGTGAGGGGGGTGGGGGTGGTGTGGGGGGGTTGGGGGTAACTTTTAAATCGCTCCCTGCACGGGAGACCCGACCTTTTCTTTGTCGGGTCTCCGTTGTCGTTGGGGCTGCAACGAGGAGCGGCCTCCAACAGGAAGACCGGGGGCTGTGGTGCCGACTACTCACCTCACCGTCGCAGAGCTGGCCGAGTCCAGAGCGGGTGGAGCTGTGGTGGACGCTGCTGCGGTCCGACCTCCGGAAATTCGGTGGCTGCAACTGCGGGTTTGGCGGGCGGCACCGGGAGCCCGCGGGTCCCTGGGGGGAGACCGCTTTTCGGGGCTTCCGCAGCGGCGACTTCTCCCGCCCGAGTTGCGGGGTTGAAGAGCTCCTGGAGCGGGGCCTTACAGCACCGCCCCGCGCGGCTTGGAATGGCTGCGGGTCTTTGCGAACGCGCGCCGGGGGCTCTAACACCAAGACCCGGTGCGCGACCTTGCATCACCCGGCGTGGCTTTAATGGCCACGGGACAATTCGCCATCGCCCGCCGGGGGCTTTGACTTTGACTTTGACTCTGACATCGGGGGGGAGAGTGCAGTGGAGAGAGAAGTTTTTTTGGCCTTCCATCACAGCAATGTGATGGATGTTTATGTAAAATATGTTGTGTCTTGGGTCTATTTGTTTGTAATGTATGGCTGCAGAAACGGCATTTCGTTTGGACCTCAAGGGGTCCAAATGACAATAAATTGAATTGTATTGTATTGTATTCCTTCTCTGTTTTAAATTATTTTAAGTATGTTTTAAATGTGTGTTTCAATGTTTCTAGGTTAGTTTATGTGGGCGATGGGGTAGGGGGAGGGGGTAATAGGGTAAAACTTTTTTTCAGTCACTTACCTCGACTGGAGGTGCGACTTTCTCAGTGCTTCATCTCCACCCCCCTCCCGCGGCCTAACAACTGGATTGGTGCGGCCTTTCCTGGAGACCAGCCTAAAAGGAGCTTCAAGCCGCAGGCGCGGTGCAGACTTTAACATGGCGGAGCTGCAATCCTTTCCCGTGGATCGCCAGAAGAAGTGTTCTGACCGCGGGGCCTGTGGACTTTAACACCGTGAAGCCCACTGTCTCCAGTAAGAAGCAACCGACTCGGGAACTACTTGCCGCGGAGTATCTTCCGATCCGTCCCGACGTGGAAGTTTCGATCAACCCGATGAGAGGGCCTGAACATCGGACCGTCTGTAGCGGCGAACTGCGGAGGGTTCAAAGGCCCCGACCACGGGTGAACAAAGGAGGAAGATGACTGAACTTTATTGCCTTCCATCACAGTGAGGAATGTTGATTCCACTGTGGTGGATGTTTATGTTAAATTTTATTTTATGTGTGTATTGTGTTCTTTTCACTTAGTATGGCTGTATGGTAACTTAAATTCACTGTACCTTAATCTGTTAAGTGACAATAAATGCAAACTTGAACTTGAACTTGATGGGCTGAATGGCCTAATTCTGCTCCTATCACTTATGACCCTATGACCTTAAGACCTTATTCTCTGAGGTGAGAAAAAACTTTTTCACCCAGAGAGTTGTGAATTTATGGAATTCCCTGCCACAGAGGGCAGTGGAGGCCAAATCACTGGATGGATTTAAGAGAGAGTTAGATGGATTTCTAGGGGCTAGTGGAGTCAAAGGATATGAGGGAAAAGGCAGGCACGGGTTATGATAGGGGACGATCAGCCATGATCACAATGAATGGCGGTGCTGGCTCGAAGGGCCGAATGGCCTCTTCCTGCACCTATTTTCTATGTTTCTATGTTTCTATCACTGTCATTCAGGGGAAGGAAATTGGCTGACCATATTCCATAGAAACATAGAAAATACGTGCAGGAGGAGGCCATTTGGCCCTTTGAGCCAGCACCGCCATTCATTGTGATCATGGCTAATCTAGCCATGTGTAACCCTAGACCCAGAGTAATATTGTTGACCCGTAGCTCACAAGCAGCTCAGTTGTATCAAACCACAAGAAAAGGTATAATAGCAAGAATAAAGCCAGTGCAATAACCCGCATCAATACAAGCATCAAATTCATATACGACATTCAGCCCAGTCAATGATGCAAAGAAGACTTACAGACATTTGAGGACTGTTGTGGTTTGTGTGAACTGCTATATAGTTCATTAAAGCAACAGGCTGACATGGTCTGTATAATCAAACCTTTCAACCAATTTCCCAGTTCCCCCATCCATGTCACGTTCCGGGGGTAGGTCAGATCTTCCATGGGTTGATGATTCAATGGTATTCATTGGGATGGAATGGATCTAAGAGACTCCCTAAAGTTCAATGTTCTCAGGCTAAATGTGAACATCACTTATCCCAGTCCATGGGATAATGAATGAATATTCCATGCTGAACAACTCTTAGAAATAGGTTTGAGGATGACAAGGGCACAACATGTACTTGGGATGGGGCCTTCAGCTCTGACTGAATTGAAGACTGTGTGCTGCTTTGGAATTGGGGATAATCCCACTTCAAGAAGCAAGAGTGTTTAAATGTTATATGTACCCGCAACAGAACAATGAAATTCTTACCTGCTGCAGGTTTACATGCCCATTAATGCGAAAACACAAAATAATTCTACCATAATCTATCTATCCCTAACTATAAAACTCTGATCTTGGTGTGTGTGTGTGTGTGTGTGTGTGTGTGTGTGTGTGTGTGTGTGTGTGTGTGTGTGTGTGTGTGTGTGTGTGTGTGTGTGTGTGTGTGTGTGTGTGTGTGTGTGTGTGTGTGTGTGTGCGTGTGTGCGCTTGCGTGTGTGTGCGCGCGTGTGTATTTATTTGTTTGTGTGGGATCACATCTATTAGAAGAAACAACGCGCTAATGGGAAAATGCTTACATATTCCGGTAGAGATTTACCCCCTGGAGTCAAAAATTGGCTTACCTGAAAATTTTGTCCATTATTTCTACAGTTAGTAATAATAACGTTCAAGAATGTGAAATGTATTTGAAAATAAAAACTGAGTGGCTTTGGCTGATGACGTCACAATGGCTCTGCGTGCTGCATCTGTGCTGCGAGTTGACGTCCCTCCCCCCCCGCGAGCTGACATCCTCCCACGAGCTGCCGCCCCCTCCTCAGTGAGCTGCCGCCCCACCCCGCGAGATGCCGCCCCCCCGCGAGCTGCGGCCCCCCCCCCCCCACCCCACCCACCATGGTTGGTTTGAAATAAAGCACAGCAAATGGTTGGTGGTGGTTGGTTTGAAATGGCAAATGATTAAAAGTCTAAACTTGACAACTTTCTGTTTGCACTGTATATTGATTTTAGATAAAACGCTACCACTTACGGCTGTGATTTTTGGCCATCTTACTCAGTCCCCCTCCGCTCATCAGGTGCAGAGGATTCTTCCCATCAATGAAAAATAAAAGTGATATTAGTGTTTAAAAAATGTTGAGAATCCCTCTCCTGTCAATCATGCCATGAAGGCAATGCTCCTTCCAGTGGGAGGGGGGAGGGATTATAAAACCCAGAAGTGTGGTTGTGGCTCACTCTCTGCAAGATGGGGGCGGGAGAGGTCATGACTTTGTCTGAGCTGTGAATCAACTGAACACACTGAATGTCTACTGAACGGTGAGTGTGGTGTTTATGTGGTGGTTTGTGGTGTTTTGTGTGATTTTATGCTGGTTTTGTGCTGGTTTCACCCTGATTGAAATGGTATGAAATTGCATTTGAATGTGGTGGCCTTGCACCCTGCATGAAATGGTATGAAACTGCATTTGAATTTGGTGGCCTTGCACCCTGCTTGAAATGGTATGAAACTGCACTTGAATTTGGTGGTCTTGCACCCTGCTTGAAGTGGTCAGAAACTGCACTTGAATTTGGTGGCCTTGCACTTTGCTTGAAATGGTATGAAACTGCACTTGAATGTGGTTGTCTTGCACCATGCTTGAAGTGGTATGAAACTGCACATGAATTTGGTGGCCTTGCGTTCAGGGACCAGCCCTCCCATGTGAAGATGGGACCCAACGGGTCCCACTTAGTCTAGTAACTATTAAAAGTTTGATGTTGGATGTGTGTGTGTGTGTCTGTGTGTGTGTGTCTGTGTGTGTGTGTCTGTGTCTGTGTCTGTGTCTGTGTCTGTGTCTGTGTCTGTGTCTGTGTCTGTGTCTGTGTCTGTGTCTGTGTCTGTGTCTGTGTCTGTGTGTGTGTGTCTGTGTGTGTGTGTGTGTGTGTGTGTGTGTGTGTTTGCTCTGAAAAACGACGCCCTTACGGATACGTTTTTCCATATTCTTGTAGAGTTTTATCCGGTGGAGTCCAAAATCGTCTTACCTGAAAAATTCGAGCTTTATTTCTTGAGTTATTTATGAAAATGTTCACGATTGTTTGAAAAGAAATGAGATGAGTACGTCACAATGGCTCTGCTCGCGCTATATTCCATGCACTCTGAGTGACGTCACCCTCCGAACCCTCTACCCCCCCGGGATCTGGATTGAAGCCGCTGAAGTCCTTTGGTTGACGCGTGCCCCGCTGCCCACTGCCCACTGCCCGCTCCCTTCCTCCTCTCCCTCCTCCTCCAACTCTCCCCCCCCCCTCTTTCCCCCGACTACTCCCCCCCGCCACCCCCCCCCCCCGTACTCGGGCCCTGATGCCTGCAGCATGAAGCCTGAATGATGCCTGCAGCCGTCAATGGAAGCCTTTGGCGGGCTCCTCCTGCACACGCTGCACTTCCTCGCCCTGGTCCACTGTCCAGACACCAAGTGGCGGTCGGTGTTGCCTTCCGGTCACTCTCTCCGGTCGCGGGAGGGCCCTCAGTGGGGGTCTCTCGACGCATGGATTCTCTCCCTCTACATCGGGGACCTGGGGTGGAGGGTATTGCACCGAGGACTTCCCTGCAACCTGTTTCTCTCGCGGTTCACAGACTCGCCAGCCGCCTGCCACTTTTGCGGGCTGGAAGAGTCTGCGTACCACGTGTATATGGAGTGTGTGAGGCTGCAGCCACTGGCGGAAAAGGCCTCTGCCTGAGCCTGCTGCCTGCCCCTTTTCCGGGGTTACGTCCGCGCCCGGGTGGGGTTTGAAAGAGATGCTCTCCCCTCCCCCTCTGCACCCCCCCTCTCTGCCCCCCTCCCTCTCTGCACCCCCCCTCCCTCTCTGCACCCCCACTCCCTCTCTGCCCCCCTCCCTCTCTGCACCCCCCCTCTCTGCCCCCCTCCCTCTCTGCCCCCTCCCTCTCTGCACCCCCACTCCCTCTCTGCCCCCCTCCCTCTCTGCCCCCCTCCCTCTCTGCCCCCCTCCCTCTCTGCACCCCCACTCCCTCTCTGCCCCCCTCCCTCTCTGCCCCCTCCCTCTCTGCACCCCCACTCCCTCTCTGCCCCCCTCCCTCTCTGCCCCCTCCCTCTCTGCCCCCCTCCCTCTCTGCCCCCTCCCTCTCTGCACCCCCCTCTCTGCCCCCCCCTCCATCTCTACCCTTTCTCCCTCTGCCCCCCCTCCCTCTCTACCCCCACCTCCCTCTACCCACACCCCCTCCCTCTCTAGGGAGTGGGGAGCATTGGGACCTATGGGTGAATGGTGGAGTATTGCATTCGGTGACCAGCCCCCCTGTGATGCCGCGTGCCCCCCTGTACCGTTCCCTCTCTACCCCTCTCCCCCTCCCTCTTCCCCTCTCCCCCTCCCTCTCCACTCCCTCCCTCTCTACCTCTCTCCCTCTCTAGCCGCGTCTGCATAGTTGGGGGCTATGCGTGAGCGGATAGGGAGGGGGTTGGGGAAAAGGAGCGAATGAATAATATTAATATAATATAAAGAGGGGCGTTAGTGTGTGTGTGTGATGTCACAGGCTGCCCCCTCACCCCCCCCCCCCCCTGCAACCGCGCTTTGAGGGGATGAGACCCAGCGGGTCCCACTTGGTCTAGTAATACAAAAATTAATAATAATACCAGGTAACCAGCCCCAAATAACGGAAAACCAAAGTCTGTATTGCAACCAAACCAAAGTCCACAATAGATGAGGCAGGGTTGGGTTAACATTGCATTTTGCAGCAAAGATCCTATAGCGGAGCAAGATAGGCTACTCCTGCGAAATGCAATGGGCTGACGTGTAGTACGCTATGGAGGGGATCCTGGGCATTTATCCCCACCCATTTTAGTAACCGGAACCTACCCGGCCAGACCCGACTCGCAGTGTAATCCAAAGATCTTATAGCAGAGCTATAGGATCTTTGGTGTAATTCTGTTAGTTCACACTTCTGTTAATTCTTGTCAAGAATAAAATTTGACTCTGGTAATTGCCTTTTTTAATGTTTTTAAATGATTTCTTTTTAAATGGTTCATAGGCTGTGTTTGAGTTGATTTTGTATTAACCGGAACCTACCCGACCCAACCCGACTCGCAGGGTAATCAACGTTGCGGGGGAACAGCTTTTGTGTGTGATATAGGGTTCGATTCATAATTCTGTTAGGTCATAATTCTGTTAATTCTAGTTAAAGAATAAAATGTTTATAAATTTTGCCTCTGGTCATTTTCTTTTTTAATGTTTTTAAAATCATTTCTTTTTAAATGGCTCATATGCTCGTTTGAGTTGATTTGGTATTACACTTGCACTCTGTAATTCATTCACCTAATCACATTAATGTAATCACACTGTTCACATCTGCAGTATTTGGGAAAATAATAGCAATATGAAGATTCCAGTTGCTCTAGCCCTGGAATGTTACTTAATGTTTTTGTGCTTATTTTCTATTTTCTATGGAGTTGTTTCTCCACAAATAAAAAGGTGTCTGGTCTTCCCAATAGTCAGAGAGTGGAATGAGATCTGCCTGTGGGGTTATCTAATTGAAGAATTTCACAAAATTAACTTTGTTTTGAGCAAGATTTACAAAAGATGTATAACTTAAGGATGGTTTTATTCCATGAGCATACAACTGACTAGATTGTGCTGGAAAGAACACACATACATGAATGTGATATAGATGTATATAATCATATAACACACACAATTATATTTCTTCTGATTTTTATATCCAACTAGACCAAGTGCAGACCCATTGGGTCCATTTCCCCAACGTGCGTTTGCAGGGGGGGGGGGGGGGGGGGGGGGGGGGGGGGGGGACTCAGGCTGGACCGCTGAGTCTGGGGAGCTGGGGGTGAGCCATGTCTCTGTGAAACAGAACACAGAGCATTCCCTCAGCTCCCTTTGATCATGTGTCCCTGTATAGGACAATGAAATTCTTGCTTTGCTTAAGCACACAGAAGATAGTAGGCATTTACTACAAAACAGATAAATGTGTCCATATACCATGATATAAATATATACACACATGAATACATTAACTGGTAAAGTGCAAATAACAGAAAGTGGTTATTAATAATCAGAGTTTTGTCTGAGCCAGGTTTAATAGCCTGATGGCTGTGGGGAAGTAGCTATTCCTGAACCTGGTTGTTGCAGTCTTCAGGCTCCTGTACCTTCTACCTGAAGGTAGCAGGGAGATGAGTGTGTGGCCAGGATGGTGTGGGTCTTTGATGATACTGCCAGCCTTTTTGAGGCAGCGACTACGATAAATCCCCTCGATGGAAGGAAGGTCAGAGCCGATGATGGACTGGGCAGTGTTTACTACTTTTTGTAGTCTTTTCCTCTCCAGGGCGCTCAAATTGCCGAACCAAGCCACGATGCAACCGGTCAGTATGCTCTCGACTGTGCACCTGTAGAAGTTAGAGAGAGTCTTCCTTGACAATCCGACTCTCCGTAATCTTCTCAGGAAGTAGAGGCGCTGATGAGCTTTTTTGATAATTGCGTTAGTGTTCTCGGACCAGGAAAGATCTTCAGAGATGTGCACGCCCAGGAATTTGAAGTTCTTGACCCTTTCAACCATCGACCCGCTGATATAAATGGGACTGTGGGTCCCCCTCCTACTCCTTCCAAAGTCCACAATCAGTTCCTTGGTTTTGCTGGTGTTGAGGGCCAGGTTATTGCGCTGGCACCATATGGACAGTTGCTCGATCTCTCTTCTGTACTCTGACTCATCCCCATCAGTGATACGCCCCACAATAGTGGTGTCGTCAGCGAACTTGATGATGGAGTCGCACTGTGGTTCGCTACGCAGTCATGGGTATAGAGTGAGTACAGCAGGGGGCTGAGCACGCAGCCTTGAGGTGCTCCTGTGCTGATTGTTATCGAGGCTGACACATTTCCACCAATACGAACAGACTGTGGTCTGTGGATGAGGAAGTCGAGGATCCAGTTGCAGAGGGATGCGCAGAGACCCAGTTCTGCGAGTTTGGTAACCAGTTTGGAGGGGATGATTGTGTTAAATGCCGAGCTGTAATCAATGAATAACAGCCTGACATATGAGTTTTTGTTGTCCAAGTGGTCCAGTGCGGAGTGGAGGGCCAGCGAGATCGCATCCACCGTTGATCTGTTGTGGCGGTACGCGAACTGCAGTGGGTCCAGGTTTTTGTCGAGGTAGGAGTTGATTTGCTCTATGATCAACCTCTCAAAGCACTTCATCACCACCGGCGTTAGTGCCACTGGTCGATAGTAATTGAGGCACGTCACCTTACTCTTCTTGGGCACCGGTATAATTGATGCCCTTTTAAAGCAGGTGGGGACCTCAGAACTCAGAAGTGAGAGGTTGAAAATGTCCGTAAAAACTCCCGCCAGTTGGTCCGCACAGGGTTTTAGAACACGACCGGGTATACCATCAGGTCCAGGTGCTTTTCGGGGGTTCACCCCTCTGAAGGATTTCCTGACATCAGCCTCTGTGACTGAGACTGAAATGCCATCACAGCGAATGGGGGATTGGGAAGGCACATCAGTATTCTCCCTGTCAAAGCGTGCGTAAAACGCATTGAGCTCATCAGGGAGTGATGTTACACCGACATTTGAGCTGCCTCCTGGTTTTGCCTTGTAGGAGGTGATTGCATTCAGGCCCCGCCACAGCTGCCGAACATCTGTCTCGTCCTCCAGTTTGGAGCAGAAGTCCCTTTTGGCCTTTTTGATGGCCTTACCAAGGTCGTATCTGGTCTTCATGTAGGCCACTGTATCATTGGAGGTGAATGCCCTGTGTCTGGACTTCAGGAGAGTGCGGATCTCAAAGTTCATCCAAGGTTTCTGATTGGGAAACACTCGGAAGGTTTTTGTAGGGATGCAGTCCTCCACACATTTCTTTATGAAGTCTGTAACGACTGTGGCATATTCGTTCAAGTCCGTTGCCGAGTCCTTGAACATTGCCCAGTCTACAGACTCCAAACAGTCCTGGAGTCGTTCTTCTGCCCCCCCCCCCCCCCCCCCCCCGACCAGCTCTGTGCTGTCCTCACTTCTGGGGGTGCGCTCTTTAATTGCTGCCTGTAGGCAGGAAGAAGCAGCACCGCGGTATGGTCGGATTTACCGAAGTGAGGGCGAGGGATAGAACCATAGGCATTCTTGATGGTGGTGTAGCAGTGGTCGAGGGTGTTATGTCCTCTGGTGCAGCAGGAGACATGTTGGTGGAAGTTGGGGAGTGATTTCTTGAGGTTCGCCTTATTGAAGTCCCCAGCAATGGTGGTAAATGCCTCGGGGTAAGACGTCTGGTGTTTGTTGACCACGGCGTGCAGCTCCTCCAGTCCCAGACGGACGTCTGCCTGGGGTGGGATGTAGACCACGGTCAGGATAATGGAGGTGAATTCTCTCGGGAGGTAGAAGGGACGGCACTTCACCGCCAGATGTTCCAGGTGTGGAGAGCAGGAGTTGGACAGGACTGCCACGTCGGAACACCACGCAGAGTTGACCATGAGGCAGACGCCCCCTCCTCTCCCTTTCCCAGATGCCAGGGTACGGTCCATGCGGTGGATGGAGAACCCTTCAGGCTGGACCGCTGAGTCTGGGGAGCTGGGGGTGAGCCATGTCTCTGTGAAACAGAACACAGAGCATTCCCTCAGCTCCCTTTGATAAAGCAGTCTTGCCCTTAAGTCCTCCACTTTGTTTTCAAGGGACTGTACATTAGCCAGTAGGATAGTAGGGAGAGGGGGCCGAAGGCCCCTGCGCTTCATTCTGACCTGAAGTCCTGCCCGACGGCCACGTTTCTGGACACAATGGAAGAGGGGAGGGGGAGGAGGAAATGGGAGAGATTTGGGAGTGAGAGCGGGGTAGGTGGAGTGAGAGCGGATGGGAAGGGGGAGGAGAGTGGGGAGGGCAGGAAAGGGGGGAGAGGGGTAGGGGGGGGTGGGAGAGGGGTAGCGGGGAATGGTGCAAGAGAGAGGGGAAGGGGTGGGGGGAGATGGGGGTGGGAGGGGAGGAGGGAGAGGGGTGGCAGGGAAGGAGGGAGAGGGGTGAGGAGAGAGAGGGGTGGAGAGGGGAGAGAGGGGAGAAGGGGAGGATGAGAGTGGGGTGAGGGAGGGGGAGAGAGGGGTGGGGGAAGGGGAGAGAGGGAGGAGGGAGGGGAAGGAGGAGTGAGAAGGGGAAGGGGAGAGAGGGGGAAGAGTGGGTTGGGAGGGGGAGAGTGGTAGGGGGTAGGGGAAGAGTGGGATGGGAGGGGGAGAGGGGTAGGGGAGAGAGGGGTAGGGGGAGAGAGGAGAAATAGTGGTGAGGGAGAGGGGAGGATAAGAGTGCGGAAGAGGGGTAGGGGAGTGGTTGAAGAGGCAGAGATGGGTAGGGGGGGAGAGGTGGAGGGTGAGAGAGGGAAGAGGGGTGGGGGTTGGGGTGGGAGGGGAGGAGGGAGAGGGGAGAGGGGGGAAAGGTAGGAGGAGAGAGGGGTGCGGGAGGGGGTGAGAGAAGGTGGGGGTAGGGGGGAAAGAGGGTGGGGAGGGGGAGAGGAGAGAGGGAGGGGAGGATGGAGGGGAGGGAGGAGGGAAAGGGGGAAGAGTGTGGAAGGAGGGGGAGAGGGGTGGGGGGAGAGAGGGGGAAGAGTGTGGAGGGAGGGGGAGAGTGGAGAGAGGGGTAGAGTGGGGAGGGAGAGGGTTGGGGAGGGAGATGGGTGGGGGGTGGGGGGCGATAAGTGGAAGAATGGGGAGGGAGGGTAAGAGGTGTAGGGGGGAGTGGTGGAAGAGGGACAGAGGGGTAGGAGAAGGGGTGGGGGAGAGAGGGGAGCGAGGGGGAAGGGAGGGGGGAGAGAGGGGTGGGGGAGGGAGAGGGGTGGAGTAAGGGGGAGAGAAGGGTAAGAGTGGGGAGGGAGGGGGAGAGGGGTAGGGCGTGGTGGAAGAGGGACAGGGGTAGGGGGCGGGGGGAGAAATGGAGGGGGGTGGGGGAGAGAGGGTTGGGGGTGGGGGCAGGCGGGGAGAGAGGGGTGGGGACAGGGTGGGGGAGGGGGAGAGAGGGGTGGGGGAAGGGGAGAGAGGGAGGAGGAGGGAGGAGGGGAAGAGTGTGGAGGGAGGGGAGAGTGGTAGGGGGGCGGGGGAAGAGTGGGATGGGAGGGGTAGAGGGGTGGGGGGGAGAGAGGGGAAAGAGTGGGGAGGGAGAGTGGGAGGGGGAGGAGGGGAGAGGTGGAAGAGTGAGGAGGGGGAGAGTAGCGGGAGTGCTGGAAGAGTTGGGGGAGGGAGTGAAGGGAGGGTGAGAGACAGGTGGGGGAGGGAGAGTGGTGGGTAAGGGGGAGAGAAGTGGTAAAGTGGGGAGGGAGGGGTAGGGGGAGTGGTGGAAGAGGGACAGGGGGGTAGGGGGAAGGGGGCAAGGGGAGAGCGGGAAGGGGGTGGGGTAAAGAGGGAAGGGGGGTGGGGGAGAGAGGGGTGTGGGTGGGAGGAGGAGGGGGAGGAAAGGGAGAGGGTGAAGAGAGGGAGATGGAGGGGGAGGAGAGAGGGGTGGGGGAGGGGAGGAGAGAGGGTAGGGGGAGAGAGGTGTGGGGGAGGGGGGAGGGAGGAGAGGATGTAGATGGGGTAAGGGGTAGTGGGGGAAGAGTGTGGATGGAGGGGGAAGAATGGGGAGAGGGAAGGGTTTGGGGGAGGGAAGGAAGGTGGGGGGAGGGGGTGGGGGAGAGGGAGTATGGAGAGGGGGAGGAGAGAGCGGTGGGGGACGGGAGGAGAGAGGGATGGGGAGGGGGAGAGATGTGTGGGGGAGGGGGGAGGGAGATGGGGTAGGGGAGGGAGGGAGAAGAGTGTGGAGGGAGGGGAGAGGTAGGGGTAGTGGTGGAAGAGGGACAGAGGGGTAGGGGAAGGGGTGGGGGAGAGAGGGGAGGGAGGGGGAAGGGAGGGGGAGAGAGGTGTGGGGGAGGGAGCGGGAGGGTGGGGTAAGGGGAGAGAAGTGGAAGAGTGGGGAGGGAGGGGTAGGGGGAGTTGTGGAGAGTGACAGAGGGGTAGGGGAAGGGGGCGGGGAGAGAGGGAAGGGGGTGGGGTAGAAAGGGAAGGGGGTGGGGGAGAGAGGGATGGGAGAGGGAGAGGGGTGAGGAGATGGAGAGGGGGAGGAGAGGGGGTGGGGGAGGCAAGGAGAGAGGGGAGGGGGAGAGGTGTGGGGGAGGGGGGAGGGAGGCAAGGAGGGAGATGGGGTAGGGGGTAGAGGGGGAAGAGTGTGGATGGAGGGGGAAGAGTGGAGAGGGGGAAAGGGGTGGGGGAGAGAGGGAAGGGGGGTGGGGGAGGGAATGGGGGTGGGGGAGAGAGGGAATGGGGTGGGAGGAGGAGGGGGAGGAGAGGGAGAGGGGTGAGGAGAGGGGTGAGGAGAGGGGTGAGGAGAGGGAGATGGAGAGAGGGATGGTGAGGGGGAGAGAGGGACGGGGTAGGGGGAGAGAGGCAGGGCCGGCCTTAAGCCGATTTGACCGATTGCCCCCAATTGGGCCCCGCGCCTAATGGGGGCCCCGCACTAATGTTCCGTATTTTGTACGGAAATACGAATTCTCTTTGTTAAATAAAGATTTTTTTTTTAATTCGCCATCCGGATTTTTTTTTTTTAAACGAACATGTATAACAACCGCTGCACGGCCATCAGACACAAATGATTTGTTAACTAATACTGTTAGCACTTCTTAACATCCAGTAGTTAACAAGTTGTTATATCAATCTGCATCCATTCACATTCCTCACTAAATGTTATTGTGTTTTGAATGAGTATTAAAATTCACGCGGCGTCAATAATACTTGTTTAAAACACAATTACATTTACTGAGGAATGTAGATCGATGACACATTGAGAATTTCTTTAAACTCACCATCATGAGTGAGGGCCCCAGACCGTGAGAAGGGGCTTCTTCCTGGTGTGCAGGTTAGTCATTCACCTACCGACCCACATTGTGACTCTCTGTGTTTTGCTCTCTCCCTCCCTCTCGCTCTCTCTCCCGCTCTCTCTCCCGCTCCCCATCTCGTCTCTCTCTAGCTCTCTCACCCTGTTGCCTCAGCATTCCCGGAATCATTGACGTTTAGCGGTAGACAAAAATGCTGGAGTAACCCAGTGGGTGAGGCAGCCGCTTTGACCGCTGAGTTCCGCCAGCACTCTGTGTTTTTTGTTTGGCTCTGAAGATTGAAGGTGGCTCAGCGAGACGGGCAGCGGCTCTGGGGAGAGGGTTGCGTTTCTGGTCGAGACCCTTCTTCAGACAATCACAAGTACTCTCACCGACGAGAGTTCTATTCAGTCTGAAGAAGGGTCCTCTCTCCAGAGTCGCTGCGCTGCCTGGCCTGCTGAGTTACTCCAGCTTTATGTCTATCTTCAATTTCAGAGAAATACAATTTCTCACGGGGGGCTTATAACGTCTCTAAACCCCTCTGGGACCCTCTGAACACCTCTAAACCCCCTCTATTCCCCCCTATTTCCCTCTACAACCTTCTGAACACCTAAACCCATCTGAACCCATCTGAAGCCCTCTAAACATCTCTAAACCGTTTAAACCCCTCTAAACTAGGAGGCTACAAGGTGTCTTGGATAGGCTGGGTGAGTGGGCAAATGCATGGCAGATGCAGTATAATGTGGATAAATGTGAGGTTACCCACTTTGGTGGCAAAAACAGGAAAGTAGACTATTATCTGAATGGTGGCCGATTAGGAAAAGGGGAGATGCAACGAGACCTGGGTGTCATGGTACATCAGTCATTGAAAGTAGGCACGCAGGTGCAGCAGGCCGTGAAGAAAGCGAATGGTATGTTAGCATTCATAGCAAAAGGATTTGAGTATAGGAGCAGGGAGGTTCTACTGCAGTTGTACAGGGTCTTGGTGAGACCACACCTGGAGTATTGCGTACAGTTTTGGGCTCCTAATCTGAGGAAGGACATTCTTGGACATAGAGGGAGTACAGAGAAGGTTCACCAGACTGATTCCTGGGATGTCAGGACTTTCATATGAAGAAAGATTGGATAGACTCGGCTTGTACTCGCTAGAATTTAGAAGATTGAGGGGGGATCTTATAGAAACTCACAAAATTCTTAAGGAGTTGGACAGGCTAGATGCAGGAAGATTGTTCCCGATGTTGGGGAAGTCCAGAACAAGGGGTCACAGTTTAAGGATAAAGGGGAAATCTTTTAGGACTGAGATGAGAAAAACAATTTTTACACAGAGAGTGGTGAATCTCTGGAATTCTCTGCCACAGAATGTAGTTGAAGTCAGTTCGTTGGATATATTTAAGAGGGAGTTAGATGTGGCCCTTGTGGCTAAAGGAACCAGGGGGTATGGAGAGAAAGCAGGTACAAGATACTGAGTTGGATGATCAGCCATGATCATATTGAATGGCTGTGCAAGCTCAAAGGGCCGAATGGCCTACTCCTGCGCCTATTTTCTATGTTTCTATGACTGCGTCCAACTGCTGTCTGGTTCGTTGATCGGTTTGCTAGATATGAACTGTTTTGGGAGAGCGGAAGTGGTGAACCTTCTCTGTACAAAAACAGCGGAAGTGCTTAGCGGACATTTGCCGTGGAGATTTAAAGATCGAAAATATCGGGAATTATCGCGTTTGCTCGCTGCATTTCATCAAAAGTAAGGCGTTATTGACATTTTATCTTTATTCATTTGTTATATGAAAAGTATTAAAAGTTAAAAATCCGTCAGTAAAATTGCAAAATCGCCCATGGTTCTCAGTTCAGCATCAACTTGCAGAGCTATAGATGCTTGAGCTGCAACCAAATCTGCTTTAATGCTCTCTTCTTGTTGACGTGCATGGCGTTCTTGTGCACATTGTCTATCCTGCTCACAGTGGGTGCCCAATCAGGATTGTTGACATCATTCCATGCTGCAGGCTTGTCTGTTATTAGATGATAAATAAATAAATAAGTAGTTTGGTTGATTGTGCAGGCTTTAAACAAGAAACATTGAGAAATATATTTTGGCAAATAATAAAATGTGCTCAAACAGCTGACAATTATCCCATTCCTTAGCTTGCATCTCAGTAAAATTTATTTTAAAACGCATTGATAGTTTACGATTATTTACATGGTAAATGGAGCTTCAGAAGCGTTTTCATTTTGCATGTTAAAACCCACCTGAGAACCATGGGCGATTTTGCAAATTTACTGACGGATTTTTAACTTTTAATACTTTTCATATAACAAATGAATAAAGATAAAAAGTCAATAACGCCTTACTTTTGATGAAATGCAGCGAGCAAACGCGATAATTCCCGATATTTTCGATCTTTAAATCTCCATGGCAAATGTCCGCTAAGCACTTCCGCTGTTTTTGCACCTTCAGCTCCCTCTTGAATTTACCTTAGTTTCTATCTTTTTTTGGACTGTAAATTTAGGTAGCTGTGCCTCACGGTCACCCCGACTGGCACAGTTAATTGCACCTCAAAAACGGGCCGTTTTCGATGTTTTTAATGGGTGTGAAAGTGCGTGTTTTCCCATTCACTAACATGTACCGGAAGTGACACGTACTCCAGTTAAATTTTGCGGTCACGTGGGTGCGGATCTACGCTCCAGTGACCTTTAGTGAAATCACCCTATTCCCACACACGTGATGACGCGCTTCGACAGACTGCGGGGGTGGGGGGGAGGGGCTGCTGCAAAGGCATATGTAAATGGATCCATTCCGATTGGACATCTGTGAGCATTGGGCATTGTGGCATCACACAATGGAACGTTCACCAACATCTATCTATCTATTCTATGGGTGAGAAGCAGTTTTCTTTTGTAATTTGGGGGGGGGGGGGGGGGAGAAGGATTTTATTAAAAATGTGTACGTAAACACGACGAAATTTAATCAGGAGTGGATACTTAGAATGAAAAGTGAAATCTCTACCGAAATGGAAACAATCTCGGCGATTCTGCATCTGGTGTTGGCGTGGCAACGAATCAAAGGCACAAGGGACATTAAATAATAAACATTGTAAACCTCCCTGCAACTTCACACACACTAGGCCCTATCCCACCCCTCAACTCTCTCCCCCCAGGCACTCCCTCGCCTCCCCCCACACTACAATGTCTCCCCCCTCCTGTGCTGTATTCCCTTAATCCACCAGCCCCCAACCCCCACATCTCTCCCCATGCTCTCTGCACCCCGGCCCCTACCCCACCTCTCTCTCCCAAAGATCTTTGCTCTCTCCCTCCCCCGGCCCTACCCAACCCTTCTGCGCCACCACTACCCCACTTGCACTACTCCCCTCCTCTCTCCCCGCTGCCCCGGGCCGCGCACCCCCTCTCCCTGCTGCCCCGGGCCGCGCACCCCCCTCACCCCGGGATGCGCACCCCTTCTCCCCGCTGCCCCGGGCCGCGCACCCCCCTCACCCCGCAAAGGCCTCAGGCCTCCCCGCTGCCCCGGGCCGCGCACCCCCTCTCCCCACCCAAGTCAAAGACCAAAGCGAAGATATGGGAGCGGAGGCGGAAGCAAAGATCCGATCTTTGGCCGGAAGCATGATGGCGGAACAAGATGGTGGAACAAGATGGCGGAGGCTGGTTGCTAAAATGGGTCCTATAATCGCCCATGAATCTGCCCATGACCGTACTACGTGTTTTCCATAGGAGTAGGCCATCTTGCTCTGCTATAAGATCTTTGTTTTGTAGTGTTCGAGAATCTGATGGTTGCTAGGAAGAACCCGTTCTTCAACCTCGTCATCACGGTTTTTAGGCTCCTGTACCTCCTTCCTGATAGACCATAGACAATAGACAATAGGTGCAGGAGTAGGCCATTCGGCCCTTCGAGCCAGTACCGCCATTCAATGTGGTCATGGCTGATCATCCCTAATCAGTACCCCGTTCCTGCCTTCGCCCCATATCCCCTGACTCCGCTATTTTTAAGAGTCCTATCTCGCTCTCTCTTGAAAGCATCCAGAGAACCAGCCTCCACCGCCCTCTGAGGCAGAGAATTCCACACTCACCACTCTCTGTGAGAAAAAGTGTTTCCTCATCTCTGTTCTAAATGGCTTATTCCTTATTCTTAAACTGTGGCTCCTGGTTTTGGACTCCCCCAACATCGGGAACATGTTTCCTGCCTCTAGCGTGTCCAAACCCTCAACAATCTTATATGTTTCAATGAGAACCCCTCTCATCCTAAACTCCAGAGTGTACAAGCCCAGCTGCTCCATTCTCTCAGCATATGACAGTCCCGCTATCCCGGGAATTAACCTTGTAAACCTACGCTGCACTCCCTCAATAGCAAGAATGTCCTTCCTCAAATTAGGGGACCTAAACTGTACGCAATACTCCAGGTGTGGTCTCACTAGGGTTCTGTACAACTGCAGAACGACCTCTTTGCTCCTATATTCGATTCCTCTTGTTATAAAGGTCAACATGCCATTCGCTTTCTTCACTGCCTGCTGCACCTGCATGCTTACTTTCATAGAATGATGACCAAGGACCCCCAGATCCCGTTGTACTTCCCCTTTTCCCAACTTGACACAATTTAGATAGTAATCTGCCTTCCTGTTTTTGCTACCAAAGTGGATAACCTCACATTTATCCACATTAAACTTCATCTGCCATGCATCTGCCCACTCCCCACAACCTGTCCAAGTCACCCTGCATTCTCATAGCATCCTCATCACAGTTCATACTGCCATCCAGCTTTGTGTCATCTGCAAATTTGCTAATGTTACTTTGAATCCCTTCATCCAAATCATTGATATATATTGTAAATAGCTGCGGTCCCAGCACCGAGCCTTGCGGTACCCCACTAGTCACTGCCTGCCATTCTGAAAGGGACCCGTTAATCCCTACTCTTTGTTTCCTGTCTGCCAACCACTTCTCTATCCATGTCAGCACTCTATCCCCAATACCATGTGCCCTAATTTTGCCCACTAATCTCCTATATGGGACCTTATCAAATGCTTTCTGAAAGTCCAGGTACACTACATCCACTGGCTCTCCTTTGTCCATTTTCCTAATTACATCTTCAAAAAATTTCAGAAGATTAGTCAAGCATGATTTCCCCTTTGTAAATCCATGCTGACTCGGACCGATCCTGTTACTGCTATCCAAATATTCGGCTATCTCATTTTTTATAATTGACTCCAGCAACTTCCCCACCACCGATGTCAGGCTAACTGGTCTATAATTCCCTGCTTTCTCTCTCCTGCCTTTTTTTAAAGTGGGATAACATTAGCTACCCTCCAATCCACAGGAACTGATCCTGAGTCTATAGAATATTGGAAAATTATCACCAATGCATCCACGAATTCTAGAGCCATTTCCTTAAGTACCCTGGGATGCAGACTATCAGGCCCTGGGGATTTATCAGCCTTCTGTCCCATCAGTCTACCTGTTATGCACTCCCTCTGCTGGTGTTAATTATGTACTAACCTGTTTCTCTGATTTCCATTAGTACCTCCTGCTGCCTGGCTGCTCCTGTACCTGATTGGAGGCTCCTGGCCCAAGCTGCATCACGTGAGCCTGATGACGGAGCCTCAACTTAAAAAGACCATGTGCACTGGCAGTCTCCCTCTCTGTCTCTCTCGTCCCCCTCAGACTGGTGGCAGCAGTCTGGTGTTGGTTTAGTTTGTTTGATTGCATAGTGTTCTTTATGTAACTCTTCATTCTGTATTAACTTATTTTGCTTGGGAAGGATGGGACTGGCATTATTGTTTTCGTGGTTTTGTTTCAGGTTTATTTTCACACTGAGGCAGGTTTAGAGTCTCTGGTCCGATGGCCCATTGAGTGGTTGGCCAGAGCACCCTTTATCTTTTGTTTGCTAGCCCATCCGACCCCTCTTTGTTTGTTTGATCCAGGTTTAGTTCTTTTTGTTAATGAAAAATAAATAATTTTTCCATTTGAACCTGGTTTTGTATTATGTTATTGGCCTTTGAGGTATTTGATTTTGGCGGCCGTAACACTACCCAACACCATTTCCTGCCTAATGTGGATTTCCTTCAGTTCCGCCGTCACCCCAGATCCTCTGGCCACTACTATATCAGGAAGATTGTTTGTGTCCTACTTTGTGAAGATGGATCTAAAGTACTCCATAATAGTTCCCCATAATAAATTCACCTTTTTCGGTCTTCAAGGGTCCAAATTTGGTCTTAACTAATTTTTTCCTCTTCACACACCTAAAGATGCTATTACTATCCTGTTTTATATTCTTGGCTAGCTTACCTTCGTACCTCATCTTTTCTCCCCGTATTGTCTTTTTGGTTATCTTCTGTCGTTCTTTAAACATTACTCAATCTTCTTGCTTCTCGCTCATCTTTGCTACATTGTACTTCTTCGCTTTAATTTTTATACTGTCCCTGACGTCCCTTGTCAGCCACGGTCGTCCCTTTCTCCCCTTACTTCCTCCTCGGAATGAACTGATCCTGTATCTTCTGTATTATTCCTCGAAACATCTGCCATTTTTGTTCCACTGTCATCCATGCTAGTGTATCTTTCCAGTCAACTTTGGCCAGCTCCTCCCTCATGGCTCCATAGTACTCTTTATTCAACTGTAACACTGAGAGAAGCGAGGGGAGAGCAGTGTGTGGTTCTTTGATATAATTCACTGCCTTTTTGAAGCAATGACACCCAAAGATGTCTTTGACCATGTCAGTACCTGTGATGGACCAGGCAATGTCTACCACTTTCAGCAGTCTCTTTCATTCCTGGCTATAGAACCAGGGTGTGATGCAACTGCTACCATACATTGATATTCAACAACACACCAAATTTCAATTTTCTAAGTAGAGCCTTTGATCACTTTCTTTGTGATTGCATCAATAAGCTGGGCTCAGGACAGATATTCAGAGATATGCATGCCCAGGAACTTAAGGCCGTCTTGACTCTCTACCACTGTTCCATTGATGAAGATAAATTCATGCTTTCTCCTCGAAGCAAATAATCAACTTCTTGGTCTTGCTAATGTTGAGTGCAAGATTATTGTTCTGGCATAATTCGATCACATTATCTATTTACTTATAAAACTCAGATCTTGGATGTAGATGTATTTGTGTGTGGATTTGTGTGTTTATTTATGTGTTTGTCTGTGATTCACATTTCCTCAAAAACCCGACACGCTGACGGTGAAATTTTTACATATTCCGGTAGAGATTTACTTAATGATCTCAAAAATCGCTTCATCTGAAAATGCGATTAATTATTTTCCGAGTCATTTTTTCAAATTGTTCACAAATCTGAGATATTTTTTAAAGCTAACGAGCTGGATGACGTCACAATGGCTCTGATCCTCACGGCCAGCTGTGCACAGCTTTCAAAGCGCAGCCTGCTGGGCACTGTTTTTGAATGAGCTGCGAGTTACGTTAACCCCCCCTCCCAACTCACAGTCATTTTCCTGAGAGAACCCGAGAGATGCCGAGAGGAGCTGCGTACTGCGCACTCTTTTCCACGCTTGCGCATCGGCTCGACTTTCCTGAGAGCAACTGATAGCTGCCGAGGAGCACCCGAGTGATGAAGTCACAATGAGCGGGCTATCATTTTGAGAACATTCTTCAAATCCATCACTTAAGGGCCTGTCCCACGAGCATGCAACTCCATGCGGCAAGCGCGACCTAACGTGGTCACTTGAGCCGTACGGCCTCGCGACGCTGGTCCCACTTCGATCGCCGGAGCCGTATGGAGTTGTGCGGAGCTGGTCCCAATATCGCGCGGGGCTCTGAAAAACTGACCGTGTTCAAAAATTCCGCGCGGCAACGGCCTGCTGGCCTGCAGCCGCCTCGACACCGTACACACAGCCTTGACGGGCATGCGCAGGGTCTTGACACTGTACGCAGCATCTTGATGCTGTACGTCATGCGCGAACTTCCCGCGGACTTTGCTCAAACTTCACGTCACTCACTCGACCTCCGCGCGGCCCCCGCCTCTGGTTTGGTCGCGCTCGGCGCATGCAGGCGCATGCTGGTGGGACCGGCCCTGTACGGGGATCACTCGACCTCCGCGCGGCCCCCGCTTCCGGTTTGTTCGCGCTTGCCGCATGCAGGTCGCATGCTCGTGGGACAGGCCCTTAACGGTCATTCTCGCTTTGTTTGTGAACAACGAAGTGCTGAATTCCACATCTCTAAAGATAAGATTGTACTTCATTGTTTTTGTTTAATATAGAAAACAAAAAAGACCCAAGACCCAACACAATTTTAATTTCTTTACAGTTTAAGAAATTTGTGGTTATTTGCTCCGCAGATTTTGACAGTTTTTTGACCGTTTTTTTAGAAAATTCTCTGTTTATTTTAAAGGAGTCCATTTTGAACAATTAATTCCTTTACAGTTTTAAAAGTTCGCGGTTATTTGATCCGCAGATTTTGACAGCTTTTTTACTCCCCTCTCCTCCCCTCTCTCTTCCCCCCCCCCCCCCCCCCCCACCTCTGTGTGTGTGTGTGTGTGTGTGTGTGTGTGTGTGTGTGTGTGTGTGTGGGTGGGTGGGTGGTGGTGGGTAGTGTGTGTGTGATGCCGCAGGCTCCCCCCCCAACCACGCGTTGACGGGACGGGACCCAATGGGTCTCCCTTGGTCTAGTAAATATCTTAAAATCACTACCAGCATTCTACTGTGGCAGATCTATCGGTCAGTGTGACACGACTGATAGAGTTGGCCACTCCACTTTCTTTGTGGAGATGATGTCCCTTGTTCAGAAGAAGGACACCTAGTGGAGTGGCTCTACCAACATATGTAATGAAATTGATTCAGAGTAGCTGGAAAAACTGCAAAAACACTGCAGAGTAGAACATTCTTAGCTGGATAACCAGAAGGCATTTTGGACCATCAATATTATCTGCCCATTATCTACAATCTGCCCACTCACTCAACCTGTTCAAGTCACCCTGCAACCTCCTATCATCCTCTTCACAGTTCACACTGCCTCTCAGCGTTGTGTCATCTGCAAATTTGCTAGTGTTACTTTTAATTCCATCATCTAAATCATTAATCTATATTACTAAAAGTCTTTAAGAAGGGACTGCGGATGCTGGAAAATCGAAGGTAGACAAAAGTGCTGGAGAAACTCAGCGGGTGCAGCAGCATCTATGGAGTGAAGGAAATAGGCAACTTTTCGGGCTGAAACCCTTCTTCAGACCAGAAGTGTGGGTGTGGCTCAGTCTCTGCAAGATAGGGGAGGGAGAGGTCATGACTCTGTCTGAGCTGTGAATCAACTGAACACACTGAATGTCTACTGAACTTGTGGTGGTGAGTGTGGTGTTTCTATGGTGTTTATGTGGTGTTCCGTGTGGTTTTATGGTGGTTTCACCCTGCTTGAAATGGTATGAAACTGCATTTGAATGTGGTGGCCTTGCACCCTGCATGAAATGGTATGAAACTGCATTTGAATGTGGTGGCCTTGCACCCTGCATGAAATGGTATGAAACTGCATTTGAATGTGGTGGCCTTGCACCCTGCATGAAATGGTATGAAACTGCATTTGAATTTGGTGGCCTTGCATCCTGCTTAAAGTAGTATGAAACTGCACTTGAATTTGGTGGCCTTGCACCCTGCTTGAAGTGGTATGAAACTGCATTTGAATTTGGTGGTCTTGCACCCTGCATGAAATGGTATGAAACTGCATATGAATTTGGTGGCCTTGCACACTGCTTAAAGTGGTATGAAACTGCACTTGAATTAGGTGGCCTTGTTCCCTGCTTGAAGTGGTACGAAACTGCACTTGAATTTGGTGGTCTTGTACCCTGCTTGAAGTGGCATGAAACTGCACTTGAATTTGGTGGCCTTGCACCCTGCTTGAAATGGCATTAAACTGCACTTGAATTTGGTGGCCTTGCACCCTGCTTGAAATGCATGAAACTGCACGAATTTGGTTGCCTTGCACCCTGCTTGAAGTGGCATGAAACTGCAATTGCATTTGCCGGCCTTGCATCCTGCTTGAAGTGACATGAAACTGCATTTGAGTTTGGTGGCCTTGCACCCTGCTTGAAATGGTAGGAAACTGCATTTGAATTTGGTGGTCTTACACCCTGCTTGAAATGGAATTTCAAGGAATAGCCATGAGTCAACTGCCAGTCCACCAGCCATGAGTGAGCTGCCAGCACATCAGGCTTGAGTGACTGAGCTGCCACCCCAAGAATCCATTTGGCCCACAATGTCCATACTAGCCCTCTGGAAACCAGTCCCTTCAGCCCACAACACCCATATTAGCGCTTGGTGGAGAGGTGGAATATGGCGTTGGGGGACCAGCCCTCCCGTGTGAACATGGGACCCAATGGTCCAGTTTATATTGTAAATAGTTGCGGCACCCCACTCGCCACTGCCTGCCATTCTGACAGGGAGCCATTTATTCCTACTCTTTGTTTCCTGTCTGCCAACCAATTCTCTATCCATGTCATTACCCTACCCCCAATACCATGTGCTCTAATTTTGCCCACTATTCTCCCATGTAGGACCTTACCATAGGCTTTCTGAAAGTCCAAATACACTAAAACCACTGGCTCTTCTTCATCCGTTTTACTTGTCACATCCTCCAAACATTCCAGAAGATTAGTCAAGCAGGATTTCCCCTTCATAAATCCATGCTGACATGGACCTATCCTTTTACTGCTATCCAAATGTGCCGTTATTATTTCTTTAAGAATTATCTCCAGCACCTTCCCCACCACCGAAGTCAGGCTAAGTGGTCTATAATTCCTTGTTTTCTCTCTCGCTCTTTTCTTGAAAAATGGGATAACATTAGCTATCCTCCAATCCACAGGAACTGATCCTGAACCTATAGAACATTGGAAAATGATCACCAATGCATCCACGATTTCTAGAGCCACCTCCTTGAGTACCCTAGGATGCAGACCATCAGGCCCTGGGGATTTATCATCCTTCAGTCCCATCAGCCTACCCAATACTTTTTCTCACCTAATGCAAATTTCTTTCAGTTCCTCTGTCTCTCTAGATCCTCTGTCCTCTATTGCATCTGGGAGATTGTTTGTGTCTTCCTTATTGAAGACAGAACCAAAGCACCTGTTCAACTCATCTGCCATTTCCTTGCTCCCCATAATAATTTACTCATCTTTTTCTCGTAACATACTTAAAGAAGCTTTTACTATCCTTCTTTATATTCTTGGCCAGCTTACCCTCATAGTTCATCTTTTCATCCTGTATTGCCCTTTTTATTACCTTCTGTTGTCCATTGAACGTCTCCCAATCATCTGGGGTTCCCACTGCTCATTGCCATGTTATATGCATTTTCTTTTAATTTTATTCCATCCCTAACTTCCCTGTCAGCCACAGTTGTCTCTTACTCCCCTTAGAATCTTTCTTCCTCTTTGGAATGAAATGATCCTGCATCTTCTGGATTATGCCCAGAAATTCCTGCCATTGCTGTTCCACCTGCCATTGCTGTTCCACCATCATTCCTGCTGGGATCCTTTTCCAGTCAACATTGCCCAGCTCCTCTCTTATGCCTTCATAGTCCCCTTTGGTCAACTGCAACTGCAACACTGACACTTCTGATTTAACCTTCTCCCTCTCAAATTGCAGATTAAAAGGAAGCAATGTAAGGAGATTCTTTCAACGTGCATGGTCTCAGTTCCATTGCTGTCCACTGCATCCATAATTGCAAATTCATTGATGGTGAGCACTTGTTCCTCCATGGGGCAAACCACACCTGCCCTCTCTCAGTCGGAACATACTGTTTCTGATTCCAATCACCTTATCATGCAAGGTAGACAGACTCGCAGGAATGAGTTTTATTCATTATTATTTTGGACAATGTGTCTGATCAGGTTGTGGGATGGTTGTGTGATGTAAGTTCAAACATGCAGCAATGCTAATCCTGTGAAAGTATATCAAACATTATACTTGCTAGGTATTAAACTTAGCCGATTGGTGAAAAGTGAATGAAAGTCATTAAATGCACAAAGCAGTACATGGCAATGTGATGCAGTCCATGGGATTTGTGATTTGTAGATGCAGACTCCAATCTTACGTCCTTGTGAATAATTCTGCCCAGGACCCTGAGATAAAACACTGGCTAGAGTTCTCCACCGTCGACTGTTTTTAAGTGCGCTTTCATGTACACATCTGCTGGATCTCCTTGTTCTAAGCAGATACAAAGCTTTTCTTTGCCATCTCCTCCACAAAAGCTTGCGTTTTAGCATCAGAAAACAGTGGTGCCATGAGTCTTTTGCCAATCAGTTGTCGGATAATTTCCACTCCTTGCCTGCACAATGTACCACTACTTTAAAATGCTCAGGCTAATATTTAAATGTTGCCGATAAATTTTAACTGCTGCTCCTTGTTACTCTTCAAATTGGGTCTCCAGCTGAGACCCCCAGCTAATCAAGAGAATGACCAGCACTAACTGGAAGTTTGAATCAATGTAATTAAGAGGCAGTGTGAATTTAGTGTCCTTAGTGCACCAGAGCAAATTAACTGAGGGATCTATCCAATGTAACCTAATTACTTTAACTCAAAGAAGCATTTTAACTAATTAAAAAATCAAGGCAAGAATGTTCTCCTTTCTAATTTGAGAATTATGTTTAGTTATTATTTATGAACTTAATTCCAAAATGGGATGATTTGAATCTCATCCATTTACATGTGCAAGACGATAACTTTGATATATAAACTTTGACATATAATAATTTTCTGTGCAATGCTTTGCTGTAACGTCTGGCAGCCTCCCTCAACCCCACACCAATCAATTGAGTGGAACAAGGAACAACAGATGCTGGTTTTACCAAAGAAAGGCACATAATGCTGAAGTAACTCAGCAGGTCAGGCGGCTTCCCTGGAGAGCATAGGCAGGTAATGTTTGAGGTGAGGACCCTTCTCCAGATGACTGTCTCCTTGCTCTAAACAGGAGGCTGCCAGTCCATTTTGTCCTTGATTCTAACCGTGGACAAATCAAAATAGGCAGGACAAATCAAAATAGGACGTACATGGTAAATGGTAGTGAATTGAGGAATGCAGTTGAACAGAGGGATCTAGGAATAACTGCACAGTTCCCTGAAGGTGGAATCTCATGTAGATAGGGTGGTAAAGAAAGCTTTTGGTGTGCTGGCCTTTATAAATCAGAGCATTGAGTATAGAAGTTGGGATGTAATGTTAAAATTGTACAAGGCATTGGTGAGGCCAATTCTGCAGTATGGTGTACAATTTTGGTCGCCTAATTATAGGAAGGATGTCAACAAAATAGAGAGAGTACAGAGGAGATTTACTAGAATGTTGCCTGGGTTTCAGCAACTAAGTTACAGAGAAAGGTTGAACAAGTTAGGTCTTTATTCTTTGGGGCGCAGAAGGTTAAGGGGGGACTTGATAGAGGTCTTTAAAATGATGAGAGGGATAGACAGAGTTGACGTGGATAAGCTTTACTCATTGAGAGTAGGGAAGATTCAAACAAGAGGACATGACTTGAGAATTAAGGGACATAAGTTTAGGGGTAACATGGGGGTGTAACATGGGGGGGGGAACTTATTTACTCAGAGAGTGGTAGCTGTGTGGAATGAACTTCCAGTGGAAGTGGTGGAGGCAGGTTCGATTTTATCATTTAAAAATAAATTGGATAGGTATATGGACTGGAAAGGAATGGAGGGTTATGGTCTGAGTCCAGGTAGATGGGACTAGGGGAGAATAAGTGTTTGGCACGGACTAGAAGGGCCGAGATGGCCTGTTTCCATGCTGTAATTGTTATATGGTTATATGGTGTTGAGCACTGGGCTTCACTGCTGTCCTCTTGATCAAAGCCTAGATATAGCTTTGAGGCCCAATGGCACGACAGTAGAGTTGCCTTACAGCACAAGGGATCTGAGTTCAATCCTGATTCAAATTATGCTCCAAGGAAAACACAAGTGACTTCTGGTTTAGCCAAAAGATGCTCTACATCTTTGTAATGCAGCTTACAGAGATGAAGCGTAGGCTTCCTGGACTCTTCATATTTTAGCAAAATAACCAATGGATTTAAATTGGAAAATAAGATGTAGACTGGCTTGGTGAATCTGATTGTTCTTCAAATCAAGTTGAATCACTTATTTTTTCACAGTTTATTAAGCAATGTTCTGCTGAAATAATGTTCATTCTCTTCTGGGCCATCAGGCCACATTCCAGCACCAGCAGCAACTTTAGGATTTGCCAATAAATCAGCAATACTGTTGTATCCCCAGAATTTAGCAATGTCCAGTGCTGTTTGTCCTGATATATTTGAAAGATTTGCTGCCTTACAGCGCCAGAGACCTGGGTTCGATCCTGACTATGGATGCTGTCTGTACGGAGTTTGTACTTTCACCCTGTGACCGCATGGGTTCTCACCAGGTGCTCCGGTTTACTCCTATATTCCACAGACCTGTAACATAAAAACATAGAAAATAGGTGCAGGAGGAGGCCATTCAGCCCTTCGAGCCAACACTTGTAGGTTAGTTGGCTTCTGTAAATTGTCCCTAGTGTTAGAATAGAACCAGTGTTGGTTGGTGTGGATTCAGTGGGCTGTTTCCATGCTCTATCTCTAAACTAATCTAAAAGCCTGAAAGGAGCAAGACTGAAGAGCAAATTTTGGTTCTAAAGAGTGAAGTTATCACGTTTTTTGTGCTTGCAGAAACTGACATTTCACTGTAATATCTAGCTTTCAGAATTGATAGCAAATACATTTTTCCAATTCAATTACTGTAAGTGTTCAAAGCAACAATTATGTTAAGGGCATAAGATAGGTATTTGATGAAACAATATTTGAAAAATTCTGAAATGTCAACTATCCTTTGCAGAGAGTTGTGGACACAGCCCAGACCATCACGTAAACTAACCTCCCTTTCATTGACTCTATCTACATTTAAGGATAAGGGGGAAGTCTTTTAGGACCGAGATGAGAAAATCATTTTTTACACAGAGAGTGGTGAATCTGTGGAATTCTCTGCCACAGAAGGTAGTTGAGGCCAGTTCATTGGCTATATTTAGGAGGGAGTTAGATGTGACCCTTGTGGCTAAAGGGATCAGGAGGTATGGAGAGAAGGCAGGTACAGGATACTGAGTTGGATGATCAGCCATGATCATATTGAATGGCGGTGCAGGCTCGAAGGGCCGAATGGCCTACTCCTGCACCTATTTTCTATGTGCCTATGTTTCATGCTGTCTTGGCAATGCTACTAGCATAATCAAGAATGACTCTCACCCTGGTCACTCCCTATTTCCCCCCCTCTCACATCAGGCAGAAGTTTGAAAATGCATACCTCCAGTTTCTTTCCACTTGTAATCAGGCAACGGAATGGTCCTCTTATGGTCCGCGTGCGTCGGTGTGCGGCGCGACTCACGTCGCAGCGGCCTCTGCAGTCCGTCTGCCTTTTTATTATTTTTTGTCTCGTTTGAATGTAGTTTTTTTTTTTTTTTTTTTTGTTTGTGTGTGGGTATATGTGTGGGGGGCGGGGGGTGGGGGAAACTTTTAAAATCTATCCCCTGCACGGAGAACCCGACCTTTTCTCTGTCGGGTCTCCGTTGTCGTTGGGGCCTAGCACCGTGGAGCGGCCTCCAGCGGGAACGACCTGGGGCTCCAGTCACGGGACTGCGGACCTACTCACCATCGTGGAGCTGGCCGAGTTCGGAGCGGGTGGAGCTGTGGTGGCGCTCGGCTACGACCTGACCCCGGAGATTCGTAGGCTTACCGCAGGTCTGGTGGACAGTGACACCGGGAGCCCGCGGGTCCCTGCTGGGAGACCGCTTTTCGGGGCTTCCGCAACGGCGACTTCACCCGCCCAAGTTGCGGGGTTGAAGAGTACCTGAAGAGTGCCTTACATCATCGCCCGGCGCGGCTTGGAATGGCTGCGGGACTTTGCTAGTGCACGCCGGGGGCTCCAACAACAAGACCCGGAGCGCGGCCTTGCATCACCCGGCGCGGCGTTAATGGCCGTTGGACAATTGCCATCGCCCGCCGGGGGCTTTGACTCTGACGGCGGGAGGGGAATGGGGAGTGCAGGGGAGAGACAAGTTTTTGCCTTCCATCACAGCGAGGAGGAGATGCGCTGTGATGGATGTTTGTGTAAATTGTGTTGTGTCTTGGTTCTTTCTTGTGTGTATGACTGCAGAAACAACATTTCGTTTGAACCTCAATGGGGTTCAAATGACAAATAAATTGTATTGTATTGTATTGTATTAGCTAGAGCGCAGTCCTGACCTCCCTTCTACCTCATTGGAGACCTTTGAACTATCTTTCATTGGACTTTACTAGATTTTATCTTGCATTAAATTTTGTACGTTTTATATTTTATCGGCACACTGTGGATGGTTGATTGTAATCATGTATAGTCTTATCTTTGACAGGATAGCATACAAACAAAAGCTTTTTACTGTATCTCAGTACACATGACAAAAATAAACCAAACTAAACTAAACTAAAAAAAAACCATATGAGATTAGAACAGAATCTGCTATGTGGATAGAACTGGATCGGGTAAATATTTTGCATCTTTCTCTGGTGGCCAATATGTTTTATTGAGATTTATGAAGCCACAATCACAATGCTTTTCATATTGAGATGACCTAGAGGAAGAGCCAAGGCTTAGTATCTTATGCGGAACCAAATCTATCATTTGGCAGAGCATTGTACAACTCAGAATGTAATGATGAAGGAACAATTGCCATGTCCTCAAAGGATTTACTCTTGAAGAGATTTTGAGAGAAAATCAGCTAAAAAAAAAAGCAAGGATTATGAACCGTGTATTCTTGCTGCCACCAATTTTCTGCCAAGTCTCAAGTGCTTTCCAGTTTGATCTTAATGTGTGCAATTTTATAGATATTTCATTGGAAAAGAACAGAATTGCTAAAGTATGAAATGCTTTGCTACAGTCGATTTGCAGCATAATCATTGAAATGTGCAAGAAAAATGTGGATAAAATACTTGGTGGAAGATGATTGAGAGGCGTGGCTAGAGGGGGGTAGAAAACAGCACTAAACCACCTGCCAAAGGCATAGTGAGTTCATTGTTTTCCTGCACACATAATCCTCATGGTTTTTTAGTTTTATTCTATTTTCATTTATACATTTGTTTATTCATCATTTTAGTACAAGCAATTGTTATTTTTTGGAGAAGATTTTTCTGCATTTAGGCCAATATTAATTTGGAGGCATTTTCTGAGAATGTGCAGGGAATGTAATGTATATGGCTGATGTAATAGGAGGTATTTTATGAATTGTACCATGTGATCAAATGCACGGTCTATATTTTGCTGTGCTATTTGTAGCGGAATATCCCAGAGACTCCCTGATTAGCTCTGGGGTGAAGGGGTTGCGAGAGGATGCACATAGTGCTTTGTCTCATCACAATTCTTCAATGGATAAATTCCCTTTGTTTGTTCAAATGGCCAGCCATCATTCAGATTAGTTTATTGTCACAAACAAGGTCCAATTAAATCCCTGGTTTGCATTAAGCTCACAGAATAAACAGTATACTTGGTAAAATGAATATGACAATAAATACAATGGTGAATGCAAAACAACAGAATGGTGCAAAGATTGTAGTGCAGCAAAATTGTAATGTTGGTAGCTTAGGGAATTCGATACAAGTTTGCTGAGACATGCAGGCAGAAGGGCTGGTTAATGAAATGATGACGCCTGGATAAATCCAAGTACAGAACTAGTGTACGGGTGCTGGTCAGCACTTACAATGCTGGAACGAAGCGCATGTTTCCAATCTGTATCTCTAAAATAAAATAAATCAAACTGGGTTGAAGCTAAAAAGAATCACAAAATGTTGGAGTAACTCAGCGGGTCAGGCAGCGTCTTTGGAGAAAGGGCCAAGTGCTGGGCGATGCGGTTAATACTGGAGGATGCCCACTAGTCTGTGTGGATGAGTTGGTCCGAATAGCCTGTTTCCATAGAATAGAATAGAATGCCTTTTATTGTCATTCAAACAACTAGGTTTGAACGAAATTTCATTTTCTACAGTTTTTACATTACAAATTAAACCCAAGACCCACACTGAACACAGTTTACATAAACTTCCATCGCAGTGAGTCTCCAACATCTCCTCACTGTGATGGAAGGCAAAGTCCTATCTCTTCCCTTTGTTCTTCTCCCGTGGTCCAGCAGTCCAACTGCAGCGTCGAGACGAACTGGGCCTCCGATGTTAAGCCCCCGGTGGGCGATGGTAAGTCCTGTGGCCGATTAAGCCGCGTGGGGCGATGTTAGTTCTGCAATTGTGATCACCTCCCAATTGAACTAGTGTGTTGAATGTGCATCAAGAGGGAGACCCAAACATTTTCAACTATGTCAGAGCATGATCGATCAATAAAGGTACCTGAGCCATTGGAATTGCAGGTCTACAAAATAGAGAATACTAGACGACCCGTGGACCCGTTGGGCCCCCGTTGTGACGCCAGAGATCCTCGAGACTTTCAGTTACCTCAAATTCCATCTCTTCATTCCTTTTGGGCACGCCAGGCCCGGCAACCCTCTCCCAGCTGCGCATGCGCATGCGCAGATACCGGACCCGGCAACCCTCTCCCAACTGCGCAGGCGTGGGTGACGGGCCCAGCAAGTTGGAGTACACTGCGCAGGCGTGACTGCCACGTCGAAACTTGTTCCATTCACAGTATAAAGTTCATTATAGTTTATAAAGTGAATTAATTTGTAAAATATAATGAAACTTGATACGGCATACCGCAGATGAATGGTGAGTTAGGTGCCCCTAAAACTGTTGCGTATTTTTGTTCCATTTTGGCTGTATTTCGGGAAGATACATATGTACAAGATGAGACTTTTAGTTATATACTAGACTAACGGGAGGGGCCCTGGGCTGTGGTTCGAGCTCTGGAGCCGTGGGAGATTAGATTAGATTAGATTCCTTTATTGTCATTCAGACCTTTCGGGCTGAACGAAATTTCGTTGCCTGCAGTCATACACAATAATAATAAATAACAAAACATACAATAAACACAAATTAACATCCACCACAGTGAGTTCACTAAGCACCTCCTCACTGTGATGGAGGCAAAAGTCTTAGTCTCTGTCTCTTCCCTCCTTGTACTCCCTCTGCGCTGAGGCGATCCAGGCTGTAGATGCCGCCCTCCAGTCCAGCGGACCTCCGTGTTGATGTCGCCGCCGCCTCAGCTCCGATTCGGGCCGCTGCCTCACTCACTCACGGCTGGTGGGCTGGCAGTTGACTCGCAGCTATTCCTTGAAATTCCATTTCAAGCAGGGAGCAAGGCCACCAAATACAAGTGCAGTTTCTTACCACTTAAAGCAGGGTGTAAGGCCACTAAATACAAATGCAGTTTCATATCATTTAAAGCTGGGTGCAAGGCCACTAAAGACAGCGAGTCGTGACCTCTCATTCCTCCATCTTGCAGAGACTGAGCCACACCCACACTTCTGGGTTTTCATAGTCCCTCCCCCCCTCCCACCAGAAGGGGTGTGGCCTTCATGGTGTGATTGACAGGAGGGAGAATCTCAACAATTTTTAAACACTAACTCTTTTATTTTTCATCGATGGGAAAAATCCTCACCACCTGATGAGCGGAGGGGGAGTCCGAGTAAGATGGCCAAAAATCACAGCCGTATGTGGTAGCGATTTTTCTAAAATCAATATAAAGCGCAAACAGGAAGTGGTCAAGATTAGACTTTTAATTATATAGAAGGCAAGACAACTTTGATTACGCAAGGCAACTTTAATTAGGCAAGGCAACTTTAATTAGGCAAGGCAACTTTAATTAAGCAAGGCAACTTTAATTAGGCAAGGCAACTTTAATTAGGCAAGGCAGCTTTAATTAGGCAACACAGCTTTAGCATTTCCGAACCAAAGGCAACACAGCTTTCGTATTTCCAAACTATATTTTCAAACCACATTAAGGGCACTGACAGGTCAGTAAAACCACTCACAGTTTAGTAGACATGTGTTCAGTGTGTAGCCCTCTACATGAGCTGCGCCCCAAGTTCGTAAACTTTAATTCCCTTATAGGTGTTAGTTAACCCTTAATTTAAGTATTTATGCACACTTTTAATTTGGACAATAGGGCACCTTTAATTTCAATATTAAATGGTATACCCTACTGTAGAAACAGTTAAAATAAATCAACTGACAACTATGTTCCAATGAATTACCTTCACATTTATTCTATTAATTAAAATAAATGATATGTTGGTCAGGGAAATACAAAATAAAATATCAATAACCAAAAATATGGTGTTTTACTGGTGTTTCTCACACAGATATTCAAACAACACCACTCAATAAATCAATCTTTTATAGTACCTTTAAGTATTAATTACTATGTGGGCCCACACACTCATTCACACAAGCCGGCAACATTAAAAACAAAACAAGAATAACCCCACGTTGCAGGCCTGGTCGAAGCTGGAGAGCGTCACGGCCAAATACAGTGGAAGCTGACAAGTGCACAGTGCAGAAGCTCACAAGATGGCGGGGAGTTGGCTGACCAGAGAGGACCCCATGTGGCAGAAGTCTTCCTTCTCCCTCGTTGTCTCCAGGGCTCAGCTAACCGCTGCTCTCACTTTCCCCGTAATCACAAAGTCCAAACAGCGACAGTCTTTAATCCACACCTCCGAGCTGAAGGGGTAGCAGTTAGCCTAGGCTTCTTCTGTCTTCTTCTGGACTTCTTCTCTCTCTCTCCTGGACTTCGATTACCCACAATCCCCAACTCCCGCCCCCAAACCAATCACCACACAGGAAAAATGATCTAACTCGTTAACAACAAATTATAATGCAGAACACATATTCACAGCAAAACTTATATAACTTTCTTAATAAGAAAAACTAATATGAAGTTACACAGGGCTACAAGTGTTATTCACAACTCAGACTGAGAGACGTGACCCTCTCGCTCCCCCATCTTGCAGAGACTGACTGAGGCACTCAACACTTCCGGGTTGTATAGTCTCTCTGGAAAGGGCATGGCCTTCAGGAGAGAGAATCTCAACATTTTTTAAACACTAATAACTCTTTTATTTTTCATTGATGGGAAAAATCCTCTTGTCCTGCGCAGCGGAGGGGGACTCTGAGTAAGATGGCCAAAAATCACAGCCGTCTAAAATCAATATACAGAACAACAGGAAGTGGTCAAGATCAGACTTTTAGTCATATAGATATATTACTCACCCAGCTAAGTAGCTCATCCGGTCCCCCAGTACAGATTGATGAATAAGAAAGTTTTGCTTCATAATGAAATGAAAAGGGCGGCATGGTGGAGCAGCGGTAGAGTTACTGCCTTACAGCCCCAGGGACTCGGGTTCGATCCTGACCACGGATGCTGTCTGTACGGAGTTTGGACCTTCTCCCCATGACCTCTGTGGGTTTTCTCCTGAATCTCCGATTTCCTCCAACACTCCAAAGACATTCAGGCTTGTAGGTTAATTGGCTTGGTATTATTAAAAATGGTCCCTAGTGTGTGTAGGATAGTGCTAGTGTGCAGGGATCGCTGGTCGGCGCAAGCTCGGTGGAACTTAGGGCCTGTTTCTGTGCTGTATCTCTAAACTAAACTAAACTAAGCTTAACTAGACTATAATGGACAGGCTGTTAAGATGTTATTGTATCTCTTGAGCTCAAGGGGACAGAATTGCACCATAATATAAAATACTCGTTTGAGATTCCGGAGAATGTGTTCAATGCATCACAATCATTGCAAACCTGCTCACACATCTACTGGTTCTTTGCACATAACTAGAAGGGGGGATCTTTAATAGTTTCTTAACAGAGCTGTTAGTGGATATCACAATGACACACTTCCATGTCTGCAAATTGAGTTTTGTTTATTCAGTTACATTTCAAGAACTTTGCACCACATGCCGTTGAACTTGCTTCCATTGTGTCTCGTATTTAACCAGGCCTAGCAGCAATCATTCTCAACTTTGATATCGTCACTTGGGAAGAGGTTGCAGGTCCCGCATGAGCCTCCTCGCCCTCTCCCAATCCCAGGAAAGACTCCGTCAGTCTACTTTGCTTGGAATAACTATGCCAGTCACCCTCCGCACCATTTTTTCTTTCCCTCACTATATTCAAAGATATTTCAGGTCATTGATCCACCAATGAAACATTTATTACTGATAATTAATCTATGTATTATTGATAATTCTATCACTACATTTTGCTGTTGTCGTGCAAACAATATGGGATTTGCCAGAATTTTGAAAGGAAAGTGACTGATTATGTAATCAAATGTAGGAACCTAATTTTACCATCCAGACTTTCACTGCAAGGAAAGCAAGGTGGATTAGCAGAAATTCCTTTTGAATGATTTGTTCATATTCTTTTTGTACTCTAATTGCCAAGGAATTCCTGAAAAAGCAGCAAATCCTTTCCTAAAGTGACATTTTTGCGAATAGGTTTAATCCTACAACCTTTTAACTCAGAGACAATGTTGAGGATGTTAGCTCATGATATTAAACCTTATCCTATATTATTACATGACTCAGCAGTATAAAGCTCAAGTTCAAAATCACATTTATTGTCACATGCACCAATTAAGGTACAGTGATATTTGAGTTACCATACAAGCCATACAAGTAAAAAGAACACAATACATGATAGGGTTTAACATAAACATCCATCACAGTGGAATCACCATTCCTTACTGTGATGGAAGGTGATAAAGTTCAGTCAATCTTCCTCCTTCGTTCACCCGTGGTTGGGGCCTTGAACCCTCCGCAGGAAAAAAATAATTTCATAATAAATAATAACCATAAAGCCATAACTGCCATAAACAGAACGGAGATGAGGAAACACGCTTTCACACAGAGAGTTGTGAGTGTGTGGAATTCTCTGCCACAGAAGGTGGTGGAGGCTGGTCCTCTGGATGCTTTCAAGAGAGAGTTAGATAGAGCTCTTTTGGATAGCGGAGTTAAGGGATATGGAGAGAAGGCAGGAACGGGGTACTGATTGTGGATGGTCAGCCATGATCACATTGAATGGCGGTGCGGGCACGAAGGGCCGAATGGCCTACTCCTGCACCTATTGTCTTTTGTCTATTGTCTATTGTGTATTGTCTAACTCACAAATCAGAGAGGCAAAGTGGCTTGTGGGTGCTGTTGCAGGATTCCCAAAAAGCCAAATCGGTACTAAGGAAGGCAAACACAATGCTAGCATTTATTTCCAGAGGACTAGAATACAAATAAAGGGATGTAATGCTGAGGCGCTATAAGGTGCTGGTAAGACTGTATTTGGAGCATTGTGAGCAATTTAGGGCCAAATATCTGAGGAAGGATGTGCTGGCACTGGAGAGGGTCCAGAGGAGGTTTACAAGAATAATACCAGGAAAGAGTGGGTTAAAATATGATGAGCATTTTTGATGGCAATGGGCTTCTACTCGTTGGAATTTAGAGGATGAAAGGAGAACTCATTGAAACTTACCGAATAGTGATAGAGTGGGTGTGGAGAGGATGTTTCTACCTGTGGAAGAGTCTAGGACCAGAGGTCATGAACACAGAATTAAAGGACGTTCCTTTAGGAAGGGGATGAGGTGGAATTTCTTGAGTCAGATGGTGGTGAATCTGTGGAATTCATTGCCACAGAAGGCTGGGGGGACAGAACATGGAAATCGCGCTCTCACCTCTATCGACTCTCATAGGTCAACGTTCTAGTAAACCGAATACAAGATCTCCCACCGTCGAGTCACTCTCTCCTCTCGCTCTCGCGCCTCTCCCCTCTCCCCTCCCCTCCCCTATCTCGCTCCAGCCCTCTGCCTCCCCTCTCGCTCCCCTCCCCCTCTCCTCCCCTCCCACTTTCATCCTGCATTGTATTTAATTTGTGCAAAATCAATCCCCCATAGCGCTAACAATTTTTTGCCACTTACTCAACCTTCTCCTCCGCTGCAAGTGCAATAAGTATTGTTCTGAACCTCGGCCTGCAATATAATGTACCAAAAGTTATGAAGGCTTAAATATCGTAAAAAACGCCCCTTCCGGAACCCACTGTCAATAACGCGGTGAGGAGAATAATAAGCTGAAGGGGCGCAGTGTGTTGAGCAGCTCGCAGAGAGTCAGCGGCTTGCAGAGAGTGTGCAGCGTGCGGGCTGTTACTGCGGCGACCAGCACGACCAGCTGTTGAGTTGAACTGGAAGCCTCTGAGTGAAGCTGGAGTGTGACCGGGATTTGCTGCATGAGGCTGAAAGCTGAAGGTGTGGGGTGAGCAGAGTGCGAGCCCCCCCCTCCTCACACCCCCCCTTCACCCCCCACCCCCACCTTCCTTTCCCCACAACCCCCCTTTCCCCACACCCCCACACTTCCTACTCCCCCACATTGCCCCACTCCGTTGGGGAATGGGTTGCGATGGGGTGACCAGGCCTCCCATGTGACTGGGACCCAATGGGTCCCACAGTCTAGTGCATAACTAAAACTCAGATCTTGTGCTCTTCCAGTTTGTGGGGTTTGCGCAAAAACGGTACGCGATAGCGCTATGATTTTTTGCCAGGTTACTCGCCGTTCTCTTGTGCTGCGAGTGCAACAAGTTTCGTTCCGATCTGTGGTATATTGTAAAAGTTATCGAGGTTTAAAAATCTTTAAAATCGCGCGTGCGCAGATTCCTTCAGTCAGCACCATGCAGATTGGTTTCTTCTCCTGTCAGTCAATGCCACGGCCGGGAAGGTGATGCCTCTTCCTGCCCCACTGGCGGCGGCCTGTCCCACCTCACTCACAAACTCCTCTCTCCCCCCTCCTCACAGTAACTTGTCTATCGTCTCCACCACCACCGGCGGAGGCCACGGGGAGGTGGTTTAGTGGAGGCCCTGGTCCTGTCTATCTCTTCCTCTTCACTCACCCCTCTCCCCCGCCTGCTCTCTGCGGCAATGGCGGTACCGTCTACCCATATCACCGGGTCCGTCTCCGCCGCCGCCGTTGTGGTAGCTAACCAACACGGCCTTCTCGGAGGAGATCTTCTCCACCAGCCCGTGACCCGGCAGGCAAGCAGGCGGATGGGCAGAGCGGGGACAGGTCGAGTAGCGACACAAACAGACACACACACACTCTGCAAAATGGTCCCATCGTCAAGTCAACGGGATCTAAACCAGAGCTAACAATGAATGATCTGTGGAGGAAGGAACTGCAGATGCTGCTTTTTATGGATGGAGGGAGGGAGCGACTGAGGGTAGGGGAAAGGAGAGGGAGGGAGAGGTGAGGGAGCGATTGGGGGAGGGGAAATATCCTGGGGAGGTGGGAGAGTGGGGGGATTGAGGGAGAGGAAGGGGTAGGGAGGGAGAGGGGGGAAAGTGGGGGAGATGAGGAGAGTGCGGGACGAGGGGGAATAGAGGGAGAGGAGGGCAGTGGGGGAGGTCAGGAGGGATAGTGGGGGGGATATGGGGGGTGAGGAGTGAGGGATAGAGGGATAGAAGGGAGTAGGGAGGGGAGAGGCGTTATGGAGGCAGGGAGGGAGTGACTGAGAGTAGGGGAAAGGAGAGGGAGGGAGAAGTGAGGGAGGGATTGGGAGAGAGGATGAGGAGAGGGGAACGAAGAGGGAGGGTGAAGAGGAGGGGGAGGGAGTGAGGGGGATG
The DNA here is from genome assembly GCF_010909765.2 of Amblyraja radiata. Taxonomy (NCBI): domain Eukaryota; kingdom Metazoa; phylum Chordata; class Chondrichthyes; order Rajiformes; family Rajidae; genus Amblyraja; species Amblyraja radiata. The sequence goes on from NC_045958.1 coordinate 16,642,832, forward strand.
AGGGGATGAGGGGAAATGAGCCGTGCCTGCGCAGTTGAGGGCTATGCGCGAGTAGTGCAATATTGCTTTGGGGGGGACGGGTTACATTGGGGGAACGGGTGAGTGGTGGAATATATTACATATGGGAACGGGTTGCATTGGGGGACCAGGCCTCCCCTGTGACAGGGCCCACTTAGTCTAGTAGATTGATAGATTCTTGATTAGTATGGGTGTCAGGAGTTATGGGGAGAAGGCAGGAGAATGGGGTTAAGGGGAAAAGGTAGATCAGCCATGATTGAATGACGGAGTAGACTTGATGGGCCGAATGGCATAATTCTGCTCCTATCACTTATTAACTTCTAGGCCATACAATTGACTTGCTCCAAAATTCATTTGTAAATGTAATTGTGAACCTCAGCAACAAGGCTGTTTCCAATTGATTGAATGAATGACAAAATTCCACAGAGAAACCTGTGTACCATCAGAGTGTTGACAATTTTGTTTTAATTCAGTACTAGTTTGCTGGCTCCATCTTGTGGCTGCTCAGATATAATTAATAACTTTATAATAGTATTATGGACATGCACAACTTGGAATTGCTCCTTTAACCTACCAAGTATATGCCAAATATCAATCACCCATTTACATCAATCACACTCATTGTACATTAATCCTACATTATTCTCCCCGTGTTTCTATTAACTTCCCACAGATTATACCACTTACCTACACATAAGGGGCAATTTATTGTCAGCAATTAACCCACGAATCTGCACGTCAGTGGGATGTGGGAGGAAACTGATGTATCAGGGAAAGACCCATGTGATCACAACGCAAACATCCAAACTCCACATAGACAGCACAGGATCGATCCAGGATAGATAGAATAGATAGAATGCCTTTTATTGTCATTCAAACAACTTGGTTTGAACAAAATTTCATTTCCTACAGTTTTTACATTACAAAAAAACCCAAGACCCACACTTAACACAGTTTACATAAACATCCATCACAGTGAATCTCCAACACCTCCTCACTGTGATGGAAGGCAAAGGCTTATCTCTTCCCTTTGCAACTCTTGTAGTTGTGTCAGTGTGACTCCTGCAGTAATTGTATTGTTTGGTTCTGCATGATATATCAGTCAATCAATAGTTGATAGAATTATAACAACAGGCCCATGAATGTGTGATGTCCAAATGTTTTCATAATATAAAAATTGATTATGGCAAAGTGGTGCTGCTGCTTCACAGCTTTGGTTACCCAGTTCAACCCTGACCTCCGGCACTGTCTGCACAGAGTTTATATGTCCTCTCTGTTAATGCATGCGTTTTCTTGGATGCTTCAGTTTTATTCCACATCCCAAAGATAAGCTAGTTGACAGGTTAATCAAAATTATCCCTCATGACCGGTGGGTGGGTGGTAGGAGAGTTTGGGAGGAACTGATGGGTGTGTGGGGGTGAATGGGAAAATGAGTAGGGAAATGGGATTTACTTTGAGAGCTGGAATAGATGGGATGGTCTGAATGGCCTTGTTCTATGTCATAAGAAAATAAAAAATAAAAATAACAATGGAAGAGACTAAATATTTATGCAGATATAAATATTAATCTATTGCTTGTCAGCAGGAACATAGGACCATAAAATCATGCCAGTCGTCCTACGTTCGCAGTTCACAACCTATATCGCTCAATTAACTTTTTTGTTCCTTATCTATTTTCTCCTTAAAATTACTTACAATAAAACTACTCACAGTTAGTTCTAATAAACAACCCTCGGCTGTTTATTATCATGGGCTTTTCCCACATCCCCTCATCTTTAGGTCACAGTCTTGATGCAAATATAAATTGCCTCAGAATCTTGGACATGTTCTCTGTGATATACACTTATCTCACTTATCCATTGTTGGAGTTTTCCTCATTATACCGACTTCTCGACTGTTTTGTAGATAAACAATTTTTTCAGCTTCAGTGGCACTCATGATATAGAACCATGCACAACTGTATCCAGGCCCTCGATACATTCATTTCTAACAAGCAATACCGTTATTGCAAATATTTGAAACTTTCTGGCCTTGCAGATTATTGTCCAGTGATGCAAAATAAGACCTTCAATGATGGTAGAGAGAGCACAAAGGGCTGCAAAGTTAATGATGTTCATGGCATCCCCTTGTCTGCTGAGACTTCTGAGGCAGCGTTTCAGTGATTCAATGACATGGCTTATAATGCTGGTAGCCGCACGGATTTATTTCTATGTCCACTCTACTTCTGACAGTAGCTGGCTTGAGAGTGTGATTAATCAAGGCTAAAGTGCTCACTGAGGAGTACTCAGCCCCTGCTTTCAATTCAGCCTGGTACAGATGCTAATCTTCAAAATGAAAGCATCTGTGACTGTTGGCTGAGAAGGTGGCACAGATCTGCAGAGCCACTGAATGGATCCATACTACTTGCTGTCTGTTGTTGTAGACTACTGTTTACATCAAAGGGTTCAGCAACAAATCACAAAACTTGCAGTGGGAACTAAGTTCATAAGTTCTAGCAGCAGAATAAGGCCAATCTACTCCATCTACTAGTCAGTATACTCCACCATTCAATCATGGCTATCTATCTTTCCCTCTCAACCCCATTCTCCTGCCTTCACCCCATAACCCCTGACACCCTTAAAGCCCTGCCCCATGGTTCACGAGTTCATTCCAAGAGCTCTCCCGAGTTTGCCCTGATTCAAACTCGGAGATTTACGGTAATGGCCACTCGTCGGTACTCGGGGCTCTGGTGGACATTTTCCAACATGTTGAAAAATCTGCACGAGTCTTCCCGTGCTTACCTGCCGTTAGCTAGTCTTCCCGAGTACCTGCCGTTAGCGTTACGAGCTGCTAAGAGACGTCCCTGAGCTCTGACGTACCCGCTACGTTCATTCTCCATGCTTACCACGAGTTTGATTTTTTTTAAACTTGGGAGAGCTCTTGGAACCGACTCGTACCATGGGACAGGGCTATTACTATTAGATTATGAAAGAAAACTGGCAGGGAACATAAAAACTGTTAAAACAAATGTAGGTCCCTTGCAGTCAGAAACAGGTGAGTTGATCATGGGGAACAAGGATATGACGGACCAATTGAATAACTACTTTGGTTCCGTCTTCACTAAGGAAGACATAAATAATCTGCCGGAAATAGCAGGGGACCGTGGGTCAAAGGAGTTGGAGGAATTGAGTGAAATCCAGGTTAGCCGGGAAGTGGTGTTGGGTAAATTGAATGGATTAAAGGCCGATAAATCCCCAGGGCCAGATAAGCTGCATCCCAGAGTACTTAAGGAAGTAGCTCCAGAAATAGTGGATGCATTAGTAATAATCTTTCAAAACTCTTTAGATTCTGGAGTAGTTCCTGAGGATTGGCGGGTAGCAAACGTAACCCCACTTTTTAAGAAGGGAGGGAGAGAGAAAACGGGGAATTACAGACCAGTTAGTCTAACATCGGTAGTGGGGAAACTGCTAGAGTCAGTTATTAAAGATGGGATAGCAGCACATTTGGAAAGTGGTGAAATCATTGGACAAAGTCAGCATGGATTTACAAAAGGTAAATCATGTCTGACGAATCTTATAGAATTCTTCGAGGATGTAACTAGTAGCGTGGATAGGGGAGAACCAATGGATGTGGTGTATCTGGACTTCCAGAAGGCTTTCGACAAGGTCCCACATAAGAGATTAGTATACAAACTTAAAGCACACGGCATTGGGGGTTCAGTATTGATGTGGATAGAGAACTGGCTGGCAAACAGGAAGCAAAGAATAGGAGTAAACGGGTCCTTTTCACAATGGCAGGCAGTGACTAGTGAGGTACCGCAAGGCTCAGTGCTGGGACCCCAGCTATTTACAATATATATTAATGATCTGGATGAGGGAATTGAAGGCAATATCTCCAAGTTTGCGGATGACACTAAGCTGGGGGGCAGGGTTAGCTGTGAGGAGGATGCTAGAGACTGCAAGGTGACTTGGATAGGCTGGGTGAGTGGGCAAATGTTTGGCTGATGCAATATAATGTGGATAAATGTGAGGTTATCCATTTTGGTGGCAAAAACAGGAAAGCAGACTATTATCTAAATGGTGGCCGATTAGGAAAAGGGGAGATGCAGCGAGACCTGGGTGTCATGGTACACCAGTCATTGAAAGTAGGCATGCAGGTGCAGCAGGCAGTGAAGAAAGCGAATGGTATGTTAGCTTTCATAGCAAAAGGATTTGAGTATAGGAGCAGGGAGGTTCTACTGCAGTTGTACAGGGTCTTGGTGAGACCACACCTGGAGTATTGCGTACAGTTTTCGTCTTCAAATCTGAGGAAGGACATTATTGCCATAGAGGGAGTGCAGAGAAGGTTCACCAGACTGATTCCTGGGATGTCAGGACTGTCTTATGAAGAAAGACTGGATAGACTTGGTTTATACTCTCTAGAATTTAGGAGATTGAGAGGGGATCTTATAGAAACTTACAAAATTCTTAAGGGGTTGGACAGGCTAGATGCAGGAAGATTGCTCCTGATGTTGGGGAAGTCCAGGACAAGGGGTCACAGCTTAAGGATAAGGGGGAAATCCTTTAAAACCGAGATGAGAAGAACTTTTTTCACACAGAGAGTGGTGAATCTCTGGAACTCTCTGCCACAGAGGGTAGTCGAGGCCAGTTCATTGGCTATATTTAAGAGGGAGTTAGATGTGGCCCTTGTGGCTAAGGGGATCAGAGGGTATGGAGAGAAGGCAGTTACGGGATACTGAGTTGGATGATCAGCCATGATCATATTGAATGGCGGTGCAGGCTCGAAGGGCCGAATGGCCTACTCCTGCACCTAATTTCTATGTTTCTATGTTTCCACTAATGAAGAATCTGTCAATCTCCGCCTTAAAAATATCCATTGACGTTCTCCACAGCCATCTGTGGCAATGAATTCCACAGATTCTTTCTCATCTTTCTAAAGGAACAGTCTCTGGTCCGAGACTATCCCTCTGGTGGAAACATCCTCTCCACATTCACTCTATCCAGGCATTTCACTATTTGGTAAGTTTAAATGAGGTTTCCCTTCATCCTTCTAAACTCCAGCGAGTACAGGCCCAGTGTCGTCAAATGCTCAGATTAATGTATAGCCCAATCATTCCTGGGATCATTCTTGTAAACTTCCTCTGGAACCTCTTCAATGCCAGCACATCCTCCCTCAAATATGGGGCCCAAAATTACTGACAATTGTCCAATTATTGTGATCGTATCTTACTCCTATCCTATCTGCTGCTGCTCTGCCCTGATAAGCAGATAAATGCACTTGGAATAATTGTATTATTTAGGTCTGCCTGAATCTTGGGGCACTGCCTAAGAAGTGCTTTTGTGCTGCAAGTCTCTGTCTATAAGGCTGTGTTCCTGGGAAATGTAATAAACTCGATTTATAAGTGAAGGCAGTTTGTCTGCTCTTACCTGAGAAGTAGCCAAGGCATATAAAATGATGACAGCAATCACCTTGGTAACGTTGATGAGTCAGAGGCAGGCACAAAAGGATGGGCGATGACCAAAGGCATTGGAGTTCCTGAAATTATGATCAATAATATGTATAACATAAGGTTAAGGCCCAGCGCACACACACACACATCCCTTATAACTTTGGAATACCCCAACGTAATTCTCCAAAAGCCAGCAAGTTTACATTTCTGCACACACGTCTGCTGATAGAGACTGTAGGGTCATAGTAATAGAGTCACACAGCACAGAAACTGTTCCTATGGCCCAACTTGCCTGTGTTGACCAACATGGCCCATCTACACTTGTCCCACCTGCCCGCGTTTGGCCCATACCCTATCCATGTACCTGTCTAAATGTCTAGCTGTGCGTTACCCATTGAGAAATCATTCTAATACCCTGAAAATATTATTCTAGAAACTTTAAGATCAACCTTGTGTGTTAAGGGCATTGGATTAATATATATTATTTAAGTTCCTTCAATAGATAACGGAGAAATGTGTTAATGCAATTCGTTGGTCTCTCCTGGAGACATTTTTTATTTCCCTTTCATCACTGTGACATGTACTAACACACCCCTGTAGCTGCAGCAATGCTCGTTGTATTGCACTGTGGCCATTTTGGAGCTACTTCCTAGCATCAGACTTACGAGGAAGGAGCCTATTAATGGGGGAAATTTCATACGTAATGCCTACTATTGCTGAACCAAAGTTGCTTTGCATGATGGAGCCCACAAACACTGTTTGGGAAATAGTGCTGCAGAATCTCATAGTTTTTATTTAGGGATTATGAAAGCAAGATGAGAATGGCATTGATAATCTCTTACTGTTGGGGAAATGGTCAGATGTATTAATAGACAACTTCTCAAACAGTGAACTGACATAGGTCTACATTATATCTTCAAGCCGTGGAGTGGGTTTGAATGTACAACTTTCTCACCACCATTCATGAGATCTATTAAGTGATCCAATCTGCAGCGTGAAGGCTCCCTTCTATGTAACATAGGTACCATTATAACATGAGCAAGCCAGTGTCATAAAAGGTTGAGTACATAAGAAATGGAAGCAGGACTAGGCTCCACATGCATGCTCCACCATCCAATAAGATGACCTTTTACCTTCATGCATCTTTCATACACCAAACTTGATTTACTTAATATCCAAAATTCTAATAATATCTATGTTGAATATACAGTGACTGAGTTTGTGTTGACCCCCTTTGACAGATAATTTTTGGGCTGATGAAATTCCTTGTCATCTCAGTCCTGATTCTCAAAAGGGGAAGTGTGGGGACTAATGAGATCCCACCACCAGCCGGATGCTCTCCCCTTTCTTCCTGCGGGAACTACTCTCTCCATGACTCCATGGTCACCCTCATCTCGTTTACACTTACCCCTCTCTGTTCTATGACACTTCCCACTGTAGTTACAGGAGGTGTAGCACTTGACTCTATGCCTCCTCCCTCACCATCATTCAGTAACATAAACAGCCCTTTATTTTGAGACCAAGATTCATAAGTTCTTAAGTTCATACAAGATAGGAGCAGAATTAGACCATTCGGCCCATCAAGTCTACTCCGCCATTCAATCATAGCTGATCGATCTCTTCCTCCTAACCCCATTCTCCTGCTTCTCCCCAAAACCCCTGACACCCCATACTGATCAATTCACATTCACATTCACATGCATATGCACCTCATCCAACCTCTCTACCACATTCATGATGCAGCCTCAATACTTTTGAGACCGAGCTTTGCGGAGCATTTGCCTTCTATAATGGCCATCTTAAGATTCCAGTTGCATGCTTAGTTTAGTTTAGTTTAGAGATACAAAGCATAAACAGGTCACTGAGTCCGTGGCAACCAGCGATCCCCGCACATTAACACTATCCTACACACACTAGGGACAATTTACAATTACACCAAGCCAATTAACCTACAAATCTGTATGTTTTTGGAATGTGGGGGGAAACCGGAGATCCCGCAGGTCACGGGGGGAACGTACAAACTACAGACATCACCCGTAGATAGGATCGAACCCGGGTCTCTGGCGCTGTAAGGCAGCAACTCTACCGCTGCGCCACCGCCGCTTGTCATTTTGTCCCTGGTTGTTTTCACTCCCATTCCCAGTCCCACACCGACCTGTCTGTCCTCTATCTTCTCCACTGTGCCATGTGAAGCCAAATGAAAACTAGAAAAACAGCACTTCATTTTCTTGTTGAGCAGCTGACAGCCCTAGAGTTTGAACATTGAATTTTCCAATATCAGGTAATCAATTCACCCTGCATCCTTTCCCATTCCCACTCATTCATTCCTTGTACACCTTTTCCATCCCTCCCACCTCATTACCTAGACTCATCCACCTGCCCACCTGGTTCCATCTGCCCATCATCCACATATCTATCTACCTGGTATCCTATTTCATTCGCCCATCATAGAAACATAGAAACATAGAAAATAGGTGCAGGAGTAGGCCATTTGGCCCTTCGAGCCTGCACCGCCATTCAATATGATCATGGCTGATCATCCAACTCAGTATCCTGTACCTGCCTTTTCTCCATACCCCTGATCCCTTTAGCCACAAGGGCCACATCTAACTCCCTCTTAAATATAGCCAATGAACTGGCCTCAACTACCTTCTGTGGCAGAGAATTCCACAGGTTCACCACTCTGTGTGAAAAATGTTTTCCTCATCTCGGTCCAAAAAGATTTCCCCCTTATCCTTAAACTGTGACCCCTTGTTCTGGACTTCCCCAACATCGGGAACAATCTTCCTGCATCTAGCCTGTCCAACCCCTTAAGAAGTTTGTAAGTTTCTATAAGATCCCCCCTCAATCTTCTAAATTCCAGCGAGTACAAGCCGAGTCTATCCAGTCTTTCTTCATATGAAAGTCCTGACATCCCAGGAATCAGTCTGGTGAACCTTCTCTGTACTCCCTCTATGGCAAGAATGTCTTTCCTCAGATTAGGAGACCAAAACTGTACGCAATACTCCAGGTGTGATCTCACCAAGACCCTGTACAACTGCAGTAGAACCTCCCTGCTCCTATACTCAAATTCTTTTGCTATGAATGCTAACATACCATTCGCTTTCTTCACTGCCTGCTGCACCTGCATGCCTACTTTTAATGACTGGTGTACCATGACACCCAGGTCTCGTTGCATCTCCCCTTTTCCTAATCGGCCACCATTCAGATAAAAGTCTACTTTCCTGTTTTTGCCACCAAAGTGGATAACCTCACATTTATCCACATTATACTGCATCTGCCATGCATTTGCACACTCACCCAGCCTATCCAAGTCACCTTGCAGCCTCCTAGCATCCTCCTCACAGCTAACACTGCCCCCCAGCTTCGCATCATCCGCAAACTTGGAGATGTTGCATTCAATTCCCTCGTCCAAATCATTAATATATATTGTAAATAGCTGGGGTCCCAGCACTGAGCCTTGCGGTACCCCACTAGTCACTGCCTGCCATTCTGAAAATGACCCGTTTACTCCTACTCTTTGCTTCCTGTCTGCCAGCCAGTTCTCTATCCACATCAATACTGAACCCCAATACCATGTGCTTTAAGTTTGTATACTAATCTCTTATGTGGGACCTTGTCAAAAGCTTTCTGAAAGTCCAGATATAACACATCCACTGGTTCTCCCTTATCCACTCTACTAGTTACATCCTCGAAAAATTCTATAAGATTCGTCAGACATGATTTACCTTTCATAAATCCATTCTGACTTTGTCCAATGATTTCACCACTTTACAAATGTGCTGCTATCCCATCTTTAATAACTGACTCTAGCAGTTTCCCCACTACCGATGTTAGACTAACTGGTCTGTAATTCCCCGTTTTCTCTCTCCCTCCCTTTTTAAAAAGTGGGGTTACATTAGCTACCCTCCAATCCTCAGGAATTATCACTAATGCATCCACTATTTCTGGGGCTACTTCCTTAAGTACTCTGGGATGCAGCCTATCTGGCCCTGGGGATTTATCGGCCTTTAATCCATTCAATTTACCTAACACCGCTTCCTGGCTAACCTGGATTTTACTCAGTTCCTCCATCTCATTTGACCCCCGGTCCCCTGCTATTTCCGGCAGATTATTTATGTCTTCCTTAGTGAAGACGGAACCAAAGTAGTTATTCAATTGGTCTGCCATGTCCTTGTTCCCCATGATCAATTCACCTGTTTCTGACTTTAATGGACCTACATTTGTTTTAACTAATCTTTTTCTCTTCACATATCTATAAAAACTTTTGCAGTCAGTTTTTATGTTCCCTGCCAGTTTTCTTTCATAATCTATTTTCCCTTTCCTAATTAAGCCCTTTGTCCTCCTCTGCTGGACTGAATTTCTCCCAGTCCTCTGGTAGGCTGCTTTTTCTGACTAATTTGTATGCTTCATCTTTTGTTTTGATACTATCCCTGATTTCCCTTGTTATCCACGGATGCACTACCTTCCCTGATTTATTCTTTTGCCAAACTGGGATGAACAATTGTTGTAGTTCATCCATGCAGTCTTTAAATGCCTTCCATTGCATATCCACCGTCAACCCTTTAAGAATCAATTGCCAGTCTATCTTGGCCAATTCACGTCATACCCTCAAAGTTACCTTCCTTTAAGTTCAGAACCCTTGTTTCTGAATTAACAATGTCACTCTCCATCCTAATGAAGAACTCAACCATATTATGGTCACTCTTGCCCAAGGGGCCACACACAACAAGACTGCTAACTAACCCTTCCTCATTACTCAATACCCAGTCTAGAATAGCCTGCTCTCTTGTTGGTTCCTCTACATGTTGGTTTAGAAAACTATCCCGCATACATTCCAAGAAATCCTCTTCCTCAGCACCCCTGCCAATTTGATTCACCCAATCTATATGTAGATTGAAGTCACCCATTATAACTGTTTTACCTTTGTTGCATGCATTTCTAATTTCCTGTTTGATGCCATCCCCAACTCCACTACTACTGTTAGGTGGCATGTACACAACTCCCACTAGCGTTTTCTGTCCTTTAGTGTTTCGCAGCTCTACCCATATCGATTCCACATTCTCCAAGCTAATGACCTTCCTTTCTATTGCATTAATCTCCTCTCTAACCAGCAACGCTACCCCACCTGCTTTTCCTTTCTGTCTATTCCTCCTGAATATTGAACATCCCTGGATGTTCAGCTCCCAGCCTTAGTCACCCTGGAGCCATGTCTCCGTGATCGCAACTATATCATAGTCATTAACAGCTATCTGCACATTCAACTCATCCACATTATTACGAATGCTCCTTGCATTGAGACACAAAGCCTTCAGGCTTGTTTTTACAACTCTTACCACTTATACAATTATGCTGAAAAGTGGCCCTTTTTGATTTTTGCCCTGGATTTGTCTGCCTGCCACTTTTACTTTTAACTCTTGCTACTATTGCTTCTACCCCTCATTTTACACCCCTCTGTCTCTCTCCGCTCACACATTTAAGAAACCCTTTCCCTTTAACTCCATCCTCGACTATCCCATTTGACACCCCACTTGATGATCGGGTTCAGATTGCCCAGTCACCTATGGCTTGTGTGGGAAAATGAACCCCACGCTCCCGTCTCCCCCTTCTCTCTCCCTCTCTCTCTACACGAGAGAGATAAAGAGCTCGCGAGCCAGAGACTCGAGAAGAAGAGCTAACCTCTTCCTCTCCCCGATTTCTCTAGATCTTTTTCTCTCCCCCTCTCCCATCTCTCCCCCCTTCTCTCTCTCTCCCCCTTCTCTCTCCCTCCCCCCGCTCTCTCTCTCCCTTTTCTCTCCCCTTCTCTCCCCCTTCTCTCTCTCCTCCGTTTCCACCCGCGGAAGCGTCCCAGAGTCACTGACCTCGATGCACCGCCATCGGACCCCAAAATCCACACCAGGGTGATCCCCTCCGGCCCCCGGTATTTGACACCCACACCAGGGTGATTCACCCCGGCCGCGGGGGCAGACAGTTTCTTTATTACCCTCGCGGTGTTTACGGAATGCACCCAAGCTCCCACGCACAAAACAGGCAGCATCACTGGAGAGAAGGAATGGGTGACGTTTCGTGCCGGGACCATTCTTCAGAGTGCGTCCGAAACGCCAGACATTCCTTCTCTCCAGAGATGCTGCCTCTTCAGCAGAGATACTCCAGCATTTTGTGTCTATCTTTGGTGTGACAGTTGTGTCATTTCATCGGCTTCGTGTATTGCGCGCCCAGGAGAGAAGCTGGACATGCCGCTTGAATCTATTCAAACAAGTGCGCTCAAATTGAAATCCAACATTAACCGTGTTCCCGAATGTAAGAACGATTTATACATGTTTATACATTTATACATGGTTAATTAACCGGTGTATATCATAGAAACATAGAAAATAGGTGCAGGAGTAGGCCATTCGGCCCCTCGAGCCTGCACCGCCATTCAATATGATCATGGCTGATCATCCAACTCATCATCCTGTACCTGCCTTCTCTCCATACCCCCTGATCCCTTTAGCCACAAGGGCCACATCTAACACCCTCTTAAATATAGCCAATGAACTGGCCTCAACTACCTTCTGTGGCAGAGAATTCCAGAGATTCACCCCTCTCTGTGTGAAAAATGTTTTTCTCATCTCGGTCCTAAAATATTTCCCCCTTATCCTTAAACTGTGACCCCTTGTTCTGGACTTCCCCAACATCGAGAAAAATCTTCCTGCATCTAGCCTGTCCAACCCCTTAAGAATTTTGTAAGTTTCTATAAGATCCCCCCTCAATCTTCTAAATTCTAGCGAGTACAAGCCGAGTCTATCCAGTCTTTCTTCATATGAAAGTCCTGACATCCCAGGAATCAGTCTGTTGAACCTTCTCTGTACTCCCTCTATGGCAAGAATGTCTTTCCTCAGATTAGGAGACCAAAACTGTTCGCAATACTCCAGGTGTGGTCTCACCAAGACCCTGTACAACTGCAGTAGAACCTCCCTGCTCCTATACTCAAATCCTTTTGCTATGAATGTTAACATACCATTCGCTTTCTTCACTGCCTGCTGCACCTGCATGCCTACTTTCAATGACTGGTGTACCATGACACCCAGGTCTCGTTGCATCTCCCCTTTTCCTAATCGGCCACCATTCAGATAATAGTCTACTTTCCTGTTTTTGCCACCAAAGTGGATAACCTCACATTTACCCACATTATACTGCATCTGCCATGCATTTGCCCACTCACCCAGCCTATCCAAGTCACCTTGCAGCCTCCTAGCATCCTCCTCACAGCTAACACTGCCCCCCAGCTTCGTGTCATCCGCAAACTTGGAGATGTTGCATTCAATTCCCTCGTCCAAATCATTAATATATATTGTAAATAGCTGTACCCCACTAGTCACCAACCAAAAACCAAATGTAATACATGTTTTACATGTATAAATCGTTCTTACATTCGGGAACAAACCTGTACGTCTTTGGAGTGTAGGAGGAAACCGAAGATCTCGGAGAAAACCCATGCAGTCATGGGGAGAACGTGCAAACTCCGTACAGACAGCACCCGTAGTCGGGATCGACCCTGGGTCTCTGGCGCTGTAAGGCAGCAACTCTATCGCTGCGCCACTGTTCTTTTATGGTTTATGTTTATGGTTATCTTTTTCAAACAGTAATTGTCATCTTTCTATTTAAACCTTCAGAGCCTCCCAAAGATTTAAAGATCTAATTCCAAAACATGTTACTGATTTTGTCCAAAATGATGTGCGGGCAACTATGCAACAAATGATGAAAATCACTGAGCTGAAGGTAAGGATCTAATTGAACAAATGGTGATACGATTAAAATGGATTTGGTTGTGATGAGTAAATATCTGAAACATTGAATGGACGTGCCTGATAGGTTTATCAAATAAAGCTTTAGCTTATTTGGAATTGGTTTATGAGTAATATAAATACATAATTTCCCCAAGTAACTTGGCCCATACCAAGTTAGGAGGCAATGTGCTTAATGGCAATTTTCTTATTGCAAGGCCTGCAATATGGCCTTCAAAGTCAAAGTAAGTCAAAGTATCCTTTATTGTCCTTCAGACCTTTTGGTCTGAACGAAATTTTGTTGCCTTGCAGTCATACATAAATAAAATAACAAAACACACAATAAACACAAATTTAACATCCACCACAGTGAGTTCACCAGACACCTCCTCACTGTGGTGGAAGGCAAAAGTCTTAAAGTCTTTGTCTCTTCCCTCCTTGCTCTCCCTCTGCGCTGAGGCGATCCAGGCCTCCGATGTTGTGAAGTGCCGTGGCTCAACCATGCTCCGCGAACGGGCCGGTTCAAACTCCGCTGCCCGGAATGGTCGAAGTTGCCGAAGCTGCCGCCCTCCAGTCCAGCGGACGATGCTGTTGTTGCGGGAGCTCTGGAAAAACACATCATCAACCTGTGACCTGCGAGCTCCCGATGATGTCGTCCACTGGCCCGCGGCCGAACCTCTGAAGTCAAGTCGCTACCGCCTCAGCTCCGAGTTGGGCTGCCGCCGCCTCAGCCCCGAAGTCGGCCAGCCTCGCGCTGGTAAGTCCTGGCTGGCTCTGCCTCCGGAGCCTCGAGGTTGGTCCCAGTTGGAGGCCGCCAGCTCTGCCATTAGGCCTCAGCGCAGACGGAGACGGAGACGGGGGATACGACAAGAAGAGTCGCACCCCCCCGAAGGAAGAGACTAAAACAAGTTTCTCCCACTCCCCCCCACACATACACAACCTAATAACTCAGATTAACTAACTAAAACAGGACAAGAAAACAACAAAAAAAGTAAGAACAGATGGACTGCAGGCGAGCCGCAGCTGCTAAGGCAGTGCCGCCACTTCCCATGCCTTCCCATGCATCCCTTCAGTCCGGTATCTTTTTTTTTTTTGTTATGTTATGTTGAAGAGCGTTCTCTGTGGAGTTTTTTTTTGTCTTTATGTGGGGGAAGAGGGTACGGTAAGGGGGATACCGTCCTTCAGTCGATTCCTGGAGAGGATGCGACTATTATTCGAGTCGCGTCCCCCCCCCCCCCCCCCCCCCCCCAGCGGCCTATCTACTGGATTGGATCGGCCTTTCCTGCCGGGTCCGACCAGAGCTCCAGCAGCAGCAGCGGCGCAGTGTTGGATACATCGCGGGGCGGGCGATGCCTCACCGGGGATCACGGTGCTGTGGTTCGTGGAGCTCCCAACACGGGCGGCACTGATCAACAACGTGGAGTCCTGCGACTCCGCCCGGCTCGGCCTGTGGACTCGGGAGCCGCGGACTCCGGTGGGAGGTGGCTGATCTAGAGGCTGAGGATGTTCTCCGTTGAGGTTTCGGTGTCGGTGTTCCATCAGAGCCTGAGCATCGGGCCGCCTGTGGCGGCGACTGCGGGTGCTCGGGAGGCCCCGACCACGGGTGAACATCTGGGAAGCTCGGCGGGGAGGCTGGCTGGACTATGGTACCTTCCTCAACTTTGGTGCCACTGTGGGGTTATGTTGTGTTGTGGACTTCTGCGTTTGTTTGTTTTTTAATATGTTTTATTTATTATTTATTTTAATGTTACTTGACTGTAAGGAAAATCCATTTTGTTGTGTCTAATGAGACAATGACAATACATTGAATCCAATCCAATCCAATATCTTAAGACACGTTATGCATAAGAGTAATGTTCTCATTGCAATGGCTGCAGGGCGCTTTCCACACTGGGACGACAAATTGGGAATTTGAGAGAAGCTGATGCATGATTGTCAGATATACACTTTTAATACATTTTAAATCTTGAGATGGCAAATCTGTGGATCAATTTCATGACATAACACGTTCTGGAGGAGAACCGATTATTTAAGCTAACACATTGCTTTGTTCGAACATAATGTTTTCGCTGTGTGTGATATGACACATTGAACAATGGGTTCATGTGGTGTGTTTTACAAGTACGATTCAGAGCTCTTTGGAAACATGCAGTTTTGCCATAATAATCATAGTCTCAACATGCGCACAATGCCATCTCAAGATTAGTGAAGATGCTTGGTTGACAGAAACAGAAATGGAGATGAGAGAGTTTGCACCATGAACTCTACAGAGAAAGAGCCATAGCACAATCCAAGGCCTTGGGAGAACCGCAACCTGTTAGGACCAAATCTGATGAGATATCAAATTCCTTGTATGTTTACATACTTGGCTAATAAATTAATTACAGTCCTTACAATCCAGTGCACAATGGTAGTGTTGCTACCTTACCCGGACTTTGTCCATTCTCCTAGCGACCATGTGGGTTTTCTCCGGGTGCTCTGGTTTCCTCCCACACTCCAAAGATGTACAGGTTTGTGGCTAATTGGCTTCGATAAGATGTAAAGGTTATTGTTTCAAATATATGGAAGACTTTGCCCAGGTTCCATCTGTTTTAATTTAGCACTGTTCCTGAGGATGTTTGTTCTGCATTATTACAGAAGGATGTAAATTATATTGCGTACATAAATTGTGATGTACCTTTCAAAGGTTTTATCAGGTGCCCTACTCCTCCTTGTGCATATGCCAAATTAATATTTTGGGTACAATATTTCAGACTCTTTGATTACCTGTGGCAAAAAGCTGCCTGTTTTTGTCTAGTGACATCTAGCAGTAAATGCTGCACATCCTCCTTTAAGTTCTATTGTTTAATAAAGCAATTTATTAGCTTAAATAATTGGCTCTCATCCAGCATCCTGATGAGTGAATGAGACTAAATACTAAGACAGGAAGTGCCTGGTCAAATTTATCTGAGTGCCATGAAATTGATCCACAAATGCACTTCTCTGGAGAATAATACATTTTCAGTTGCACATACTGAAAATAGGAGCAATTTCTGGATAATATTTCCCTTGATTTAAGCATCCTTCCTCTCACACTTAAAAATAATTTTAATGATTTTAACATTGATTTGCCTCTGTAAATTTCCCAAATATGTAGAAAGTCGGATAACATACAACCAGTAGGAACGGATGATCGATGCTTGGCTTGGACTTGGTGGGTTGAAGGGCCCACATCCATGCTGTATCTTTCAATCGATCAAGTTCCCTGCTCTTGACCACTATTGTCCCTTTTTTTTCAAATTTGATCCTATCCTTGCACCTAAATATACAAACAAATGTTTTTCAAAATTCTCTTTTGTTTTCTTTCTTCCATTCATGCATTCTCTTTGAGTTTCTTGGTTTCTTGTCCTTCTCATTACATTTTGCTGTGCTGCTACTGCTGCCTTACACCTGTATAATACTTTTTTTCACACAAGCAAAATATTACTAATTTCAGGCAAACCCATTTAAGGAAAGGATCTGCAAGATATTCTCTACATCCAGAGAGCAAAATGGCAGCATTTCATTTGAAGATTTTCTTGATATGTTTTCTGCTTTTAGTTATTCTGCTCCAATTCATGTGAAAGCTGAATATGCATTCCGAATCTTAGGTAAGAATGTAGCCCTGAGTCACCTACTGATAATACATATAGAAAATATAACTAAATGCAAAAATATCTTGGTTGTAGCCTCAAAATTGTTTGAAGTGCAAAGGATAATTTTGACTGACAAAGAGTAAGATGGTAAACATTGTGTACATGGAGTTTAGCAAGGCCTTTGACAAGGCCAAAGCCTCAGGATAAAATGATGTACTATTAGAAAGGAGATGAGGAGGAAATTATTTTGTCAGAGAGTGGTGAATCTGTGGAATTCTTTGCCACAGACGGTTGTGGAGGTCAAGTCAATGGATATTTTTTTAGGCGTAGATTGACAGATCCGTGATTTATAAGCGTGTCAGGGGTTATGGGGAGAAGGCGGGACAGTTGAGAGGGAAAGATAAATCAGACATGATCGAATGGCAGAGTAGACTTGATGGACCGAATGGTCTATCGAACTTATGAATTTATAAAAAGATAATTCTGAAAAAGATCAGGCAGCACTGAGAAAAGAAAAGCGGTTACATTTGACAATGTCTAGAACCTTTGCTGTCTGAATAGCTGGATACTTTCCATGTTTATTTTTATTTCAGATTTCCAGCATTTGCAGCATTTTTCTTTTCAAATGAAATAGTAACTAGTTGAGGAACTGTGGTTTACTAAACAAAATGTTACCTTTTCTTTTATAAATTCATTTCTGAATCTTAGGACATAGTGGGAAGATAAGATAAATTGCTGAGGTCAGGCAGAGGTATATAGAATCATAGAAAATAGGTGCAGGAGTAGGCCATTCGGCCGTTCGAGCCAGCACCCGCCATTCAATATGACAAGGGTGATCATCCAAAATCAGTACCCCATTCCTGCCTTCTCCCCATATCCCTTGATTCCGTTAGCCCTAAGAGCTATATCTTATTCTCTCTTGAATAATTTACAGTGAATTAGCCTCCACTGCTTTCTGTGGCAGAGAATTCCACAGATTCACAACTCTCTGGGTGAAAATGTTTCTCCTCGTCTCAGTCCTGAATGGCCTACCCCTTATTCTTAAACTGTAACCCCTGGCTCTGGACTTCCCCAACATCAGGAACATGTTTCCTGCATCTAGCTTGTTCAACCCCTTAAGAATTTTATATGTTTCTATAAGATCCCCTCCCATCCTTCTAAATTCTACTGAATATAAGCCAATCTAATAAATCATTGTTAGCCACAGGTGACAAGTATTGGAAGATTGTAAGGTGGCAAAATGTTGTGCGTTTATTTAGGAAGGGTTGCAAGGGCAAGCTTATGGAATTACTGGCTGGTGAGCCCAACATCAGTGGTTGGAAAGTTACTGCCAGGGATTCTGAGAGACAGGATCACCTGCATTTGGGAAGCCAAGGACATTAGAGATAGTCAGCATGGCTTTGTGTATGGCAAATCATATCTTACGAATTTCATTGGGTTTTTCGATAGGTGGTGGGTGCATGAAACGAGCTTCCAGAGGATGCTTGTTGAGACCTTCGCAACATTTAAGAGACATTTAGACAAATACATACATTAGATAGGATAGGTTTAGAGAGAAGGTACACAAAAATGCTGGAGAAACTCAGCAGGTGCAGCAGCATCTATGGAGCGAAGGAAATAGGTGACGTTTCGGGCCGAAACCCTTCTTCAGACTGATCAGACTAGGTTTAGAGAGATATGGGCCAAATGCAAGCAGATGGGACTAGTATAGATCAGGCATGTTGGTCAATTTCGGCAAGTGGTCAATGGGACAAAGGGCCTGTTTCCGTACTCTATGAGAATGTAGTTGACAAGTAGGTTTGTGGATGCCACCAAAATTGGTGGCATAGTGGACAGTGAAGAATGTTATCTAAGATTACAACAGGATCCAGATCATCTAGGAAGGTGGATGCCATCTAGGATGGCAGATATAATTTAACTCAGACAAGTGTGATGTGTTGCATTTCAGAAAGTTAATCAGTTCAGGATACATAGTATACTGTAGGGTTCTGGAGAGTTTTGTAGAATAGAAACCTTGGGGTACAAGATCATAGTTCCTTGAAAGAGGTGACACGGGTGGACAGGGTGGTGAAGAAGGCATTTGGCATGCTTGCCCTCATCAGTCAGGGCACTGAATACAAGTGTTGGGACCTCATGTTACAACGGTACAAGATGTTAATGAGACCTCACGTGGAGAACAGTTTGCTGTTCTGGGCGCCTTGCTATAGGAAGGATGTCATTAAGTGGAAAGGGTGCAGGTACACATTACAAGGATTTTACCAGAACTGCAGGGTTTAAATTATAAAGAGACAATGGATAGGCCGGGGCATTTTTCCTTGAGGAGTAGATGTCTAAGAACTGACTTTGTACAGGTATATAAAATTGTGAAGGTCATAATAAAGATGAATGGTCTTTCTCACGGAGCAAGGGTGTCTAAAACTAAATGGCATAAATTTAAGGTAGCAAGGGGAAGATTTAAAGGGGATGAGGGGCAATGTTTTCCACACAGAGGGTGGTAGATGGGTAGGATAAGATGCCAGAGGAAGAGGTATACAGGCAGGTGTAATTAATATGTTTAAATTACATTTAAGTAGGTACATTGATAGAAATGATTCAGAAGGATATGGGCAAAACACAGGCAAGTGTAACTAATTCAAGGAGGGCAACTTGATCGGCATGAAGTTAGACTGAAGGACATTTCTCTGCTGTGAGACTCTATGAATATGTCCAGCTAGGTGACTCTTCTGTTGTTCATCTTGATGTTGTGACAACCTTTCTTTAAAATTGAACTAATCCCAGTATGATGCAGACAGCAGAGTTTCTGACCTTTCCGCCAAACTCTTAGCTGATTTACACTACAAAGGCCCCAAAATGACATGGATATTCTGCCTACAATATATATGAGTGCCATCTAACATCGTATACACATTATATTGTATATTGATAAAATATCTTAATGAGTGTACACATATGGAATGGAATGGAATATTCTTTGCTTGTATACCCAAGGTATACAAATAGCGGCCGCCTACGGCGTTGACAAAGTTACAAAGCACGCCGGCTCCTCCTTTGTTCTCCCCCACCCCGTGTCCCCATTGTCCATTGTTCTTCCCCCTCCCCCCCTCACGGCCGTTCCCCCACGCCTGGTCCTCCATTGTTCCTTCCCCAGTCCCCCCCCCCGCACAGCGGTCCCCCCCACGCCCACATCGACCGCTGCTCGCGGGTCGTCCCGCGAGGCTTCACCGAAAGTAGAGGATAGGAATATTAAAGGATTTTTCTGTTTTGAATAGATTTTAATGACAATGGCACAATAGATCGTGCGGACTTGACCAGGTTCCTCGACTTAATCACCGGAAATGATGTTAACAACATTCTTACGCAAGTGGAAGTGATGATGATTATTGACATGGTTTGTTTAGTTGGAACATGCTGCTGGAAGTTCCTAGTTTACAGAGACCTGTGTATTAATGCAAATAATGAAAACTATAAAAGAATCTCATATTACGAGTTAGATATTCTCCAACATGGTGCAATTGTTTTATGCATTATGTAATGAAAGTTCATCTAAGTCAATCAGCTATTCCATTCTCTACATAGCATGGTTCCAGAAATGCTAAAATAGCCTAAAGTAATATGCATAAACATAGACATTGCTGGGCATCAATGGAACATAGAACATAAAATAGTACAGCTCGGGAATGGGCGCTTTGGCCCATATATTTTGTGCCGAACATGATGCCAAGTTAAACTGACTCATCTGCCTGTACATGATCCATATCTATTCCTTGCACTTTCATGTGCCTATGCAAAAGTCTCCACCACCACCCCAAGCAAGCACGGAATTCGCTATCCAAACATGGGGGGGGGACCACAATTTCTTAGTGGCCACGCGCGCATGCGCACACTCACACGCACACGCACGCACACACGCACACGCACACACGCACGCACGCACGCACACACACACGCGCACACACACGCGCACACACACACGCGCACACACGCACACACACACACACGCACACACACACACACACGCACACACACACACACGCACAACACACACACGCACACACACGCGCACGCACGCACGCACGCACACACACCCACGCACGCACGCACGCGCACGCACACACACACACTCACACTAACACTCACACGCGAGGCTTCGGAGGCTTCAGCCATGGGCCTGTGGAGACCCACTGTCAAAATAAACTTAAGCGAGAGAGGTGGCGGAGCGAGCGCTCGGTGTTCACGGGGTCTTTCATTGGCCGGCAGAGGCTTTAATATCGGGAGTCTTGATTGCCTCGATGCAGCAGATTGATTTTAAGCCACGACGGGCCCTGAAAAGCCCCGTGAATGGGCCGATTCAGCCCTTAGAAAGTGGCTGATAAAGTACGGATGACAAAACATGGGGGGGATTGTCCCCCACCTCGCAAAGTATGGGGGGGGACGTGTACCCCCTGTACCCCCCTAGCAATGAGTTCCAGGCCCCCACCACTCTGTGTAAAATACATGTCTTACACATTTCCATTAAACGTTCCCCCTCGCACCTTTTGGCTGTGCCCTCTAGTGTTGGACATTTTCACCTTGGGAAAAGGTTCTGACGGTCTTCCCTATACAGGCCTCTCATAATTTTATATACTTTCTCCGACGTTCCAGAGAAAACAATCCCAGTCTATCCAACCTCTCCCTGTAGCTGAAACCAAATCTGGTTAGAATTCTGGTAAACCTCCGCTGCACCCTCTCCAAAGCCTCCATATCTTTCCTGTAATGGGGCACCCAGAACTGCACGCAATACTCCAAATATGGCCTAAGCAAATTCTAATAGCCTATCATGACTTCATGCCTAATATTCAATGTCCCTAGCAATGAAAGCAAATATATGATACACTTTCTTAACCACTCTATCTACTTGTGCTGCCACCTTCAGTGAGCTATGATTGCAATTGAGCACAAAACAAGATCAAAATTCATTTTTACAATTTTCTGTTGTGAATACATGGCATGATAATAGTCCTGCCTTCCACATTACTCTGGAAATTGGTCTAATCCACATGACTGTCAGGGTACCGGTGTCGACTTCCTGCAAGCAACTTTCTGTTTTCTACTTTATTCCCTGAACCTTGGGAAGTAATCTTCCATTACTAACTTAAATTCAGATGGTGACTGGATGACAACAAATGTGATACCTTTATATTGACCTTGCTTATCTGAGGGTGGATATGCCAGGCAAATGCAGGCCAGTGAATCCAGTATCAATGACAAGGAAGATATTGGAAACACTACTGAGGGACAGGTTTAATCTCCATTCCGAAAGGCTGGGATTCATCGGAAATAGCATGGCTTTGTTAGGGGAAGATGTTGTCTGACCAATTTAAACCTTTTAAAGAGATAAAAATGCAATGAGGGAAGCAATGTAGGTTATGTAGTCTACGTGAACTTGAAAAGGCAGATCAGTCACTGACAGAGATTGGCAGGTGGAATTTAGACAATAGACAACAGAAAATAGGTGCAGGAGTAGGCCATTCGGCTCTTCAAGCCAGCACAGCCATTCAATGTGATCATAGCTGATCATCCACAATCAGTAACCCGTTCCTCCCTTCTCCCTATATCCCCTGATTCCGCTATCTTCAAGAGCCCAATCTAGCTCTCTCTTGAAAGTTTCCAGAGAACTGGCCTCCACCGGCCTCTGAGGCAGAGAATTCCACAGATTCACAACTCTCTGTGTGAAAAAGTGTTTCCTTATCTCTGTTCTAAATGGCTTACCCCTTATTCTTATACTGTGGCCCTGGTTCTGGACTCCCCCAACATCGGGAACATGTTTTCTGCCTCTAGCGTGTCCAAACCCTTAATAATATTACATGTTTCAATAAGATCTCCTCTCATCCTTCTAAATTCCAGATTATACAAGCCAAGCTGCTCCATTCACTCAGCATGTGACAGTCCCGCCATCCCAGGAATTAACCTTGTGAACCTACGCTGCACTCCCTCAATAGCAAGAATGTCTTTCCTCAAATTTGGAGACCAAAACTGCACACAATACTCCAGGTCTGGTCTCCTTAGGGCCCTGTACTGCAGAAGGACCTCTTTGCTCCTATACTCAACTTCTCTTGTAATGAGGTCCAACAGGCCATTTGCTTTCTTCACTGCCTGCTGTCCCTGCACGCTTTCTTTCATTGACTGATTAACAAGGAACCCCAGATCCCGTTGTACTTCCCCTTTTCCCAACCTGACACCAGTTAGATAATAATCTGCCTTCCTGTTTTTGCTACCAAAGCGGAGAACCTCATATTTATCCACATTGAACTCAATTGAACTCATCTGCCATGCATCTGCCCACTCACCCAACCTGTCCAAGTCACTCTGCATTCTCATAGCATCCTCCTCACTGTTCACACTGCCACCCAGCTTTGTGTCATCTGAAAATTTGCTAATGTTACTAGTAATCCCTTCATCTAAATCATTAATATGTATTGTAAATAGCTGCGGTTCCAGCACCGAGCCTCGCGGTACCCCACTAGTCACTGCCTGCCATTCTGAAAGGGACCCGTTAATCCTTACTCTTTGTTTCCTGTCTGCCAACCATTTTTCTATCCATGTCAGCACTCTACCCCCAATACCGTGTGTCCTAATGTTGCCCACTAACCTCCTATGTGGGACCTTATTAAATGCTTTCTGAGAGTCCAGGTACACCACATCCACTGGGTCTCCCTTTTCCAATTTCCTAGTTACATCCTCAAAAAAGTCAAGCATGATTTCCCCTTTGTAAATCCATGCTGACTTGGACCGATCATGTTACTGTTATCCAAATGTGCCACTACTTCATCTTTTATGATTGACTCCAGCAACTTCCCCACCACCAATGTCAGGCTAACTGGTCTAACCCTGATATGTGTGAAGTGATGCATTCTGAGAGGACAAATAAGGGTAGGACATACACAATAAAATGTAAGGCCTTCGGGAATAATGGGAAACAAGTGCAAGGTTTTCTAAATATAGCAGGACATGCAGGTGAGGTTGTTAATAAGGTGCCTTATTAAGGTAATCTCCTTCAGAACAAGAAAATTATGGTGCAACTTTATAAAGTGTTGTCTAAGCCATAGGTGGAGTACTGTACAGCTCTAGATGTCATTCTATGGGAATTATATGAGATATGGGAAACATCAGACAGGGTGGAGAGGAGATTCATCGGGGTGTTGTCTGGATTGGAGCATTTTAGTTATGAGATACAGGATAGGATGTATTATTTTCCTTGGAGTAGTGAAGGCAGAAGGACGAACTGATTACGAGGGGCAGAGATTTAAAAAAATGTCCCCACAGCCGGGGTGTTTTAAACGATAGGACATTGATTCAAGAACAAATGGAGAAAAAGACTTGGAAGTGATCTGAGGATGAATGTTTTTCTTTCTGAGAATGGATGTAATCTGTGAGTTTGGTGGAAGTAAATATTTCATAACATTTAAGAAGTATCTGAACGAATATTTGAAGGCTATAGGACCAAGTGCTGGAAAATGGGATTAGTGGACATATAGGTACTTAATGGTTGAAACGATTATGATGACTGAATGGCCAATTTCTGTGCTGCATGACTCTAGTTATTCATGTCAAACAGGCAAGCTGATTTGTGATCCAATTATATGCAGTGATTTGCAAGACATTTGCAGATATACTGTAATTTGCAGAATCCTAGCTGCAAAATACGTTGTGCAGGAATATGAATAACTTGAGGAAGAATATTGAAATTGTAATGTTTTCAATAAATATGGATATACTTGCATGTGAGATGAAAGTGAATCTCATTCTTTTTCAGATCATGACTGATGTCGACCTGGATGGTGATGATCGTATTAACCTATCGGAATTCCAGCATATTGCTTCAAAAGTACCTGATTTTGCAGGGTAAGGAAACTAAAATATCTACAAGAATTTATTTTTCCTTAATTTAATGTTCTTTAATCTTCTTCCTTGCTGATTGCCTCCTAATCTAATAATACAACATTGAAACAAAATAAATGTGTTCCATTTAACATGCTTTTGTTCAACTGTTTGTCACTAATCACATTATAGCTGAGTAATGATTTAAGTGTCCATTGAATAAAAAGCAATTCCTTTGAAAATATGCGTAAAGCTGAATGTTATATTCTTTTTGATAGTCCTTCACTCTCAGTTGTTCTACTGAATTAATATTCTGCTGCTTGACTGTTATGACAATGTCAATTTATTTGTGATCATTTTATGATGCTATGGGAAAAACATTTAAAAAAAAATATAGAAGTAACCAATGGAGAAAATCTATGCTAAGAAATTTTCAATGCTCTTTCAAATAAGAAACAAGAAATTATGTTTTTTGCTTGGTGATATGCAGGATTCTACTGAAGCCTGTATTTGTCCTTCTCCGTTCTACAGAGGGCTATAGACCAGCTACAGAAATGGGTAGAGAAATGGCAGGTGGAGTTTGAGCTGAGCAAGTGTGGGGCATTGCACTTTAGGAGGCTGAATGTAAGGGGAAAATATACATTAATAGCAATGCCCTTAACAGCATTAATGTACAGAGAGGTCTTTTGGTCCAAGTCCATTATTCTCTGAAAGTGGCAGCACAAGTAGATAGGTAAAGAGAGAATATTATGTGCTTGGCTTCATCGGTTGGTACATAAAGAGTCAGAAAGTCATGATGTGATTTTATACTACTTCGGTTAAGCTCCATTCGGAGTATGCGTGCAGGTCTGGTTGCTCCATTATGGGAAGATGTGAAGGCTTTGGCGAGCGTGCAGAGATTTACTAGAATAATTCTGGGATTGGGGACTTGGATTGATTTCTTCGGAATGCTGTAGATTGAGGGGAGACCATACAAGTATCTATATAACTAAAAGTCTCATCTTGACCACTTCCTGTCTGCGCTGTATATTGATTTTAGAAAAAAAATGCTACCATATATTACTATGATTTTTGGCCATCTTATTCACAGTCCTCCTCCACTGAGGCAGTTCCGAGGAATTTTCCGTTCGATGAAAATAAAATAAATAAAACGTGCTTCTTGTTGGGGGGGTGGGATTGAGGCAATTTACTCTGCCCCGAGCCGTCTGACCCCGCGGCCGGGGTGAATCACCCGGTGTGGGTGTCAGGGTCCGGGGGTCGGGGGGGGGGGGATCACCCTGGTTTGGGGGTTGGGGTCCGATGGTGGTGCATCACGGTCAGTGACTGTGGGATGCTCCCACTAGTGAAGATGGAGGAGAGAGAGAAGGGGAGAGAGAGAAGGGAGAGAGACAGAAGGGAGAGAGAGGGGGGAGAGGAGGGGAAGAGAGGGGAGAGAGAGAAAGGGGAGAGAGAAGGGAGAGAGAGAGAGGCAGAGAGAGAAAGAGGGAGAGAGAGAGAGAAGAGGGGAGAGAGAAGAGGGGAGAGAGAGAAGAGGAGAGAGTGAAGAGGGGGAGAGAGGAGGAAAGAGAGAAGAGTGGAGAGAGGAGGAGAGGGGGAAGGGGGAGAGAGAGAAGGGAGAGAGAGGCGGAGAGAGAGAAGAGGGTAGAAAGAGAAGGGTGAGAGAAGAGGAGAGAGAGGAGAGAGGAGGGGAGAGCGGGAAGGGGGAGAGAGAGAGAGTGGAGAGAGAGAGAAGGGGAGAGTGGGAGAAGAGGAGAGATAGAGAAGGGGAGAGAGTGAAGGGAGAGAGAGGGGGTGAGAGAGGAGGGGAAGAGAGAGGAGGAGAGCGAGAAGGGGGAGAGAGAGAAAGGGGGGGAGAGAGAAGAGGGGAAGAAAGAGGAGAGAGAGAAGGGGAGAGAGGCAGAGAGAGAAGGGAGAGAGAGAGGAGGGGAGAGAGCGGGAGAGAGAGGGGGAGAGGGAGAGGGAGAAGGGGAGAGAGAGAGAAGAGGGGAGAGAGAGAAGGGGAGAGAGGGAAGGGGAGAGAGGGAAGGGGAGAGAGAGAAGAGGGGAGAGAGAAGGGGAGACGGGAACGTGGGGGTCCTTTTCCCACAGAATCGCAGGCAAGTCCCGCCCCTCGACAACATCATGTCCGTTATTGGACTTTTCTGTTGAGCGGCAGTTGGTCCATTGTCTTGTAGGCGACACCACCTTTCGGGTAGGTGGCGTTTCGACAGAGCGGCCATTCGGTAAGTTTGCTTTTAGGCGACGCAGCTTTTCGGTTCGTTGGCTTTTAGGCGTCCGTCCCTTTTGGTTAGTTTGCATTTAGGCGTCCCATCCTTTCGGTTAGTAGGCGTTTCGTCTTTGTACTCTTTTGGTTTATTGGCGTTTCGGCCTCGTTTCCATTCGGTTCTTTGGCTGTGACTTCTTTGCTTCGGCCTCTTGTCCGTCGGCGCCACGTCCACATTCTGCTTGAAATGCTTTGAAACTGAATGTGGTGGTCTGCACTCTGCTTGAAATGCTATGAAATTGAATTTGGTGACTGAGCTGCTAGTCCACCAGCCCTGAGTGACCGATCTGCCAGCGCACCAGCCCTGAGTGACTGAGCTGCCAGCCCACCAGCTCTGAGTGACTGAGCTGCCAGCCCACCAGCCATGAGTGACTGAGCTGCCAGCCCACCAGGCCTGAGTGACTGGGCTGCCAGGCCTGAGTGACTGAGCTGCCAGCCCACCGGGCCTGAGTCACTGAGCTGCCAGCCCAAGAATCCATTTGGCGCACAATGTCCACACTAGCCCTCAGGAAACCAGTCCCGTAGGCCCACAACACCCATACTAGCACTTTGGAAAGCACCCCCCCACTGGCCACCAATATTGGAATTGGTGGAGAGGTGGAATATTGCATTGGGGGAACCAGCCTTTTTATACAGAAGATGGCAAGTGCTTGGAATGCGCTGCCGGGAGTTGGTGGTGGAAGCAGATGCGATATTGGCATTTAAGTGACTTTTGCATAGGCACGTGCAGCTCCAGACCGCAGGAGTTTCTATCGTCCCGACGCGAGAGCTTCGATCGCCCTGACTGCGGAAGGCTCGACTGCCCCGACCGCGGGAAACTAAAGAGGAAGAAGATTAGACTTTATTGCCTTCCATCACAGTGAGGAATGTGGGGAATCCGTTGTGGTGGATGTTTATGTTAACTTTTATGTAGTTGTGTGTCTTGTTGCTTTTTGTAATCTGGCTGTATGTTAATTCGAGTTTCACTGTACCTTAATTGGTGCATGTGACAACAAAACGGACCTTTGAACCTTTGATATGCAGCGATTGGAGGAATATGGATTATGTGCAGGCAGATAAGAGTTGGTCTTGGCTTCATGTTCGACCCAATTGTGGGCTGAATGGCCTGTCCCTGTGTTGTACTGTTCTTTGTTCCATGTAAGTACATGAACTATGTAAGTGTTCATGAACACCAGTGCATCATGAATTATATATTTCCAAGTATATCAATCATGTGTCTCAATAGTAATTTTAATAAAACAGAAAATGCAATGAATACTCAACAGGTCAGCCAATATCTGTGGAAAAGGAAAATGAGTTACCACTTCAGTTCAAAATCAGGTTTCAGCTGCAGTAGTATTAACAGATGTAGTCTAAAAAGATAAGCAAATGATAATTTTCCATTTACAAAAATAAAAGATGTGCAATTGTTTATGATAGATGCTGTGCCCTTGCCTTACTTTAGAGAAAACTGCGAGAGCTATCGAATATGAGAAAATATTAGCAACTTGCACTGAAAGAGCACTTTAAGAAAGTCCATACTAAATAAATGCTAAACCCAGGCATACATTAGGCAGGGTCGGCCTTAGGAGGTGCGGGGCTCAATTGGGAACAATTTTCGGGAGCCCCAGGTTCCCAGCCAAGGTCTGTAGATTCATAGAAATATAAATAAAATCTATTATAGACGTTATATCTCTATGGTAGAATGGAAAGTAATCAAAATGTGCGCTTAAAAAGTGCATGTGACTTAATGGACCAAACAGAACGAAGCTACATTTTAATATAAAATTGCATACATGTACCTACAAGTAACAAACAAAATGTGTAGATCACCTCTGAAAAGTACATAGTTACAATACCACTTGTTTTAGTGACTGTGAAATGGAAAAAAAACATTAAATAGATCCTGGAAAACCAATAACTATTGGTGAAAAAACAATCCATGGAAATGCTGGAAACACTCAGTAGGTCAGGCAGCCTCTGTGGTTAGAGAAAAAGAGTTAATGTTTCAGTTCGAAGATCATAGAAACATAGAAAATGGGTGCAGGAGGAGGCCATTCGGCCATTCGAGCCAGCACCGCCATTCATTGTGATCCTGGTTGATCGGCCCCAATCAATAACCCGTGCCTGCCTTCCCCCCATATCCCTTGATTCCACTAGCCCCTAGAGCTCTATCTAACTCTCTCTTAAATCCATCCAGTGATTTGGCCTCCACTGCCCTCTGTGGCAGGGAATTCCACAAATTCACAACTCTCGGGGTGAAAACATTTTTTCTCACCTCAGTCTTAAATGGCCTCCCCTTTATTCTAAGACTGTGACCCCTGGTTCTGGATTCGCCCAACATTGGGAACATTTTTCCTGCATCTAGCTTGTCCAGTCCTTTTATAATTTTATATGTTTCTATAAGATACCCTCTCACCCTTCTAAACTCCAGTGAATACTAGCCTAGTCTTTTCAATCTTTCCTCATATGACAGTCCCGCCATCCCAGGGATCAATCTCGTGAACCTACGTTGCACTGCCCTATACAACTACAGAAGAACCTCTCTACTCCTATACTGAAATCCTCTTGTTATGAAGGCCAACATTTCATTAGCTTTCTTCACTGCCTGCTGTACCTGTAAGCCAACTTTCAGTGACCGGTGTACAAGGACGCCTAGGACTTGCTGCACCTCCCCCTTACCTAACCTAACCCCATTGAGATAATAATCTGCCCCCTTGTTTTTGCCGCCAAAGTGTATAACCTCACATTTATCTATATTATACTGCATCTGCCACGCATCTTCCACTCACTCAACCTGTCCAGGTCACCCTGCAACCTCTTAACATCCTCTTCACAGTTCACACTGCCACCCAGCTTTGTGTCATCCGCAAACTTGGTAGTGTTGGTTCTAATTCCCTCTTCCAAATCATTAATATGTATATGGTAAACAGTTGCGGTAAATTACTTTTGATCCTTTGTTAAAACTGGTAAAGTAAGACCAGCAGAATTTCTTCAAAGTAGTTATTTTTGGATGAAAAGCAATAAGAAAGTCATCAGCAAATGAAGACAAAGAAATTCTGCAGGTGCTGAAAATCTGAAATAAAATAGTAAGATTAAACGAGAACTTACCAGTTTGAAGTTTGATCTTTATTTTATGAGGAGTTACGATGAGGGATTACGTGAAGGCCCGCCAGCACGCATGCGCGACATTCTTCAAAGCAGCGGTGTGGAATCACAGTAATAGTAATTGAAATAAACATAGTAAGATAAGAAGAACTAATATACCAGTTGACCTTTATAATAGAGGGCGGGAGCGGAGGGCACGTAATCCCTCATCGTAACTCCTCATAAAATAACAATCAAACTTCAAACTGGTAAGTTCTCGTTTAATCTTACTATTTTACTTCGGAGTCACGTGAGTGACTACGTGAAGATTTTAAAGCTCTGTGATTTCAAGCCGTGGAACAGTCCATGCTTCACTCACTGCCAAAGTCATTCAAGGGAGGAAGTATGTTATTGTATTCAGACATGTATCCAATTCAGGCAATAACAATTTATTTTAACAAAATAATCCTCCCTAGGGCTAAATATATTACAGAATTCAAACTTGATTCTGCAAAACCGCAGGTTTGGTTATTGGCTTATTATAAAGAATTGGAAGGTCTTTCTCTAGACCATCCTGCTGTTGCCAGGATATGGTCCATAGGCACTTCCTTGTCTCTAGCTGCCGGTGTTGCTGTTGCCCTTGTGGATAGAAACTTAAGATGTCAGTATCCACCCCAGCAGCTTCCAAGCCTGTCTGAGCCATCTAGCGATGGTTAGTGCTGATACCTGGCCATTAGGTTGTTTATGGCTGTCCATAATGCTAATTTACTTCTTCTTAAGTTTTAGTAGTTTTAAGGTATAATAGAAGGTGTGTTATTACACATAGTCGGGTGTCACTTGGGTATATCTGGAAGCTCTAATATGCGAAGTTATCTTTTCTGGAGATGCCATAATTTATCCCAGTCTCAGTTTATGTAGAAACTGGACCCCTAGAGCTGAGACCAGTACTATCAGCATATTGTTTTTAAATGTCAGTTCCTCCCCCCCCCCCCCCCCCCCCGCCCGTCGCTGTTGCACTGCGTGAGACGCTATGCCGCGCACGCATGCTGGCGGGGTCTTCACGTAGTCACTCACGTGACTCCGAAGTAAAATAATAAATAATGTTGGAAATGCACAGAAAGGTAAACTTAGTCTTTCCTTGCTCTGAGGAAGGGTCTTTGTCCTGGTAATTGAAGTCTGCTTCTCTGTCTGCAGATGCTGTCTGACCTGATGAGTATTTCCATCATTTTCTACTTTAGATTCTTTTATCAACAGTTCTTTGTGGCACCAGCAGGTGGCATCAACCACAGTCTTGCCTGGCTGCAGCCACACACTCCAAGCTGCTTACAGGAAACCACTGTATTAATGCACACAGACTGTAGGCTATTGCTTGGAAAAACATGTCTATAACTCGGCCAAATACATAACACACATCTTATAAACTTTCCGGAATAGAAAAGGCAGTAGGAACTTTCATTCATTTGTTACCTCTCACCAGCTAACGACAAACACCAAATGAACGACACCAAGTACTATATTACTACTACAATTTTGAAAGATTGGGGGGTTTACCCCTGCATCTGACCAGTTTTTATCGCCTAATTAATGTCAACAGAATAGATGCGCTATTATTGCCAGCTAACGATAGGACTGTCATATTTTCCACATTATACGAGTCTGCATCTTATTAGCGGCTATAAATATACTGATGCTTTAAGGCTTAAAAGATTGTAACTATATCTTTTTCTATTTTAATCAGCATACGTATTATCATTACTATATTAATATCAGGCATTTATAGCGATTGTTAAATGTAATCACATGATATAATTAGAGTAAAACATTATTTTCTAAATCTTTTACTGTCCTCGTTGATAAATATTTTATTTTCCTTTTCTCCACAGCTACTTCACTATGTCAGTCTATTAAGACAGAACAAGTCAATCGGTTGAATCCATTACCAAAACTGCACATTCATCAATTGTGACTGGATACTAAGTAAATCAAATTTAAAAGCAGTCAATAGCTGCAGTCATTTAAAATTCCACTGAATGCACATATTAGTAAGAGCTCTATATTATCAATCTGTATGCATGCTGCATAGAAGACAAAGATAGTTTTGGGGTGATATATTTCTGTATTAGGCACTTAATTAATTAATCCATAGGCTAAAGGCAATGGCAACATATCAGAAATGTGGATAAGTAACCCATTAATTGTCTCCAATTATCAGTATATAGATTGGAGAATCATATGCGTATTGGAGATTATAAGCTGCATAAATCTGGTTCACTGCTGGGTAACTACTGGAGGGTGCATTTCGCACAGTGCAAGCCTTGGAAACAATGGCAACACAAATTGAGAGTAGCTCCATCATTTTAATGTAAAGGTACACACCATTTCAGAACTTGCAGAACACCTTTCTTACAGTGAGTCTTCTCACCGACTTTTGTACCATTCAGTAGGAGTCTAACCCTTCTAATGAAGTTTAATATGAATCCTCCTTGGCTCTTCACGTGTGGTGTATTCTTAGATTTCGCATTGTCCTGCCAGTAAGTGAAGCTGTCATTCTTTCCTCTATAGATGTAACCCTGATTGATTTCCTACTTAAAATATTCACTACAGCTGGGCATTGAAATATAAATTCCATTATTATATTGCTTCTCCTTGTGTTAATTTATTGCAAAATATTCATTTTTGTCAGGCTACTGATATTTACAATTTGTTTATGCTTTAAAATGACAATAAACTGGTATATTTGTTCCATTTTGGAAGTCTGTTTTCTGTGGTTAACACTGTTCTCAGTAATGGTTGGTATTGTGCTCCTAGCGCTGGCAGCATAATTGTACGAAGTGGCGTTGGAAAGGAGACAAATATACTCACCTTCTAACATTGAGAGCACAGCAAAGGTTGGAAGCTTGGCATGTACACCATGTATATTAGTCACATTTCAAACTATAGTAAATGTAAAATATACAATGCAAATAGCTTTATTACAAAAATCAATATTTGAAATGAAGCGGATAGTTTATTTTAGAAATACAGCGCAAAAACAGACCCTTCGGTTCCACCGAATCCGCACTGACCAGCGATCCCCGCACATTAACACTATCCTGCACACATTAGGGACAATTTACAACTATACCAAGCCAATTAACCTACAAACCTTTACATCTTTGGAGTGTGGGCGGAAACCGGAAATCCTGGAGAAAACCCACGCAGGTCACAGGGAGAACGTACAAACTCTGTACAGACAGCACCCGTCGTCAGGATCAATCCCAGGTCTCTGGCGATGTAAGGCAGCAACTTTCCCGCTGTGCCACCGTACCATCTTTTAAAGTATGAAAACCTGCAATACCATAAAGGACAGTTCCACATTGAGAGTTCACTTTATCCTTGCTACATTATCTGGAATTAAGGTCAAACTCCAGGTAAAAGTTAAAAGTAAAAAAAAAATACTTTTATATTATTTGATGTTACCTTTCATAATTTGATTTTTGGGGGAATATATCATTTGAACAAGGAATTAAAAGCAGATTGTGCATTCCACAAAATGCAGGTTATCTTACAGGGACACTCACTTCATGGACACTCAACACCAGCTCTTGCTTTGCAGATGATTTTGCTGAAAACATTTTAAAATTGAGCTTGAAATCTGATTCCATTAATAAAAGGACTTTAAATGTTAAGTACATTTTGGTCCTTTTTTTTTACGACAAAGGTCCAAAACATTGGATGAATCTCTAAAGCCCTAATGGAGACAATATTTCCAAAACATGTAAGCTAAAGATCATAGAGCATATCTGGTTTGGTATTATAATATGGACAAAGAGGAGACAATGTTATTTTTTTGTCCAGACATTTGGAAGTATCGTCATCTATCATGTTTAATGTTTCATTGAGATCCAGATAAAAGATAACTTCTGTTGACTCACATCATCCCCTTGAAAAGGGAGCAATGTTAAAGCTATTTCCTTCACAATAAACTGAATTGTCAATTATCACTCACATCCAGAGATTGGCTTGATGATGCTGGCTCCAAGGGCCAAATGGCCTACTCCTGCACCTATTGTCTATTGACACGGGAGAGTTTCAAAAATGTTAAACAGGTCAAGTAGCGTCTGTGTGAGAGTGAGAGTTAGTGTTTCAGTTCAATAATCTTCAGATCTGGGAAAATTCAGAAAGCACGCATCTTGAAACGGGCATAGGAAAGGGAGGAAGGAGGCAACAGAGAGAATGTATGTGACAAGGAGGAGACCAAGAGAAGGTGGGTGACACACATAAGTGTCAACAGGGAGAGGGTGCTGAGAGTCCATCAGTCAGGAAGAGGTGTAAATATCCGGAGGGTAGCAAAGGGAAAAAAAACTGCTTGTGTTGTGAGCTGCTGGAATTTGATTTTCAATATTGTATTGTGATTGATTCTTGTAACCTGTCTTGCGTGTGGACAGTGCACTACTGAACGTACACTATGATCAAGGCATTACATGACACAAAATGTAACATTTAAAGAAATCAACTTAATATCAATCAATTTATTATCTTATTCAAAGTTCTGCTTTATTAAACCATGCACCATGCCGAGGTTGGTTTTTACAGTAAAAGTGGGAATTTAAAAATAAATCTGCTAACGTTTTACAATCTGTATATAATTAATTTCACTCATGTTGCCCAGTGAGTATATGGTAAAGGGACTTGACAACTCTATTAATATTTTCTATCTTAAAATTAGTTGAGTTACAACCTGGTATTTATTGGAAAAAAACGTCTAGAAAATAGCTAAGATGCAAAGGTCTGAACAGAGGAAAGACAAATTTGGTCAAAAACTTTTGGTGGTTTCTTCAGTGAAATTGAACAGTGAAAACTGTTCACAAAGAATTACAAATCAATGAAATGTCTCGATGTAGGAGTGGATCAGTCAGCCTGTAATTCATAAATCCGATGAGTGTTCATGCCTCTGACAATTTTACATTGCTAATTGCGAATTAAATGCAACAACAAGTTTGCAGATGACACAAAGCCGGGTGACAGTGTGAGCTGCGAGGAGGATGCAATGAGGCTGCAGGGTGATTTGGATAGGTTGGGTGAGTGGGCAGATACAGTATAAAGTGGATAAATGTGAGGTTATCCACTTCGGTGGCAAGAACAAGAAGGCAGATTATTATCGGAATGGCGTCAGATTAGGAAAAGGGGAGGTGCAACAAGACCTGGGTATGCTTGTACATCAGTCACTGAAAGAAAGTATGCAGGTACAGCAGGCAGTAAAGAAAGCAAATGGCATGTTGGCCTTCATAGGCCCCCGACCGAGGAAGAACAAAAGGAAGAGACTTGAACTTTATTTCGCCTTCCATCACAGTGCGGAATGTGTAGGAGTCACTGTGGTAGATGTTCATGTTAAAATATGTTTTTGAGTGATCTGTTACTTGTAATTGTATGACTGACCTGGCCAATGAAATTCCTCGTATGTTGCAAAATATACTTGCCGAATAAAATCTGATTCTGATAGCGAGAATATTTGAGTATAGGAGCAAGGAGGTCCTACTGCAGTTGTACAGGGCTCTGGTGAGACCACACTTGGAGTATTGTGTGCAGTTTTGGTCTCCTAATTTGAGGAAGGACATTCTTGCTATTGAGGGAGTGCAGCGTAGGTTCAGGGATGGTTCCCGGGATGGTTCCCGGGATGGCGGGACTGACATATGATGAAAGAATGGATCGACTGGGCTTATATTCACCCAAATTTTGAAGGATGAGAGTGGATCTTATAGAAACATTTACAATTCTTAAGGGATTGGACATGCTAAATGCAGGAAAAATGTTCGCGATGTTGGGGAAGTCCCAAACCAGGGGTCACAGTTTAAGAATAAGGGGTAGGCTATTTAGGACTGAGATGAGGAAAAACCTTTTCACCCAGGGAGTTGTGAATCTGTGGAATTCTCTGCCACAGAAGGCAGTGTGGGCTAATTCACTGGATGTATTCAAGAGAGAGTTAGATATAGCTTTTAGGGCTAACAGAATCAAGGGATATGGGGAGAAAGGAGGAACGGGGTACTGATTTTGGATGATCAGCCATGATCATATTGAATGGCGGTGCTGGCTCAAAGGGCCGAATGGATTACTCCTGCACCTATTGTCTCTTGATATGGGGAGAAAGCAGGAACGGGGTACTGATTTTGGATGATCAGCCATGATCATATTGAATGGCGGTGCTGGCTCGAAGGGCCGAATGGCCTATTCCTGCACCTATTTTCTATGTTTCTTAATCAATTGGTATGTACCTGTGAAATAAATGGTTCTTGAAATATAAATTTCAAAGTTTGTTACCAAATGTCAGTTGATAGGTACGAAAGAGGTTAGCGCACAACAAAAACATGTCACCGCACCTGCAACACGTGACAATAAAATAAACTAAAAAAAAGTTCATTCCGAACTGGACTTCACACTTCAGTGCATGGAAGGTTTCGTCAGGAATAGTCTCTGCTTTCCCTGCGGAGGTCTTCACACAGTCGGATCAGCTGGCTTAATGCAGATAAATAGGAAGAAGCTGTTTTTGGCAACAAATTCAGAGATTAGAATTCTTCTTAAGCCACTGTCTAATTAGCCTGTTTGCAATCGTTTGCTGGGGAGGAATGCTCATTGGATGACCCTGTTTGTTGAGAATTTCAGTAATCTGCAAAATCAATTAAAAAAAAAGGATTAGTTTTCCCCCCAGTAAATTTTGCCAAATTGATTTTCAGTTAGCAGATCTATTTAATATTCATAATTTATAACATTCCTTTAAATGTTGTGCTATGATGCAGTTTATAATAAGTAAGAATCATCTATTCATTTTAATCTGGATAAAAACATAGCAATTTTACTTCAGAGAAAAATCATCACAACTAATAAGCGCTGATGAGGTCTTTGGATGAGAGTGTGGGAGCTTGTTGTCACTCAAGTAAATCCATTCCAAACACATGCAGGTTTGTAGGTTAATTGGATTTTGTAAATTACCCCTAGTGTGTAGCATGCAAAAGTGGGATAACGTAGGCCTAGTGTATGGGCGATTGTTGGTCGGCGTGTACTCAGTGGGCCGATGGGCTTGTTTCCACACAGTCTCTCTAAAAGTAACCCCACATTAATTGTTTGCTTTGGGATTTGAGAAAAAAAAAATCAGAAAGCTTTATCTTTACAGAAGTTACAGAAGGATTCTGTTAATCCACTTAACTCAAGCTATTTAATGGAGAAGAAACTGTGAAAGTGTAAACTGGTTTGGTGACCCATCTTATTCCATCTGATATTACATTTTTATTACTGTGCCCAGCACGACCAAAAGCAGCATCAGATAAACCATTTCCAGTCCGCGAGTCTGACGTACCTGTTGCCGACTGAACCATCGGGCGTCTACAATTTCCTCCTTGTCCACAGTAATTTCTGTTGAGATTGCATTAGCTTGGCAACCAATCATAAGGGATGAAGGCATTGGCCAGGGCTGACTGGAAACATACTGAACACGCCCAACCTTGACTGCAGTCTCTTCTGCTACTTCTCTTCGAACAGCATTCTCGATTGTCTCTCCTATTAGAAAATGAAATTGAAGTACTTTGTACAACAATACTCCTCTCCCTGTTAGTATTCAGCTGTACAAAGTGAATAAGAAACAATGACATTGTATTAATTTGGAGGTTCTGATACTAAAACAAGGCTGGTGGATTTTCTCCATCGCTCCTCTACATAGCTCAGTGGACTGTGTATAGTATAGTTTAACGGGTCTCTTAACTAGGATTGTTAAAAACAAACACAAACAGTAACACCACTTTTATAGTCATGCTTTTAAACCATTTGGTCTAAAATGCATTCTGAAATAAATGCTGATGAATGCTACATTAAAGGATGTAGTGCTTTCATGAGATCATGAGAGCTGAAATAAGACATGAAATAGTCTTGGCAGGCAAGGTAAGGGAAATTCCTAAGAGATTCTACAGGTATATTATAGGTAAAGGATTGGCTGGGACCCCATAAGAATAGGACCCCTTAAGGATCAACCCAGCATGCCAAATTGGTGATCTGGACAAATTGGGCAGAAGAACATGTTTCCATGCTGTATAGCTCTATGACAAGCCATGAAGTTGGCACAGAATTCTTTGATCTCCAAAGATTGAGAGATAAGTTAGGGGCTTACTTGATCTGGTTCACTGACCAACACCTGTTTTCCTGGGCGTGTCCAAGCAGAGTCACTCTTGTGACAATATGACCAATTGTTTTGTAGCACTTGTTAGGCGCTTCCCCCTCCTGGTGAATGCTATGTACTTACCTTTCTCTGTTTCTCTCCCAAGTGCAGGCCTCGTGGCTGTGAGTCTGGAATCGAGGGGTTAAAGGCTCCTGTACCCGATTGGCCAAGCTGCGTCAGGTGACGGGTGACTCATCTGAAGTATAAATACCAGAGCTTCCCAGGATTCTCTCTCTTCTTCGTCGACCCTGACTGATGAGCAGACTGCTGGTGTGGGCCGAGGAAAGCCTGACCACATGGCATAGAACTTTGTGTACTTTCACCATTCTTTGTTAACAGATATTGAATTGGGACGGATAAGGGCTGACCTTAGAGTTTTCGTGTATTTTGGTTTCAGGGTTGTATCTCTTTGGGCAGGTTTTGGAGTCTCCGGTTCGACGGCCCATTGCGTGGCTGGCTGGAGCATTGTTAAATTGTTTGTCAGTTTATCCATATCCCTGACTGGGTTGTTTAAATCAGGTTTGGGTTTTGTGTTCCAATGAATAATTAAAACTGTTTTTGAACTTGAACCTGGTTTTTGACTTGTGTTACGCGGCTCTGAAGTACTTGCATTCGGGAGTCGTAACACACTTCAAAAGTTGTACTGTGCTGAGAATGGCATGAACCAAGCATCGCTGGTATAGAAATGTCATGAGTTAAAGACTGTTGCATAATCAAATTACCAGAGTGAGCTGAGACCATGAGGAAAAGGTTGTTAAAATGTATCACTCTAAGAAAATAAAAATCATTTTTTAAATCACATTGCTGAAAAACAGCAACTTTTCAGTTTCTAATAAAAGCATTTTACCTGATATCGAATCAGTGGTTGCTATAGTTAACATTACATCTTTAATGTTGTATGTTTTTTCCAGGTTAGCAAACCAAGGAATCTGTAATGTTTCTCCAGCAGAGGAGCAGATCGGGTAGATGCACAGCATCTCTTGCCCAGAGTAGGTGAATCAATGACCAGTGGACATAGGTTGAAGGTGAAGGAGAAAATATTTAATAGTAATCTGCCAGAGGAGGTAGTTGAGGCAGGGACTATCCCAACACTTAAGAAACAGTTACACAAGTACATGGATAGGACAGGTTTGATGGGATATGGACCAAACGCAGGCAGATGGGACTAGTGTAGCTGGGACATTGTTGGCCGGGGTGGGAAAGTTGGACCGAAGGGCCTGTTTCCACACTGTATCACTCTATATTTAATTATTATTCAGCACCTTCCTCTTATCCTAATATGAAGGCGGTGGAAAAGACTAGAGGCTAATTTTGTCGTTTGTTAGAAATGTTGGCTTGAAATAAATTATTTTCTTGTCAAACGTTAAGTTGGTGACAGGTTTGTTGTACATACTAAAGAAGATGCCTGATAAATGCTTTAAATTGTGCCATAGCTTTTTTCAAAATGGAAAACAAATGTTCAACGCCATCTGTTCTTAGTAGTGGGAAATTAGTGTTAAAGGTTGGGACTTTCCCATCAGTTTGTGATTTGTGATTTTCATTGGTGCATTCATGGTCGCCACTGGAGGATGTCAACGAGTATCTCCCTGACCTTGGCAATTGATTCTCAAAACAGACTTCAGGTGGGTTCACTTTAATTAGAACAAGTTATCATCAGTGGAAGGCTCCTTCAATCACCCAAGACCTCCCATTATAGCCCTCAATCTCCCAATCCCATGACTGGTCCATACGAGACCTCAGCAATCCACCATAAGTGCTGCGCAGATATTCAACCTCCTCAAACACAAAAACTGCACATACAACCTCAGGCACAGACGAGCGGACAGTATCGCCACAAATAGAACACGCTTTTTTAAGAGCTTCTTCCCTGCAACAGTGAGACTCTTGGCCAAAACAAAACAAAATGAACTGATGTCCTGATATAGGGTTTGTGCAAGTTACAATGCTCTCACTTTCCCCTTTGTATAGGGTTTTAGGCATTTTCTTTTTTTTTATTTCTGGAGTGGTATGTGTTTTTTATGGATTATGTGTCTTCTGTGTGTCTTTTTAATTTTTTTAAATTTTTAAATTTTTAATTTTAATTTTTAACTTGACTTGACTTGACTTGACTCTCTGAATAGCCGCACAAGAGTTCCTATGTGTGTAAGCACAAATGGCAAATAACGTTTTTGACCTTGACCTTGATGACTCCCACCTCTTCTCCTCATGTCATCTACAGGACGCGTCTTGATCAATTTTCCTCTTCATAGTCAGGCAGAAGGTGCTTGAGCACATTGTGCCCAAGGTTTGTTCTACTAAACACCTTGTGCCTCATGCAATCTGGATGAAGAGACCTGGCTGTGCCTGGCAGATGTCTTGTAAGGCAACCTAGTTCCAAGTATTGAAAATACCTCACAGTGCTAGCTGTCAAAGGCTTTTAACAGTTTTAAAATATCTCAAGATAGCCAGGGATATTAATTTGTATTCAGATGGATTTAAATTATTAGAATTATGAATACAAGAATGTGAATTATATAATTGAAAGCATATCAAAATCTAACATATAAATAGACAATAGGTGCAGGAGTAGGGCATTCCACCCTTCGAGCCAGCACCCGCCATTCACTGAGATCATGGCTGATCAAGTGATCATCCACATTCAGTACAATGTTCCTGCCTTCTCACCATATTCCCTGACTCCGCTATCTTTAAGAGCTCTATCTTACTGTCTCTTGAAAGCATCCAGAGAATTGGCCTCCACTGCTTTCTGAGGCAGAGAATTCCACAGATTCACAACTCTCTGGATGAAAAAGGTTTTGTTCATCTCTGTTCTAAATGGCCTAACCCTTATTCTTAAACTGTGGCCCCTGGTTCTGGACTCCCCCAACATCGGGAACATGTTTCCTGCCTCTAGCGTGTCCAATCCCTTAATAATCTTATATGTTTCATTAAGATCCCCTCTCATCCAGTATACAAGCCCAGCCGCTCTATTCTATCAACATATGACAGTCCTGCCATCCCAGGAATTAACCTCGTGAACCTA
This sequence comes from Amblyraja radiata, assembly GCF_010909765.2. Lineage (NCBI taxonomy): Eukaryota > Metazoa > Chordata > Chondrichthyes > Rajiformes > Rajidae > Amblyraja > Amblyraja radiata. The sequence goes on from NC_045958.1 coordinate 16,684,051, forward strand.
CGCTGCACTCCCTCAATAGCAAGAATGTCCTTCCTCAAATTTGGAGACCAAAACTGCACACAATGCTCCAGGTGTAGTCTCACTAGGGCCCTGTACAACTGCAGAAGGACCTTTTTTGCACAAGGACCTCTTCTATGAACACAAAATAATGGAGGATTACCCCTTTTCGACCCCATAAGATCAGCAATCCATGAACACCATCCCTAGTTGGTTAAAGCGTTGCGCTGGAAGTGAAGTAAATCGATTCCTCATCAAATTATGGCCCCACTTCTGGGCTACGTGTTAAGTCTGGTGGTGGGGCAGCAATAAGATCCAGCAATATTTGACTTACAGTATATCTCAGATGTCTGTGTATTTTCCACGCATACGTGGTAGTGCAAGATATCCAGGGGAGTGAATGACTGACACTTCTGGTTCCCTTCAGACCCACCAGGTTTAGTTTAGCTTAGCGATACAGCATGGAAACAGGCCCTTTGGCCCACCATGCCAACCTTTGAAGACCTGTTCACACTAGTTCTATGTTGTCCCACTTTCTCATCCACTCCCGACACACTCGGGGCAATTTACAAAGGACAATTAACCTACAAACCCGCACGTCTTGGGGATGTGGGAGGAAACTGGAACACCTGGAGGAAATGCACGTGGTCACAGGGAAAACATGCAAACTGCACACAGGCAGCACACAAGGTCAGGATCGAACCGGGATCTCTGGTGCTGTGAGGCAGCAGCTCCACCTGATGCCCCGCTGTTAGCCGCTGCTGCCAGCAGTTTCCAATTGCCACAGTATGGCCCATGTCATTGTCCATGTGAATTATGACTGCAGGCGCTAAACTAACGGACTCACTTGCTCGTTCGTGTTCTATCATCTTCTTTAATCTGGTTGCTTCAGAGACGCCTGTCATAAAACAGCAGCGCTAAACCATTTTAAACCCCAATGGTCAAATGCATCACTTACCTGAGGTTGTAAAATCATATTGTTTTAATAAAGATGCTTCAAAATAAAGCAGTAAAATCGATTTTCCCATGACATGAAACCTTTGCTCACCTGGTTCCATAAATCCTGCCAGACAGGAAAACATTCCTGGAGGGTGTCGTCTCTGTCTCCCCAGAAGGCAATTATTACCATCAGGATGAATGACCAGCATTATTACCACTGGATCTATAGAACATAAAAGTACCCTTATGCTATTACAAAGTGTCTGCACACCTTAAAACAGATAAATGCTTTAACAAAAATGCCCAATAATAAACTTGTACATCGAAAACACTGCAAAACATGTGTACTGTTCATCCAATGTCATTTCACTTAAAATCAATAGACATTTGCTCCAAGTAATTTCAGATTGACTGCAAATATCTTTATATCTCGGTATCAAATTTAAATTGATATTCATAAGCAGGAAAACACTTTTGGATGAGGTTTCAAAATCCTAATAATTCTGGACTGTGCAGTGACTCAGGTCATTTTGCCAATAAGCCCTCTACCAGTGGTGCAAGTGCTGTTTTTGCCTCTGCTTCTCTCACTGAAGCTCTGTTGACATTAGATACAAGTAGTTTCAAAGGTCTTTTATTGTCGTGTGTACCGATTAAGGTACAGTGAGATTCAAATTACCATACAGCCACAATAAAAAAATGACAAGACACACAACCACATAAAAGTTAACATAAGCATCTACCACATCAGATTCCTCACATTCCTCACTGTGATGGAAGGCAATAAAGTACATTCTTCTTCCTCCTTATTCTCACGCGGTCGTGGCAGTCGAACCATCCGCAGCCGGCGATCGAAGCCTTCGCGTTGGGGCAAACAAAGCTCCTGCGTCGGGGCGGTCGAAGTCCCTGCGGCTAGGAGCTCCCGAAGTCGGACTCTAACCAGGGAACGCGAGTATAATGATGTTAAAGTCTGCAGGTTCCCGAGGTTGGAGCTCCGAGGTCGATCCCTGGCAAAGGGAATGCCAGCTCCACGATGGTAAATCCCGCAGGCTCCTGCTGTTGGAGCTCCTGAAGTCAGTGTGCAGCAAAGGCCGTCAACTCCTCGATGTTAGGCTGCAGTGCGGACGGAGATACGATACGGAAGAAAATCGCATCTCTTTCGAGGTAAGAGATTAAAAAAAGTTTCCCCCAACCACCTCCCCCACCCCCCACATAAACCAAGCTAAAGAACATTAAAAACATACATTTAACACATACTATGAAACACCAACAAAGAAGGAAGGGACAGACAGACTGTTGGCGAGGCAGCCATTACTGGCGCCACCCGGTGGAGGTTAAATGGGGATGAGCAGAAATCCTCACATGATTTAATCTGTGATCCCATTCAGCACCAACCGGTCAAGCTACCGTGTTTCCTCCAAAATTAACCATGTTATTCTTTAAAAGTTTCATATCATGAAGACAGTGGGTAGAACGGTGGCGTAGCTGGTAGAGCTGCCTGTGCGGAGTTTGCACATTCTCCCTGTGTCGGCGTGGAATTTCCCTGGGTGCTCCCGTTTCCTCCCACATCCCCAAAACCTGCAGGCTTCAAGGTTAAATGGCCTCTGTAAATTGCCTCTAGTGTGTAGGACAGTGGATAATAAAGAGGGATAACGTAGAATTGCGTGAATAGATGTTTTGTTTAGTGGTGCAAGTTTAGTTTGGTATAGATTAGAGATACGGCGCCGAAACAGGCCCTTCGGCCCACCGATTCCGAGCTGACCAGCGTTCCCCACATATTAACACTATCCTACACACACTAAGGACAATTTACATTTTTTTAAATGCAAAGCCAATTAACCTACAAACCTGTACATCTTTGGAGTGTGGGAGGAAACCGAAGATCTTGGAGAAAATCCACGCGGTCACGGGAAGAATGTACAAACTCCAATCAGACAGCACCCATAGTCGGGATCGAACTCGGATCTCTGGCGCTGCAAGAGCTGTAAGGCAGCAACTCTACCACTGCACTACTGTGCCGCCATTGGGTGATTGACGTGGATACTGCGGAACGATGGGCCTGTTTCCATGCTGTAACTATAAACTAAACACCTGAACATGTAACCTTTCACAAATATTCAGAGCAAGTTATTTGCACATTTCCCATACCTACACGGGGGTAACAGGTGTTATGAATTCCTTGTAGACTTGGGCAGTTTTCCTTTAAGCACTCCCTCTTGTAACCTCCATCGGCAACTTTTGTATCATTTCCACAGGTAGGACAGAACTGGTATCGACTGTGCCAGGCAAGGACAGACCTGGCCTGTGCAACCACACCTAAGTTAAAAAAGAAATCATTATTTTAAACCATCATAAGTTTTGTGTACAACACTACATGCTGAACTTACTGGAAATCAGAAAGGCACAGAAAATGCTGAGAGCCCATAGCAGGTCAGGCAGCATCTGCGGAGAGGAACAGAGCTTTCATGTTTCAGATCTATGACATTTCTTCAGGACTTTACTGGACAGATCAAGGATGTGGAAAAAAGGAATGAGACATAAAAGATGTGTTTGGTGGAAGGGCTAATGAGTAAGTGAAATATGTGGAAGGTTTGCTACTCAGCTTTCTTCCACTACTTTCTTCTGGATTTTCTCAGCTTCCTTTCTCTGCTGTGATATTTTCTAAATACATCTTTTGTTCCTTTAATTTCTCTTAATTTTGTGTTCTTTTGCCTTGCACAGACACTATTGTTTAATCCTGCCATACAACTAATTATTGATCTGTTTTCCTTCCCCACTTGCTTTTCACTGACAATGGTCCTATACTTTCAAATCAACAGCATCTTCCAGTTTATATAAAGGTCAGCAACATAAACTTACCCGTCTCTCTAGTGATACATAAATATTACCTGTTTCACTGAAGCGCACAGGGTTATTGCGCCATTTAAAAATGAACACTGAAATCTCACATTTATTAAATTTTACAATCCCAGGGTGAAGTATGCATCTGACAATGAATATGGATGGTGAAATTAGTCCTCACTGGTTGTGTTATCGTAAAAAAGATGCAAAGTACTGGAGTAACTCAGCCATCAGGCAGCATCTCTGGAGGACAGGGATACATGAGTTTCAGGTTGAGACCCTTCTTCAGCACTTTTGTCCTTTACTGTAAAGCAGCATTTGAAGTTCCTTGTTTCTATGTTTAGAATTGTCGCATATTGGCCCCCAATTTTGCATTATGATGGAATTTTTTTGAAATTATGTATTGCAAAGCCCCAATTGCATGCCCACCCATCATATCAACTACTGCACCATCGGATGCCTGGGAAATGCTATTCTGTGCTATGGAGCAACAACACCATTTACAGGTTCTCCATTTTAAATGTATATGTTCCTCCATTATTGAACCCCTTACCAACAAATCCCAGTGCGCCATTAAAATGCCAAGGGCCCCAAAAGATGAGGGAGTTCCACAAACCTAAAGAATGTGCGAAACACCAAAGGACCGACCTTTGAGCAGATTCCGAGCAAAAGAGACAGCTGAGAATCAAAACTGGAGAAGATTGAACTAGGGCCGTAAAACTATCTTCAAAGGAAGGCCATCAGAATTTATACATTTGAACCCTAATATCGTTAATAATTTATAAGGACGATGGATCGAATGAGGCCCATAAAATCCTCATGTTAATGCTCAACTTCAAACTATAAATATAAAATGTTTCCATTCGTGTCCATCATCCCCTCTTTATTGAACCAATCTTAAATCCATTACGGGCATGTGTAGCAGAGCTGAACTGGGTTTCATTAGTGAAAAGAGCAAATATGGGCCAGGTTTTTGAAATGTTGAAAGGGGTAACGCAGATTGAATAATCATTTTATTTGGATTGTGAATGTGGAACTGGAGAATGCAAGGCTAAAATGTACAAGTCTTTAAAAAGGTCCAGATGGGAAGAACCTGCATGGAGTCCCGTGGCGGAGAGAATTGATGTGGCCAGCTTTAGAATCTGCCAGGGTGTCTTGGACTCGAGTGTTTCTCAGCACATGGGCGGATGTCTGCGACTTGCATCAGTCTGAACCACCGAACATCGGTAGTTCCACTCATTTCCACATCTGGTCAAAGCCACCCCACACGACTTTGGCTGCTACTTTAACGTTACATGCATGTTCCAACCATTATTTTACGCTCTATGTTAACCTGACATATTAGTTAAAACTTTGCTTTCTTCTTCCTAGCTGTGAAAATTATTTGATGAGATTTGCTGCTCAGATAGTCTGATAGAGATAGAGATCCCCTCCGCCTGAGAGCAACCATCAAGGAGGAAGACGTCCATGGAACATATTGTCAGAGCTTTGTAGGCCTTGACTACATTGTCACCCACTACTGACCATAAAATGCAGGTTAACGTTCCATCTCCGAAAAGCTGCAAAACAAACAGACTCCCCATCCTCTCCCTGCCAAAAACCCTCAGAAGCAGTTGAACAAACATGTTTAGGAATGAAATTAGCAACGAATTAATAAAAAGGCTTTTTTCTGTTACATCCACTCACACCTGAATTTAGTTTTTATCATCAGTAATTATACACTGCCGTGCAAGCCCCAATGTTTGGAATTAATTCTATAAACCTCTCCTTCTCACTACCTCCTTTCAGACTTTACTTAAAACATTTCTCTTTAACCAAGCTTTAAGTGTTATATTTGTAGGAAGGAACTGCAGATGCTGGTTTATACTGAAGATGAACACCAAATGCTGGTAACCTAGTGGGACAGGCAGCATCTCTGGATAGAAGGGTAATGTTTCGGGTCGAGACGCTTCCTCGGGTACAATTTTCTACCCTACCATTCCCCTAAGCGGCTCAGCAAGTTGCAGTTCTTTGTGAATCAAATATAGTGCAAATCAAAATTCAAAGATTAGTATCCATTCTTCTCATTTACATCCAAAGGGATGGCTGACTGCAAGTCAATGCTAAATGCCTCAATACTCACCGGCCTCCTCCTGATTTAAATTCAGTATATGCGGAATAAGTGGCTGGATGAAGCAACAATCTGGGTATATAATCCTAAAGTTATCAGTAGCATCAGAGTTTGTATTCAATGCAAACCAGGCAAGAAGTTCATCATTCTCCGCTGAGTCTTTGCTTACTGAAGATTTAATTTGTGATCCACCACTGCTGTTCTGCAATTCTGCTCCAAGGAAAACACAAGTGACTTCTGGTTTAGCCAAGAGATGCTCTACATCTTTGTAATGCAGCTTACAGAGATGAAGCGTAGGCTTCCTGGACTCTTCATATTTTAGCGAAATAACCAATGGATTTAAATTGGAAAATAAGATGTAGACACTAGCTTGGTCAATCTGTTTGTTCTTTAACCAAGTAGAATCACTTCTTTTTTCGCTTAGTTTATTAAGCAATGTTCTGCTGAAATAATTTTCATTCTCTTCTGGGCCATCAGGCCACATTCCAGCACCAGCAGCAACTTTAGTGTTTGCCAACAAATCAGCAATACTGTTATATCCCCAGAATTTAGCAATGTCCAGTGCTGTTTGTCCTGATTTATTTGAAAGAGATTGATTGCAGCTGGAGAAAAAAAAAAAGATACAAAATCAGATTTGGTATAGGCAAGGTATCAAGCCTTGTCGTTATAAAGTAGCTTTTAAGATTAGCAGGGCAGCACGGTGGTGCAGCAGTAGAAACCCGGGTTCGATCCTGATTAGGGGTGCTGCCTATATGGAGTTTGTACATCTTCTCCGTGACCTGCGTGAGTTTTCTCCGGGAGCTCCGGTTTTCACACACACTCCAAAGACGTACAGGTTTGCCGGCTACTTGACTTCGATAAAATTGTAAATTGTCCTTAGTGTGTGTAGGATAGTGTTAATGTGTAGGGATCGCTGGTCGGTGCGGACTCGGTGGGCCGAAGGGCCTGTTTCTGCGCCATATCTCTAAACTAAACTAAATGTAGTATTGTCAATAGGTTACTTGGTTAGCTAAAGGAATCATATTTTTTTGCTGAGCATTGCTAACATGTTTTAGTCTAGTAGCAGTGTTACAAAATGTACCTTCAGCGGCTCTGCAGTTCTGCCCCTGGCCGTGTGCGCGACTTTGGCGCCTTTGAGTGGGGGGGGCGGGATTAAAATGTCATTTTCTCCTGCCTGTGGGAGGCGGATTTCTACGGGCTGTTAGCTACTGAAGAAAAATCGATCGGACTTGCATTCCCGTTTTTTTTTTGGGGGTAATTGCGAGACAATTTAATGAATTGATTAAAATAAAAAGCGGCTTCTAACCCTCTACGCCTACAACGTGATGGATCGCATGAACGGGACAAAACACCGGATAAGTCGTTTATTTTACATATAAACTTGCTTCTTAGGATGGCTTTAATCAAATTTTACGTTGCGAAAATGTGATTTGGGCCCCATACGAACCGGCAGTGTTTTTCCTGCTGATATGGGGTTCAAATTCACTGCAAATGCAACGTTCCAATCGATCGGTTTCCAGAAAAACCCACTTGCAAGATGATTTAAATGCTCCTTTTTTTGGACAATCGTGTCATAAGAGCATCTAAATCGTTTATATTTTGTGCTATTGTCTACCTATAGCCAATATTTTTATACTAAATATCAGTTTTAGTCCCATGTATTGTGCAAAAAAATTAAAATGTTGATTATATTGAGTGGATGTTTCTAGATTAATTTATGGGAATTAAACATCAAATTCCTTCCATCTGGCATATGAATTCATGACAGTGAGATTTAAAAATCATGTTATATATAGTGAATTCTTGTGTGAATGTTTGTTATTTGGATACTTAGGCTATTTAAAAAAAATATCCTTTTCTTAAGAAATAGAATCTACAGGACATTCTTAATGGGAAAGTAGTGGGCAGAAAGGCATGTCATGCGTGGTTTGAAGAGCAAAAACTTGTAGTTTACAATGCCAAAATTGAAAAGTTAAGGAAAAACAAGGTGTACAGAGTTGCTTATTGGTACAATCTGAGGAGTATGAAGATGCTATTGATTATGATATGCCAATGTACCAGCTAGCAACTGATATTCTCCATAAAGACTTGGTCTATTGCTAGAAATTGTAATTTATTTACCTATCTGTTACGGACTTACAATAATACAATAATATTAAAGTTCTGATCTTGAGAATATCACATTTTTGAATTTTCAAGGTAGTCTGGGTGTTTATTACTATTTCCGTCACAACGGTCAATTTTGTAATTAGCTACAATTAGGTAATTAACTAATTATAGGCTTTAATTTCATGTCATCCAAATAAGATGTTTTATATTTGTTTCAGAATGCTTCAATCTATAATAACTGAAAATGTCATTCAGTTCTCTTAATTTTTAAGAAAGTTATGGGCTTTTGACTGTCCTCGATCACAGCTTTTGTGTTAAGTCAATTCAAAAGCAATAGCGAACAAGATGCTAATTTCCGAGTATGAAAATGGCCATAACTTTTTTAATACTGAAGATATGAAAGTGAATTAGGTGTCAAATTAAACGTCTTTTTATGCTTTATCTGATGGGATAAATTGCAGACTTGATTTTTAAAATCTCAAAACTTTGTAACATTGCTAAGTCTAGGTTCCATAATGTTGACAGTCAGAAACAACCATTGTCTATTTACATAGAAACATAGAAAATAGGTGCAGGAGTAGGCCATTCGGCCCTTCGGGCCTGCACTGCCATTCAATATGATCATGGCTGATCATCCAACTCAGTATCCCGTACCTGCCTTCTCTCCATACCCCCTGATCCCCTTAGCCACAAGGGCCAGATCTAACTCCCTCTTAAATATAGCCAATGAACTGGCCTCAACTACCTTCTGTGGCAGAGAATTCCAAAGATTCACCACTCTCTGTGTGAAAAATGTTTTTCTCATCTCAGTCCTAAAAGATTTCCCCCTTATCCTTAAACTGTGACCCCTTGTTCTGGACTTCCCCAACATCGGGAACAATCTTCCTGCATCTAGCCTGTCCAACCCCTTAAGAATTTTGTAAGTTTCTATAAGATCCCCCCTCAATCTTCTAAATTCTAGCGAGTACAAGCCGAGTCTATCCAGTCTTTCTTCATATGAAAGTCCTGACATCCCAGGAATCAGTCTGGTGAACCTTCTCTGTACTCCCTCTATGGCAAGAATGTCTTACCCCTTGTCAAGAAGCAGATGGGCTACCTCCAAATGTCCATTTCTACTGGCATGCATCAAAGCGGACCAGCCCCTCTCATCCATCTCATCGACAAGGGACGTAGAGTAAGTTAGCATAGTAGACAGTTTCGCTGCATCTCCTTTCGCAGCAGTCTCATGGAACTGGGTGATTAGTTCTTTCTTTAAATTGTTTTCAGTTTCCGCCATCCTTATTTTGTCTCACCTGGAAATAGCGAGAAAATTACATTCAACATGGGGAATGCTGCATGTGAGGAACTAATGAAAGAAATATTGAATTATAAATACAATGCTTGCAAACCATCTTTTCGGTTTATGAGCAGCCAATAATCTCCAGCTCAAGGCAAACACAATTGTTCAAATTATGAGAAACATAAAGCTTCAAAAATGCTTTGGGGGAGATTTTTCATCAAAAATACTCATCTCTGGTTCTATTGACAATTCACATTCCAAGAGCTCATCTGTCTTTCCTCTTTCAAGGATTGACAAACATGGTGTATAATTCCAGATAGACACATAAAGCTGGAGTGACTCAGCAGGTCAGACAGCATCTCTGGAGAAAAGGAATAGGCGACGTTTCGGGTCGAGACCTTCAGAAGTTTTGAAGAAGGGTCTTGATCCGAAACATCGCCTATTCCTTTTCTCCAGAGGTGCAGTGTGACCCGCTGAGTTACTCCAGCTTTTTGTGTCTATCTTCATAGAAAAGTACAGCAAAGGAACAGGCCCTTTGACCCACGATGTTTGTGATGGACATGATGCCAAGAAAAACTAATCTCATTTGTATGCACATGATCCATATACCTCCATATCCATTTGCCTATCTAAAAGCCTCTTAAACATCACTATTGTATTTGCCTTCATCACCACCCCTGGCAGCACGTTCCAGGCAATCATCACCCTCTGTGTAAAAAAAACATGCCATGCATATTTCCTTTAAACTTTTCCCCCTTCACCGTAAACCTATGTCCTCTAGTCTTTGACATATCCACGATGTGAGCATCCTCAAAATATTTGTAATCCTCATGAGAAAAAAACCTCATCGAGTAACATGCCAGCCACTTACCCGAGACTTTGCCTCCCAAATCTAAACTCCCACCTGGGAAAAAGCCTCCAGAACAGGAATCATGATGTCCCTTTAAATGGCTCAATGAGATAATCTCTTGTCCCTTTAAACGCCAGATAATGCAAACTTTTCCTCCTCAATCTTCAACTCTCTCATCCCAAAGATCATTCCAGTTAACCGTCAAACACAAACTGAAACTAATTAGTCCTGCTGTACTTTCTCTTGCAGGTACTGAGCCACATAGGTTTTGTAATAGGATCAATAGGAAAACATTTACCTTCAGTTCTAAAGATGTACAGGAGCAGAGGATAAATGTTAAAGTGTCAGGGGAGTTTAGGAATGTGGTTAAACGCATGAAAGTACGACTTTAGAGGCAAAGACATGGAGTAAAGGATAAGGAAGTCGTGGATAGACTTGGCTTGTAACTGGATAGACTCGGCTTGTACTCGCTAGAATTTAGAAGATTGAGGGGGGATCTTATAGAAACTTACAAAATTCTAAAGGGGTTGGACAGGCTAGATGCAGGAAGATTGTTCCCGATGTTGGGGAAGTCCAGAACAAGGGGTCACAGTTTAAGGATAAGGGGGAAATCTTTTAGGACCGAGATGAGAATTTTTTTTTCACACAGAGAGTGGTGAATCTCTGGAACTCTGCCAGAGAAAGCAGTTGAGGCCAGTTCATTGGCTATATTTAAGAGGGAGTTAGATGTGGCCCTTGTGGCTAAAGGGATCAGGGGGTATGGAGCGAAAGCAGGTACAGGATACTGAGTTGGATGGTCAGCCATGATCATATTGAATGGCGGTGCAGGCTCGAAGGGCCGAATGGCCTACTCCTGCACCTATTTTCTATGTTTCTATGTGTTGAACCTTTATAAATTGCTGGTTTACTGACAACCAGAGCATTGCATGCATATCTGAACACACTACTGGAGGAAAGTTGTGAAGATTTTTGGAAGGTACAGTCGAATTTTAGCAGAATTATTTCAGGGATGAGGGTCTTCAATAATATAGATAGGCTGAAGTCACTCAGCTTGTTCTCCATGGAAATTGAAAGAGTTAACAAAGATTGAATAATCATTTTGTTTGGATAATCACTGTAGCAGGAGGATGATATAGATTTTAAGGTCATGAAGGGTTCATACCTATAATCATAACTTCAGGGCGGAATAGTGGCATTGTGGTGGAGCTGCTGTCTTACAGAGCCAGAGACCCGGGTTCGATCCTGGCCAGGAGTGCTGTGTGTATTTAGTTTGTACATTCTCCTGTGATTGCGTGGGCTTTCTCCGGGTGCTCCAGTTTCCTCCCACATTCCAAAGGGCTTCTATAAATTGTCCCTAGTGTGTAGAAAAAACCTAGTGTACAGGTGATCATTGGTCGGTTCAGATTCAGTGGGCCAAAGGCCATGTTTCCACGCTGTGTCTTTAAACTAAACTTGTTCTCATTGTTGAACAGATCAGCAACTAAGAGTCAGAGCAAACATGTGATTGGCAAAAGAACCAAAAGTGATATGTAGGAAAACCTTTTGTTATGCAGTGAGTGATGAGGCTGTGAAATTGTGGAAGCAGATTCAATCATGGGATTCTGAAGAAAAATGGATAAATACTCAGTGGTGAAACATACCAGTTTTGCCCCCTTACACTGATTTGGCAAGGGTTCTATCAGCCAAATGAATGCTTCAACTTTTCTAGTTTGATTCATCGCCTTCAGCTTTCCAAAGAATTTTTGGAATACATTTTCCATCCTGGCTAAGAACTGGCGTGTTCCAAAAACTTGCCTTTGGAAAATAAATTCATCCTGCCTTGATAAACTGTTAATCTGAAACATCTTGCTTGTGACCAAGGGATATTGGCTCAAATCCCTTTTTCCTTTCTCCACAGATGCTGCCTGACCTGTCAAATGATTTAAGCATTTTCTATTTATATTTCAGACATCCAATGTCTGTACAATTTCCCTTTTAGCAAATCGCTCATTGCCTTGAAGTCTCCTCCGTTTCCTCCATGTCGGCTGGAAATGGGGAACATGGTTTATTATCCTTTTTCGCAGAAACAATAAAAGCTGCCTGCTGGGAAGCTAAACAGAATTGAATCAGAGCTGTTTGCAATGAACCAATTTAAACAGCCATATCCGATTCTATCCATGATGGAAATTAAAAAATGGTCTTGAAATCATGCCCACATATTTACATGCAAAAGCAGTTTTATTAGTAACATTTGCTTCCTTACAAGGACAACACCGTTGTCTTGCATGATATGAGATTGCCCTTTCACCAAGTAGATGAGCAGCCCCGAGGCCTTTATTTGATCTGCAGGTTCATGCTTATGCAACTCACGTGTTCGCTCCCCTGCTGCGGTGGTGCTGGAAAGGTGGATACCCTGTGATTCTTGTACTGCATTTAAGCGGAAATATGGCACATTCTTACCGTCTGCGTTATCCCAACCCGCGCACTTCAATGAACGGCGGAGACAGGCCGATTTTTAAAGTGGGCCTGAGAAACTCCACAACTAAGACATGCCAGCTGTCAGTAAACAGGCCGATCGGGATTCAGGGACTCGGCCGTTTTAAGAGTTGCAAACAAAAAGGAGTGGAATTTGCACCAAATGCAACAGGCGGCAGCTGGCCGGGGGCTGGGTGCGGGAGTAGACTATCGGCAGCTCACCCGCTAAAGAGCAAAGATCTTAGAGCAGAGCTATAAGATCTTTGCTAAAGAGCAGCCGCAGCCCCAATCCACCCACTGCAGAGCGGCCCCGGCCCCAGCCCACCCGCTGCAGAGTAGCCCCAGCCCCGTCCACAGCCCACCCGCTGCAGAGCGGCCCCGGCCCACCCGCTGCAGCCGCCCGGACTGGGGCTCCCCAGCCGCCCGCTGCCGAGTCCCCGACCCGCCCGCACGGCAGCTGCAGCGGGACTCGGTGTCGGAGCTCCAATGCCCAGCATCGCCAGCACCGGTCGGGCCGGGACACACACACACACACACTCCAGAGCAACGTTCCCGGGTATTCAAGCAAATACAAGTGACAATCCTGTCCCCCCAACCTGTATTAATTGACCACCAGCAATATCTTAAAACCTCATTGGTCTCTGCGTCCCTGCAACTGCAGTCCCTGCGATTTAACTTCCTTGTTTGCTCAGCTGACACTGACAGTCCCTGAGCTCCCTCCCTGATTAGGAGGTGAGGTGAAACTCCGATAATCCGCACGCCTCGATTTATGGGGTCAAATGGACACAAAATGCTAGAGTAACTCAGCGGGAGCGGGAGAGGGAGCGGGAGAGGGAGCGGGAGAGGGAGAGGGAGAGGGAGAGGGAGAGGGAGAGGGTCGAGACCCCTCTTGTGGTGCCTGGCAAGCAGTGGTGGTGGTGGTGGTGGTGTTTCCAACCATGCCCTAAATCATAAATCTTTTACAATATCTTTTAGTGGTCTGAGAAACGACTACTGGAGTTTTCAACAGATCTTTATTCAATAGTTCGATATCCAGTATACAGGTTCTTCAGACACGTCTGTCCACAACGGTGGTCAGCGCTGAACTAACGCGCGCAAGTGAAAAACCGCGCGAAACAAGCAGCCCCTCCCGAGTCACATGACCGCGGCTTCCGAACGCCGGGTTCGATATATGCGTGTGCTAGCAGGCGCCGCTACAATGTACGGTTTAATTTACTTTACCGAGGTACAGTTTAAAACTTTTGTTTGCATGCTATTCCAGTCAAAGAAAATACTGTATATGATTACAATCAAGCCATCCAAAATGCACAGAAGGTACAACATTTAGTGCAAGATAAAGTTTGATGAAAGATAGTTCAAAGGTTTCCAGTGAGGTAGGTGAGAGGTTAGGACCGCCCTCTAGCTGATGAATCTAGTAGCAATGTTACAAAATTTTGAGATTTAAAAAATCAAGTCTGCAATTTATCCCATCAGATAAAGCATAAAAATAAGTTTAATTTGACACCTAATTCACTTTCATATCTCAAGTATTTAAAAAGTTATGGCCATTTTCATACTCGGAAATTAGCATCTTGTTCCCTATTGATTTTCTATGGACATAACAAAAAAGCTGTGATCGTGGACAGTCAAAAGCCCATAACCTTCTTAAAAATTAAGAGAACTGAATGAAATTTTCAGTTATCATAGATTGAAGCATTCTGAAACAAATATAAAATAATCTTACTTGGATGACCTGAAATTAAAGCATATAATTAGTTAGTTACCCAATGTTGTACTTCCGGTGGCGCTGGCGTCAGCTGCCTCCACCTACAGCCCGGTATCTTTTTGTTTTTTTGTTTATTTAGTTATGTAAAAGTGTGTTTTTTTGTGTTTTTTTTGTGTTTTGATGTGGGGGAAGAGGGCACGGTGCGGGGGATACCGTCCTTCAGCCGCTTCCTGGTGAAGACGCAACTTTTATTCGAGTCGCGTCCTCGCCCCCCCCCCCCCCCCCCACCACCAGCGGCCTACCTACTGGATTGGCGTGGACTTTCCTGCGACCAGAGCTCCAGCAGCGGCGGGACAGCGCTGATACATCGCGAGGCTGGCGATGCCTTACCGGGGATCGCCGTCTGGAGCCCGGAGTGCTGGACCTGCTGCACCGACATCATGGAGCTGCGGTTTGCTGAGCTCCCAACGCGGGCGGCGCTGATGGACAGCGCGGGGTCCTGCGACTCTGCCCGGCTCGGGAGCTGCGGACTCGGGAGCTGCGGACTTCGGGAGCTGCGGACTCGGGAGCTGCGGACTCCGGCTGCGGGAGGCGGCTGATCAGGAGGTCCGGGCCGCTGAGGAGGAGGATGTTCACCGTCGGGGTTCGGCGTCGGCGTTCCACCAGCCCGGCGTGAGGGCCTGAACATCGGGCCGCCCGGGGCGGTGACTGCGGGTGCTAGGAAGGCCTCGACCACGAGTGAAAATCTGGGAAGAACGGAGGGGAGGCTGGCTGGACTATGGTGCCTTCCTCACCTTGGTGCCACTGTGTTATGTTGTGTCGTGGACTTTCAGTGTTTGTGCTTTTTTTTAAATTCTATTTTATTTTTAATATGTTTTATTATTTATTATTATTATTTATTTATTTTTATTTTTATGATACTGCCTGTAAGGGAAATTCATTTCGTTGTCTCTAACTGAGACAATGACAATAAATTTGAATACAATACAATACAATACAATACAAAATTGTAGCTAATTTCAAACTTCAATTACTAGATCTAAACAACTATCCATTTCTTAATAAATGAATAACATTTTTAAATAGCCTAAGTGTCCAAATAATATTCACAAATAATTCACAATAAAACATGATTTTAAAATCTCATTTACATTAATTTATAGGCCAAATGGAAGGAATTTAGTGTTCAATTGCTGTAAATTAAAGTCCATTTAAATCAGCTTTCGAGTGGGATCCTGTGAACGCGCTGGTTTAGAACGTTCACATTGCGGTAGATTTGTGCCCCCAAATGCCCAGAAAAATACTGTGGGATATAATGGGGCCCAAATTAGCTACTCGCAACATTAAACTTTGTATAAAGGGATCTTAAGAAGCCCTTTTTAATGTAAAAATAAACAGCCTACCTTCTGTTGTCCCCTGTATGAGATCCGGCCGTTTGCCGGCGGTCGCGGGTTAGAGGTTAATTTTTAAACTACTATAACAATTAGATAAAGCCCTTAAAAGTAATAATAGCTAAAGCGACGGAATCTTCCAACAATTTTTCGTTAATAATTAACTAGGCTGAACATCCTCAATTTGAACAGCCTAGGGAAAATCGCGTTTTAAACCCGCCCCCCTCTAAACGGCGCCCAAAATCGCCCACACGGGCTGGGACAGATTTTCAGCGACGCTTCAGGTGCGTTTTACAACATACCTAAATCTAGCCATTGAATAGTACGCGTGTCAGGGGTTTTGGGGAGAAGGCAAGAACATGGGGGTAAGAGGGGAAGATAGATCAGCCACGATTGAATGGCAGAATAGACTTGATGGGCCGAAAGGCCTAATTCTGCTCCTATAACTTATGAATCAATTTTCCAGTACTCTGTAGATTACTCCATGAACATCCAAATTTAAGAACACGTTCTTCCCCACAACTATCAGAATCCTGAACCAGTCGCCTCTTCCACGCCGTCAGTATTGGAGTACCGCAAGGCTGCATACTCCCTACTCTCTCTACACCAACGACTGCACCTCCACAGACTCCTCTGTCAAGCTTCTCAAGTTTGCGGACGACACAGCCCTGATTGGACTGTTCCAGGATGGGGAGGAATCTGCCTACAGACAGGAAGTGTCACAGCTGGTGTCCTGGTGCCATCACAACAACCTGGAGCTCAATGCTCTTAAGACGATGGAATTGATTGTAGACTTTAGGAGAGCTCTCCCTCCCCCACTCACCATCACCAACAACACAGTGACATCTGTGGAGTAATTTAAGTTCCTTGGAACCATCATCTCCAAGGTCCTTAAATGGGAGGCCGCCATCGACTCCACAGTCAAAAAGGCCCAACAGAGGAAATACTTCTTGTGGCAGCTGAGAAAACACAATCTGCCACAGGCAATGATGGTCCAGTTTTATACTGCCATCATAGAGTATGTCATCACCTTCTCCATCATGGTCTGGTTTGGCTCAGCCACCATGACATCGGGAGGCTGCAGCGCATCATTCGATCAGCTGAGAAGGTTGTTGGCTGCAACGTTCCCCCACCGACGAACTGTACACTGCAAGGGCCAGGAAGCGAGCGGATAAGATCACCTCTGACCCCTCTCACCCTGGCCACAAACTCTTTGAAACACTTCCCTCTGGAAGGCGACTCTGGACTGTCAAAGCCGCCACAGCCAGACATAAAAACAGCTTATTTTCCACGAGCAGTAGCTCTACTCAACAGCCAAAAGTCTGTAGCCTCCTTGTGCTCTGGTGTTTTATTCTTCACAAGTTTAAATTATGATGTTTTATTTTTCATTGTATACTGTATATCGTGTTGTTACTTGCGAGCAAAGCACCAAGGCAAATTCCTTGTATGTATACATGTTTGGCTAATTAATGTATTCAATTCAATTCAATTCAATACACTAGCAGTATCATACACACTAGGGACAATTTTACAATTTTTTTCTGAAGCCAATTAACCTACAAACCTGTACGGCTTTGGAGTGTGGGAGGAAACCAGAGCACCCGGAGAAAACTCAAACGGTCACAGGGAGAACAGAGCACCTGCAGTCAGGATTGAACCCAGGTCTCTGGTGCTGTGAGGCAGCAACTCTACCGCTGCGCTCCCGTGCCACAAAGGGAGAGGGAACCAGGGCTGTGGTAATGTGCACTAGGGCATGACTGGGGATAGGAAGCAAGGGCCTGAAGAAAGGTCACGACCCAAAACGTCACTTATCCATGTTCTCCAGAGGTGTCTTTTTTTTTGTAAACCATCATCACCATTCTCCCACCAGCCCCTAACAACAACAACTACACCCTCACTGTGCAGGAGCATGAAGTGAGGCGGGTGCTCAGGGCGGTGAAACCGAGGAAGGCTGCCGGCCCGGATGGCGTGACAGGAAGGGTTCTGAAGGAATGTGCAGACCAGCTCTCCGAGGTCTTCACGAAAATCTTCAACCTGTCCCTGTCCAAATCCATCATCCCACCGTGCCTGAAGTCTGCCACAATCATCCCACTACCAAAAAAGCCTGTTATCAGCGGCCTTAACGACTACCGACCGGTCGCTCTCGCACCAGTCATCATGAAGTGTTTCGAGAGGCTGGTCCAGCAGCACATCAAAGCCAGCCTCCCGCCCACCTTCGATCCACACCAGTTTGCCTACAGAGCAAATAGGTCCACTGAGGATGCCATCGCCACTGCTCTTCACACTGCACTGATCCACCTCCAACACCAGGGGAGCTATGTGAGGATGCTTTTCATTGACTTTAGCTCCGCCTTCAATACCATCATCCCCAGCAGACTGGTCACCAAACTCATGGATTTAGGACTCTCCCAACCCATCTGCCTCTGGATCAAGGACTTTCTGTCTAACCGCCCCCAGACCGTCAGACTGGGCCATCACCTCTCCACCCCCATTAAACTCAGCACTGGCTCCCCACAGGGCTGTGTGTTGAGCCCCCTCCTCTATGCCCTCTACACCCACGATTGTGCCCCCGCCCACTCCACCAACACCATCATCAAGTTTGCGGACGACACGACTGTGGTTGGACATATCTCAGGAGGAGATGAGACAGCCTACAGGGAGGAAGTCCAAAGACTGGCAGCGTGGTGTTCAGACAACAACCTCATCCTAAACACCACAAAAACAAAGGAAATTATCATAGACTTCCGTAAGAACAGTGCAGCCCCCAAACCCCTATTCATCAATGTGTGGAAAGGGTCTCAGACTTCAGATTCCTGGGCACACAAATTACGGAGGATCTCTCCTGGACTACAAACACCACCACAGCAGTCAAGAAGGCCCAGCAGCGACTCTACTTTCTGAGGATCCTCAGGAAAAACAACCTGGAGGAGAAGCTGCTGGTGTCCTTCTACCGCTGCTCCATCGAGAGTGTGCTGGCGTACTGTATAACCACATGGTATGCCAGCTGCTCTGCAGCGGACAGGAGAGCCCTTCAAAGGGTCATCAACACCGCACAAAAAATCACTGGCTGCCCACTGCCCTCCCTGAAGGACATCTTCAGCTCTCGCTGCCTTGGCAGGGCAGCCAACATCCTGAAGGACCCTTCCCACCCTGGACACAACCTGTTCCACCTGCTGCCCTCTGGCAGACGGTACAGGTCTTTCAAAACTCGCACAAACAGACTCAGAGACAGCTTCTACCCCATAGCCATACGTGAACTTAACAATGCAAAATAAGAAATAACACTCACATTCAACGGAATGGTTCTACCTCAGCTGCTATTGTTATTTATCAGTAATTTTTTTTTAATATGTATATATTTTTACCTTTTCTTATATATTTAAAATTGCTCTTGTGAATCGCACCGTGGGATTGACTTTTAAATTTCGTTGTACCATGTGCAATGACAATAAAGAGATTCATTCATTCATCTGCATTTTCTTGTGCCCCTGAGAATAGCTAGTGTCCTGTTAAACTTTCCTGATGACACAAAGTAGCCTGGAAGTGGTAATTATTGTGCCTAACTCATTAAAAATAAATCAATTTTAAGTTGTTTGTACTGCAAAAAAAATAGCCACACAAATACATTTCTAGGCAATGTTGATGATTTTCAGTATTCGCCACACAACAATACGGTGGGGTTTTATCTTTTCTCCTGCGTGTTTTTTAATGTTACCTCTTTATACATTTTCTGCGTTTTTATTTTCATTACAAAATGAGGATGTATGTCGCTGCTTTTCATAGAATCATAGAAATGAGGCACAGATGGTGAAGTGCATGCCGGAGTCTTAATGGATTATTTCTGCATTTTGAAGTAGTGAAGCCCACATCCTGACGATATAAAGTCATAGAGACTTACAGCGTGGAAACAGGCCTAACTTGCCCATACTGGCCCATCTACACTAGTCCCACCTTCCCATGTTTGGCCCATATCCCTCAAAACCTGTCCTATCCATGTACCGGTCTAAATGTTTCTTGCACGTAAACGTATATTTATAACAGTTTTCCAGTATGCCCCACTGTGAACTTCACCCATCAATTGAATTGCAATCTCTTTTCTTTTGTAGAAGGCTTAACAAGGGGTCACAGTTTAAGAATAAAGGGGAAATCTTTTAGGACTGAGATGAGAAAAACATTTTTTATACAGAGAGTGGTGAATCTCTGGAATTCTTTGCCACAGAATGTAGTTGAGATCAGTTAATTGGCTATATTTAAGAGGGAGTTAGATGTGGCCCTTGTGGCTAAGGGGATCAGGGGGTATGGAGAGAAAGCAGGTATAGGATACTGAGTTGGATGATCAGCCATGATCATATTGAATGGTGGTGCAGGCTCGAAGGGCCGAATGGCCTACTCCTGCACCTATTTTCTATGTTTCTATGTTTCTATGACCAAAGGTGTGTCTGAAGAAGGGTCTGTCTGGACTTGAAATGCCACCTATCCATGTTCTCTAGAGATTCTGTCTGCCCTGCTGAGTTTCTCCAGCACTTGAGGTATGTCAGGTGCTAGGCCCATCTTGCCGAACTGTAGGGGCATAATGAAATGGACAACCCATAGCAACTGCTGGTATAACCAGTGGTTGCTCAGGCAGCATTTGTGGAGAGGGACATGGAGTTCACACCTCACACATTCACACTGGAGTCTTGATGTAAATTGCCTGCTCGTGATGGTTCTGAAGGGAGTAACATGGGGTGAATAATCATTTTATTTAGATTTATCTTCATGGCAGGAGGATGATACAAGTATTTAAGATCTTGAGGGGTTTCAGACCTATAATGAGAACTTTATTTTAATTGATTATAAAGAAAAGTTGGCAGAATTATATTGTTTTTGTTTGGTATGCAATCATTTTTGAATAAGCCCAGTAGAGTTTAGCCTAGTGAATTTCCCCTGGCCTTCATTGATTGGAGTTTGGAAACAAGTGAAAAATTAGCATGTGTGTGTGTGTGTGTGTTTATCTTGCTCTTTTACATCCCCCTCAGGATGCAAACAGGTAATTGTATCATCAGCATAGTGCCAGTCTGGGAGATCTAACCTGCAGCCACAGCCACGGACAGGCGACCATGGGTATTAAACAGGGCCTGGGCTGGCGTCGTGTGGGGATCACGAGAAAACAGAGAAACATAGAAACATAGAAAATAGGTGCAGGAGTAGGCCATTCGGCCCTTCGAGCCTGCACCGCCATTCAATATGATCATGGCTGATCATCAGGGCTGCCAACTCTCACGCTTTGAGTTAGGTGGGAGAGGGGGGGAAGAGAGAGAGGGGTGAGAGGGAAGAAAGAGAGAAGAGAGAGGGGGTGGGGAGGGAGGAGAGGGTAGGAGAGAGGGGGAAAGAGAGAGAGGTGGGGGGGGGGGAAGAGAAAGAGGAGATAGAGACAGAGGAGAAAGAGAGCCAGGGGGAGAGTGAGGTGGGAGGGAGGAATGGGGGAGAGAGGGAGAGAGATGAGAGAGAGAGAGAGGGGGGAAGAGAGAGAGGTGAGAGGAGAGACAGAGAGAGAGGGGAGAGTGTGTAGAGAGGGAGAGAGAGGGAGAGATAGAGAGGGAGAGAGAAAGAGGGGGAGAGAGGGGGGAAGAGGGAGAGAGAGAGAAGAGGGGGAGAGAAAGAAGAAAGAGGGGGAGAGAGAGAGGGGGGGGGGAGAGTTAGGGGAAAGAGAGGAGAGAGAGTTAGGGGAAAGAGAGGGGAGATAGAGTTAGTGGAAATAGAAAGGAGAGAGAGAGGGAGAGGGGGAGAGAGGGGAGAGGGGACGAGAGAGAGGGTGAGAGTGAGGTGGTAGGGAGAGAGGGGGAAGAGAGAGAGGGAGAGAGAGGGGAGAGAGAGGGGAAGAGAGGAGAGAGAGAGGGGGAGAGAGAGAGAGGGAAGTGGAGAGAGTGAGAGGGGTGAGACAGAGGAGAGGGGGGGAGGGGAGAGAGAGAGGGGGAGGGGAGAGAGAGGGGGAGGGGAGAGAGAGGGGGGTTGAGAGGAGAGAGAGCGGAAGAGAGAGTGAGAGAGAGAGGGATGAGAGTGAGGTGGGAGGGAGAGAGAGAGGAGAGAGAAAGAGAGGTGGAGAGAGAGAGGGGGAGACAGAGAGAGGGAGAGGGGGATAGAGAGGCTGCCAACTCCCATGCATTGAGCGTGAGAATCACGCATTTCACCAAATTCTCACGCTGATCACAAATTTCTCTCGCTCTGTTGTGAGAAATTCTGTGATCAACGAAAATTTAAAAACTCATGTCAACTTCATGGGCCGCGGGTGTTGGAAGCGGAAGCAGCGGCGGGGACAGATGCGGACGGGGAGCGGGGCTGGAGAGTGTTTGCCGGGCTGGCGAGTCGCTCACTGCAGCTCCGGCCATGGAGCAGCCTCAGTGCAAGAGTTCCGGGCCGTCGGAGGCGTCGAA
This sequence comes from Amblyraja radiata, assembly GCF_010909765.2. Taxonomy (NCBI): domain Eukaryota; kingdom Metazoa; phylum Chordata; class Chondrichthyes; order Rajiformes; family Rajidae; genus Amblyraja; species Amblyraja radiata. Next base: position 16,706,136 of record NC_045958.1, read on the forward strand.
GCGTTGCGCCGCTGCCGTGAGAGTCTCTGTGCCGAATTCGCCCAGGTGACCGGCATGGATCAGGCTGCGGCTCGGTGCATCCTGGAGGACAACCAGTGGCTGCTGGAAGTAAGTACCAAGCACTGGGTAGATACGGTGGAAGATAGTGGACTTCAAATGGGGGTGGTTGGTGAAAGCATCCTGCTTGCCTGCTAGATTTTCACTTACTGTAACTGCAGGAAAAATGTTCCCGATGTTGGGGGCGTTCAGGACCATGGGTCACAGTTTAAGAATAAAGGGGGGGCCAGTTAGGACTGAGATGAGAACAAACTTTCTTCACGCAGAGAGTTGTGAATCTGTGGAATTCTCTGCCACAGAAGGCAGTGCAGGCCAATTCACTGGGTGTTTTCAAGAGAGAGTTACATTTAGTTCTTGGGGCTAACGACATCAAGGGATATGGGGAAAAAACAGGAAAGAGGTACTGATTTTAGATGAATAGCCATGATCATATTGAATGGCAGTGCTGGCTCGAAAGGCCGATGGCCTATTCCTGCACCTGTTTTCTATGTTTCTATGCTTGAGTATATGGCAATAAAACTCGATCACTTGATTTTGAAGCATTCATGCATGGTGGAGGTATAATGTAGTCATAGAGTGATACAGTGTGAAAACAGGCCCTTCGGTGCAACTTGCCCACACCCGCCAACATGTCCCAGCTACGCTACCTGCTTTTGGTCCATACCTCCAAACCTGTCCTATCCATGTATCAGTCTAACCTTAAAAAGTTACCTCTTAAAAATACTTAATACAAAAAACATTGAAATCATATTTCTACAGTGCACTAAAACATGATTTTAATACATAACATTTCAAAAAGTTCTTACCCTGGGAGGGGGGACACCCTTCTTCCACACCCTCTCCCCACTCGGTTGCTCCACTCCCTCACCGGGTACCCCCAAGGCCAGTGATCAGTGATCGCACAGCCTCCCCCCTTTCAAAAACGCTCCAATCCAATTTAAAGCATATATATTGCATTCAAGTGTAAGTTAAAAGACTCGCTACAGTATGCACCATATTGCACAATTTCAAGCTGAAAAATGCAAATGTTCTGTACCAATGGGAGGGGGACATTCTCCTCCCCCCACCCCTAATGAACTGGCCTCAACTACCTTCTGTGGCAGAGAATTCCAGAGATTCACCACTCTCTGTGTGAAAAATGTTTTCCTCATCCCCAAAAGATTTCCCCCTTATCCTCAAATTGTGACCCCTTGTTCTGGACTTCCCCAACATCGGGAACAATCTTCCTGCATCTAGCCTGTCCAACCCCTTAAGAATTTTGTAAGTTTCTATAAGATATAACATAGTCTGATTGTTTCCACTTCCTGACACAAAAGCAAATCGTTGCAGATGTTTGAAATGTAGAATAAAAACAGAACCAAATGCTGGAAATATTTGGTAGATGCCAATTGCTTCCAGCATTTTCTGTTTATTCTTAAATCCATTTCAAGGCCACAGTAATAAAATGCCTTGGGAACCTATATAAACTTAGGCAAGCATGATAACATTATTGCCACTCATGCCATTTTTCTTAGGTCTCAACACTGCCATAAAATAAATGTTGCTGTGGTAAGATGATCGCAGCACTTGAGAGCAGTAAAATCCTCCTTATGAATGTATATTGAATTTCCTTGTTATTATTGCTTTCTTACGGTACACTAAGTTCACAAAGGCTTGAAGTTTTAAATGAGCAAAAAAATCGTTATAATTATGTAAGAGCAGTAAACTTGTTTCGGTGTGACAAGGCTCAAGATATACAAACAAATAAAATAAATAGCATGCTCTGGTTTCTACATCCTGTAAGGAATGTCCTCACAAAGTTTCCTGCCAGTCCCCTCTTTATTTTCACCCATGGATGCCCGAGGTATCTGCATCCTGCTTTCATTACCACAGGGAACAAAACCAGAAACACCGTGCAGGTGACATTATTTCAGCTGTCAAACCAGTAGTAGGTTTTGCATTACTTTGAAGTGGTTTCGTATTTCTGAAATGATTTGTTTGATGGAAACGGAGCCCAATGTTGAATTGAAAAGGGCTCAGAGTATAATAGTGATGTTTTCAGGTTAGAGCTGCTGTCAGACCAGAATAATTTCATCTCTTTCACTATTTTCACCCCGTCAACTCTTGGTGTGGGACTTCTTTTTTTACACATGATGTTTTAATGACTTGAGACACTGATAGGCAGGTAGCAGTTTGCTGAAAATTCAATTAGCTTCGAGGTTAAATGTGACCAGAGAACAAGCTTGTTTTATAATCCACACCAATAGCAGCTGGTGCTATGCTGGTCAATGTCAGGTATTTCTCATGAGAAATTCTGGAGTGGGGAGCAAGGTGGTGATCTGTAGAGGCCAGGAGACGTTTGTTGTGAAGAGCAGGGAGATGTGACTAAGGATTGGAATGAATCACATATTGTTTAACACACTTTCCCACACCGTTCCTTTCCTCTCAGGAGATGAGGCCAATATTGTTAAACAATTGTAAAGTGCAACAGTAAGCCACTGATGTACATGGAACAAAGATCAGTACAACATGGCCCTTTGGCCCATGATGTTTGTGTTGACCATGATGCCAATTTCACCTGCTCCATCTTAGTTTTATTATAGTTTAGAGATACAGCGCAGAAATAGGCCCTTCAGCCCACTGAGTCCGCGCCGACCAGCGACCCCCACACATTAACACTACCCTACACACACTAGGGACAATTTACACTTATACCAAGCCAATTAACCTCCAAACCTGTACGTCTTTGGAGTGTGGGAGGAAACTGAAGATCTCAGAAAAAAACCACATAGTCACGGGGAGAACGTATAAACTTCGTACAGACAGCACCCTTAGTCAGGATCGAACACATGTCTCTGGTGCTGTAAGCACTGTTTGGCAGCACCTCTATCACTGCACTACCGTGCTGCCCTAAATCCCTTCCTGTATCCTTTTATTCCCTGCCGGTTCACGTGTCTGTCTAAATGCCTTTTAAATATGACTATGCTACCTGCTTCCACCACTTCCCATGGCAGCACATTCCAGGCATCTACAATTCCCTGTGTAAAAAAAGCATGCCTCATAAATTTCCTTTACACTTCCCCAACTTCACGTTAAATCAATGTACTCCAATATTTGAATTTTCATCCTGGGTTAAAATACATTAATGTGCTTTGATAGTAATTAGTTTAACTTGGCATCATGTTAGGCACAGACATAGTCCAAATAGCTTGTTCCTGCGCTGTACTCTTCTATATTTTAATTCCAAGATAGTGCAAAAGTTGGTCCATAGTATTCAGTTGCAGAGATCGGATTAGGGTTGAGCCGTTTGATTCAAGAACCTGATGGTTCTATTACCCAAGAAGAGGAACAACATTGGTTATTCCCCAATCCCCTCACCAGTGGCTAAAGAGGAAAGAAAGATCTCTGTCAAGGCCCCAGCATTCTCCTCTCTTGCTTCTCCCAGTAGCCTGAGATAGATCCCATCAGGCCCTGGAGACTTACCCACATTAATATTCTTCAAGGGGACACATCCCTCCCATGTTTTGAGAGGTGGGGGACAATCTTCCCCCCCTCCCCCACCCCATGTTTTGTAATCCAGATTTTGAAATTTGGTGAAAAAAAATCTATTAAAATCTCCGCTTTCCGCAAGATAGTGGCGGTGTCACCAATTGTGTTTTGACCTTCAAGTATTACTGAAGGTATTCATGGAGAATTTCTTAAAGCTGTCTGATGCGGGTACAATTACCATTTGAACTAATTGAATGTAATCGGGCCCCATTCAGTACCATTTGAACTTATCGGGGGCGCCGTCCTTTGTATTGGTGGATGGGAAAGATTTAAACGGGTATCGGATTTGAACGGGTCAGGTCATTAAGGGCTCTGGTCTGGCTGGCTTACAGGTAAGTCTCTCATTCACGGTCACTCACGTTATTTAATATTTTTTTCCCATCTCTCTCTCTCTCTCTCCCCCTTCCAAGGTCGGTTCTTCTGTTTGCCTTTATTTCCTTCAGTTTTATTTGTTTAAGTGCTATTTATCACATTATAGCTTTTGAAAGATTCAAGCGGGTATCAGATGCTTCCTAAGGGCTGAATCGGCCTGTTCACGGGGCCTTTCATCACCCGGCGTGGCTTAAAATCAAACTGCTGTGTCAAGGCGATAGAGGCTCCCGATGTTGAAGCCCACGGCGGCCGATTTTAAGCCGCGCCGGGCGATGAAAGGACCCTCGAATGGGCCGATTCAAGCCCCACGATTCGGCGCGGATGAAGCTGCTGTTGCTGGAGTTCGGAGTCGGTTACCAACCAGGTCAGCTCCTGATGTTACCGTCCACAGGGCCCACGGCCGAAACCTCCAAAGCCTCACATGTGTGTGTGTGTGTGTGTGTGTGCGCATGCGCGTGCACGCAGCCACCAAAAAATTGTGTCCCCCAAAAATTGTGTCCCTCCCATGTTTTGATAGTGATTTGCCAAATTGATATAAAGCTGATAGTTGTTGTGGAATATAGGAGTCCCACATTCTACAAGACCTGCAGGTTTATAGTGTGGCCGCCACAACAACTATCAGCTTTATATCAATTTGAGGACCACTCAAGGATACAGGAACAAATTCATGCCTGGAGCCAGAGGAAGTAGACAAGGTACTAAACAAGTACTCTAGGGACAATTTACTTTTCTTTTTATCGAGCCCAAAATTTGTCCTGGACATGGGGGGCCGGCCGGAGGCAGTGTCGATCGACCGGTTGAAGCCGGCACACCTGGACATTGACCAGCCGGTGCTGGTTGCCCAACCTCGGCCCCGAGGGCGCCCCCCTTCACGGCTCCCTCCGCCTGTCACTCCACCTGTCCTCCCGCCGGTCCCTCGTCCTGTCCCTCCACCTATGCCTCCGCAAGCCCCACGAGCGGCTAACTTCCGCACACGGGCCGGCCGGGTCGTTCGCCCGCCGGTGCGTTTCGTGCCTCTGGTTCTGGGGGGGGGGGTCCTGTGGCGGCTCCCAAGGGTCGTGCCACCTTAGTGTCGAACCCCTCGGCACAGGAGTGGTTCAGTCCGGAGGCGGCCCTTAGCCGGAGGCTTTAAAGGCTGGGGTTTGGGTGCCATCTTTCTCTCGTTTGGTCTTCCCTACAACCGGGCGGATCAGAATAAAAAGTGTCTCTCTCTAAACACGACTCCGTGCTTTATTCCAAGACACACGCTACAATAGGTTAATTTGGGCTCGATAAAAAGAAAAGTAAATTGTCCCTAGAGTATACAGGGATCGCTGGTCGGCGTGGACTTGGTGGGCCGAAGGGCCTGTTTCCATGCTGTGTTTTTAAACTAAACTGAACCCAACCCCTGCTCTTTCTTTATATAAACCTGCCCTGGAGTATGCCTGTCCCTTATCTCCCTATCCTCATGTCCTTCTTCATGGTCAATAGTGATACCAAGTACTTGTTTAATACCTTGTCTACTTCCTCTGGCTCCAGGCATGAATTTGTTCCTGTATCCTTGAGTGGTCCTACTCTCTTCCTAGTTACCCTCTTGCTTTTAATGTTTGTAAAAATACTTTGTGACTCTATTTAATCCTATCCATCAAACATATCAGTGTGAAATGTTTATATGCTGCACATCAAGGATGTCCAAAGACACAAATCCAATTTACACATTTCCAGCAACTATCAGCTTTATCTCAATAACTTTCATAGCAAAAGGATTTGAGTATAGGAGTATAGGAGCAGGGAGGTTCTACTGCAGTTGTACAGGGTCTTGGTGAGACCACACCTGGAGTATTGCGTACAGTTTTGGTCTCCAAATCTGAGGAAGGACATTATAGCCATAGAGGGAGTGCAGAGAAGGTTCACCAGACTGATTCCTGGGATGTCAGGACTTTCATATGAAGAAAGACTGGATAGACTTGGCTTATACTCGCTAGAATTTAGGAGATTGAGAGGGGATCTTATAGAAACGTACAAAATTCTTATGGGGTTGGACAGGCTAGATGCAGGAAGATTGTTCCCGATGTTGGGGAAGTCCAGGACAAGGGGTCACAGCTTAAGGATAAGAGGGAAATCCTTTAGGACCGAGATGAGAAGAAACTTTTTCACACAGAGAGTGGTAAATCTCTGGGACTCTCTGCCACAGAGGGTAGTTGAGGCCAGTTCATTGGCTATATTTAAGAGGGAGTTAGATGTGGCCCTTGTGGCTAAAGGGATCAGGGGGTATGGAGAGAAGGCAGGTACGGGATACTGAGTTGGATGTTCAGCCATGATCATATTGAATGGCGGTGCAGGCTCGAAGGGCCGAATGGCCTACTCCTGCACCTATTTTCTATGTATCTATGTATCTAACTCTTGATGTAATGATTTCATACCTTAATTCCCTGTGAGATTTCAAAACTAAATTATAAAAGTTAGTATAGAAGACCATTCCCATGAACCCCACTGTCACCAAGGAGCCTGTAGCATTTAGTCCAACCTCTTACACTAAAGGGCCTGTCCCACGAGCATGCGACTCCATGCGGCAAGCGCGACCTAACGTGGTCGCTTGAGCCATATGGCCTCGCGGGGCCAGTCCCACTTCGATAGCCGGAGCCGTATGGAGTTGTGCGGAGCTGGTCCCGACATCGCGCGGGGTTTCTGAAAAACTGACCGTATTCAGAAATTCCGTGCGACAACGGCCTGCCGGCCCGCAGCCTTCTCAGCGCCGTACGCACCGCATCAACGGGCATACGCAGTGTCTCGATGCCTTTACGCACGTCTTGACGCCCGTAAGTCACGCGCAAACTTCCCGCGGACTTCGCTCGAACTTCATGCCACTCACTCGACCTCCGCGCGGCCCCCGCTTCTGGTTTGGTCGCGCTCGCCGCATGCAGGCGCATGCTGGTGGGACCGGCCCTGTACGGGGATCACTCGACCTCCGCGCGGCCCCCGCTTCTGGTTTGGTCGCGCTTGCCGCATGCAGGCGCATGCTGGTGGGACCGGCCCTGTACGGGGATCACTCGACCTCCACGCAGCCCCTGCTTCCGGTTTGGTCGCGCTTGCCGCATGCAAGTCGCATGCTCGTGGGACAGGCCCTTTAGTCCGGAATTAGAGGTGCTGAACCTTAGAATATATTTAACAAATCAAGCTTTCATTCCCAACACCTTATGCTCATTCTGCTTTCCACCTCCAGGGTAACAATAGCCATCATCAACCCTGTCTTTTCTTTTGCAGCTAAAACATTACTGGGCCAGATCATATTTTCAGAATGACCAACTCTAGGGACCTTTTTATCTACAATAATTACCAGACCACCTCACAGCATTGTGAAATGTGCAAGTTACAAGCATCATTGGAATTATGAATCTGTTTAGTTTAGTTTAGGTTAGTTTAGTATAGAGATATGGAAACAGGCCTATTGTCCCAAAGAGTCCACGCCGACCATTGATCTCCCACACACTAGTTCCATGTTATCCCACATCGCATCCTAAACAATAGAGGCAATTTACAGAAGCCAAATAATGTACAAATCTGCACATCTTTGGAATGGGGGAAGCCGGAGCACCCGGAAAAAACCCTCACAGTCACAGGGAGAACATACAAATTCCGCAGACAGCACTCATTGTCAGGATTGAACCCGGGTTTCTGGTGCTCTGCAGCTGGCCCACTTTAATGGTTAATTTAACATTCAGAAATATTTAAAAGCTATCAAACTGAAATAAATGATTAGAACAATATATATATCTTTCTTTAAAACTGCACTGAATGACACAGTAAATTATGTAACAAATAGAAAAAATAAACCATGCAGAAATAATTTTAAAAGATTATCTTTGCTTGAAGTCTACAGCACTACAATTCTTTTCAAATCATGTCGTGTTCTTAGATGCGGTGATGGAAAGTATTTCATTTGCATCTGTCATTCAGAAGAGAACCTGTAAAAGTCATCGGCAATCTCAAGGGACTGTCTTGGAAGAAGAAGCATTCATTATGCGTGGGATAGTTTGGGTGTTTGTTCTGAAACCGTGGCCATGTGAAAAGCTGAGGTCAGGTGCTTCTAGACAAAACCACCAGTATTTTCCAGCCTATTATTACAGGTGTCAACATTCTATAAGACAATACTTACTTTCATAAAATATTCTGCAAGGGGCTCAAAACAGATTATTGATAAACCTTTGAAGAAAATAAGTGAAATTAAACTTTATTTAATAATTATTAATGTAACTTCAGAAGAAAAGAAGTGAAATTATAGTTTATTTAACGATGAAGGAAACTGTGAATGCATGCTCTTGACATTGCCTTGCTGTTTGGTTTTGTTGAAATTAGTATATTCTTTTGCTATTGAGATTATCTTCACAGTAACCATTAGTTTCCATATGTTGTGTAAGAATTTCATAACTGAACAAACAGCTAATTTGTGCGTGAACCTAAACCTAATTTGCCGATTCTGCGGTTTGATTTTAAACACTTCATCTCAGGATGGATCTGTTTCTTTCTAATCGGTGGGCACTTGCACTTGTTTTTTGGTTTCACTTTTTCTAAATCATTTTCAAAATAAATGAACAGATTTTAAGATTGAAGTGTAGTTTGAATATAAATAAGAACGATTCACAGAAAAGTGGATGCAGGTGGACGCAGCCCAGACCATCACACAAACCAACCTCCCTTCCATTGACTATATTTGCACCTGACGCTGCCTCAGCAAGGCCAGCAGTATAATCAAAGATTAGTCGCACATTGGCCACTCTTAACCCCTCTCCCATCAGGCAAAGGGATTAGAAGTGTGAAAACGCACACCTCCAGATTGAGGGACGTTTCTTCCCAGCTGTTATCAGGCCACTGAACCATCCTATCAACAAGCGTAGGCTTGGCGATCTTTTTGCCGAACACCTCCGCTCGGTCCGCATTAACCAACCTGACCTCCCGGTGGCTCAGCACTTCAACTCCCCCTCCCATTCCGTATCCGACCTCTCTGTCCTGGGCCTCCTCGATGGCCAGAGTGAGGCCCACCGTAAATTGGAGGAACAGCCACCTCATATTCCGCTTGGGGAGTCTGCATCCTGGTAGCATGAACATTGAATTCTCACAATTCTGTTAGCCCTTGCTATCTCCTCCCCTTCCCAGCTCTCCTTCAGCCCTCGGGCTCCTCCTCCTCCTTTTTCCTTTCTTCTCCCCGCCCGCCCCCCGCCCCCCATCAGTCTGAAGAAGGGTTTCGGCCCGAAACGTTGCCTATCTCCTTCGCTGCATAGATGCTGCTGAAACCGCTGAGTTTCTCCAGCATTTTTTTGTGTACATCCTACCAACAACCAGAGAGCCGTCCTGAGCTACTATATTCCTCATTGGAGACCATTGGACTATCTTTAATCAGACATTACTGGACTTTATCTTGCACTAGACATTATTCATGTTATTCCCTTTATCATGTATCTGTACACTATGGATGGCTTGAATTGTAAGCGTGTATTATCTTTCCACTGACTAGTTAGCATGCAACAAAAGCTTTTGACTGCACCTTAGTGACAGTAAGCTAAGCTAAACTCAAAGTAATGCATTTGAAAATGACTTTTAATGTTGAAATGAAGTTCAAGTGAAAGGCTGTTTAGTATTCAGAAGAGTGTGTACAGGTAGTTCTGAATTAGAATGATGTAACATGTGGCCTTCACAGTTAGATTGTCCGATAATTACATCTGATAAACACAATTGGATCACTAAGTAAAATGTCAATGATCTTGGATATGTGCCAAAAGTCCAGAATTCAGATCGTATCTATTCTAGCAGATACATGGTAGCTTTGTATTTGCAGCATTAAAACCATCGCTTGAGGAAAAATACTTCCTGTCACGGTGACAGGATCAAATTAGCTGACAAATTCTAAACATAAACCTTGAAGAATAACGAGTTGTATAATTCCAGCTTTATCCAAAACAATGGTCAAGTCAGGCCCATGGCTTGATATCATGATGTGCAAAGTGATCTTATATGGACTGGTATTACTGGTGTAGTTTTATTAGCAGAAGTATACATTTCATGTAATGGTTTGCATTTGTAAAGCACCTCTAACATCGAAACACATCATAAGGCATAGACATCATGGAGGTACTTTCAGTACAATGGTGAGAACTACTTCAATGAAACCATAGCAGCTTCAATATTTTATCACTATCAGTCATTCCATCTCCATAGAATACGTATTTCGGTTTGATCAACATGCCATGAATAATATATCAACTTGAAAGTGTACAGAAATGAGCAATGCAACTATTTGCAAGCACAAATTAAATGCTATGAACAAAAATTGAGGTTAGGATTAGGATTTGGGTTTCAGTGAAAAATGGAAAAAACATTTATTTTGAGTCTGAATCCACTGTGAAAATTGTGAAAATTGCCTATTATGTAAAAGCGGTAACAGGTTTTGTTGGTAACTCATTAATCGTTAATATAATTGAGGAAATTGAATTGGCCCGAAAAGTAAACAAATATTATAGTTAGTTCTGCTGTAATGTGTTTCCATAACACTGATTGATTACAATTCGATCGATGGCTTGGGGAACTCTATTTGCAAATACGGGCAGCATTGGTTCTAGCCCAATTGGGAGAAACTTCTTAAATCTGTGCTTTGAAGAAACTCTAGTCAAGAGTCAAGAGTGTTTTATGTCATATGTCCCAGATAGAACAATGAAATTCTTACTAGCAGCAGCTCAACAGAATATGTAAACAATATAATAAATGAGAAAAACACAGCTCAGTGTGTGTACTGTATATGTGCACACACACACACACACCGATTACGTACACATAAAAAACAAACAAACAATAACTGTGCAATAATAACAATGATAGTCTATGTAGTTCAGAGCTTATTTGAGGTTGTATTGTTTAATAGCTGTAGGGAAGAAGCTGTTCTTGAACATGGACATTTTCAGACTCCTGTGCCTTCTTCCCGATGGCAGGGTGAAATGAGTGTGTGGCCAGAATGGTGTGGGTCTCTGATGATGCTGGCTGCTTTTTTGAGGCAGCTACTCCTGTAAATTCCTTCAATGGTGGGAAGGTTAGAACCCGTGATGGACTGGGCACCATTCACAAATTTTTGCAATCTTTTTCGCTCCTGGGCATTCAAGTTGCTGAACCAGGCCATGATGCAACCAGTCAATGTGCTCTCTGCTGTACACCTGTAGAAGTTCAAGACAATCCTCTCTGACATACCGGATCTCTGTAATATTCTCAGGAGGTAGAGGTGTTGATGTGCTTTCTTCGTAATTGCATCAGTGTGGTGGGTCCAGGAAAGATCTTCAAAAATATGCACGCCTAGGAATTTGAAACTTTTGACTCTCTCTCTGCCATTGTCCCATCAATATAGACAGGTTTATAGGTCCTCATCCTTCCTCTTCCAAAGTCCACAATCAGTTCCTTGGTCTTACTGACATTGAGAGCCAGGTTGTTGTGCTGGCACCATTTGGTCAGTTGATCGATCTTACTTCTATACACTGATTCATCACCAACTGTAATTCGTCCAACAACGGTGGTGTCGTTGGCAAACTTGAGGATGGAGTTCACACTGTGTCCGGCTGCACAGTCGTATGTATAGAGCCGGGGGCTAACCACACAGCCTTAAGGTGCTCCCATACTAATTGTTATTGAGGAAGAACTGCAGCCTGTTTTGCTATGCCACGACATTCTATAGGACAAGGAAGATAATTATTGTGTTATAACAGAACTACCTGTAACTGTTGTGAATGAAGTAATTCTAAATTACACGACAACTAAGCCAAAAACAAAGCAAATTTAAAATGCATATCAAAAATAAATAATTTGGTGTATTTTACACATTTATATTAGAAAAACACAGGATCATGGTGTAAGAAGAAAAACAATATACGTATAAATGCATATCATGTCATGGAATATTGAAATAATTCTCCCTAACTTGGACAATAATTGTTTGGAGCAAAAGTACAAAGAGGCAAATAGTTGTGGGGGTTGATGACTAAAGCAACAACCATAAGCATTTGGAAAACATCTCTGATTTTAATAAAAGAAGCTTTATGAATCCAAATTTGACTGTGCCACGTTAGGAGATATCAACGTAGATGACTAAAACCTTAGTCAAAGAGGTAGATTTTAATGAGCATTCACTTTAGAAGATCGAACATAGAATAGTACAGCACAGGAAAAAGTACTTTGGCCCACTATGTCTGTGCCAAACATAATGCTAAGACTAACTCTTATCTGCCAGCACATAATCTATTATTCACCATTTTCTGCATATCCTTATGCCTGAGAAAAGCTTCTTAAATTCCACTGTTGTAGTTGCTTCCACCAGCACCCCTACAATAGGGGAAGATTCATGGCAATAGGCCATGAGTTCCAGGCACTCACCACTCTGTGTAAAAAAACTGCCCCTCTCCTTTGCCCCTTTGCTTTCTCCCTCTTATCTTAAAGCTGTGCCCTCTAGTATATCATATTTCCATCATGAGAAATAGGTTATGACTGTTTATCCTATCTATGCCTCTTGCAATGTTATGTAAGGTATTTTTACAACCTCTGGCATTCCAGAAAAAACAATCCAAGTTTGTCCAACCTCTCCCGAAAGCCCCTAATCCAAGCAACATTCTGGTAAATCTCCTCTGCACCCTTTTTACAGCCCATATCCTTCCAACAATGGGGTGACCAGAACTGCATACATTGCTCCAAATTCGGCGTAATCAAAGTCCTATAAATTTGCATCATGACTTCCTAAGCAGGCAGTGAAGAAAGCGAATGGTATGTTAGCATTCATAGCAAAAGGATTTGAGTATAAGAGCAGGGAGGTTCTACTGCAGTTGTACAGGGTCTTGGTGAGACCACACCTGGAATATTGTGTACAGTTTTGGTCTCCTAATCTGAGGAAAGATATTCTTGCCATAGAGGGGGTACAGAGAAGGTTCACCAGACTGATTCCTGGGATGGCAAGAGTTTCATATGAAAAAAGACTGGATAGACTCGGCTTGTACTCGCTAGAATTTAGAAGTTTGAGAGGGGATCTTATAGAAATTTACAAAATTCTTAAGGGGTTGGACAGGCTAGATGCAGGAAGATTGTTTCCGATGTTGGGGAAGTCCAGAACAAGGGGTCACAGTTTAAGGATAAGGAGGAAGTCTTTTAGGACCGAGATGAGAAAAACATTTTTCACACAGAGAGTGGTGAATCTGTGGAATTCTCTGCCACAGAAGGTAGTCGAGGCCAGTTCATTGGCTATATTTAAGAGTGAGTTAGATGTGGCCCTTGTGGCTAAAAGGATCAGGGGGTATGGAGAGAAGGCAGGTACAGGATACTGAGTTGGATGATCAGCCATGATCATATTGAATGGTGGTGCAGGCTCGAAGGGCCGATGGCCTACTCCTGCACCTATTTTCTATGTTTCTATGTTTCTATGTTTCTAACTCTTACACTCAATGCCCCAACCTATGAAAGCAAGCATACCACATGCTTTTGATGAGGGAGAAGTTTAGGAAATACATTTCTAGACTTAAAAGTGCAGATGATGCGGGCGGAAAAGGAGTGATTAAAATTGACAACATTCATGAGAACATAAATAATAGAGCATAGATATAGAAGATAAAACAGTATAGTACAGGAACAGGCCCTTTACCCTACAATGTCAACCAAACATGATGCCAAGTTAAACTGATCTCATCTGCCTGAACATGATCCATATCCCTCTATTTCCTGCGCTTCCATTTGCCTGTCTAAAAGCCTTTTAATCACCACTATTGTACCTGCCTCCATCACCCCTAGCAATATGTTCCAGCCCCTCAACATTCTCTGTGTAAAAAAACTGCCCTGAACATCTCCATTAAACTTTCCCCCCTCTCACCTTATAGCTAAGCCCTCTAGTGTTATAACATTGCTAATTGTAAATCAGGCTTTTTGCCAATAATTGTTCTTATATTCCTGGTCCTTTTATGTGACTGCTTCTGGTGTTGTAACGCTGTTTGGGAACAGGGAATTCCAGAAGAATACAGCTGCAAACAAGTCTGGTGGATCTGTAAATGGTTTCATGATTGAAGTCCATTCTTAATAAATTACTGACTATTTCCAATTCCTTTGAGAATGTATAATGGAGGTGCTGAAGTAGTACGGCTGGAGGGGACGTAAGAAATGGCGGGTGGCTAAGTGAATAGTTAAACGTAGACACAACAATGCACGAACAAGAGTTTTAGCCAAAGATGAAGTAATATTTGTGCAAAGCCTAGCAAATCCCGGAGGTTGCAGGTGGTTGCCGGAGGTTGCAGGTAGTGGAAGCAGGTAGGGAGACTGACAAAAACCTCCGGGAACCACACGGAAACCTTGGGTGGGGCGCAAAGTCTCCAGAGGTTTCCGTTCAGGTTTCCGAAGTGGGACAGGGGCATAAGTGAGTTGTGGTCAGTGTTTCCGAAGGGAGAGATAATTGGAACTCTTCCCCTATTGTAGAATTTGGAGTGGAGTATGAATATTATTAACTTTAGTCTGTTGTGAAGCATGCATTATAATCAGAAACATTATTGATTTATTTTAATGAGTGATGAAAGCTGATGAAACGATTTAACTATAAATGGAAATTTAAATTCGAATGGCGTGTCTTCACATGAGTTTGCTGCATTAGTCTTCACAATTGCTAGTCTGGAGTCAAAGCGAAAGTTGGCCTTTGCTTCTGCATGTTGTGTCAAATCCTAGTTGCTGTTAAATTATCCTGCAGTGACCTGGCCTTCTAGGATTTGTTTGCTGCCTTCTGCTGAAGGAGTAATAGCTTGTGTTAATGGTTTTCTACAGTATGCAGAGTCTGTGGTCGTGCTTTGACTGAGCTTTACTTTAGACTTTAGGGATACAGTATGGAAACAGGCCCTATGGCCCACTGAGTTCATGGCGACCAGCGATCTCCCCGTACACAAGCACTAACCTACATACTAGTGACAATTTACAATTTGCAGAAGCCAATTAACCTACAAACTTGTACATCTTTGCAGTGTGGGAAGAAACTAGAGCACCCGGAGAAATCCCACGTGGTCACAGGGAGAACATGCAATCTCGGTACAGGCAGCACCTGTAGTCAGGATCGAATCCGGGAGTCTGGCGCTGTAAGGCAGCAATTCTACTATTGTACCACTATGTTGCCATAGAGGGAGTCCAGAGAAGGTTCACCAGACTGATTCCTGGGATGTCAGGACTTTCATATGAAGAAAGACTGGATAGACTCGGCTTGTACTCGCTAGAATTTAGGAGATTAAGGGGGGATCTTATAGAAACGTACAAAATTCTTAAGGGGTTGGACAGGCTAGATGCAGGAAGATTGTTCCTGATGTTGGGGAAGTCCAGGACAAGGGGTCACAGTTTGAGGATAAGGGGGAAATCCTTTAGGACCGAGATGAGAAAAACATTTTTCACACAGAGAGTGGTGAATCTCTGGAACTCTCTGCCACAGAAGGTAGTTGAGGCCAGTTCATTGGCTGTATTTAAGAGGGAGTTAGATGTGGCCCTTGTGGCTAAAGGGATCAGGGGGTATGGAGAGAAGGTAGGTACAGGATACTGAGTTGGATGATCAGCCATGATCATATTGAATGGTGGTGCAGGCTCAAAGGGCCGAATGGCCTACTCCTGCACCTATTTTCTATGTTTCTATGTATCCCCACTGGATACATGGATGGTGGTATGGATAGAAGTAAAAAAAAGAAAGAAATGCATACTTGTCGCACCATCTGTAGACTTAAGGGCCTGTCCCATTTGGGCGATTTTTCAGCGAACTGCCGGCGACTGTCAAGTTTGCGGCACTCGCTGAAAAACCGGAAACTGAAACAGCGAGTGTCAGGGTGGGACACGCACACAAACACATCGCAAAGGCGGGGGCCAGGGAAAGCGGGGGAGCACTGCCTTAAATTCACACGGTGCAAAGCCAAGGTGATACAGACACACACCACGATGAACAGGAAAGTTAAGACGGCTAGCACAGTGTACGGTAAGTTCTTTAAAAGAGGGGGGAGGGAGGGGAGGGAGAGGAGGGGAGAAGGGGGGAGAAGGGGGGGGGGGGGAGGGGGGAGAAGGGGAGAGAAGGAGTGGAGACACTTTTAAGAAGCCAGACAACTTTTAATAAGCCAGAGATACACAGCTGTGAAGTTTGGCGGGAATTTAACATCACCGGTCAGTTATCCTTGGTTCTGAAAACTCGTGCTTACTTTTTTTCCCCAATGAGCCAATGAAAATGCCTGGTCAGCAAAGGTCATTAACTAAAACTACCTACGACCACCTCGACTACCCATAACTACATGGCGACCCCACTACAACTGCACCTACGACTACAGGATTATCGATTTTCTCCATAGCGACCAATATTTGGTCACAGAAACGTTTTCAATATGTGGCTGCGACTGGATCCTAGAATGCGGGAACTCCTCGCGACCATGAAGGAGACTCACCAGAGACCACCAGTGAACATGTGGAGACCATGTGGCGACCATGTGGCGACCATGTGGCGAGTGCACAGTCTCCTGCACTCGCCTAAAAAGTCACCTAAGTGGGACAGGGTCTTTAGCATTTAATAGGCAATGAAATAGTAGCAATTGGAACAATCAATTTGTACATTGTACTAATGTCCACATTATCTGTTCATACAGATTGATGAAGATAAATATTAGTCTGGGTCTGACATTATTCATTGTTCTTCCTTATTAAGTGCTGTGGATTCTTTTAGTTCACTTGGGAGCGCAGACAGGTCGACACAGTAGCACAGTGGTAGAGTTGCAGAGCCAGAGTCCCAGGTTCAATCCTGGTTACGGGTGCTGTCTGTTCGGAGTTTGTACATTCCCTCTGTGACCTCGTGGGTTTTCTCTGGGTGCCCCGGTTTCCTTCCACATTCCAAAGACGTGTGGGTTTGTAGGTTAATTGGCTTCTGTAAATTGTCACTGATGTGTAGGATGGAACTAGTGTACGGGTGATTGCTGGTTTGCGCGGACTCGGTGAGCCAAAGGGCCTGTTTCCACGCTGTGCCTCTAAATTAAATTAAACTAAACCGGGCATCAGTTTAGTGCCTCATGGAAATGGCAGCACCTCCAGTGGTGAACCAATTCACGAGATGGCATCGATGTTTATGACCAAAGATTGGGATGGGATTCCAACGCACAATGGAGACAAAAGTGCTCTCAACCAAGTCATGGCCAAATGACAAAGAAAAGAAGCACAGGCCATGACACAGCATGAAGTCTAGGATATAAAATGCTACACGGGTGTGCTTCCAGGTGATTTTGTTTACGCAGCTGCTTGCCATGAACTGCAAGGATAATTCATTTTCCTCTCCATCATTCAGATGTCATCCCTGTCATGCTCCTAATGACACTTCCATGTTTGCTGGCCAAATGAGGCAGTTGTTGCTTCAAAACCTGCATCTAGCCTGTCCAATCCTGATAGCTGTTGTGAGTAGATTGACAAAGTCTCAAAAAAAAAACTAAACTTATGAGAGAGTGGGTAATTGTTGATAAATCTGGCTTTAAGGGAGAGTAACTAACTAGAAACGTAGAAACATAGAAAAAGGTGCAGGAGTAGGCCATTCGGCCCTTTGAGCTAGCACCGCCATTCAATATGATCACAGCTGATCATCCAAAATCAGTAACTTGTTCCTGGTTTTTCCCCATATCCCTTGATTCCATTAGCCCTAAGAGCTAAATCGAACTCTCTTGAAAACATCCAGTGAATTAGCCTTCACTGCCTTCTTAAACTGTGACCCCTGGTTCTGGACTCCCCTAACAATGGGAACATTTTTCCTGCATCAAGCCTGTCCAATCCCTTAAGAATTTTATATGTTTCTATAAGATACCCTCTCATCCTTCTAAATTCTATTGAATACAAACCCAGTCGATCCATTCTTTCATCATATGTCAGTCCCACCATCCCGGGAATTGACCTGGTGAATCTACGCTGCACTCCCTCAATAGCAAGAATGTTCTTCCTTAAATTAGGAGACCAAAACTGCACACAAGACTCCAGGTGCGGTTTCACCGGGGCCTTGTACAGCTGCAATAGGACCTCTTTGCTCTTATACTCAATCCTCTCGCTTTGAAAGCCAACATGCCATTTGCTTTCTTCACTGCCTGCTGTACCTGCACGCTTACCTTCAGTGACTGATGTGCAAGGCCAGCCAGGTGTCGTTGCCCCTCCACATTTCCTAATCTGACACCATTCAGATAATGTGTAAGAAGGAACTGCAGATGCTGGTTTAAACCGAAGACAGTCACAAAAAGCTAGAGTAACTCAGTGGGACAGGCAGCATCTCTGGAGAGAAGGAATGGGTGACGTTTCGGGTCGAGACCCTTCTTCAGATTGGTTAGGGATAAGGGAAACAAGAGATATAGATGGTGCTGTGGAACTATCGTCGGAGAGAGGAGGAGAACTTCTTCAAAGTAGACATACCTTGAGGAGATTTCACTGTGGAGCAGACAAAATGTGTATGAAGGAACTGCAGATGCTGGTTTAATCCGAAGATAGACACAAAAAGCTGGAGTAAGTCAGCCTTCTTGGTCTTGCCACCAAAGTGGATAACCTCACATTTATCCACATTATACTGCAACTGCCACACATCTGCCCACTCACCCAACCTATCCGTCACCCTGCAGTCTCATAGCATCCTCCTCGCAGCTCACACTGCCCCCCAGATTTGTGTCTTCTGCAAACTTGGTGACGCAACATTTAATTCCCTTGTCTAAATCATTAATATATATTGTAAATAACTGGGGTCCCAGCACTGAGCCTTGCGGCACCCCACTAGTCACTGCCTGCCATTCTGCAAAGGACCGGTTAATTCCTGCACTTTGCTTCTTGTCTGCCAACCAGCTCTCTATCCATGTCAATACCCTACCCCCAATACCATGTGCTCTAATCTAATCTAATCCTCAAAAAATTCTAGAAGATGAGTCAATCATGATTTCCCCTTCATAAATCCATGCGGACTTTGACCGATCCTGTCACTGCTTTCCAAATGCGCTGCTATTACATCTTTAATAATTGACTCAAGCATCTTCCCCACCACTGATGTAAGGCTAACCGGTCTATAATTCCACATTTTCTCTCTCCCTCCTTTCTTAAAAAGTGGGGTTACATTAGCGACCATCCAGTCCACAGGAACTGATCCAGAGTCGAGTGAACATTGGAAAATGATCGCCAATGCATTCACAATTTCAAGGGCCACCTCCTTGAGTACTCTGAGATGCAGACCCAGGCACTGGGGATTTATCTGCACTTCAGTCCCAACAGTTTGCCTAACACCATTTCCAGACTAATGTGGATTCCCTTCAGTTCCTCCCTCCCACTAGATCCTTGGCCCCCTAGTATTTCTGGAAGATTGTTTGTGTCTTACTTTGTGAAGGCAGAACCAAAGTACTTGTTTAACTAATCTGTCATTTCCTTGTTTCTCATTATAAATTCACCTGTCTCTGATTGTAAGGGACCTACACTTGTCTTCACTAATCTTTTCCTCTTCACCTATCTATAGAAGCTTTTACAGTCAGTTATTTATATTCCCCTCAAGCTTTCTTTCATGCTCTATTTTCCCCCTCTTAATTAACCCCTTTGTCCTCTATTGAATTCTAAATTCCAGTCCTCCGGTTTGCTGCTTCTTCCGGCCAATTTATATGCCTCTTCCTTGGATTTAACACTATCCTTTATTTCCCTCGTTAGCCACGGTTGAGCCATTTTATTTTTACGGCAGACACGGATGAACAATTATTGTAATTCAACCATGCGATGTTTAAATCTCTGCCATTGCATCTCCACCGACAACCCGTTAAGTATAATTGGCCAGTCTATCCTAGCCAATTCCCATTTCACACCATCAAAGTCTCCTTTCTTTAAGTTCAGGACCCCTAGTCTCTGAATTGCCTGTGTCACGCTCCATCCTCATGCAGAATTCCACCATATTATGGTCACTATTGCCCAAGGGGTTTTGCACAACAAGATTGCTAACTAACCCTTCCTCATTACACAATACCCCATCTAAGATGGCCTGCCTTTTAGTTGGTTCCGCTACATATTGGCTTAGAAAACCATCCCGTATACATTCCAGGAAATCCTCCTCATCAGCATTGTTGCCAATTTGGTTGGCCCAATCTATATGTAGATTAAAGTCACCCATGATAACAGCTGTACCTTTGCTACACGCATCCCTAATTTCCTGTTTGATGCTATCCCCAACCTCCCTACTGCTGTTTGGTGGTCTGTATACAACTCCAATCAGTGTTTTCTGCCCGTGGCTATTTCGCAATTCCACCCATACAGATTCTACAGCATCCAAGCTAATGTAACTAGATATTTATTGCACAACTTAAACCAAAATGATCATAAGCGTTTAATTGCGGTAATTGCGGTAAAGGAAATCATAGATTGTGAACATAATGTGTGGTCTGATAAAAAAATTGATGAATGTTTGAGGAAGCCATTGGTCATTACATGAATAGGTTTGAAAAGTTTGTTATCAATATACAATGGAAACCAGCAGGATAGCACAGGCAACACTATGAATCGTTTAGATAGTGGGATAAAAGAAGTGGGTAAACCATCACCAAGAACATAATAATCATCATCATCATCATCAACATCAACATCGTTGAAAACATCAACTGGGCACGGTGCCTTACAATGCTATGCATGACAGTGATCGCACCTTCCATGAAGTGTGGATGGCTGTTGGTACGCTAGAAGCTCATCCGCCCTTTGACAGGTCTTGTTTTTGGTACTGTTGGGCGTCCACTGCCCCCTCCTCACCTGTCAAACCAGGTGGGGGAGGGTTCAGTCGCCGACTATCCGACCATGGAGCATGTAGCACGGGAATACATGGTACCCGTGGCGGGGGGAACTCTCCCCGACCTGACCTACATAACATAAACAGGCTGTTTAAGGGAAGAAAAATACAGTTGGTACAGAGCCGTATGAGGAAGCTTCATCTTGGTGGTTAGATTAGTACATTTTATTACTGGATGTAGAGATTGCCAAGACAAATGGAATGATTCAATACATTTTTCAGGAGTTGAATTCCTGAAGTTTGTAACATAGATGACAGAAGGTAGTCCAGACAGAGGAACAATTTAAAAATAAACCAGGTCTGCCACAAATTTATAAAACAAAAGGATATACTGTGGAAGAATGCAAGATATAATCCCTGGAGACATATGGTGAATATCAGAAACATCCATGGTGGAAGTATTACAAACCTATTGCTACATCCTATTCACATGTCAGTGGGGGCTTATTGGAGCACAACTTCGGACAGACTTGAGAATCTGCCATCAATCTTGAAGAATGAACAAATAGAGCCATTAAATAGCAGAAGTGGCTCTTTAATTGAAATCGGTGTTTATATGTTAAAGGGTTATTGTTATTGATATTTTCAGTATGTTCAAACAGTCATTAAAGAATTGTTCAAAACAATTGCCAACCATCTACTGCACACACACATATACACTTAGACAGAGAGGGATGCACACAGGCACATACCCACATATATACATACACGTGCACGCACACACACACACACACAATTTACAAGTTATCTCAAGCCAAAACTGCGTTCAATAACGACTGTAGATTTTCTTTCTCATAATCTGAAGCCTGAGATTGTCTCTGTTCATATTATGAAGTTATCAGCCCTAATTCCATCCTTTCAAGATGAATCAACCTTGGCCTGTCTTCCCACTGGGTGCAGGGCTAATGGTCTATTGTGTTTGTGTTAAATCGTCGCCAATGACATGGCCAATTACAATTGGACACACAGCTTCTGGCTCCCACAGCCGCATGCCTCAGTAATAGTGATGCCCGAGAATCAATCATAGGTTTAGAGTTTGTATCATAGCAAACACCATAGTCCAGTGTCAGTCTGGCTAGGAAAGATGAGTGATAATTTCCTGGATTTTCATTTGGCTCAGGCTTTCCTCTATTCATCCATCAGCACATATCTTTTCTATTCTTGAAAATGACAAATTGCGAACGTCCAAGATGGAGTGGAACACTTGGATCTCTAAATGGCGGATATATAAATCTCAATGTGGATTATTTGAAAACTATCGCCTTCATCTTTAATCTCTGTGTCCTCTTCAAAATGTTCCCTTTCTCAGTTTTGAATTTCTGCAATTAGACTTCCACCCCTCCCATAGCACCGAAACAATCAGCATCAAAATTGCAAATGAAAAATTATGTGATTGTGACAGTGATTAAATATCTGCTCTCATCTTCTTTGGCCTGTTCGTAGGCTTTGACATGACTGAATATGCCAACTATCCTTAACAATTTTTCTTCCATTATCCTGATCGGTGGGGCTCCCCCCTCCTGGTTCTCTGTTGCAATGGCTCCTCTCATCACTCCTACCACTGTTACTACTGTTCCCATGGGATTTATCGTTTGCTCCTCCAGTTTTTCATGTTCCTTGCAACAAAATCACGGAATGCAAACAAGTCTAAGTGTATGCTGTCAATGAAGAAGGGTCTTGATCCGAAACGTCACCTATTCCTTTTCTCCAGAAATGCTGTCTGACCTGCTGATTTACTCCAGCTTTCTGTGTCCATCTTTTGTGAATACTCCCCTTGCTTTCTTAGGCAGTCCATTAGGCTTGAGGATCATAGGATCATAAGATCATAAGTGATAGGAGCAAAGTTAGGCCATTCGACCCATCAAGTCTACCGCCAATTCAATCATGGCTGATCTATCTCTCCCTCCAAACCCTATTTTCCTGCCTTCTCCCCATAACCTCTGACATGCTCATCACATGTTAACCTACTCATTCAAAGGTTTCAAAGGTCTTTTATTGTCACATGAACCAATTAAGGTACAGTGACATTCGTATTACCGTACAGCCATACTAAACAAAAAGCAACAAGACACATGACTGCATAAAAGTTAACATAAACATCCACCACAGTGGATTTCCTCACTGTGATGGCAATCACATTCCTCACTGTGATGGAAGGCAATAAAGTCTAATCTTCTTCCCTCATTTTCTCCCACGGTCGGGGCAGTCGAACCATCCTTCGGGGCAATCTAAGCTCCTGGGATCATTCTTGTAAAATGACTTTGTTCCGATACAGTTCTATGGATTCAATGGTGATTGATGAGGCAAATGTGGGAAACTCTTCCGAGACAAAAGGCACCTCAAGGGGCAGATAGATGGATAGTTTGTGAGGCGATGCACTCATTCCGTCTCTTATGCTGGGCTTCCACATGCTTCCAATGCATGGACTTGAGACCCAATCTGTTTCCCTCTACTAACACTCCCCACCATCTGATAGAACATGCCCTCACCCGAAATAACTTCTCTTTTGACCTCTCCCTTCATGTTAAAAGTGTAGCCATGGGCAGTTACTTGGTCCCCAGCAGCGCCTACCATTGTGTAGATTACATCAAATAGTCCTTGTTCCAAATATACACCAGCACCATCGCCCAACTCTTTCTCTGATACATCAATAATTGCATGGGAGAGCTCTCCCGAGTTTAAAAAAAATCAAACTCGTGGTAAGCACGGAGAATGAACGTAGCGGGTACGTATGACCTCGGGGACGTCTCTTAGCGCTAACGACAGGTGCTCGTGAAGACTCGCTAACGGCAGGTAAGCACGGGAAGACTCGTGAAGATTTTTCAACATGATGAAAAATGTCCACGAGAGCCCCGAGTACCGACGAGTGGCCATTAGCATAAATCTCCGAGTTCGAATCAGGGCAAACTCGGGAGAACTCTTGGAATGAACTCGTACCGTGGGACAGGGGTTTAACTTTACTACTACCATTCAGCCCTCAAATTCACTTGGACTATCTTTGACACCTCTCTCTGGTTTATTGATCTCTCTGGCTCCATCACAGAGGACAGGCTATCGAATGACACTGATATAAACCTACCAATTCCCACAGTTACCTCGGGGTATAACCTCCTCCAACCCTGCCTCTTGGGGATGGGAAGTTGTAACTGGTGGTGCGATCATGTTGAAGGTGGCGGAAATGTTGGAGGATGATGTGTTGGATGTGGAGGCTGGTGGGGTGAAAGGTAAGGACCAGGGGATCTCTATCATTGTTCCGTCTGGGGAAAAAAGTAGTGGGAGCATAACTACGGAACACAGAGGAGATGTGGGTGAGGGATCCTTCTATGAAATTAAAGAAAGACGGCATCTCGGATGTTCTGGAGTGGAAAGCATCATCTTGGGAGCAGATGCGGTGAAGGCGGAGATATTTGGAGTAGGGAATCTGAGGGGCTACTTGTTCACACAGAGGGTGATGGATATATGGAATAAGTTGCCAGTGGAGGTGGTTGAGGCAGTTGGGAAACATTTGGGCAGGCACAGGGCTGCTCAGTTTAGTTTATTGTCACATGAACCGCGGTACAGCGAAAAAATTTTGTTGCATGTTATTCAGTCAGTGGAAAGACAATACTTTATTACAATCGAGCCATTTATAGTGTATAGATATGCAATAAGGGAATAATGTTTAGTGCAAGGTAAAGCCAGCAAAGCCCGAACAAAGATTCACCAATGAGGTAGATAGTAGTTCAGGGCTGCTAGGAAAGGTTTAGGGGGATATGGTCCAAACGTAGGCAGGTTTGACAAATGAAGATGGGGCATCTTGGTCAGTATGGACAGTGGACATCAGTCAATAGTCTGTCCCCTGTGATGGAGACAGAGAGATCAAGAAATGGGAGAGAGATGTGAAAGAAAGTCCAAGTGAACTTGGAGGCAGGGTGGGAGTTAGTGGTAAAGTTAATGCAACCAACAAGTTCTGCACAGATGCAGGAGGCAATCATCTCTGTTGCCATTTTTACACTGGTGGATGTCTACTTTCCTAATCAAATTGAAGTCCAGCTTCCAAAAACCGAATGAAGTTACCAGATTCCCTGACACTTCAGATCACCTTCTTGCCGATTATCCACCCCTGTCAATCCCCGATCTCAGCATGTCTTATGATCGATCGCCTTGCTATCCCGTTCTGATCACCGGATTGTGCTATGATCTGTGATTGTCACGGATACCGGAGGATGCCTTCAGTGGCTAGTTTGCCCACTCAGCACCAGGCCAGACTTAAGCTTAAATAGAACCTCCACCTCTGGCCTTCGAACCACAATATTAGGCTCCCATGCAACCCATCCGCCCTCACCAGCTCCCTGTAGATGCTGTGCCTCAATACATTTTAAGGCTGTGGGTTAACAATTATCAGTGGGAATAAACATTCCATTTATTTGTTAAAAGCACAATTTCAACTTTGGAAATATTTATTAATGTGGCATTGAAAGCCTCTGACATTATTACAACGTTATATGGTCAGACTAACTATGATGCCGAACAGATTATGAGAATTTTTAAGATCTATTATCTGTAGCTATGAATCTGTCAGATAAATATAATCAAGAGGCTTTTAATGATCTGTTGTATTTATTTCCTTGTGACCCCTTCTGAGATGTTTAAATTATTTTTTATTGTTTTATGTAAAATTCACTGGGAATCAATAGGTGGATGACTAAATCGATGCCTCTGACAGATTTGTTGACCATTAACTGGAGCTGGGCAAAAAACATGCAACTGGGCAGTAACCAAGGCCGAGTTGCTATTTAACCTGCCTGCAAAAGCTGAACAAAATGGTTCTTATTGTGCTCCAAGACAACCTAGCTCACTCCCACCCAATGCGTTAGGTTAAAATTACAATTAATAATTACAACGGCCAGAAAACAATTTTTTTTTGCCAATAGAAACAAATTCCTATTCAAAAAAAGAACTGGATAAATAATTCCTTTGCAATATGGTTGCAAGTTAGTTAAAATATGACAAGTAAAGTACATAAATCCAGCCATCCCAGTGGGCACGTTTACGAAAGACAGCAGGAAACTTCAAACATCAAAACTGCCTCCTCTTAAAAGCCTTTCTTGATTAAACGGACAGTATTTCATGGGGAACTTTGATATGCCATTTGTATTCTATTAGGGGGTGAGGTGACCCAATAATTCATGAGTAGCAATAGTTTTCCTCTACAAATGGTTTCATTTATATTTTATAGAAATTTACGATGTTTCTTTTTGTATGCTTAGATTTTCCAATATCTAAGTGCTCGATTTTCATGTGGATTTAATAGGAAGACAGAGAGACATGTGGTTGAATTTTAAATTTGTCATGTCGTGGGACTGGACGGGCAGGGGGAGGGGAGGGGGAGGGGGAGGGGGTTAGCGTCGGGTCAGAAATGAGTGGATGCAGAAGTGGGAGAGAATAGGTGCAGGGTGGGAGTGGATAGAAACAGGGATAATAGACGATAGACAATAGGTGCAGGAGTAGGCCATTTGGCCCATCGAGCCAGCACAGCCATTCAATGTGATCATGGCTGTTCATCCCCAATCAGTACCCCGTTCATGACTTCTCCCCATATCCCCTGACTCTACTATCTTTAAGAGCCCTATCTAGCTCTCTCTTGAAAGTATCCAGGGAACCGGCCTCCACCACCTTCTGAGCCAGAGAATTCCACAGACTCACAACTCTCTGCGTGAAAAAGTGTTTCCTCATCTCCGTTCTAAATGGCTTACCCCTTATTCTTAAACTGTGGCCCCTGGTCCTGAACACCCCCAACATCAGGAACATGTTTCCTGCCTCAAGCGTGTCCAAGCCCTTAATCTATATCTATATTACTAAAAGTCTGTTCTTGACCGGTTTTGGCGATCTGTGCTGCGATTTCCGAGAGAACGCCGCCACCTACGGCCATCATTTTTGACCACCTCGCTCAGAGCACCCCTCTGCCGCATGTGTGCCGATGATTTTTCCAGTCAATTAAAAATGACAGAGATATTAATGATTTTACAAAATTCCCCATTCTCTCTGCTGCCCCCGCTGGCGGCAGAGGGGATGGACTGTAAAACCAGGAAGTGGTGTGCCCCAATCAGTCTCTACAACACGGAGGTCTGAGCTCTGAATGACTGAACAAATGTCTACACAGCTGTGAGTAAGTACCCTTAATGTGGTTTGAAAATGAAAATATGGTTATGGTTAGTTTGAGGGAAAAAAGCACTGCCTGCAAATGGTTGTTTGGTGGGGTTTGGGTTGAGTAAAAAGGCATTATCTCTCTCTCTCTCTCTCTCCCTATCCCTCTCGCTTTCTCTCTCTCTCTCCCCCCTGTCACTCTCCCTTTCTCTCTCTCTCTCCCCTCCTCTCTCTCCCCTCCTCTCTCTCCCCCCTCTCCCTCCCACCCCCCCCCTCTCCCCCCCTCTCCTCTCCCCCCACTCTCCTCTCTCCCCCACCTCTCCTCTCTCCCCCCCCTCTCCTCTATCCCCCCTCTCCTCTCCCCCCCTCTCTCCTCTCCCCCCTCTCCTCTCTCCCCCCTCACCTCTCTCCCCCCTCTCTCCTCTCCCCTCTCCTCTCCCCCCTCTCCTCTTCCCCCCTCTCCTCTCCCCCCTCTCTCCTCTCCCCTCCTCTCTCCTTCCCCCCCTCCTCTCCTCTCTCCCTTCTCTCCTCTCCCCCCCTCCTCTCGCCCCCCTCTCCTCTCCCCCCCTCTCCTCTCCCCCCTCTCTCCTCTCCCCCCCCTCTCCTTCCCCCCCTCTCCTCTCTCCCTCCCCTCTCCTCCCCCCTCTCCTCTACCCCTCCTCCTCCTCTACCCCCCTCTCCCCTCACCCCCCCACCTCTCACCCCCTCCCCTCACCCCCTCTCCTCTCACCCCCCCTTCTCACCCCCTCTCCTCCCACCCCCTCTCCTCTCCCCTCCCTCTCCTCTAACCCCCTCCCTCTCCCCCCCTCTCCTCTCCCCCCCTCCCTCTCCTCTCACCCCCTCTCCTCTCCCCTCTCCTCTCCCCCTCTCCTCTCCCCCCTTCTCCTCTCCCCCCTCTCTCTCTCTCCCCTCTTTTTCTCCCCACCACCCCTCTATCCCCTCCCCCTCCATCCCTCCCCTAAACCCCCCTGCCCTGCACTCACCCCTACCCCCTACCCTCCACCCTCCCTCCCACTCCCTGCTCCCCACCTCTCCCCCTCCCCTCTCAGCCCACCCTCTCACCCCCCCTCTCCCCCTCCCCCCTCTTTCCCCCCTCTCTCTCCCCCCTCCCCCCTTTCTCCCCCTCTCTCCCCCTCTCTCTCTCCCCTCCTCACCTCCATCCCCCCCCCACCCTCCCTCCCTCCCCTAAACCCCCTCCCCTCCACACCCCCTACCCTCTTCCCTCCACCCTCCCCCCTCCCTCCTCTCCCTGCTCCCCACTTCTCCCCCTCTCAGCACCCCCTCTCTCCCCCTCACTCTCACCCTCTGCAAGTTGGGGGCTATGCGTCAGTAGATAGGGTGTTTATGGGGTAAAAGGAGCAAATTAATAATATTAATATAATATCAAGGGGGGTAATTAGCGTGAGTGCGGGGGGGGGGGAGATAGTTAGTGTGTGTGACGCTGCATGCCACCTCCCCCCCCCCACAACCGCACGTTAGGGGAACAGACCCAACGGGTCTGCACTTGGTCTAGTATATTACTATAAGTCTGATCTTGACTACTTCCTGTTGTTCTGTATACTGAATATAGAAAAAACACTGCCACTTATGGCTGTGATTTTTGGCCATCTTACTCGGAGTCCCCCTCCACTGCGCAGGACAAGAGGAATTTTCCCATTGATGACAAATAAGAGTTATTAGTGTTTAAAAAATGTTGAGATTCTCTCTCCTGAAGGCCACGCCCCTTCCAGAGGGACTATAAAATCCGGAGTGCCTCTTGACCCACAATGTCTATGCTGAACATGATGCCAAGTTAAACTCATCTTATCTGCCTGCACATGATCCGTATCCCTCCATTCCTTGCATATCGATGTGCCTATCCCAAAGGATCTTAAATGCCACTATTGCATCTGCTTCCACCATCAACCCTGGCGAAGCGTAAATATTGATGTCTGTATCACCACACACCTCTTGATAGATTTCTTTAGTCTACTTCAGCACACCATACTCCTATCAAATTGCAAATATCCCCAGTTATCTGTGTCAGTGCACCTCCTCACATATGTACAGTCACCATTCAACTATACATTCCCATTCTTGTCCCCCACAGTGACCATGGGCAGGCATTTTCATTTCAACAACTCGTGCTATTATTTTCACTCATGGATTTCTTTTTTATACCCTTGCGAGAGACAGAGCACAAAGCGCAAGGAAGAAGAACATTATCCTCTTTAGAATTGTGGATAACAGAGGCCTTGCAGTGACTCAGTTAAATAATTATTTCTCATCCAGCAGATTACATATGATATTCACCCGGATGAAGTGAGTGAACGATCATTATGTGCTCAATGATAACCTTAAGCATTCTTTAAACAAAATCCCCCACATTAGCCTTCTACCATCTACAAGACAGACAATCAAGACTACTCTTTGAAGGAGGTTGCGTCCACCATAAGAAAATACCTGCCCACTATGTATGAATGAATGAATGAATGAATGAATGATACTTTATTGTCACATGTGACAAGTCACAGTGAGATTCTTTGTTTTGCATGCCCAAGGTATGCAAAGAGTCGCCACGTAAAGGGCACTGATAAAGTTACAAAGTACCCCACGCTGTGTCCTCCTTTGTTCTCCCCTCACGGTGGTTCCCCCACCAGTTCAGTTATTTGCAATTCATCTAATGACTCACATCTCGCATCTCAGCCAGTATCCCATGTGCAACCTCATGTGCTATTAGCCATCTGTAAGTGCAGGTGAATCAGACTACAGTGGGGTTCCTATGGGTTCCAGGTCTCGACAGCTTATCAGCTCTCAGTATCTCAGCTATCTCAGCTGTCAGAATGGGGATCTATCTACCAAAGCCAGATGTTGCAGCATATGGGGGATTGCTACATGGCCTTTTAACTTGTGTTGAATCGTGAGTCACAGAGAGATCCTAAACAATAGGGAATTGCAAGACACACAAGGTGAGGTATGTCTGGTTTGTATTGCCAGGAGGCTGCGTGGACAGAAGAGGCGATCAACGACAGGTTGACACGGTGGATCGATGGAGACTAAGCAGTGATGAGGGCATCCAGACAGCAAGGTGCATCATCGTTCTTCTGCTGCCTGCATCAATCATCCACCTTCTCCCGACAATATTCCTCCCCGTGCTACTTCTGGTGCTTCTTGCTCTTCCAAGGTTTAGGTTTAGGTTTAGGCGATTAGATTTAGGTGTATTGTTATCACATGTACTGAGGTACAGTGAAAAGCTTTGTTTGGTGTGCTATCCAAACAAATCAGAAAATACTAAGCATAAATACAATCAAGTCTATAATGGCCCTGTCCCACTGTACGAGTTCATTCAAGTGCTCTCCCAAGTTAAAAAAAATATCAAACTCGTGGTAAGCACGTAGAATGAACGTAGCGGGTGCATCGGAGCTCGGGGGCGTCTCTTAGCAGCACGTAACCCTAACAGCAGGTACTCGGGAAACGCGGTAAACTCGGGAAGATTCTTGAAGATTTTTCAACATGTTGAAAAATGTCCCACGAGAGCCCCAAGTGCTGACGAGCGGCCATTACTGTAACTCTCCGAGTTTGAATCAGGGCAAACTCGGGAGAACTCTTTGAATCAACTCATACAGTGGGACAGGGCTTTAACACAAGTACAATAGGTAGAACACAGTGGAAGATACACAGTTGATAATATAGTATTGTAGTGATCCAGTTTCATAGATAAAGTCCAATGTCTGCAGTGGGGGGGGGGGGGGGGGGGGGGGGAGATGAATTGAACAGTAACCTTGCTTATGAAAGGACTGTTCATAGGCCTGATAACAGAGGGAAAGAAACTGTTGCTGAGTCTGGTGGTGCGCACTTTCAAGCTTCTGTATCTTCTGCTCGGCAGGAGCAGGGAGAAGAAGGAATGACTGGAGTGTCACATGTCTATGATTATGTGTGCTGCTTTTCTGATTCAGTTAAAAGTGTAGATAGAGTCACCGGTGAGTATTCTGGTCTGTGTGATGAACTGGGCTACATCCACAACTCTGCATTTTCATGTGGCCTTGTGCAAAGCTGTTCCCAAACCAAGCTGCGATGCAACTCAACTCTAGGCTTTCAAAGTGGTTTTATCATTGTCAGCAACACCTCTGCTGTGAAGAGCAGCGGAAGTAGACTGTTGCACATTAATCAGCACCTTCAAATCTGCCTGTGTTGTTGGTGAACCTGCAGTATATTGATGAACTACCCGACCTCTGTCACAGATGCACAGACAGACTCACACATGCACATGCAACACACATGCACATGCACACACACATGCACAGACAAATACACATACAAGCACAGGCACATACACAGGCAGACGCACACACACACACACGTGCACACAGATAAACACACGTGCACACAGGCCCATGCATACATATAGATTTTGGTCCAGGGTTTTATCGTGATGTCACATACTTGTACATGAACACCCACTTTACAAAATTGTTCTCGACTTCAAAAACCACTCTCCCTTTTGATCCCTACATTCCATGCGGTGTAAAACATGGTAAAACAGGAAGATGGTGAATGATAACAGAATATTCATTCTAATCTCTTTGAATCACTTCACAAATGTGATTTATTCCATTTTGACCTTTATTAATCACTGCTGTACTAAAGCTATATTGGGCTTTTTAACTATTATTGCCCTCTCAACTTCTTCCAACTGTTTTATTTCTTCAGGAATGTATCTGCCTTGGATCACTTTAAGGTGGGCTATAATGCAGACATCCGGAAGTTGCTTTAACTCATCATGCACTGCTTCTCCAGGGGACTCAGTTGCTCAGAGAGTGGAGATTTTTAGTCTGTCATTAGACCAAGTGGGACCCGTTGGGTCCCGTTCCCCCTCAACGCACGGTTGCGGGGGTGCGGGGGTGCGGGGGTGCGGGTGGGGGGGGGGGGGGGAGGCCTGTGGCGTCACACACACACTAACCACCCCCACACACACACACTAACCACCCCCCTTGATATTATATTAATATTATGAATTCGCTCCTTTTACCCCATTCCCCACCCTAGCCACTAACGCATAGCCCCCCACTCGCAGGCACAGCTAGAGAAGGAAAGGGAGGGGGGCGGGGGGCAGGGGGCAGAGGGCAGAGAGAGAGGGTAGAGCCCAGAGGCAGGGACAGAGGGCAGAGGACAGAGGGCAGAGACAGAGGGCAGGGGGCAGGGGGCAGGGGGCAGAGGCAGAGACAGAGGGCAGAGACAGAGGGCAGCAGGCAGGCGCAGATGGCAGAGGGCAGGGGGCAGAGGGCAGAGGCAGAGGGCAAAGGCAGACCCATTGTGACGTCATCAGCGAAAGACAGTCATTTTTAAATTCTAAGATTTGTCAGATTTTTGAACATTTTCATTAATAACTCGAGAAATAAAGCATGACATTTTCAGATAAGGCGAATTTGGTCTCCACGGGAAAAATGTCTACTGGAATATATTAAAATGTTACCGTTACTGCGTCGTTTTTTCAAGAAGATGTGATTGTACACACACAAATCCACATACAAGATGAGAGTTTTATAATTATAGAGATAGAACATAGAACAGTACATCACAGGAACAGATCCTTCAGCCCACAATATCCATGCTAATCATGGCGCAAGATAAAATCATCTCTTCTGCCTGCTCAATCAGCTTGTTCCGTCAACTTTCTCAATCAGACTTCTCACTGAAAATGGGTTTGGTAACTTATAAGAGTGTGTCCTGTGCCTTTGAACAAACTAGTATGTATGGAAATGTGATCGGTGAGAATGGACTGTTGTGGGGTGATGGCTCATTCGATGAAGGTAGAGTGGTGAATGTTGTATATATGGATTTTAGTAAGGGTTTTGATAAGGTTCCTTGCGGTAGGCTGAGCAGAGGATTAAGATGTGATAGAAGAAACATCAAGTCTGGTATTCAGGTATTTTGAGGAAAGCCCAAAGTCCCTCGAGTGATAGCTGTGGCCTTCAGGGAGCTACATCCCTTTGCTGATTCATAGAAAATAAAACAGAGATGTCCAGCACGGGAGCAAGCTCTTCGGCCCACAATGTCCGTGCCAAACATGATGACAATTTAAACTACTCTCCTCTGCGTGCCATGATCCATCTTGCTCCATTTCCTGCACATCCATGTACCTATCTAAAAGCACCTTAAATGCCACTATGGTATCTGCCTCCACCACCACCCATGGCCAAGCGTTCAATTCAGTTTAGTTTATTATCACATGTAACGAGCTATAGTGAAAAGCTTTTGTTGCATGCTAACCAGCCAGCAGAAAGACATACATGATTATAATCCAGCCATTAGCTGTGTACAGATACATGCTAAGGGAATAACATTTAATACAAGGTAAGGCCAGTAAAGTCCGATTAAAGATTGTCCGAGCATCCCCGATGATGTAGATAGTAGTTCAGGACTGCTCTCTGGTTGCGTTTACCTGATGACAGATGGGAAGAAACTGTCCCTGAATCTGGAGGTGTGCATTTTCACACTTCTATTTTGCCTGATGGGAGAGGGGAGAAGAGGGAGTGGCTAGGGTGCGACTCATCTTTGATTATGCTGCTGGTCTTGCCGAGGAAGGGAGGTTGGTTTGTGTGATGATCTGGAGCTGTTCCCAAACCAAGCTGTGATGCATCCCAGTGTTCCAGCACCTACCACTCACTGTAAAAAACGTTGCCTGTACGTTCCCTGAAGTTTGGGGGGGGGGGGGGGGGGGGGGTGGGGGGGGGGCGGGCGGGTGAGGAGCTGCAGTGATGGTTCCTAAGGGTCTTGCTATTCTTTATCATGGTCCCCCAGGTTATTTTAAACCCTAACATTCTAAGACATTAAGAACTGTTACATTAAAAAAAAAAAAGGATAGGTTTAGAGGGAGCCAAACGCAGGGCGGTGGGACGTGTAGATTGGGCATGTTGGTCGGTGTGGGCAAGTTGGGCCGAAGGACCTGTTTCCAGATTCTTCATTTCTGATTCTTAATACCTGATTCTTAATTTCAATAAAAAGTTTAATCACACAAGAAAATCATGGTTTTACTCTGAGTACCACAAGCCTCAGATTTTCTATCCAGGAACTAGTGCCTGGGTTTACCCAATGGCCAATGGAATACTAAGTCATAATGGCTCTCTGAAAGTTCCCCCGTTCTCTCCCCTCACAATCATCACTATTTCACCAAATTCCTCTGGATATCAACTGTGCTCCAAGGAACGTCTTTCCCAATCCCCTCCTCAGTCACCTGAATCCACTCCAACATATTTCTAGTCTAATCTTCTACCCAATGCCCCAAAGGTAATTGTGGACATCTTCCCAATGATGGTAGTTAAGTCTTGAGCTTCTGATCCTGCCTGACCGGTACATTGATGCTTGACCTCTTTAACCTGTCCTGTGGCTCAAACTCAGACCTGACATGCATCTGCTTTATTTTGCTGTGTCCCAAAGGAAAGACCTTACACAGAGGCCTTCTCTGTAAAATCCGGTGACACAAGGAATCCAAGACATTATAGTGTAGGAAGGAACTGCAGATGCTGGTTTAAACCAGATAGAAACAAAAAGCTGGAGTAACTGAGTGGGATAATCAGCATCTCTGGAGAGAAGGAATGGGTGACATTTCTGGTTGAGACCCTTCTTGATGACATTATAGTGTTTAATGTCTTGGATTCCTTGTGTTACAGGATATTACAGTCCAGTGCTTGGACTTCTTGAAATATGTCCATCGGCCTGCATTGTGTTCCCCATCTAAAGCTTCTTTCCAGGTGTCGGTGGATTTCTAAGCTGATTTCACTAAATCTTTAGTATGGTACGTTGGGAGTCAAGTCAAGTCAAGTCACATTTATTTATATAGCACATTTAAAAAACAACTCTCGTTGGCCAAAGTGCTTTACATTTGTTATAAGAATAGCACAACAAAACAGACTACATACATATATACATGTAGCCCTCACTCAGAGGACGTCAGTAAAGGCTTGGGAGTATAGATGTCTTTAGTCTTGACTTAAAGGAGTCGATGTCGGGGGCAGTTCTGATGGGAAGGGGGATGCTGTTCCACAGTCTAGGGGCTGCAACCGCAAAGGTGCAGTCGCCCCTGAACTTATGCCTAGACCGTGGGATATTCAGCAACCCCAAGTCGGCCGATCTGAGGGGCCTGGAGGTGGAGTGGTGGGTGAGAAGACTTTTTATGTAGGTGGGGGCAAGCCCATTGAGGGCTTTGTAGACATGGAGGAGAATCTTGATGTTTATACGGAACCACACAGGGAGCCAGTGGAGAGAGGCCAGGATCAGGGTGATGTGGTCCCTTTTTCGGGTGCCCGTCAGGAGTCTCGCTGCGGCGTTTTGGACCAGTTGCAGGCGGGACAGGGAAGATTGGCTGATGCCAGTGTAAAGAGAGTTGCAGTAATCTAGGCGGGAGGAGATGAATGTGTGGATGATCTTTTCCAGGTCATCAAACTGGAGGATTTTTTTTATTTTAGCTATCGTCCGAAGCTGAAAGAAGCTAGCTTTTACCACAGCATTGACTTGTTTGTCAAATTTCAGTGCTGAGGAAGGAACTGCAGATGCTGGTTTAAACCGAAGATAGACACAAAAAGCTGCAGTAAGTCAACGGGACAGGCAGCACCTCTGGAGAGAAGGAATGGGTGACGTTTCAGTTCGAGAAATAGGCGATGTTTCGGCCCGAAACGTCGCCTATTTCCTTCGCTCCATAGATGCTGCTGCACCCGCTGAGTTTCTCCAGCAATTTTGTGTACCTTCGATCTTCCAGCATCTGCAGTTCCTTTTTGAACACGAGTTATTCCAGTAGTTTGTCTATCTTCACTAAATCTTTAGAAAGTTTCATCAAACATGCCACTAGGGGGCACACTGATACAATGGAATGGGTTTTTCTGCTTTATAGATTTCATTAACACATAGATTTACAATTCTACAGGGCACCAGAAAACAACCTTCCAACCACTTCGAATGTTTTATCTTTTTTAATCTCAGTAAATTAGTAGATTCAACTGCATTACTTAAAGTAAATCTTTAAAGATTGCCCAATCCTCAATTAAAGAAGCACAGTGGCACAGCTGGTTGCCTCACAGTATCAGAGACGCGGGTTTAACCCTGATCTCAGTTGCTATCTGTGTGGAGTATGCATGTTGTCCCTATGACTGGGTGAGTTTCTTCCAAATGATCCGGTTTCCTCCCACACTCCAAAGACATGCAGGTTTGTAGATTAATTGGTCTTTGTAAAATTGCCCCTAGTTTGTCGGGAGAGGATGAGAAAGTGGGATAACATAGAACTAGTTTGAACGGATGATCAATGATCGTCGTGGACTCAGTGGTTCGAAGGGCCTGTTCGATGTTGTATCTCTAAACAAAAATTAGTTGTTAGTTTATGAAATTTATTAGCATTATTTAATAGTAACGTATGGTACGTTAAGTCTTTTGGTCAAGTATGATCATTCGTAAAAATTTCAAGGAATTGTCGAACAGTGTTGAATGAAACAAATGGCCACGTTTGACATTATCCTGGAAGTAGCCGAGTCTGGAGGCCCTGCGGGTCAGATCCCACGACCGGCATAGTCGGTGGAACCCATGGCCTATGTCACGAGACCAGAGGCCCCACGGGCCGGTGCCCGTTGCTGACGGAGCATGGGTCGATGGAGCGCATGGCCGAGGTCGGAGCCCGCACGCCACAGGTCGACGGAGCCATGAGGCTGGGGCCTGTGTCGGCTCCACTGAGGACCCAGCAGTAATAATGGAGAGGTCGTTGTGGCGGTCGATTGGTGCGCTGGCCGACGGACGAGGACGGACCATGTGGAGTGAGGGCGCCACTGCCAAGGGAAGGAATGAAGGAGGACCCGGCATGGCTGGTCCGCCATGAGGGAGGGGGAAGAGCAACGGGGACCCGGCTTGGGGAACTGCCGTGAAGAACATTGGACAATAGGGACCCAGTGTGGGATGATCGCTGTGGGGGAGGGGGGGAAGAACAAAGGGGGAACTGGCACGGGGGGGGGGGGGGGAGATTTGTAACTTTATATGCCCCTTGTGAGCGGCTATTTCCATACCTTGGCTAAGTTATGCAAGCAAAGAATTTCACTGTGACTTGTCACATGTGACTATGCAGTTAAGTATTTAGTAGTAAATTATCAATTTGTATGTGGGCAGCACAGTGGTGCAGCAAGTAGGGCTTCTCACTCACAGTGCAAGAGACCTGAATTCAATCTTGACCTTGGGTGCTCACTGTGTTGAGTTTGCATGTTTCCCCTGTGACTTTATGTTTTCTCCCAGTGCTCCGATTTCCTCCCACTTCCTAAAGACATATCGGTTTGTAGGTTAATTGGCTTCTGTAAACTACTTCTCATGTATAGGGAATGGATGCAAACATAGGATAACAAAGAAATAGTGTGAACGGGTGATCTATGGTTGGTATGGACACAGTGGGCTGGAGGGTCTATTTCCATCAGTGGAGTTTTGTAAAGGTCGGGAACCCTGTACCAGACAGTCAGCGACACACTATACAATTGCATATTAGAAAGTGTATCAAACTAATCTGCTGTGATCACTGTCTGTATCCACATGCTGTAGATTGTTTTCAAATGAATATTACACTGAATAAACTCAGCGGATGCAGCAGCATCTATGGAGTGAAGGAAATAGGCAACGTCTATTATAGGAAACAGTCTGAAGAAGGGTTTCGGCCCGAAACGTTGCCTATTTCCTTCGCTCCATAGATGCTGCTGCACCCGCTGAGTTTCTCCAGCTTTTTTGTGTACCTTCGATTTTCCAGCATCTGCAGTTCCTGCTTAAACACTTATTACAAGTTCAAGTTCAAGTTCAAGTGAGTTTATTGACATGTGGTGGGATGTAGACCGTGGTCAGGATAATGGAGGTGAATTCCCTTGGGAGGTAGAAGGGACGGCACTTCACCACCAGATGTTCGTGGTGTGGAGAGCAGGAGTTGGACAGGACTGCCACGTCTGAGCACCACGCAGAGTTGACCATGAGGCAGACGCCCCCTCCTCTCCCTTTTCCATATGCCAGGGTACGGTCCATACGGTGGATGGAGAACCCTTCAGGCTGGACCGCTGAGTCTGGGGAGCTGGGGGTGAGCCATGTCTCTGTGAAACATTCCCTCAGCTCCCTTTGATAAAGCAGCCTTGCCCTTAAGTCCTCCACTTTGTTTTCAATGGACTGTACGTTGGCCAGTAGGATAGTAGGGAGAGGGGGCCGAAGTCCCCTGCGCTTCATTCTGACCTGAAGTCCTGCCCGTTGGCCATGTTTCCGGACACAATGGAGGCCGGAATGAATACACTGACTAATCCAACACAATGTTCCTGCTTAAATATAAAAATATTTTGTAATATCCTTCAAGGTAGGACTTGCCAATGTATCTTCATTAATTCTGAGATGGAGTTGTAACTGGAAAATATATTTTTTACACTTTGTCACTGATATAACTTAATATTTGTAGAATGGGCTTCGAAACAGCCGTGTGAATAAACAACTTTACTTGTGCTTCAGTTTCACACAGTTCACAAGGTTTCTTCAAATTCTTACCTTGAAGTATATTACAGTTGCCAACATACACTCTGCCTCAATATAAATTCATTGTTAATATTCCTCGGATCTGTATAAAGTAACTAGGTTGACTACTTTTGTGTGGCACTGAGATGAGTTGCAAAGTTTAATTTCAAAGGTGATCACTAGTTTCTGTAAACACGATTTGTACCTTGAACTGACTATGGCACTGTGGACAAGAGACATTCATTTGGTCGCATAATTTATAGTAGAGTTGCTGCTTTTGCGAGAGCTATGGTTCTTGTACTTTTGTTTTGCCTCAGCAGCTCCAATATGGAGGTGGAATGGGTAGGATCCACCCACGTCTCTGGGTCAATATGACTGGATGGCATCCCTGGCCGGGTGCTTAGGGCATGTGCTGGACAACTATCCCAAGTCTTTACCGACATTTTCAATCACTCACTGGCCCAGGGTGTTGTCCCCACTTGCCTCAAGACATCAACCATCGTGCCAGTGCCCAAACAGTCAGCCACAGGGAGCCTCAACGATTTCCGCCCAGTGGCACTCACCCCTGTCATTGCTAAGTGCTTTGAGCGGCTGATCTTGGCTCACCTCAAAGCCAGCCTCCCCCCCACACTGGACCCCCATCAGTTTGCCTACCGGGCCAACAGGTCTACAGAGGACGCCATATCGGCGGCCCTACACTCTGCCCTGACCCACCTGGACAACAACAACTCCTACATCAGGTTGCTGTTCATTGATTTCAGCTCCGCTTTCAACACTGTCATCCCCGCCAGCTTGATCACCAAACTCAGCGGGCTTGGCATCTCCACCTCCCTCTGCAACTGGACACTGGATTTCCTCACCAACAGACCGCAGTCTGTTAGGGTCAACAACCTCAACTCCACCACTATAACACTGAACACCGGCGTGCCACAGGGCTGTGTGCTCAGCCCTCTCCTCTACTCCCTCTTCACCCACGACTGCATCCCTAAGTACGGATCCAACGCCATCATTAAGTTTGCTGACGACACCACGGTGGTAGGACTGATCAGTGACAACGATGAGTCAGCCTACCGAGAGGAGGTCCAGCACCTGACAACCTGGTGTGCCAATAATAACCTCGTCCTCAACTCCAAAAAGACGAAGGAACTTATTGTCGACTTCAGGAAGGTCAGAGGGGGCAGACATACCCCCATCCACATAAACGGGACTGAGGTGGAGCGCGTCTCCAGCTACAAATTCCTCGGGGTACACATCTCGGAGGATTTGTCCTGGTCCCTCAACACCTCCAAGCTGATCAAAAAGGCACAGCAGCGCCTTTACTTCCTGAGGAGGCTCAAGAAAGCCCACCTGTCCCCCCCAGATCCTGACCAACTTCTACAGGTGTACAATCGAGAGCATCCTGACCGCCTGCTTCACGGTATGGTACAGCAGCTGCACTGTTGCGGACAGGAAGGCACTACAATGGGTGGTGAAAACCGCGCAGCACATCGTCGGCGCCCCGCTCCATGCGATGGATGCCCTCCACCGAAAACAGTGTCTGAAACGAGCTGGGAAGATCATTAAAGACCCCTCCCACCCCAATCATGGACTGTTTGCCCTCCTCCCATCAGGGAGGCGGTACAGGAGCCTCAGGTCTCGTACCAGTAGGATGAGGAACAGCTTCTACAATCATACCGTCGCATTGCTGAACTCGGAGTCCCGCCGATAGATTCCTCCGGTCCCTCCGTCCCCATTGTTTAATTATTCTGCATTTTTTATTGTTCTGTATCCTCTTTTTAAAAAAAAATTCTATATTGCACTACTACGGACTGACGCAAAACTGCATTTCGTTGTACCCATACTCAGTATTTGTGCAATGACATTAAAGTTGAATTGAATTGAATTGAATATTGAGATGCATTCGATGTTCAAGGAAGGAGATAGAAACTAAGAATGCTTGGGCATTATTATCTGCAGAGTTGGGAGATGGAGCAGGTTGACGATGGTCTTGGCTGGTGTCATGGTGGGATGCTCTGATGACTACTTAGGTGTATTCATTGTCACTGGCTCTAGTGCTCTTAGAGCATGACCATAGTGTTATCCCATTAACTCAACATCGTGGCAGCGATGGACATGATGGGGGAGGTAACAGTTGATGAGGGGCTTTCAAAAAATCATGAAGGCAAGGGACAGTTAATGGGGATGATCAGATATATCTGCTGACATTGTGCAAAGCTAGAGAAGAACTTGTGGGAGCCCTGGCTGAGATATATGAATCATTTTAGGTGAGGTGCTGGATGATTAGAGGGTGGCTAATGTTGTCCCTCTATTTAAGAGAGGCTGCAATAAAAATCCTGGCGACCAGTGAGCCCTTCATCTGTGGTAGAAATGTTAATAAATAGAATAGAGAGGATTCTGAGGGATTTAGAAAAACAGAAACATAGAAAATAGGTGCAGGAGTAGGCCCATTCGGACCTTCGAGACAGCACCACCATTCAATATGATCATGGCTGATCATCCAAAATCAGTACCCCGTTCCTGCTTTCTCCCCATATCCCTTGATTCCATTAGCCCTAAGAGCTATATCTAACTCTCTCTTGAAAACATCCAGTGCATTGGCCTCCACTGCCTTCTGTGGCAGAGAATTCCACAGATTCACAACTCTTTTTGTGAATAAGTTTTTCCTCATAACAGTGTGAAATGACCTACCCCTTACTCTTAAATTATTCTAGCTTAGGTGGGGCATCTTGGTGTCTTGGTGAGCATAGATGGGTTGGGTCATAGGACCTGTTTCCATGCCGTATGACTCTATGGCTGGGTACATTCATACAGCTCTTCTATCTCGGATGGCAACCTTGGCATCAAGATTGATTCCATTTACAGACAGCAATTGAGGACAGATTAGCAAGTGACATGAAATAGTTCAAGTGTGAAATGTGAAAATATTCTCTTGAGTCAGACTCAAAATACTCTTGAAAGATTTGACAAAAAGGCACGTTTCAGCTATGCATTCAAGGTTTAGCTTAGTTTAGAGATAACGCACAGAAACAGAGCCTTAGGCCCACCGAGTCCACGCCGACCTGTGATCCCCACACATGAACACTATCCTACACACTGGGGACAATTAACATTTACATCAAGCCAATTACCATGTAGTTCTTTGGAAGAAAACTGAACATCTCGGAGAAAACCCACGCAGTCACGGGGAGATTGTACAAACACCGTACAGACAGCACCCGTAGTCAGGCTCAAACCCGGGTCTCCGGTGCCGCAAGCGCTGTAAGGCAGCAACTCTACCGCTGCGCCACCGTACAATGAAATTATTGAACCAGGTATATGCTCGTATTCTTACCTTTCTCTCCAGGCACCAAACGCAGTTTTCAGTGAGAAATATAATTCAAAAGGCTGCACTTTACTTCAAAGCTACCCATCACATTACTCATATACAGGATTCATGTGTGTGACTGCTGCTACTGTATGTTCAAATAAACAGACTTACTAAATATGTGTTTAAGAAGGAACTGCAGATGCTGGAAAATCGAAGGTACACAAAAATGCTGGAGAAACTCTGCGGGTGCAGCAGCATCTATGGAGCGAAGGAAATAGGCAACGTTTCGGGCCGAAACCCTTCTTCAGACTGGGCAACTTACTAAATAATTGTCCAATAATCTGCAGAAATCATTGGTATTGAAATGCTGTCGCACATTTCTGAAAAAGTGGTGTCGCTTATTGTTAAAATTTTGTGTTCCAAAATGTATTCTCTTGGTTTTGATGCATAAAAGCTGCAGCAATTACGTGCTGGTGGTGATAAATACTCTTTTGGTTTTAGTGTTATTTCTCCGTTGATGTAGACGGCAATCTCTGGTATGCTCAGAAAATAGCTCCTCTTACTTCCAATCACTTTATAAAATGCCGGTGACAACCTTCAGCAGCATTGTGAGAGTTGCGCTCCACAAAGTTCTTGCAGAGCCTGACACTGTACACCTGAGAGTCCCAACCTTCTACCCAGTCGAGCATCTTCATTCAGGATGGTTAATAGCTGTGGGAAGTTTTAAGAACCCGAGTCCCAGGTTCCCGAAAGTAGGGCAGGGCACAAGAGGGATGGGCTTTTGAGATAAAAGGCAACTGTTTGGTTAGGTTTGATGATTTCAGTGTGATTTTTTTTTAGTGTCTCTTCATTATGCCACAGGCTTATTTTAATATGTGGTGGCAGAGAGGATTTTCTGAAATTAATAGCATGATTGCCTTGCTATTTTTTTAATTGTAAGCTCACACAGTGGAACGAGCTGCCAAAGGAGGCAGTTGAGGCTGGTACCACCACATTTAAAAGACATTTGGACAGGTACGTGGATAGGAAAGGTTGCGAGGAACATGGGCTAAACACAGGCAAGTGGGAACTACTGTAGATGGGGCAACTTGGTCAGCATCGGCAAGTTGGGCAAAAGGGCCTGTTTCCATGATGCATGACTATGACTCTGAGCTACAATATCAGCTATTACTAATAGATGTGGATAATAAAAACTGGGATAAGTGATAAGTGCAGTGTGGGTGGTCAGGGAGCTGCACCTAAAAACGAAGACATTTCCACCACCTGTCATCCCAAGGGTTCCCAACCTGGGGTAATTTTACCCAAAGGGGGTTAATTTCGCCTATCCAGGGGGTAAATTTGTTGATTCTGGATACGTACATATTTTTTCTCATTGACCGACTGTGTTTGGTTCTTGCATCTGTTGGTTCAGTTCATCATTAGTTGTTCATAAATAAGTGAAATAACATTGTTATGTGCTATTAAAGTTGCCAATGGCAAACGGGACGAAAAAGGTTGGGAATCCTTGCTTTAACCCACAACATCTGCTTCAGGCTTGGATGCCTGCTGGAATTGGCTGAGGACCTCATTAACTTGGTACGTGGAAGTCCCGTTATACCAGTAGCATCCTGGCCACCTTATAAATGAAGTTTCCAGATGACAGGAGGTCATCAATTACCAGGTGAAGGTGGACAACCTTTTTTTTTCTCTTCCCGAACCAGGAGAGCAGGCGTGCTGGCCTATGACGCAGAAAGTTGAGGCAACTCCAGCTCCAATGCTCTCCCCACCAAAACTCACTCCCTGCCACTTAACTGCAAAATGATCTTCAGTGGCTTAGTTTAGTTTAGAGACACAGCCGCTCGGCTCACCGAGTCCGTGATGACCAGCGATCCCCATACATTAACACTATTCTACACACACAATTTTTTTTACCAAGCCAATAAACCTACAAACCTGTACATCTTTGGAGTGTGGGAGGAAACTGGAGCTCCTGGAGAAAACCCACGCAGGTCGCAGGGAGAATGTACAAACTCCGTACAGACAAGCACCCATAGTCAGGATCGAACCCGGGTCTCTTGCGCTGTAAGGCAGCAACTCTACCGTGGTGCCACTGTGCTTCTTTGCCTGCTCTGCATTGGAAGTGCATCAAGTCCTTATGGTTCAAATCATGAACAGCCTCCTGCTGAGGCTGGTGGGTGGCGATTAACTCACTGATCAGAGCAGTTACCTGAGAAACCTGCTTCAAGTTAACATTTGCAGCTCCTAGATTTCTTGCCCCCTTGATATTTCTTCTTAATAGGTTCCCCAGCTGCCCAATTTTGATTTGACATTTGAGCTATTTGCAAGTACAACATATATTTTACTCAGGTGATCAAATTGTGA
This sequence comes from Amblyraja radiata, assembly GCF_010909765.2. NCBI lineage: Eukaryota > Metazoa > Chordata > Chondrichthyes > Rajiformes > Rajidae > Amblyraja > Amblyraja radiata. The sequence continues at coordinate 16,750,172 of NC_045958.1, forward strand.
TGGATGCAAGACATCTCCAGAAATGAAGAAACTTCCAAGTGTTTTGTCTGCTATTTCCTGCATGTTGAAGAGAGGGTAACATCAACTTATTTATGAAGTAACTCAGCTGATCTGAATCAAGTTATACTGGCAGTGGTCTGCAGCTTTTAAATCTACGAGTTGTAATTTGGTTTTGCATGTTGTTATATTCTTATCAAATAGTCATTGTCATGTTTACTTCTTCTATCAATCAACATTTTAATTCACAAATGTTAACATTATTGTGGCAATTACATTAATTGGTTTGTAATGTTCTCATGGTGTATGTATTGCGCAAATCCATAGTCATAGAAACATAGAAACATAGAAACATAGAAAATAGGTGCAGGAGTAGGCCATTCGACCCTTCGAGCCAGCACTGCCATCCAATATGATCATTGCCGATCATCCAAAATCAGTACCCCATTCCTGCTTTCTCCCCATATCCCTTGATTCCATTTGCCCTGTGAGCAATATCTAAAGGGCCTGTCCCACGAGCATGCGACCTGCTTGCGGCAAGCGCGACCAAACCGGAAGCGGGGGCCGCGCGGAGTCGAGCGAACCCCGTACAGGGCCTGTCCCACCAGCATGCGCCTGCATGCGGTGAGTGCGACCAAACCGGAAGCAGGGGCCGCGCGGAGTCGAGCGAACCCCGTACAGGGCCTGTCCCACCAGCATGCGCCTGCATGCGGTGAGTGCGACCAAACCGGAAGCGGGGGCCGCGCGGAGGTCGAGTGACTGACGTGAAGTTCGAGTGAAGTCCGCGGGAAGTTCGTGCGTGACGTACAGCATCAAGACGCTGCGTACGGCGTCAAGACGCTGAGTATGGCGTCAAGATGCTGCGCACGCCCGTCGAGGCGGTGCGTACAGCGTCGAGGTGGCTGCGGGCCGGCAGGCCGTTGCGGTGCAGAAATTTTGGACACGGTCAGTTTTTCGGAGCCCCGCGCGATGTCGGGACCAGCTCCGCACAACTCCATACGGCTCCGGCGATTGAAGTTGGACCGGCCCCGCGAGGCCGTACGGTTCAAGCGACCACGTTAGGTTGCGCTTGCCACATGGAGTCGCATGCTCGTAGGACAGGCCCTTTACTCTCTTGAATACATCCAGTGAATTGGTCTCCACTGCCTACTGTGGCAGAGAATTCCACAGATTCACAACTCTCTGGGTGAAAAAGTCCTTTAAATGAGTGCTATTCTGGTCTCATCGATTTTGAAATGACAAATGGGATTATATTAAAGTTTTACAAACTTATTTTAGTTGAAGGAATGACATAAATTGACCTATCAGTAAGCTTGTAAAGTTGTTAAAATATTTTACCGAAGAAATGTTGTCATCCAAAACTTCAGTTTTAAATTAGCAAGCTGTTATTTGTCTGAGAATTCACATCAACAATAGTGCAGCCAGTGATGTCATGGAGTAATGGAAGCCTAATGAAGCAGTGTGGAAATTAAAGATATAATCATTATGAAAGGGAGGAAGTATACATTATTGAACATCATAATCACCAAACATTTCTGTGTGATGAATTTGCAAAAGGAATTATCTCTGGGATGCAGTTCTTCCTTCCTTTCTACTAAAAGTGGTTTATAACCATAAGTAATTCTTATTTTTACACACAATAATATTATAAACCCGAGCTTTATCTGCAGTGGGTCATGACCCTCCTGTCCCTTCTCAATGAATGCATTGTATGAGCTGAGAAAGAATTATATTGCATATAATGTTATTACTGTTTCTTGCTGATATTATTGAATAAAACTTATTGAACCAGAAAATCAATCATATGGTGCAGGTTTTTATGCATTACATGATTGGACAGTAGTGTAAAATTGATTGCAAACTGTGATTGGGAGTCCCAAGTGCACACACTTCACAATGTGAAATGGGAAACTTGGGCATCCACGTACTCTAACAAAGAGAAACAGCTGGGCATGCAGTGGTGATTGCTGTCAATGTGCAATGCATGTTTGATGTTGACGACCGAACATTAAACTGCACGCACTCAGTGAAGAAACAATGTTCAGCATAGGGGACACAAGTATTGTTCGAGAAGTAGCTGCAAGTCAGCATCTGGAAGTGAGTGAGGAACCCAGGAACAATACAATACAATACAATACTGTTTTATTCGTCACATTGCACATAAAGTGCAAGTGAAATGAATTTGTCAGCAGCGGTACAATGATAAAGAACACACAATAAACAATAAAAATTTAACACAAACATCCACCACAGCATTCATCACTGTGGTGGAAGGCACAAAAATTGGCCAGTCCTCCTCCATTTTCCCCCGTGGTCGGGACCTCAACCCTCTGCGGCCATCGCTGCGGGCGTCCAGATGGTAAAAGGACAAGGTAAAAGTCAAGGTAAGTCCAGAATCGGCTCTTCCCCACCGGAGACCGCGGCTTCAGGCTGGTGTAGGCCGCAGGCCGGCGGTCGAAGATTTAAAGTTTGCGCCGCAGCCAGAAGCACTGCAGACTGCAGGGCCGACAGATGAAGCTCCCCTCCAGGGGTCCCCGGCGAGGGATCCCCGCTCCTGATGGTAAGTCGCCACCGCGCCCGCGGTAGAAGTTGGCCGCGGACTGGCGGTGGAAGCTTCTTCTACTCCCCGGGTCCCTAACGTGAGATCCCGGGCTGCAGACGCCGCGCCAGCTGGAGCTCATGCTGCCGGCTGCTGCGGGCCTGCGAAACGGAGCGCTCCCCTCCGGCGAGCCCCAGCGAGTGCTCGCCCGCTACATGCCGAGCGTCCACGCTGCACCCGCCATTGAAGCTCCGGGCGCGTCTCCGGGAAAGGCCGCGCCAATCCTCGTTGTTAGGCCACGGGTGAGGCGACCTGGAAATAGTTGCCTCTCCGTGGAGGAGGCCACCAAAGCGGTTTCCCCCTCACCCCCCCACACCACCCCCCACACAAAATGCACAGAGGAACATTAAAAACATACATTAAACATACTAAAAAAACAAAAAAAGTAGAAAAAACGGACACGCTGCTGACATAAGATTCATTAGGAAAATGACACCGAGCATAGTTGGAGTGGTGGGCTGCCAAGTCCTTTGCTGGTGACAGCCTTTATCTCAGGATCTTAAAATTATTGGGCAGTTCAAGCTTTGGTTTTGATTTTCCAGTGTTCCCGAGACTGGAAAATAGAAAATATAACTTCTTTGTTCAAAAAGGAAAGGTTACGGGAAGCAGGCTTTACACTCGTCAAAGAGAAAATGTTGGAAGATGCTATTAAACTTGTCATGGCAGCAAACTGAGAAAATAAATGAGGTATTCAAGCAAAGTCAACGTGGTGTTTTGAAAAAGAAATCATATTTGACCAATTTATTGGAAATGACATGTGTTGTAATGGAAGGAACTGGGGATAAAGAGGAACTAGTGGATGTACTAAGATTTCCAGAAGGCTTTTGATGACCAAAGGTTATTACAGAAATCTCACAGTGTAAGAGGTAATATATCAGCACGGAGAGAAGATTGGTTGGCTCACAGGAAACAAAGAATAGGCAGAAATTGATCATTTTCCCCCTCAATGTAATAAGTGGCGTGCCACAGGGATCATACTGGAGCCTCAGACAAATAACATTGGTGTATTATCTACAGTACTGATCCCCTTATGAAGGGAAGGATATTACTGCATTAGAAGCAGTTCGGAGATGGTTGTCTAGGCAGATAGCAGAATGAGTGGGTTACCTTATGGGAAGAGATTATTCAGGGCAAGGTTATATAAGAGTGAGTGGAAAATTAATTAAAATAAATGAAATGCTGGAGGGTCTTGTGGATGTGGAGCCAATGTTTCCTCTTGTGAGAGGGTCTGGAACTCGTATCATTGTTTAAAAATGAAGCATTGCCCATTTTAGACAGAGATTAGTTTTTTTTCTTTGAGGGTCATGCTTTAGAACTCTATTCCTCAAAAGGCATTGGAAGGTAAATCTTTGAATATTTTGTAGGGCACAGGTAGATGGAGACTTAATAAGTAAGGAGATGAAAATTACCACAGATTGACAAGAATGTGGAATTGAGGTTACAGTTAGGTCAGGTGTAATCTTGCATCGCTAAGACACCTATTCCTTCTCGTATTCTTATGTTTGTATGAAGCGCGCTTTCCTGTTGAATGCTATTGCCCAAGATACATTTAATTTGATCTCCCATCCTTCAAATTCATTAGACTTTCGAAAGGGCCTTCAAGTTGTGGGCAGCATTGTAAATTCACATGTTCACAAGTTATAGGAGTACAATTGGGCCATTCGGCCCATCGAGTCTACTCTGCCATTCAATCGTGGCTGATCTCTGTCGCCTAATCCCATTTTCCTGCCTTCTCCCCATAACCCCTAACACCCGTTCTAATCAAGAATTTCATTAGTAAATAGTTACTAAGACAACCAAGACAAGCAAATCAAAATCCCACCAAGTGGAAATAAACAAGAAAATAACCTGTTCTCAGGAAATACTCTTATGGGAACCTCCCTGTTGTGTATTGCATAATTTATTGAGAGGACAGATGGAACTTTAAGGGTCTGTCCCACTGCGGCGACCTAATTTGCGAGTTTAGAAGAGTTTGCGCTCGACTCAAACTAGCAGCATGGTCGACACGTGGTCCTAGGAGGTCCTAGGAGGTCACTGTAACTCTCCTTCATGTTCGAGGGAAGTTTCCTCATACTCGCGGCCTCAGTTTGGTTGAGGAAAATTTTTCAGCATGCTGGAAACTTTTCCGCGAGTAAAAATTGGTCAGCATGGTTCTTTTGAACTCGTAATGCAGTGGAGTTTGGTCGCTAGGCAGTCGAGGTAGCCGTAGGCAATCTCCTTTGCTGACCGGGCATTTTATTTGGCTCATTGGAGTTTTCAGAACCAAGGAAAACCAACCGGTAATGTTAAATGCCTGCTAAACTTTATTAAAAGTTGTCTGGCTTTTTAAAAGTGTCTCCACTCCTTCTCCCTCCCCCCTCTCCCCCCTTCTCTCCCCTTCTCGCCCCCTTCTCTCAATGTTTAAACTTCCCCAAACTCAGGACCCTGACCAAAATTCACCATCAGCAATGCACAATATTTAAAATGATCATTGGAAAAGAATAAAAACCAACCTGAAATATCTGATGCAAAACTTGAAATGAATTGAACCCTGAAAATTCACTGTGAGTATTAATATTTATACATAATAAATTTATATTTATTTCTGTTTCTCAAATAAATGTATTAGTTATGCGTTGACTTTTTTTTCTTATTTTTTGTTAACAAATATTTCATCACAAATTCACCCGTGCTGAATAAATTATTGTGGAAAAATAAAGATCCCACCTAGATGGAAGTCACTCCCTGGTCAATTTGTCTCTTCCAATCCAAACCACCCCTTCCCCGGGTACTTTCCCTTGCAACCGCAGGAAATGCTACACTTGTCGCTTTACCTCCCCCCTTGACTCCATCCAAGGACCCAAACAGTCTTTCCAGGTGAGGCAGAGGTTCACCTGCACCTCCTCCAACCTCATCTACTGCATCCGCTGTTCCAGGTGTTAACTTCTCTACATCAGCAAGACCAAGCGCAGGCTTGGCGATCGCTTCGCCCAACACCTCCGCTCAGTTCGCACTAACCAACCTGATCTCCCGGTGGCTCAGCACTTCAACTCCCCCTCCCATTCCGAATCTGACCTTTCTGTCCTGGGCTACCGCCATTGCCAGAAAGAGGCTCAGCACAAATTGGAGGAACAGCACCTCATATTTCGATGTAGATAACAATGCTGGAGAAACTCAGCGGGTGAGGCAGCATCCATGGAGCGAAGGAATAGAAACATAGAAATATAGAAAATAGGTGCAGGAGTAGGCCATTCGGCCCTTCGAGCCTGCACCGCCATTCAATATGATCATGGCTGATCATCCAACTCAGTATCTTGTACCTGCTTTCTCTCCCTTTAGCCACAAGGGCCACATCTAACTCCCTCTTAAATATATCCAATGAACTGGCCTCAACTACATTCTGTGGCAGAGAATTCCAGAGATTCACCACTCTCTGTGTAAAAAATGTTTTTCTCATCTCAGTCCTAAATGATTTCCCCCTTATCCTTAAACTGTGACCCCTTGTTCTGGACTTCCCCAACATCGGGAACAATCTTCCTGCATCTAGCCTGTCCATTGAGGTGCAATGAATTTTAGCCTTGTTTTTCTCATCCTCTGCAGCTATGTCAAGTTCTAGGATCAGTACATTCCTCAGTGTAGTGAATATTCTGGAAACAGACATTATAGCAAATAGGATAGAGCTTTTTATTTATTCATTTTTTCAAAGTTCATTGTCTATCCCAAATTCCCCTTGAATGGCGGATGTGCGGGAGTGGGCGCCGTCTGTGTATGGCTGCCTGCCCGCAGTCCGTCTCTACTCCTTTTTTATTTTATTTTATTTTAAGTCCTGTTAAAAAATGTTAGTGGAGGTCTTCTATGTGGGGGGGTGGGGGTGGGGAAGGGGGAAACTTTATTTCTTAGTCCCCTACCTGGTCGGAGAGGCAGCATTCCTCCAAGCTGCTTCTTCACCCCGTCCTCGCGGCCTACCATCGAGAATGGAGCGGCGTTTCCTGTCGGGACCGGCCGGGACTACAGCTTCGGCGGCGGTGGTGCAGCGCTGGGATACCAACACGGAGCGGGCGATGCCTTACCGGGTCGCCGTGCGGTAGGCTCCGGAGCGCTGTGGCTGTCGATCCCAACATCGCGGAGCTGGGGCTGCGGGCGTCCGATTTGGAGCGCCGCAGAGCCAGGGTTCGAGTTCGCCGGGGTCGGAGCTACAACCAGCGCGGCCTGAGGACTACGAGTGCCCCGGTCCCCAGGTAGGAGGCAGCCGCTCCAGACTTCTCCAAGCCGCTGAGGAATGTTTCACCCGACGCCGAAGTTCCATCTTCACGGCAAGAGGGCTCTGAAAATCATCGGACTGGCTGCAAGGCCACAAATGGGCCCCGACCTCGGGTGTCTCACAGAGGAAGAGGACTTAACTTTCTGGTGCCTTTCCCCACAGTGGAAAGTTTTGATTCTGTTGTGGGGGGACGTTTGTGTTGAACTCTAAAATGTGTTGTGTCCATTTTATTCATTTTTTTCCACCTTTTTCTATGGTTTGTAATGGAACATTATTTAATTTATGTAAAGCACTTTGCTGTTATGTTGTCTGTTTATGATGTCTTGTTTATTCTTCTGTACAGCACTTTGGTCAACATTGGTTGTTTTAAAGTGCTTAACAAATAAAGTTGGATTGGATTGGATTGGATTGAATATGTTCATGTGACCTCTTTGTGAAACCTTGTAAAAAATGTTTTTCTCACCTCAGTCCTAAAAGATTTCCCCTTTATCCTTAAACTGTGATCCCTTATTCTGGACTTCCCCAACACCAGGAACAATCTTCCTGCATCTATCCTGTCCAACCCCTTAAGAATTTCGTAAGTTTCTATAAGATCCCCCCTCAATCTTCTAAATTATAGAGAGTACAAGCCGAGTCTATCCTGTCTTTCTTCATATGAAAGTCCTTACATCCCAGGAATCAGTCTGGTGAACCTTCTCTGTACTCCCTCTATGGCAAGAATGTCCTTCCTCAGATTAGGAGACCAAAACTGTATGCAATACTCCAGGTGTGGTCTCACCAAGACCCTGTACAACTGCAGTAGAACCTCCCTGCTCCTATACTCAAATCCTTTTGCTATGAATGCTAACATACCATTCGCTTTCTTCACTGCCTGCTGCACCTGCATGCCTACTTTCAATAACTGGTGTACCATGACACCCAGGTCTCGTTGCATCTCCCCTTTTCTTAATCGGCCACCATTCAGGTAATAGTCTACTTAAATAGGTGACGTTTTGGGTTGAGACCCTTCTTAGTTTACACCCCAGCGGTATGAACATTGACTTCTCCAATTTCAGATATTCCTTGCTTTCTCCATCCTTACCCTCCCCTTCCCAGCTCTCCAACAAGCCTACTGGCTCCGCCTCTTCCTTTCTTCCCCCCCCCCCCCCGACATCAGTCTGAAGAAGGGTCTCAACCCAAAACGTCGCCTTTTCCTTTTCTCCATTGATGCTGCCTCATCCGCTGAGTTTCTCCAGCATTTTTGTCTACCTTCGATTTTTCCAGCATCAGCAGTTTTTTCTTAAGCAACCAACACAATGTCAGGTGATTTTACATTATCGAATATTGTTAAATTGAATGATGTGCAGGCTCTGGAGATGGTCCAGAGGCGTTTTACAAGAATGATCCCAGGAATTAGTAGGTTAACATATGATGAGCGTTTGTCAGCATTGGGCCCGTATTAGCTGGCGTTCAGAAGAATGAGGGGGGGGACCTGATTGAAGCGTACAGAATAGCGAAAGGCTTGGATAAAGTGGATGTGGTGAGGATGTGTCCACTAGTGGGAGAGTCTAGGACTAGAGGTCACAGCCTCAGTATTAAAGGACGTCCTTTTAGGAAGGAGATGAGGAGGAATTTCTTTAGTCAGAGGGTGGTGAATCTGTGGAATTCTTTGGCACAGAAGGCCGTGGAGGCCAAGTCAGTGGATATTTTTAAGGCAGAGATGGATAGATTTTTGATTAGTACAGGTATCAGAGGTTATGGGAAGAAGGCGAGAAAATTGAGTTAGGAGACAGAGAGATCAGCCATGATTGAATGGCAGAGTAGATTTGATGGGCCAAATGACCTAATTCTACTCCTATCACTTATGATCTTATGATTGCAGGAGTACTGCTGCAACAAGTGTTTTTTTGTGCTATCAGTTCACTTGTCAGGTGTGTGTTGACCTGACACTTGCCTCCAGCTCCCAGTAGCACAGATATTTTACCCTGGCTGAGCCTATAGAGGTTGGTGAAATAGCTCTAGGAATGGACACTCCTGCTGTAACCTCACCACAGGGATCTGGCTGAAAAACATAAACTACTTGAGATTCCCTCCAGTTATTTCTAATGTCATCTAAACTCTTTATTCAGGTTATAGGTGTGTAGGTTGACGCAGACTGAGGTTATTGGTACTTGACATGTATTGAAGAGCCAACATCAGTATGTACGGGCATGCTAAGGTCTGGACTTAAGGCAGCTGCACACGCTGTCTGCAACATTTCCTAATAATTAAACTCTTCGGGAATGGATAAATATTGTAACACGTTGTAAAATTGTCAGGGTCAGGGATGTGCTAAAATTTTGCAAACTGGGAGTGACATTTTTTTCTGAAATATTTTGTTTGGAAGTCTAATAGAAAATAACAGCTGCCTTCAGGAGGACAGGATATGAGAGAATTCATCTGGGAGTAATGTTTCGCCTGTTTGTGGTCCTGCCAGACACTACACCCTAAGGACAACATAAAAATTGGGACAGTGTGGAGGTACTGAAGACAGGTGATGGTTTGTTGTGTTAGTTCACTAACTGCATCAAGCCCTCCAACCTCCAACAAAGTTTCTGAGATTTTTGTTTTTTGTAAGTTTAATTTTTAAGTTTAGTTTTGTTTATTGTCAAACGTACCGAGGTGCAGTGCAAAGCTTTTGTTGCGTGCTAACCTGTCAGCAGAAAGACAATACATGATTACAATCGCGTCATCCACAGTGGACAGATACATGATGCGGGGAATAAGGTGAATAATGTTTAGTGCAAGATACAGTCCGATCACAGATAGTCCAATGATTTTATTGCAGACACTGTTCTCTACATAAATAGAGGGTGGAAGTTGGGGTGTGACATTGTCATGGTCAACCTCGCCTTCTAAAAATAATAAGCGGAAAATGTTTTGGCTGTTAAAGCCATGCAGCTGCTTGAAATGCATCTACTGTTGCACCATAATGGTCAAAATCTCAGCCGGCAGACTTCTGTCCATTAAGTGCTAGGATACATTTGTATTTTGTACTACTGCTTATGTGGAATTAATATAAATACATAGAATTGTATAGCATGGGACCAACCTATGCTACATTTGGTGATCTTATTCAGGACCTTCACCCTATTCCATAAATTGGGCCCCACAAAATTTAGAATTAGAATTAGAAGAATAAATAAAACAATTAGATACAGATAATGCTAAAGATCCAACTATGGATAAACATAATAAAATGTTACTATTGAAATTCAAGCTAAATAAATTACTGTCAGAGAAAGTTATAACACTATTTCAAATTACAAAACAAGAACTCTTCGAATTCGGGGACAAACCCCACAAACTTCTAGCACGCCAATTGAAAAAATGGGAAAAAGAGAATGCAATACTAAAGATTAAATCAGATAGAGGGGAATTATTAACACTACCCAAGGATATCAATAAAAGATTTGCTCAATTTTACCAGAATCTATACACATCTAAAACGTCAATAGACAATAATAAAGTTTCAGAATTTCTGGATAATTGTAACCTCCCACAATTAGAATTGAGGGAACAAGAGGAACTGGGAGCACAAATTACTTCTAAGGAGATAGAAGACACAATAAACACACTAAAGAACGGAAAAACACCAGGACCAGACAGATTCAGTAATGAATTTTATAAAGCCTTTACGACATAGTTACCCCACGATTACAGAAAATGTATACATATGCTTTTAAAGATCAAAGCTTACCTGAAACATTATCAGAATCAACGATCACATTAATACTTAAAAAAGATAAAAATATAGAACCAGGATCATATAGAGCTATTGCTTCGTTAAATACGGATCAAAAAATAATAGCGAAAACACTAGCCAGAAGACTAAGCAGGAATGTTAGTAGACTAATAAATGAGGATCAAACAGGATTTATACCTAAGAGACACTCATTCAATAATTTGAGACGCTTGCTTAACATAATGCACTCACATAAATCTCATGACCAAGAGTTATCTATCATCTCACTGGACGCAGAAAAAGCATTTGATCAAGTAGCATGGGATTATATGATTAAAGTATTGCAAAAATTCCAATTGGGAGAGAACTTCATCGCATGGATAAAACTATTATATAACAAACCTACGGCTAGAATACTAACTAATAATATACTATCCTCGAAATTTGAACTATCAAAGGGCAATAGACAAGGATGTTCACTATCACCGCTGTTATTTGATCTGGTAATTGAACCCCTTGCTGAAAAAATAAGAACACACCCGGATATTTATGGTTATAATAAAAAAATTTCAAATAACAAAATATCCTTATACGCCGATGATGTACTACTGTACATCACAAAACCACAAATTAGTATACCAAACATATTAAATTTAATTGAGGACTTTGGATCCTTCTCAGGATATAGAATAAATTGGAACAAAAGTGAAATTATGTCGATAAAACCAAAAGACTCAACACACCTCCACAAATTCCCCTTTAAAATAGCCACAGAATAATTCAAATATTTGGGAATTGAAATTACTAGAAACTACCATGATACGTTTAAAGCCAATTATAATCCCTTACTTAAGAAACTAAATAATTTGATTAAATCCTGGAAAACACTTCCGATGTCCCTAATAGGCAGAATAAACGCTATAAAAATGATCTTTTTACCACAAATCCTATACCTATTTCAATCACTACCTATATATCTCCCAAAAAAAGTTTTTCAAAAAATTGGACTCAGACATCACAAATTTTATATGGGATTATAAATCCCATAGAATACAAAGAGTACACCTTAATAAACGAAAAGAGTTGGGGGGTCTAGCGCTCCCTAATTTTATGTATTATAATTGGGCAGTAAATATTAAAAATCTGATTCACCTGCTACTAACATTTCAACAACTACAACTGAAATATAATTTGAAAAATAATCAATATTTTAAATATCTTCAAATTCGTGATTATCTGAAAAAATATACAAAAGACTATCATAATATGCCTACCGACTTACTGGATGAAGCAATGAAGACAAAGGCGGAATCAGCTAATTTAATATCGTACCTATATAACATCATCTTAAACATAGAAATACCCACAACTGATGGAATTAGAAGAGACTGGGAACAAGAATTAGCTATAAAAATTTCAAAAGACAGCTGGGATAATCACTTACTACAGGTGCATAAATGTTCGATCAACGTACGACATACTCTCATCCAATTCAAAACTTTACATAGACTATATTATTCAAAAACTAAATTAAATAAACTCTTCCCTAATGTCTCACCCATCTGTGATAAATGTCTGTGTCAAGAAGCTACCATAGCGCACTCTTTTGTTTTTTGTACAAAAATCCAAAAATTCTGGAATGAAATATTTGATATCTTTACAAAATTAATCAAAATAAAACTGGTACCAAAACCAGAATGGATCATTTTTGGAATATCGGAAGGTAACCCTGAACTAAACGTGTTTCAGAAGAACTTACTCAATTACGGGCTAATAATGGGAAAAAAGCTCATACTTAAATTCTGGAAAAATGCGCCTACACCAACAATAAAAATGTGGATATCAAATATGTTTGAAACACTAGATCTGGAAGAGATGAGATTCCTCTTAGCAGGTAAAGCAGACCAATTCCAAAAGACGTGGTCTACGTTTTTGGAACTATTACAAGCATGAGGTGCAATAGTAATTTTAAAAATAAATAAATAAATAAATGGTACCAGGATCTGGTAACGGGGGGTAAAACAACAAAAACAGACTTGGTTGGTAGTCCCCTTTCTGCGGAGTTTAATGTTATAATAGAGCGATTGTTTCTCCTTTCTTTTCCCTTCTTTTCTAGGGTCTACTTTCTTTCTTTACTTCCCTCTCTAACTTCTTTTCTAAGGGGCTTTCTTTCCTCAACACTCTCTTGCACCTTCACGATTCTTGCGCACTTTCCGTACTTCCTTTACTTCTATCTTTTTCTTAAAGCTCAAAAAATGAAGCGGTACAAAAAATGTATTAAGACATATGTGTTGTGTATTATTGTAACTTACCGTACTTCTAATAAAATTAAAAAAAAAAAAAAAAAAGAATTAGAATTAGATCCTTTTTTTGTGTAAGGTAAAATGTAGTTACCTGCAGCCATACATACAATAATAAACAACAGAACAGACAGTAAACACAAATTAACATCCACCACAGTGAGTGGACCTCCCCTGTAGCTGTCTATTCATATAATTGCCAGTTCTGATCATGGGCTCACCCTTCACATTAGGGGAAGACCTCGACTGTGTGTTTGGCCTGTGCAGAGTGTGTGCAGGAGAAACCTCAGACCTGGATTGTAGATGAGATTGGAAAGGATCAGTTGCTGGTGGTTAGTGGTCGGGGAGTGAATTATTGAATGGGCTGATTGCCATTGCTGAGGCTAATACATATTCTGGAGAAGGCTGGGCAATGAGCTGAAGCTGCAATCAGTGTGTGGGTTGTGAGAATTGAATCTAAGAATTAAGAGGTCAGTGGTGGATTGAGAGAGCTGAGATTGTTGAGTTATGTTCATGAGGTGGTGTGTAGATCAATACTTTGTTAGGGAGATGGGTGAGAGACCTAATGGAGAGGTGATAAGTATATAAGTTGAAGGGAACTTACCTGACTTGTTGGGATCTGTTCACACCCTCATACCACTCCGCTGCGGAGAAAGCAGTTTGACCCGTCTGAAGAAGGGTCCTGACCTGAAACGTCACCCATCCTTTCTCTCCAGAGACGCTGCCTGACCCGCTGAATTACTCCAGCACTTTGTGCCTATCTTTGATTAAAACTTAGTTAAATGTGCCCAATGACAGTGATAATGAAAGTAGGTGTGGGCATACAACTGGTAGGTTGGACGGAGCAATAGCAAATTAAATGTAACCCTGATAAGTGAGAGGTGACATATTTTGGAAGGTAAAATATGATTTGCTCCTTCGAGAGTATTGAGGAACATACAAAACTTGGTGGGCTGGTTCATAGATCCCTGAAGGAGGTCAAACATCAGAATGTTCGCCTTCATTAGCCAGGGCACAGAATAGAAAAGCTAAGAGGCCCTGGTGTAACTTAATTAATTATTGGTTGGGCTACAGTGGAATATTGTGTGCAGATCTAGCTGGTTTGCTATAGGAAGGGCATGATTGTGCTGGAGTGGCTGCAGAGGAGACTCACAACATGTTGCCAGAGATAGAACATTTCATTTATCAGGAGAGTCTACGTAGGTGGGATATGTTTTCCACAGAGTAGAAGAGGCTTAGGAGGGAATAGAGTCATACCAATTTATGAGAGGCAATACATAGATAGTAAGAAACATTTCCCCAAGGCAGAGTTATCCAAGATCACAGCTTTAAAATGAGGATTAAGAGGTATGGAAGGGATCGGTGGAAGAATAGTTTCACCCAGCTGTGATCTGAATTAAGCTCCTGAGTGGTTGGTGGAGGTAGAGACTCGTATAAAATTTAAGAAGCACCAGGATGAGTATTTGAATTGCCAAGGCAAAATAAAGCATGGTTCATGTGCTGGGAGATGGGATTAATATAGACAGGTACTTAATGGTTGGCTTAGAAATAATGCACTGTGTGTTAACGGAACACTGCATGGGAAATGCTGTCATTAAAGTGGATTTGGCAAAGAAAACAGACTATTGGTACATGCACAAAGATGACAGGTTTATAGAGTGGCATGAATCAACACTGAACAATTGCATTCCTGTTCTAACCATGAAAAGGAATATTTTCTTACATGTAATGGAAAAAAAAGTTACACAGTCAGATTTCAAGACAACCATCTTTTATTCCTTTCCACCCAAAGAATCACTCTGTGTTCCCAGTAAAGAAGGTCAGTGCTGTTCATTTCAATCACTCTGTGGTGGCAAGTTCCACTGTTTGTACATTACAAGTGCAGACATTTCTCCTGAAGCGATTACTAGGTTAAATAGTAATAATTTTATATTTATGATCCCTATTTTACGCTATGTGAAAATTTCTAATCTCCATCCACTTCATTAAAACCTTAATCATTTTGTTGAATGAAGATGATCAAGCTTTCCTGACTATTGCATGCATTACATGCTTGCTTCAGCTTGTGGATCTTTTCGCCCTTTGTTCATAGTTGCTTCTTGTTGCAAGACTGCCAAAACAATTATGCAATTAATTTAAAATAAGAGAAACTTATGATATCACTAATTTTAAAAGGTGAGTGTGGTTGCTAAGATTGAAAGTATCTTAGAATTCCAAAGGGTGATCAATATATTGATCGGGAATGGAAATTAGAGTAAGTGTAATCCAAAGACAATGAAGCAAAAAACCCTTAAATGGGAACTGCAAAATTAAAATTGGTCCCTTGCAGGCAGTTGGCAGGAATTATAATGGGGAATAGAAACTGGCAGGTAGTATTTTTTCATAGCAGAAAATATTACAGAAATAGAGAAATAGATCCGGTAGATGCAGAGAGTCTTCTTGCCCAGAGTAGGGGAATTGATAACCAGATGACATAAGTTTATGGTGAGGGGGGAAAGATTGAATAGGAACCTGAGGGGTAACTTTTTCACATAAAGTGTGATGGGTGTATGGAACGAGCTGCTGGGAGAGGTAAATGTTTAAGAAACATTTAGACAGGTACATGGATAGGACAGGTTTAGAGAGATATGGGCCAAACACAGGCAGGTGGGACTAGTGTATATGGGGCATGTTGGGCGGTGTGGGCAAGTTGGGCTGAAGGGCCTGTTTCCACTCTGTATCACTCCATGCCTCTATTGACTCTATAAATAGAAAACAACCATAGATTTCACAGTACGAAAAAACAGTACTGGGAAATTTAACGGAACTGATCTCCTACACCCGGTGGCCTATTCATTACAATTTTAAAGAGATAGTTGTAGAAATAATGGGTGCATGGTTTGATTTTCTAGAGTTATCTCTATTCTGGAATGGACCCATTCATCTGAATTGCAAATGTTATTTTGATTTTTAAGAGTGGAAGGAGAGAAAACATTGTGTTGAGTGGTGAGATGGTATAATTAATCATAGGTGGAAGAGCCAAACCATTGCCATTCATTGGCCATCCCTGGCATAAAATGGAGGGACCAAACTACACTGTTGTGGTCTGCCTTGGGTTCCGCTTCAATGAGCAGGTGTGGAAGACAGGCGAGCCGTTTCATGAGGCATATCCCAGTGGAACTGCTAGAAACCAAACCCAAGTAGATCTTGGGCTATTACAATTAAATAGAATGTTGGTAGAACCCCATGAGAAGTATGAGGTACAGTTTTGATGACCTTATCTGAGAGAGAGAGTGCAATAAATATACATTTGGCTAGAATGAATGGAATGATCCTATGGGAAAAGATTGAGTTTTGGAGAATGAAAAATAATCTTCATTGAAAACTTGTAAGAGTCTTGGCTGTAACTTGTGACTTGACAGTGGGTGGCATGGTGGTACATCCTTATGGCGCCAGAGACCTGGGTTTGATCCTTACTATGGGTACTGTCTTTGTGGAGATTTTACATTCTCACTATGACCTGCGTGGGTTTTCTTCAGACTTCACACACTCAAAGACGTGCAGGTTTGTAGGTTAATTGGCTTAATAAAATTGTAAATTGTCTCTAGTGTGTTTTGGGATGGTGTTACTGTGTGGGTATGGCTGGTCAGCGTGGACTCAGTGGGCCGAAAGGCCTGTTTCCGTGCTGTATCTCTAAACTAAATTAACTAAACTAAAGTAACGATGCAAGTAATAAAGGAAAGCTAGAACTAGAGAAATAGGGAAATCTATTATCCATTTGGCAGTGAGGTGAGAAGAAATGGTGTAACTCTTTGAGAATTTAGCGAAGAGTTGTAGAATTACATTCATTGGATATATTTAAGATTGATATCTATTGAGCTTTGTCTGATAAAGGAATCAAACAATATAGGCATGATGTAAACAAGTATGATTGAAACAGATGCTCAGCAGTAATCCTTGTTAATTGTGAGGCAGGCTTTGTGGGCCATGCGATTTAATCCGGTTTCTACTTCCCAAGATCTGGTATTACTCCAGACAAATGTTGAGTGCTTATCCTGGAGTTATAGCACAAGTATTTTGTGTTTTAATTGTAATTTAGGTTGCATTTAGTAACTTAGAGGCTCCTTAACCTGGATTGTAGGTGTACAAAATCTGACATGCTCTGGCATTACAGATGCTTTCAAATTCTGTACTTTTATATCTCCTTGTGACATAGAATGAATCAAATTTGGTTGGCTAGCAGAGAATTCCCATTCCCCACTATTTTTCTATTCAAACTACCATCCTCCCCCCCCCCACCCTCTCATCAATTCTTTAACCCATCTATGCCAGGGGCAATTTACAGTGGCAAACTTACCTACCAAACAACATGTCTTTGGGATATGGGAGGAAGCTGGAGGACTCAGAGGAACCTCATGGAGTCACAGGGAGAATGTGCAAACTCAACGCAAAAAACACTGGAGACCAGGATTGAAACCGGTTCACTGGTGCAGTGATGCAGCTGCTTTACTAGCTTTCAGCTGCTGACATGGGAAGAGGTAGAGGAACTAACAGGAGAAAGATGATCCAAGGTGCAATGAAGCACCCAAAACATCACTGAGGCTCTGCTGACGCATAAGTCTGGTTGCGTTTACTCCAATCGCAAGCTACAGCAACTGCAGGTGGCGGTCACAAAAGCTTCTTTAATACTGCTGTTTTTGCAAGAATGCAAGGCATCAATGATCACACATCAGTGCTTTTACGTGGTCTGTTATGCCAAGAAGAGCTCAAAAAAGGGAAGAGATTTTGCTCAATGCACAGGTGGTGCATTGTCAACATGGGCATTCTCCACTTCTCTGCCAGGTACCTAGTGAGTTGCCATGATTCTTTCAGCATGCAAAATTCAAGATCTGTACTGGGGTGAAATCAGCTGAATGATGACTCCTGCAAGATCCAGGCTATTCCCTTTAATCTTCAGTCACCATGGAAACTGATAGGATTGAGAACAGCTACAATAAAGCCCAGGCTAAAACCATATTTAAACGGTGTGGTATAATATTGAAGCAATGATTTTGTTGCCTGCATTTATGTGGCGGTAAAAGAGATGTTGAGGGTGATGGGTACGTTCTTGAATTGGAAGAAAAGGATAAATAGTATCTTTCAAGGATCTGTATGTGGATCCATGTACAGATCCTGAACATTTGATGTTCACCATATTTCCAAGTGACTAAGATGACACAAGACAGAACCATATCAAATGTTGCCACCGAAACCAGGGTTGGTGGTGTATTATAGGATGCGATGAGGACAGGACAATAACATTGCAAAGGGTCTTTGTTGGATTTGTTTAAAATTGGTAACAGCAACAACAACTTCAGTATTCAGTATTTACTTTAATGTCATTTTAACAGAAGAAACGAAAAATTGTTTCTCAACCAGTTCCCGTCAGTGCAGTTAATAAAAACAGAATAAATACATATAGCTTTAAAATTAAAATTACCATATCTAAAATAGGCCTAAAAATTGAAATAAAAACAGACATTCAGACCGAACAGTGGCTTTGCTTTGGCAGGTGCCTAGCTGTCAAAGTATGGGCGAGGTTAGATGTGTTGGTGTATGATATATGGGGAGGGGACACAGTCCGTTAACCAGTCTTATTGCCTGTGGGAAGAAGCTGTGGAGCATCCTGCTGGTTTTGCAGCTGATGCTCCTGTACCTCTTCCCAGATGGCAGAATGGGAAGAGGTACAAATAACTTGCATTTATAAAGTACTAACTGATGAAATGTCTCCAAGCTTTTGATATGTGCTTTATCAAGTGGAACAACTGGCAAAACAATTGACATAACCCAGATTAAAGGCACAGGCAAAAGGGATTGTTTTAAGGAGGAGATAGATGGATGGTGATGCTTTGGAAGGCATGTGGGATAGTTGCCTTCATTAGCCGGAGAAAATAATGTAATGGCAGGGTGATTATGGCACACATTTATAAAGCATTGGTTAGGCTGCGGTGGAGTATTATCCCATTCTGTCCTTGCTCTCCCTGTTAAACAACACTCTAAGCCAAGTCTAAGACACTGTTTGGATTGGGAGAGTTCCAGGTTTCTTGTTTCCTTTGTCTGAAGAATTGCTGGCTGTTATCATCCACAATGGCCTAATCCCCGATCCTAAATTCTCCCGCTAGAGGAAATTGTTTCTTTATATCTAGCCTATCAATTGCTGTAATCATTTCAATTAGATATTGCTTACTCTGTGAATATTCAAGGGAATACAAATCTAATCTATGCCCTGTCCATATAAATAATTTTTCAGCTCCAATATATTTCTGGTGAATCCCAGTTGTATTCACACCAAAATCTTTCTGCGCTGAATAATGGGAATAAAATTCAACAACTCAAGGACTCATGACCATGGAGACAGAAAGCGATCAGTACAGCTGAGGGAAATGTTCCAAAGAGCAGCTATATTGCAGAGAGACAGACAGACATAGAACAGACCAGGATCAGTGACCACAGGAAGTAAAGGGATATCAGAAAATGCAGTCCAACAATCTTAAAATGTGCAAATAGTTTCCTCAGCTTGTTTCCACTTAATTATCTGAGATATCTTTAGTTGATGTAGGCTATCTTCCTTCACATGAGCACTACTATAATCATTCGGTGAGTGGTTATTAGTATTGATTGCCTTCAATGCTGTCCCCGATGACAGCACCTTGGGAAATAAGGAGTTGTACATCCATGACTTCCCAATATCTTTCCCTGTAAGTGCAGATTCTTGATTTCAGCATCATGCATTCATCTTCTTTATATACTAAGTATTCTTTTCTACAAGGAATAATATTTCGATGAACGGAAACACATTAAATTTAAAATATCTCTGCAGTTGAAAGAGTGAACTGACATTGGCTGGAATCCACTGGCAAAATAACATCGATTTAAATGCAAGCACCATTGCTAGTGTGTAAATCATTCGAAAACTTGTGAGGACGACAGACTATTGAATTGCGAGTTGCCACAAACTACTGATTGATTTGCGCCACACTGACATCAACCATTTGAAAACAGGAGCTGGCTCTCAATCTCCCCAGGAACTTCCAGAAATAGCTGCATTTGCACAATAATTACCAATTACATTCATTTTAGTGTGTTGCAGCTGGCACTTTAAAACATAAGTGTACTTTAATTCGATGCGATTTATGTTACAGTAACATAACATTACCTTTCTGATCAGTAAAGCAATTATTGAATAATTGGCACCATGACATCTCACTCCTGCAAATCGTGTATTGTTCCTTGAGATTTAACATTTCTTTTTCTACTTTCTTTGCATCTTTTCTCTCTATCAAATTTTCTTTCCCTCATTTCTTCATATTTTCCTTCTTTTCAGTCCTTTATTTCTTCTCAGTCAACAAATGTTTTGATCTGAAGTATTAGGGAAAAGTCTGACAACAGGTTAACTAAAAGATGCCTCCAGTACATTCTGGCACATTGAGCAGTGATTGAGAGACACATAATTCTTCTTTCTAAATATGCAAAAATATTATCCCCGATTTTTCACAGATCTCATCGCATCTTTAATTCATTTGCAAAAATGTATTAAATTTTTACATATAGACATACCCTCACTTGCGCGTGCCAAGATATAGTAGGCCCTACAAGGGAGAGGGCAAAGCTTAATCTATTCATCCCCTCTCTCTCCCTCCCTCCCCCGCCCTAGTCGTCATACTAGTTTCACCGTCATCCTGCTGAGTTTCACTGTTTGTATCGCTTGCTATCACCTTCTGCATGGCCAACAATGGACCATTGTGGGCTTCACCTTTCATTGACCAGCGTTGCTGGCTTTGATTTGTCCTTTTACATATCTTTCACTAATTTATTCTAGGTACCTTTTCATATCCCTCGTTTCCTCTCCCCTGTCAGTCCGAAGAAAGGTCTCGACCCGATACATCACATATTCTTTTTCTCCAGAAATGCTGCCTGTCCCACTGATTTACTCCTGCTTTTTGTGTATATCTTCTATTTTTATTTGATTGTGCAGGGCAAGTGATTAAAGTGTCCGTGGACGAGCCTTTTGAGACCAATGACCACAGTTCTATTAGCTTTAAAATAGTTCTAGTTAAGGACAGGGCTGGTCCACGTTGAAGTTATAAATTAGCCTACTTTGATGGTATTAGACAGGATCTTGCAAAAGATGATTGGAATAGGTTGTTTGGGGACATTGGAACATCTAGAAAGAAGTTTAAAAGGATGAAAGTGTGAGGTAAAAGCGTGTATGTTCCTGGAGGCTCTGGTCAGGAAAGAGATCCCTGGGATGGCGGGACTGTCATATGAGGAAAGATTGAAAAGACTAGGCATGTATTCACTGGCGTTTAGAAAGATGAGGGGGATCTTATAGAAACATATAAAGTTATAAAAGGACTGCACAAGCTAGATGCAGGAAAAATGTTCCCAATGTTGGGCAAGTCCAGAACCAGGAGCCACAGTCTTAAAATAAGGGGGAGGTCATTTAAGACTGAGGTGAGAAAAAAACTTTTTCACCCAGAGAGTTGTGAATTTATGGAATTCCCTGCCACAGAGGGCAGTGGAGGCCAAGTTACTGGTTGGATTTAAGAGAGAGTTAGATAGAACTCTAGGGGCTAGTGGAGTCAATGGATATGGGGAGAAGGCAGGCCAGGGTTATTGATAGGGGACGATCAGCCATGATCACAATGAATCATGGTGCTGGCTCGAAGGGCCGAATGACCTCCTCCTGCACCTATTTTCTATGTTTCTATGTAGAAGGAGGCATGAGTCAGGTATGAGCAACTGGGATGACATTTATCCATGGAGGAGTATGGGATAGAGGAGTATAATTAAGAAGCAGATCAGGAGTGTGAAAAGAGAGCATGAAATAGCTCTGACAGATAAGTTTAAGAAGATGCCAAATAGATTTTATCAGTATATTACGGGACGAAGGGTAACTAGAGAGAATAAAGCCTCAAAGATATCAAAGTCGTCATTTATGTGTGGAGCTACAGAGAAGGGAAAGGTCCTAAATGAATATTTCTCCTCTGTTCTTATCTCAGAGGAAGACACGTACACAAGGCAACTTGGAACAATTGATGGAGATAGATTCAGGAAAGTCCATATTACAGCCAAGAAGGTGCTGGATGACCTAAGAGGTATGAAGGTAGATAAGTTTCCCGGGTCTAATCAGATATGTCCATAAACACTGTGGAAGCTAGAGAAGAATGTCTTGGTTGAGATATATGAATCATCTTCAGACATAGGTGAGATGCTAGAAGCCTGGAGGGTGGCTAATGTATTTGTATTTAAGAAGGGCTGCTGTGGTAGGAAAGTTACTGGAGAGGATTCTGAGGGATAAGATATACATGCATTTGGATAGATAGGTGTTGATTAGGAATAGTCAGCATGGTTTTGTAGGTGGGAGATAGTCTCATGAATTTGATTAGGTATTTTGAAGAAGTAACCAAGAGGATTGATTAAGGCAATGCTATAGATGTAGTCTACGTGGACTTCAGCGAGAACTTTAATTTAGCTCTGCACGGTAGACTGCTCTGGTAGATCGGATGGGATTCAAGAAGATACAGATACAACTGTATACAGAATTGGCTTCATGGTATGAATCAGAGGTTGGTGGTGGAAGATTATTTTTAGATTTGAGACTTGTGACTAGTGGTGTGTATAGACTGTGACTAGGCATGTCCTAGAATGTATAAAGCATGATTAATATGTTTGCTGGCCCCATAGCAGAAGCGTCCATGTGGCGGGGCTGGAAACTGGAAGTATCCTGATCTAATTCTGCTGCCATCATCATCTATTGCGACAAGTGATGGCTTCCACTGATTGTCGCTTGAAGCTTGCGTCCTTTTCAGGATGGACGATGACAGCAAGGTCAACATTTGTAACAAGATGGACACGAAAAGAAGAAGAATATGTTTGCTGCTGAGACTAAAACATGTGGTATCTGTTGAGTAAGTCGCACATACTCACGGATCTGGTACAACAATATTTATCGAGTAACATATACAACACTCAGCAGCATATCAGTTCTACCGTGCTGCATCACCAACTAACAGCACATGTTGGGTTGTGATAATATGAATTGTGTAGTAGTAGGCGGAGCTTATATTAATAAAGCATAAGTTAGTAAGTAATGTAACCATCTCCATCTTTCCTTGTAAGAATAAAAAGTGAAACATCTAGAAAAAAGTGATATATATGTTTTAGCACGTTGCTAGATGCTCTGATTAATAATGTGAAAACGCTAATAGCGCATACTAGGGAATTCAGGTGGTTCAAACAAAGTCCTTGTATCTAAGGGGCGGCCTACAAACCCGTCCCGTGCGCATACGGTCCAGATCCGCATCTCCTCCCTTCACCGGCGAGAATGTTGGGGTCCCGGGCGGCGGGAGCACTGGGGACGCGGGGGACAAACACGGCACCGAGCGTGGTGGTGAGGGAGCTGGAGACACAACCAGGGGAGTATGTTATGTCTGTTATCATCAGGCTCGGAGAGAGTATCTGGAGGAGGTGCTGGTAGCTCCTGGTACTCGTTATCAGAATCTTCATGTTTTAACAGGTGCACAGGCTGCCGTGGAACTGAACGGTTTCCACGGGTTCAACAGCATTAAATGAAATGATTTCTTCTTTTGCAATAGTGGCATAATTTACCAAAGGCAAGGTATACTTCGCGATCAGCGGGGTGTGACCCGCCACAGTTAGAACACTTTTCAATAAATCTGCGAGATTGTCGAGATGATGTATTGGGCTGTGAGCATTGGGTGCGGTAGGAGGTGTCAGTAGCATCAACACGGTATGAATAATGCGGTTCTTTGTCACTGAGGATCCCATCCACCAGTCTGTCGCAGACGAGTTCATCACACAGATTCCCAAAATGGCAGTGTGCAGCAATATGTTTTAGAGTGCTGATATAAGTCTCCACAGGTACTCCTTGTAGCTGATTATGAGCAAAAAATTTAGTACGTTCCAGTACTGAGTTAGTGCGAAGGTCACATAACTATCTGAATGTGTCGATCAGGACTTTGCGATCGTCTAAAGTTTCAGCAGGTACCACGATCTGATTGTTGTGAACCATGACTGCAGGAGAAGGTCGAAACACTCTGCTCGTTTGATAGATTCTGGGCCAACGATATTGAGAAGGATAGAGGCACGGTGGGCTGGTGGAACATGGCGATGAGCAGCACAAATGTAAAAGTTAAAGTCGCGCTCGAAAATCCGCCAACGTTCAGCGAGGTCTGAGTCAATAACCAGAGGATCATGTTTACGGAATGAATTGGCCATAGCAACACGAGGTATGGGTCAAAATGGGTGAATAGGAAGTTATGCACGATATTGTTTATCTGGCCAGACATGCCTGATGACTGAAGACAGTAGATGTAAAGTGTTATGTGCAGCCGATTACTCTGCCAGATCGCTTAGGCATTCTGTCGGGATGTACGACACCATCATTACTGTGAACTGGTTCAGACGGCTGTTGTTTGCAGGTCTTTCACGGGGCTCTTGATAGCGTGTCAGCCAGATGCATGTCCTTACCCCTTTTGTAGACTAGTGTGAAATCGAAACTCTGTAGCTGCATCATCATGCGTTGCAGGCGAGCAGGAGTAGCATGAATGGGTTTGTTCAGAATAATGAATAATTTGTTCAGTTGGTGGTCTGTTTCACCAACCACGGTCTTCCCAAAAATAAAGTCCTTGAATTTCATACTGCAGGACGGTGTTGCAATCAAGGGTCACAAGGCAGTCATCCCAACTGCCCATACGGAGAAGAAGAAATCATTTCATTAAATGCTGTCGAACCGGTGGGAACCACTCAGTTCCACTGCAGCCTGTGCACCTGTTAAAACATGACGATTCTGATAACGAGTACCAGGAGCTACCAGCACCTCCTCCAGATACTCTCTCCGAGCCGGAGGATAAAGGACTTGCTAGAATTTAGAAGATTGAGGAGGGATCTTATGGAAACTTACAAAATTCTTAAGGGTTTGGACAGGCTAGATGCAGGAAGATTGTTCCCGATGTTGGGGAAGTCCAGAACAAGGGGTCACAGTTTAAGGATAAAGGGGAAATCTTTTAGGACCGAGATGAGAAAAACATTTTTCACACAGAGAGTGGTGAATCTCTGGAATTCTCTGCCACAGAAGATTAGATTAGATTAGATTTAGATTCGATGAGAATAGATTCCTTTATTGTCATTCAGACCTTTCGGTCTGAACGAAAGGTGGTTGAGGCCAGTTCATTGGCTATATTTAAGAGGGAGTTAGATGTGGCCCTTGTGGCTAAAGGGATCAGGGGGTATGGAGAGAAGGCAGGTACAGGATACTGAGTTGGATGATCAGCCATGATCATATTAAATGGCGGTGCAGGCTCGAAGGGCCGAATGGCCTACTCCTGCACCTATTTTCTATGTTTCTATGTTTCTATAACATACACTCTCTGGTTGATTCCACTAACAAACACCTCGACCCTGAAGCTTCACTTTGTGTCAATAATGCCATAGCTGTTGCAAAGATCGACACTGGGGACCCAGGGCACAAACACGGTGAGGCAGGCGAGAGGGGCACTGAGCGTGGTGGACAGTGAGGATGGTTATCAAGAATTACAGTAGGATCACGTTAATGAGCTGGCAAATGAGCCGAGGAATGGCTAATAGAATTTATTACCAATAAGCATGAATAGTAGGACCCCGGGGAGTGTTGTGGAGCAGAAGGATCCAGCACAAGTATATAGTTCCCTGAATGTAGTGTCACAGGTAGACAGGGTGGTGAAGAAGGCTTTTCGCACAGTGGCCTTCACTAGTCAGGGTAATGAATATAGACGTTGGGGCATTATGTTACAGTTGTACAAATGTTGGTGAGCTCACACTTGGAGTATTGTGTTCAGTTTTGGTCAACCTGCTGTAGGAAAGATGCTAGAAAGATTGCAGAGAATATTTACAAAAATGTTGCCTGGAGTCGAAGTCCTGAGGTATAGGGGGGGGGAGGGGGTGGGGGATTATGCAGGGTTGGTCTTTAACCCTTGGAACATTGGAGTCTGTGGAGTGATCTTACAAAGATGCATAAAATCATGTCAGGAATAGATAGTGTGAATGGTCAGTCTTTTTCCCCAGGCAGTGGAATCAAGGACTAGAGGGCATAGATTCAAGATGTGAGGGAGAGTTTTAATAGGTGCAACTTTTTCATACAGAAAATACACTTTATGCAATGTGTTGCCAGAGGAAGTAGCTGAGGGAGGTATAATAACATTTAGTCAGGCACATGGATAGGAAAGGTCTCAGGTGATATGGTCCAAATCTAGGTAAATGGGGGTGTAGTGGCCATTTGGCTTAACTTACTTAGTATGTTATAAATTATGGCATTCACCTTTAAATTTTGTCTGCCCGTAATTATGTGGGTGGGATTTATTACATAGTCGGAGGCGTGTTTGCTGCTTGGATTCTTGCGCAGAAGCTCGTAGTTTTTTAGTTTAATTCGGAAGAAGCATGGAGGGATGGCATAGGTTTCGATCATTTTCGGAGCTTTCCAACATGTCAGGGCTTTCTAACGTTTCGGAGCCACATGCTGGAGTTTGACTACGAGTAAGATTAAAATGTACTTAACAAGAAAAAGTCCGGATGAATATCTTACTGTTTTACTTTGACAATAAAGAAACTATTAATCAAGAGACTGTGTTTTGAAGATTTATCTTTGGACGGCTTTGAATGTCTCGTGGAGAGCTCCCATGCGTAAACGACGCTTTCTCCTTACCCCCTTGTCTTCTCATAGCGGCTAAAGGGAGAAATTCCTTGAACGATATAATAATCTGCCACTACAGGGTGGTAACTTAGTTGGGGCTTTATGGTCGGCAAGGATGAATTGGGCCGAAGGGCCTGTTTACGCACTGTATGACTCTTTGATTATGTGGCTCTATTCCAGAGGAATGCGCCTGCCTGAACTGGGACATCTTTTATTTTAATCTTAAGACGTCATATAAATGAAGTAATTTTACAGTTTGTTTTACCATGTTTTTGCAGAGTGAATCAAAGGCTTCTGAGCTAAATGGTTTGTAATTTGCTTTACATTCAGAGCAAAAATAAAACATTTTTGTTCCTTACGAAACTCAATATGATATTGGATCTTGGAGATTGTGTTGTGAAAAATGTGTATAGTTTTATGAAGTTGAAGGTTTGTTTGAATTACAGTGCCAGACAAAAGTTATCTCTGTCAGCTCAAGAGAAGAAAAGGAGTAGATTTACAGAGGGGTTGTGAGGCGGACAAGAGGATAGATCAGCCACATTTTGTGAATGTGCCACAGAATGAAAAGTATGGATTTACAGAGGTATTTATGAATCTGAGTGAAATTGTAAACTGGGGAAGCAGCAATTGCAGACCTGCCAAGGCTGAAACAAAGATAGTGAAAGAAGACACGTTCATAGAAAATAATTGAGAAAAGACTATTAAATTGACAAGCAGTGGTTTAAAAAAGGAACTAAGATATTGTCTCCAGCTGCATCAATGGGCGATCTCTGCATAAATCTAGGTTCCTAACTTTGGGCTGCAAATTCGAAGATGTTTTCTGGTACATATTAGCTTGAAAATAAAATGATGGCATGAAGCTAGCATGGGAGTACTCGCACTCTTTATAAGGGATAATGTTGAATATTGATTCTACAAAATCATTGGCCTTTCAGATACACTCTTGCATGAGAATGTAAGGAACAGAAACTTTTAGCCCCTTATGCCTTATTCACCATTCATTAAGAGGCAGATCTTTCAGCTGTTCTTTTACCTCAACTACATTTTGTTCACTACAGTATCTCCACATCCATTGCTTTTCCCAATATGCAAAGTCTATTGATCTCTGCCGGTGAATGAGCCTCCACAGCACTCTTGCATAGAGAATTTTATAGATGCACTACCCTCTGGGTGAAAAGATTTCTTCTCCTATCATTTCTGGATGGATAATCCCTTGTTCAAAAACTATGTCCCTGATTTTAGTTGCTTCAGTTGGGGGGATGCATCAATTTTGCATCTACCTTAAGCGTGTAGGGATTTAATATGTTTCAATGCAATCACATCTTTCTTCTTCTAAACTCTGGAGTATTTTTAAACTTCCCTCCAAGAGCAATTCGTCCATCTCAAGAATTAATCTGGTGCACACCCTCCATGATACATATATTGATCCTTGGGTATGAGACCAAACTGCTGTTAGTATTGCAGATTAGCCTATTTCAGGCCTCCAGACAATGCAGTGAGCAGTGCGGAAATATAATCTACCTCTTTGGTGGCACACGGACTATCCTTGATCAGACTTTACTGGCTTTATCTTGCACTAAACATTATTCCCTTATCATGAATCTATACACTGTAAATGGCTCGATTGTAATCATGTATTGCCTTTCTGCTGACTGGTTAGTGTGCAACAAAAGCTTTTCATTGTACCTCGGCACATGTGACAATAGACTGAACTGAATCAAGATGTGTTTACTTTTGAACCCAAATCCTCTTGCAATGACCATTTACTTCCCTCACTGCTTGCAATACCTGTACACTAACATGCAGTGTTTGTTGACAAGGGTGACTAGTTCACTCTAAAAACCAATAGCCTCAATCTCACAATTTAAAAATAATCTTCTTTTAGATTTTTTTTGCCAAAGTCGGTGACTTTACGTTTCTCAATACAATTTGCAATATATTGTCTATACATTTATGCCCCTGTCCCACTTAGGAAACCTGAACGGAAACCTCTAGAGACTTTGCGCCCCACCCAAGATTTCCGTGCGGTTCCCGGAGGTTTTTGTCAGTCTCTCTAATGGTCAAAAGTGGTTTCCGCTTCTTCTATGTTCCGGCGATTATTTCAAAAAATTCAAAACCGGCCGCGACTAAAAATTGGTTGCCGTTTTAAAAATCGGTAATTTTTTAGTCGAAGCCGGTTGCGATGCTAGTTGAAGGTGCTTGCCGGAGGTTGCAGGTAGTGGAAGGTAAGACCTGCAACCTCCGGCAACCACCTTCAACTAGCATCGTAACCAGCTTTGACTAAAAAATTACCGGTTTTTAAAACGGCAACCTATTTTTAGTCGCGGCCGGTTTTGAATTTTTTGAAATAATGGCCGGAACATAGAAGAAGCGGAAACCACTTTCGACCATTAGGGAAGCTGATAAAAACCTCCGGGAACCGCACGGAAACCTTGGGTGGGGGGCAAAGTCTCCTGAGGTTTCTGTTCAGGTTTCGTAAGTGGGACAGGGGCATTAGTTTATCTCTCTTCCCCTGAAGCCTCTCTGAATTCTCTTTATAACCCAGGCTAACACTATTATCATCCGCAATGTGGATATATTACACTTGGTTGGCACATCCAAATCATTAATATAGAATGTGTACAGCTGTGGACCCAGCACCGAACACTGTGGCATCATACTAGTTACTGCCTCCCAAAACAAAAGTGACATATTCAGCACTTCAACTCCCCCTCCCATTCCCAATCCGACCTCTCTGTCCTGGGTCTCCTCCATTGCCAGAGTGAGCAACAGCGGAAATTGGAGGAACAGCACCTCATATTCCGTCTGGGGACCTTGCGTCCGGATGGCATTAACATTGAATTCTCCCAATTTTGCTAGCCCTTGCTGTCTCCTCCCCTTCCTTAACCCGCTAGCTGTCTCCTCCCACCCTCCCATCCGCCCGCCCTCGGGCTCCTCCTCCTCCTCCCCTTTTCCTTCCTTCTCCCCCCCCCACCCCCCATCAGTCTGAGGAAGGGTTTCGGCCCGAAACGTCGCCTATTTCCTTCGCTCCATAGATGCTGCTGCACCCGCTGAGTTTCCCCAGCAATTTTGTGTACCTTCGATATTCCAGCATCTGCAGTTCCTTTTTGAACACTATTTATTCCTACCCTCTGTTTTCTGTCCATTGGCCAATCCTTAATCCATGTCAGTGTATTACCTCAATCCTGTGTGCACTGATTATGTTTAATAACCTCCAGTGTGATACTTTATTAGATCCCTTCTAAAAGTCCAAATAGTCACGTCAAATAAATCATCCTTCCCTTTGCTAATCATGATTTTCCTTTCATAAATCCATGTTAACTCTGCCCACTCGTATTATTATTTTTGAAGTGCCATGCCACCACTTCCTTCATGATAGATTTTAGCAAGAATACTGATTTTTTTTTCTAATCCTTCTTTCTTAAATAGTCGGGTTAAGTGAAGATCCAAGGAGTCTTGATTACCCTGGGATCGAGCCTTTCTCCTTCCTTTCTTTCCCATGACTCCAAATAACTCACCTCTGGGTTTCCCTTTAAACAATAAAATATACATTTTCCTGTGTGTTGAAATAGCTCCCGCTGTTGTCGATTGTATGGAAACCTGAATTTAAAATAACAACGACGTGTTGGCTTTAAAAGCCAGCAACAAATGTGCTCGGTGACAGGTGAACTGGATATATATTCAGGTCTCTCCTACCAAATTAGAATCTCCCGTTCCCATTGCAACTGCAGGCTAATATTGCATGTGTTAACACCGTTCCTCTCTCCACAGATGCTTCCTGGCCTGCTGAGTGTTGTCTATTTTTTAATATAAAGCTTTGTTTTACTTACTGCTGGCATACTGAGATCCAAGTACACTGGGGTTGTTTTACTGCCCAAGAACCTGTTTTTTCAACTCAGCACTGATTGCTGTGTTTAACTCAAGAGGCTCATTATCTCAGTTGAAGCAAAACTGATTAATCACAGCCTCACAACAGTGCAGATGTCCCTCAGCCAAATGGAAGTATGTAGGTTGCCCTATCCTGCTCTGAACAAAGCTGCACCATATGGAAAGTGGCACATATAAAACCACATGTATTCTCCATAGTGCATCCATGGTTAAGATTGGAATAAAAATTGGAAGCTTGTTTTACAGTACTAAAGGGATTTCATGTACTTTTTGAAACAGCATGAATAATGGGCCTGTTCATTTTGTTTAAGTGGCTGCCCTACAATCTTTATAATCAGGCCTGTTCTCTGCTATGGCTCACTTTGGATGGGAATGACCTCTTTTTCGATGAGAATTTTGGATGCAGCAAAAATAAATATGTGCAGAAATTCCGAGCAACTTTACATAATAAATCCAATTGCAATGTTGTCTTGGTGCAGTTTCTCATTTTAAAATTCAAATTGTGAATATCAATAAGAGAAGTTACAAAGCTCCAATCGACTGGTGTTTGAACACAGAGTGCTAGCAGGCAATTGTGATATTTGGATATTAACATTCGCCTGTAATACTGTGGGAAGAAGATGGAATGCATGCCCGCAGCCACTTTATAATGCTGTTCTACTAACTTGATCCATCATATATATATCCCACAATTTACTTTCAGGTTATCATACAGTACTTCAAAGTAATTTCTGTGACCTATTTTTATTTAATTTGATGTTTTTGTAATTACTTATAGGTAAAAGGTGCACAGTCTTCTGTCCTCGCTGCTATTGATTTTGTTTTACTTAGCTCCAGAGAAACACAAGGCAAAACTGGGAGGATAACAAACTGAATATTTTCTCTAGGTTTAAGTATCATTTAAAATGATATGTACACTGACTGTATCCTGTGTTGGTTTATTTGGATGGTATAACTTTCTTATCATTCATACCAATTATATATTTATTAGAATCTAGTGGAGTACAGTGTTTTGTAAACTATAATTTTCCTGAGAGAAGACTATTCTGCAATTCATTTGATGCTGCCAGTAGGTTTCTCGTTGGCACTGTTTGCTGTAACAACATGGGAGTATGATCTTTTTGTCTTAACTAAAATACAGAATGGAATGATTTGGTGCAAATGCATTAGTGCTTGTCCATAAATGTCCGCAATTATAATTTCTTGGCTCATTCCTTCCTTAACAAAGCCCCCAATGGTGACATTATCAATTCTCCTGTGTGTCAGCCTCCCTACAGAAAAAGAAATACTCATATTTCTGAAGCCTTTTTCACATATACTTCAGGATGTCCCATAACACTTTACAACCGATGAAGTAAGGTTAAAGTTTAGAATTGCAGCAGTCAATTTTCACCCAACAAGCTCCCCCACACAAGATAATAATGAACAAATAACCTGCTTTGATAATGCTGAGCGTGACATTGAATATTGTTTATGGCAGTGGGGATTACTTCCCTGGTTCTTTGTTAAAATAGTGTTGTGGGATCTCTTGCATCTACATGAGAGATCAGATGGAGCTTTAGATTATGTGTCCTCCGAAAAAAGACAGCTCTACTGGAGTGTAGCTCTCCCTCTGTATGGCATTGGAGTGTCAACTCAGATATTTGTAATCTAGACTTTGCCACGGGAAGGAGAAAATTAATGATGCACTGTTAATGTCCGCCATTAAGGTTGCGTGAGACGGGATAACTTTAGTTTAGTTTACTTTATTGTCACATGTACCGAGATACAGTGAAAAGCTTTTGTTGCGTGCTAATCAGTCAGCAGAAAGACAACACATGATTACAATCGATCCATATGCAGTGTTAGATACATGATAATGGAATAACGTTTAGTGCAAGGTAAAGTCAACAAAGCCCGGTCAAGGATAGTCCGATGGTTATCAAAGACATATATAGCAGTTCAGCACTGCTCTCTGGTTGTGGTAGGATGATTCAGTTGCCTGATAACAGCTGGGAAGAAACTGCCACTGAATCTGGTGGTGTGCGTTTTCACACTTCTATACCTTTTGCCTGATAGAAACATAGAAACATAGAAAATAGGTGCAGGAGTAGGCCATTCGGCCCTTCGAGCCTGCACCGCCATTCAATATGATCATGGCTGATCATCCAACTCAGTATCCTGTACCTGTCTCCTGATGGGAGATGGGAGAAGAGGGAGTGGCAAGGGTGTGACTCGTCTTTGATTATGTTGCTGGCCTTGCCGAGGTAGCATGAGGTATAAATGGAGTCAATGGCAGGGAGGTTGGTTTGTGTGATGGTCTGGCTGTGTCTACAATTCGCTGCAGTTTCTAGCGGTCTTGGATGGAGCTGTTCCCAAACCAAGCTGTGATGCATCCTGATAAAATGCTTTCTATGATGCATCTGTAGGAGTTAGTGAGAGTTGTAGGGGACATGCCAAACTTCCTATGCCTTATACATAACTAGAGGCGATCACGAGGAAAAATAGGCACTTGCTAATTTTGAACTGATTCTCGTAACGGCTTCATATTTTCCCCTTGGTCTTCTCTCCTATCTGACACTCTTTTGTCTTAAATTTTTTCTCTGACAAATGTTATGCTAACAGGCCGTTAGTTTCCTATTTTCATACGCTCGCTTTTTGATAAAGAGTTATGTATACTATTTTCAATTCTGATACTTTTCCAAAACCACTGGGAAATTTGGAAAAATAAAACAAATACGTCCACTTTCTAACCAACCTCATCTTTCAAGACGCAATGATGAAACCCACCAGAATCTAAATCTTGTCAGCCTGCAAGTCCAACAATTTGCTTTGTATCACATCCCTCATGATAGTAACTTCCTCCTCTCTTCTGATTCTTGGTTTACAGTCATACATTGTGAAAACAGGCCCTTTGGCCCAACTTGCCCACACTGGCCAACATGTCCCAGCTACAATAGTCTCACCTGCCTGTGGTTAGCCCATATTTCTATAGCCTATAAACCTGTCCTATCCATGCATGGGCAGAAATCCCGTGGGGTGGGGGGTGGGGGGAGGGGGATGGGATGTGTGAGGCAAGTCCCTCCCATGTTTTGAGAGGTGGGGGACAATCCCCCCCATGTTTTGTAATCCAGATTTTGAAATTCAGTGAAAAAATGTTTATTAAAATCTCCGCTCTCCATGAGACAGTGGGGGGTATCATTGTTACGCGCTTGCTAAATGTCACTATTAACATCGTATTATCACAATGTGTCACCAATTGTGTTTTGACCTTTAAGTATTACTGAAGGTATTCATGGAGAATTTCTTAAAGCTGTTTGATGCGGGTACAATTACCATTTGAACTAATTGCATGTATTGGTGGATGGGAAAGATTTAAACAGGTATCGGATTTAAATGGGTCAGGTCATTAAGGGCTCCGGTTGAACGTGTTTCCTGGCTGACTTGCAGGTAAGTCCCTCATTCACGGTCACGCATTATTTAGTATTTTTTTCCCATCTCTCTCCCTCTCTCTCCCCCTCTAATGTTGGTTCTTTTGTTTGCCTTTATTTGCTTCAGTTTTATTTCTTTAAGTGCTATTTATAACATTGTAGCTTTTGAAAGATTCAAGCGGGTATCAGACGCTTTCTAAGGGCTGATCGGCCCGTTCGTGGGGCCTTTCATCGCCCGGCATGGCTTAAAATCAAACTGCTGTATTGAGGCAATCAAGGCTCCCGATGTTGAAGCTCCCGTCGGCCGATTTTAAACCGCGCCGGGCGATGAAAGGCCCCGCGAACGGGCTGATTCAAGCCCCACGATTCGAGGCAGACGAAGCTGCTGTTGCTGGAGTTCGGAGTCGGTCACCAACCAGGTCAGCTCCCGATGTTACCGTCCACAGGGTCCACAGCCGAAGCCTCCAAAACCTCGCGTGTGTGTGTGCGCGCATGCGCGTGCGGGCGGCCACCAAGAAATTGTGTCCCCCCCAAATTGTGTCCCTCCCATCTTTTGATAGCGATTTCCGCCCCTGTATCCATGTACCTGCCTAATTGTTTCATAAATGTTGCAATAGTCCCTGGCTCAATTACCTCCTCTGGCAGCTTGTTCCATACATCCACCACCCTTTGTGCGAAAAAGTTACCCCTCAGATTCCTATTAAATCATTTCCCCTTCACCTTAAACCTATGTCCTATGTTCCTGGATTCCCCTACTGCGGGTACAAGACTGTGCATCTACACTGTGCGATCCACAGTATTTCTCTCATGATTTTATACACGTCTATAAGATCACCCCTCATCTTCTTGCATTCCAAGGAATTGAGTCCCAGCCTACTCAACCTTTCCCTATAGCTCAGATCCTCGGGTTCTGGCAACACCCTCATAAATCTTCTCTGTACCCTTCCTACTTCTAGGATATGAATTTTATTCTCTATCTTGAAGGCTGCTTCAAAATATCTCTTTAATTCATCTGCTATCTCCCTGTTTCCCATTATTATTTTCCCAGACTAATTTTATTTAGGTCCAATACTCACCATGTGTATTTGAGATATAAATATCTGTTGTTGTTTTCGGCTATATTTATCTTGTACTCAAATTTTTCCTCACTGATAATTCTTTTAGTCACTTTATGTATTTTCATTTACATTTCTCCAATCATATGCTTTTCTTTAAGCCTGATATTACCTTTAACTGGTGGTTCCCTTCCCTTGCTCATTAGAATGCATCCTGTCTGTGTATCTTGAAATATTCCCTTGAAGCTTACCACGGCATCTTGATTGACCTGATCCCTTAATCTAATTTGCCATCAAAACATTTAGGTTTGGGTTAGTTCAACAGAACATCCTTGCAATGGCGTCTGGGATCAGACAGCTGTGAGACCAGGGCTCCCACAAACGCAATGTTAAACACTGAAGCACTAGACTCACTGACAGATTTGGAATGCCAAATCTGTCTTTCTGCTGCTGCTGGGCTCCACATATACTCCAACGGATGTACCTAGTCTTGCTGAGACTCTAGCATTTCCACTGGGGTCCAGACTCTGAGACCCCGCACCAGACTATTTCAACAACCGGATCCAAGATACTATTAGCTTCAAGTGGGACTGTTGGGCTGCATAATGAGAAGGATAGAGGTTCCTAATTATTTCACTTCAGTGTTTTTTTATTGTCCTATATTTTTATTTGAAAAATGTTTTTAATCGTTTGAAATTAAAAAAATCTTAACTTTTAATAAATTTTCTGAATGTCAGAAATATGTTGAACCATTAAATTACCCTGACAGCCTTGACAGCTGACATAACCCATTGGGGGAGGAAAGGTGGGGGGAGTATTGGTAAGTTGTGGGAGAGGCCTTGTTAGCTGCTAATGGTTTCAGGTATGTTTTAAGGGTGGGGCCATCTCACTGCACCATGAAATGTCCTGCAGCCAAACAGACCCTCCACATCGAGTGATAAGTGAGGCATGGGAAAGACAACGGGTGGCAATTCCTGGAAGGGGGGGAATATTAAATAGTAACATATGTCCGTGAAATTTCTGTCAAACTCCTTCTTAATGCACTTTCCCAAGATTATGCAACAACAAATATGAAGTAGCTTTAACATAATAAAAAGTTCAAGGTGTTGCGTGTAACTGAACCAGACAGAACAGGAAGAGCCCAGATTTGATCACCAGTCTGGATTAAGTTAGTTGATTTCAGGAGAGTAGATGTAAAGGCACTGACTGCCTTTATGGTCTCTGGAATAGTGAGATTGAAAAGCTTTTAACCAGAGCTCTGTTTCTCATTGTTATTCAGGAACTACAGCTGAAAACATGTGCAAGTGAAGTTAGGTGAGGTCTGGGGCATACTTAACTCTGATTCCGATCATAGTTAAATATTCCTGGCAGTTTTTACTGCCTCATTTCGCACATGTGGATTCGCCACGAGTGCTAGTTGAAAATTGATGGCACCTGTAGAATTGTACCCAGGTAAATCATAGAGGACAAAAGTCCTTAAAATGTTAATAGAAAGCAAAATAAATCAGAAAATCTTGAACACCAGACAACATGAAAAGCTATAATCAAAAAATGTAAGTTGGTTAAATTTTAACTAAGTATAGAATTCAACCAAATCGGGTCAGGGAGATGGCGTACTTAGGTGACATTGCCACTGTGAGCACTGGTCTCTTTTAAGGACCTGTCCCACTAGACGATTTTTTAGGTGACTGCCGGCGACTGTCATAGTCGTATCAGGTCGCCGAAAAACTGGACCCCCTTCTACGACAATATCTACGACAATGTCTACGACAACCTACCACCTAGTTGATGTCAACCTACGGCAAGCTACCGACAACCGGCGACCCATTAGGACGTCCACCTACGATCATACCTACGACAACATACGACCACACAGGCGACAACCTACGTCAACCGGTCAACCTATGTCCACCCGCGACAAGCTACGACAAGCTACCACCCTGTCGGCGACAACTGAAGACAACTGAAGATAACTCAGTCGCTGGTACCTGTCGCCGGTTAACGTAGGTTGACGTAGGTAGTCGCCAATAGAATTTACTGAAGTCAGCACCGGCGACAACCTACTTCATCCTGGCGACAACCTACGTCACCCTTGCCAAAACCTACGACAGCACCTACGTCAGGAGAAGACAAGCTACGACAAGCCCACGGTCGCCAACTATTGCCGAAAAGTTTTGAACATTTCAAAATCCAGCAGCGACCAGAAAAACGCTACAACTCTTTGGGCGACTGAGGAGACTACTCACGATCATACAGGCGACACCCTGGCGACTGTGTGCCGATAGTCGCCTAAAAAATCGCCTGAGTGGGACAGGCCCTTAAATCAGCTGGTAATGTTTGCTGGGCTGGCCACACAATGGAAATAAGCAACTCTCCAAGTTCCAGGATGTTTCTGGTAAGTTATGTGCAAGTCACATATTTCAAGGACCAATACATCCCTTGCATTAATTTCCTTGAAATTATTGACTATATGTGTTGGAAAGAGGTGAAACTTCTTAAAACAGGAAAGGGAAAGCCTTCTAATTTTCAGAGGGCAAAGAGAGAAACCATCTTCCTATTTTGATTTAAGCAGGTGCAATACAGTCACAACAAACGCATACTGCAAGGGTTTAACCATCGTGATTAAGTAAAGTTAGACAAAACCAATCTCCAAAACAAATTCCGACAGAAATACAGCAGCACATAATGTTTCCAATGCAAGTAGAATGCCTATGATTTGAATGCTTGTAGATGAGATCCATTTTGAGTAGATACACAAAAATGCTGGAGAAACTCAGCAGGTGCAGCAGCATCTATGGAGCGAAGGAAATAGGCAACGTTTCGGGCCGAAACCCGAAGAAGGGTTTCAACCCGAAACGTTGCCTATTTCCTTCGCTCCATAGATGCTGCTGCACACGCTGAGTTTCTCCAGCATTTTTGTGTACCTTCGATTTTCCAGCATCTGCAGTTCCTTCTTAATCCATTTTGAGTAGTTTGAGATTATTTCTGGAAATCAATATTGATAAACTTTGTTCCAGATCAGTGCTGGGTTGGATTATTGAGAACGTCAGGGTCCAAGCATATCATGTACGCATAGTTGCTGTTTGTAAGGAAACCAGGGGTAAGCTGCACTGAAACAACTTGTCAATGGCTGATTTGGAGTAGTGGAATACTGGCATGTACATTAGTTGGGGTGTCACATGGAGACTGAGATGCATTATGTAATACCCTTCCAACAGAATATAGTTGCAAATGTTTCACTGCTATTTTTGTTCTTGAATGCTAAGCAACATTGAAGTTAGCAAGTGAAGATCCTCTCAAACTCACACATACAATGAATGTCTAGATATTGGATTTCACTCCTTTTGTGGCTGGTTATGTCCAGTGCTAGCATTACTTTGGGTCCCCTGCAAAAACACAATATATGACAAAAGGAGGCAGACACAGAGTGCTGGAGTAACTCAGTGGGACAGACAACCCTTCTTCAGACTCTCCCGACCTGAAACATCATATTTTCACGTTCTCCATATATGCCGCCTGACCCACTGAGTTGCTCCGGCTCTTTGTGTCATTTTCCTAAACCCGCATCTACATTCCTCAAAGGGACTTCAGAAATAGCTTTGCTCTGGTTTATGTCATAGGCATTGAATCATACAGCATGCAATTAGGCCATTCAGCCCTACTAGTCCATGTTGGAGACTGACCTGGTATTAACAGGTATGGATGCAGTGAACAGCCTGCATGCCCAAGCATCCATCCCTCTAGCTGCTGAAACTATGCAACAGTGCAGGCTCCCTCATGATGGGGGAGTCATGTGAGCCCCCAAGGAACATGAATTTGACCAAGAAGACATTATTCTGATCATCCACAATGACTTGTACATTAAGCCAGTGGAACAGTGTGGGCTATGCATACAGCCTGCACCCCTGGGAAGCCAATGTCCAGGCAAATCCTGATGCCCAAGAATTTACTCTTCCTTCACTGAAATTACATTGCAAAACAGACTGTCGGTGACCTCTTTGGCCTCTGCAGGTGGGATCTGTTCGGCTGTTTGTAATGATCTGGTGGGAAGGAAGATGTGAACCAATGCCTCTTTGTTCTCCATGGAGACAGTTGTCCAGGAAATGTACAGTAACTGAAGTTCATCCCACACTCAGTCATCTGAGCTGCAGAATGTCCAACTATCTTAAGCTGCTCCATCAAGACCCTTCCTCCCATCATAAGGTCCGAAATGGGCATGTTAGATGATGATTGCACAATATTCAGTTCCATATGCTATTCCTCAACAAATCCAGCACTCCATGGCTCCATGCATTGACATCTAGAAAACATTCAGGATAATTAAGTGCTACAAAACACTTTGCTCATCACTCCTTCGCTCCATAGATGGTGCTGCACTCGCTGAGTTTCTCCAGCATTTTTGTGTACCTACACAAAAAGAGAGTCTGGACCTCCTAACCTTGACATTCAATAGTATTGCCATTGCTAATTCCTCTACCATCAATATCATGGTGGTCACCATTGGACTAGATATTCAAATGGACCATTTACCCATATGTTGTGACTATAGGTGCTGGGTATCCTAGGATAAGATACTCAATTCCTGGTTTTCCTAATTCTTACAGCTATCTGCAAGATCGAGTTAGGAATATGATGTAATACTCTCTATTTGCCTGGATAAGTACGGCTCCAATAACACTCAAGAAGCTTGAAACCATCCAAGGTGACTCACCACCACCTTTTCAATGACAATTAGGGATAGGAAGTAAATGCTCGCCCAGAGTACCCAAAATGAATAAAAATACAGCATTTCTCATATGTCATATAAAATTGCACTTGTCAGTTATTCTGTTAGCATTTGAATGTTATTCCTCTAAGGGTTCTAAACAAATTGTTCTGTGCTGAATGGCTGCCGTTGTACCTGTAACAAGATTCCTGTACATGTAACAAGATTCCTGCACCTGTAACAAGATTCTTGTATCTGTAATGAGATTCTTGTATCTATAACGAGATTCTTGTATCTGTAACGGGATTTTTGTGTCTATAACGAGATTCTTGTACCTGTAACAAGATTCTTGTACCTGTAACAAGATTCTTGTATCTGTAATGAGATTCTTGTACCTGTAACAAGATTCTTGTACCTGTAACAAGATTCTTGTACCTGTAACAAGATTCTTGTATCTATAACGAGATTCTTGTATCTGTAACGGGATTCTTGTACCTGTAACAAGATTATTGTACCTTTAACGAGATTCTTGTATCTGTAATGAGATTCTTGTATCTGTAACAAGATTCCTGTGCCTGTAACGAGATTCTTGGACCTGTAACAAGAGTTTGCAACACATCAGTGTGGTTGCTTCTAGTCTTGTTTCAAGCCTGGAGTTGCTTCTGACTATAAGCTAATGCCATGTTTCTGAGTGGCTCCAGACAAAATTGCTTAGCATTTTATCTGTTATTTCTGTCAAGATTATAATTTTGCAAGCCAGGATGAAGGTAGCTTATGGTTCAGGAACTAAATTCATTTATCATTTAAGCCACACACGACCGTCCTGTGGGATACAGATTTCGCCAATAATGCAATGTTTTTATAATTTTTGTAATTTTATAACAAAAGCTTTTCTCTGTACCTCAGCACACATGACAATAAACTAAACTGTAACTGTAATTTGTTTAATGTAACAAATTTGTTTCCAGTTACTTTCTGAGCTCTTTAATTCTTCACACCATACCAGAATAAATCAGGGAATGTAGTGCATCCGTGGATAACAAGGGAAATCAGGGATAGTATCAAAACAAAAGATGATGCGTACAAATTAGGCCAGAAAAAACAGCCTACCAGAGGACTGGGAGAAATTCAGAGTCCAGCAGAGGAGGACAAAAGGCTTAATTAGGAAAGGGAACATAGATTATGAAAGAAAACTGGCAGGGAACATAAAAACTGACTGCAAAAGTTTTTATAGATATGTGAAGAGGAAAAGATTAGTTAAAACAAATGTAGGTCCCTTGCAGTCAGAAACAGGCGAATTGATCATGGGGAACAAGGACATGGCAGACCAATTGAATAACTTCTTTGTTTCTGTCTTCACTAAGTAAGACATAAATAATCTGCCGGAAATAGCAAGGGACCGGGGGTTAAATGAGATGGAGGAACTGAGTGAAATCCAGGTTAGCGGGGAAGTGATGTTAGGTAAATTGAATGGATTAAAGAGCGATAAATCCCCAGGGCCAGATAAGGATTTGAGTATAGGAGCAGGGAGGTTCTACTGCAGTTGTACAGGGTCTTGGTGAGACCACACCTGGAGTATTGCGTACAGTTTTGGTCTCCAAATCTGAGGAAGGACATTATTGCCATAGAGGGAGTACAGAGAAGGTTCACCAGACTGATTCCTGGAATGTCAGGACTGTCTTATGAAGAAAGACTGGATAGACTTGGTTTATACTCTCTAGAATTTAGGAGATTGAGAGGGGATCTTATAGAAACTTATAACATTCTTAAGGGGTTGGACAGGCTAGATGCAGGAAGATTGCTCCCGATGTTGGGGAAGTCCAGGACAAGGGGTCACAGCTTAAGGATAAGGGGGAAATCCTTTAAAACCGAGATGAGAAGAACTTTTTTCACACAGAGAGTGGTGAATCTCTGGAACTCTCTGCCACAGAGGGTAGTCGAGGCCAGTTCATTGGCTATATTTAAGAGGGAGTTAGATGTGGCCCTTGTGGCTAAGGGGATCAGAGGGTATGGAGAGAAGGCAGGTACGGGATACTGAGTTGGATGATCAGCCATGATCATATTGAATGGCGGTGCAGGCTCGAAGGGCCGAATGGCCTACTCCTGCACCTAATTTCTATGTTTCTATGTTTCTAAGTTGCATCCCAGAGTACTTAAGGATGTAGCCGCAGAAATAGTGGATGCATTAGTGATAATTTTTCAAAACTCTTTAGATTCTGGAGTAGTTCCTGAGGACTGGAGGGTAGCTAATGTAACCCCACTTTTTAAAAAGGGAGGGAGAGAGAAAACGGGGAATTACAGACCAGTTAGTCTAACATCGGTGGTGGGGAAAATTCTGGAGTCAGTTATTAAAGATGGGATAGCAACACATTTAGAAAGTGGTGAATTCATTGGACAAAGTCCGCATGGATTTATGAAGGGTAAATCATGTCTCACAAATCTTATAGAATTTTTCGAGGATGTAACTAGTAGAGTGGATAAGGGAGAACCAGTGGATGTGTCATATCTGGACTTTCAGAAGGCTTTCAGCAAAGTCCCACATAAGAGATTAGTATACAAACTTAAAGCACATGGTATTGGGGGTTCAGTATTGATGTGGATAGAGAACTGTCTGGCAGACAGGAAGCAAAGAGTAGGAGTAAACGGGTCCTTTTCAGAATGGCAGGCAGTGACTAGTGGGGTACCGCAAGGCTCAGTGCTGGGACCCCAGCTATTTACAATATATATTAAATAAATATATATAAATGATCTGGATGAGGGAATTGAATGCAACATCTCCAAGTTTGCGGATGACACAAAGCTGGGGGGCAGTGTTAGCTGTGAGGAGGATGCTAGGAGGCTGCAAGGTGACTTGGATAGGTTGGGTGAGTGGGCAAATGCATGGCAGATGCAGTATAATGTGGATAAATGTGAGGTTATCCACTTTGGTGGCAAAAACAGGAAAGTAGACTATTATCTGAATGGTGGCTGATTAGGAAAAGGGGAGATGCAACGAGACCTGGGTGTCATGGTACACCAGTCATTGAAAGTAGGCATGGCAGGTGTAGCAGGCAGTGAAGAAAGCAAATGGTATGTAGCATTCATAGCAAAAGGATTTGAGTATAGGAGCAGGGAGGTTCTACTGCAGTTGTACAGGGTCTTGGTGAGGCCACACCTGGAATA
This sequence comes from Amblyraja radiata, assembly GCF_010909765.2. Lineage (NCBI taxonomy): Eukaryota > Metazoa > Chordata > Chondrichthyes > Rajiformes > Rajidae > Amblyraja > Amblyraja radiata. The sequence goes on from NC_045958.1 coordinate 16,792,939, forward strand.
TTGCGTATAGTTTTGGTCTCCGAATCTGAGGAAAGACATTCTTGTCATAGAGGGAGTACAGAGAAGGTTCACCAGACTGATTACTGGGATGGCAGGACTTTCATATGAAGAAAGACTGGATAGACTCGGCTTGTACACGCTAGAATTTAGAAGATTGAGGGGGGATCTTATAGAAACTCACAAAATTCTTAAGAGGTTGGACAGGCGAGATGCAGGAAGATTATTCCCGATGTTGGGGAAGTCCAGAACTTGGGGTCACAGTTTAAGGATATGAGGGAAGGCTTTTAGGACCGAGATGAGAAAAACATTTTTTACACAGAGAGTGGTGAATCTGTGGAATTCTCTGCCACAGAAGGTAGTTGAGGCCAGTTCATTGGCTATATTTAAGAGGGAGTTAGATGTGTCCGATATGAAAGTCCTGCCATCCCAGGAATCAGTCTGGTGAACCTTCTCTGTACTCCCTCCATGATCATATTGAATGGCGGTGCAGGCTCGAAGTGCCGAATGGCCTACTCCTGCACCTATTTTCTATGTTTCTATGTTTCTATACATAACCTGGATTGAAACAATTTCTGTGAAGTCAGATCACGAAGTGTGTGATAAGTCTAAGGATCAATCCCCATCAATGCAAGAGACTTTGTGTGCTCTCCGTATGATCAGCAGCATTCAGTGTACTCATAGTTTCCACTGTGATCCTCTACTTTGTGCAAATTATTCACAGCAAGAACAGGGCGTGTCCATGTTGACCATAAACACAAGACGCTAAAGTGGCCGGAATCCTTAACACAAACAAAGTACTGGAGGAATTCAATGGGTCAGAGAGCATCTGTGGAGGGAATGGACCGACAACGTTTTGGAGTGAAGAATGGTCCTGAGCCTGAACATCATCTGTCCATCCCTCCACAGATGCTGCCTGACCCATTGAGTTCCTCCAACATTTTGTGTTTTGCTCCCTGCTGACTGTGAAGGATTTATATACTAGATTCACCTGCCTCTATTTTGACCTGCTTCCCATTTAAATTGCGGCAAACAATGTAATCCATATTGCCAAAAAGATGAGAACTCATCAATGCTTACTTATTTTTCCCTTAAGCTTGCCAATCATCTCCTTCATGCCAGTGTATTGTCTCCTACACCACAAGACATTTTATTTTCCATAAGAATCTTTGATGCACCTTCTGTCTTCCGGAAATCCACTAGTTTTCTTTTGTCAACAGCACATGTTACTTTATCAAATAACTCCTGTAAATAGGTAGAGCATGATTCCTTTTTCATTAAACAATGTTGACTTTGCTTGATTGCCTTGAATTTTTCTATCGACATCTTTAATACTCATAACACTCTCCCAATTGCAGGTGCTACGTTCACTGCAGTTTCCTGCTTTCTCTCTCCCTCATCCTTAAATAATGGAGCTACATTTGCTCTCCATGTATCTTCCTCAAATCTCAGCGATTTTGGAAAATTTGAACGTGATGATAAACTCACACGTCATTCCTTTCAAGATCTGAGGATGACGCCCACTGCTCTAACAATTCGCTCAGTTCCATTTCCCTGAGGATGGTAATTTTCCTGAGATTCTTGATTAGTACAGGTATCAGAGGTTGTGGGGAGAAGACAGGAGAATAGGGTTAGGAGGGAGAGATAGATCAGCCATGATTGAATGGCGGAGTAGACTTGATAGGCTGAATGGCCTAATTGTACTCCCTTCCCTTATGACCATATGACCTTATGATCCTCCCAATCTCCATTATTCCACTAGTGACTATTGCCACTGCCTTTGCAGATTTACTAACCCACTGGGCACAAACACCAAAGCCATTTACTCTTCCCAATTTGAAGCGTGGAGAGGTCCTGTGGTCAGTGGGAGCTAATCAGTTGTGTTCAGTATGTGATTCAAGGAGATTTTTCAAACCGTAATTTTTTCCTTCTGGAGATGATACATATTGGGTACGGTGGCCATCTCTGTTGCCTGTTGTCGGTGATCTTTAGGTTGGTCTGATGCTCCCTACAATAACATTGGAGAAGCCAGGAGCTTCAGGAACTGTGGGCATACTTCATTGGGACTAACATTTGGTTTTGGCACACTTAGGATGGTGGTATTATGTCACTTATATATACACATGAGCCATTTGCATACATATGTGTAAATATACCATGCCCCTCCACCACTGCCCAGGCATCCTTTGCCCCTCTCTTCACTCTTGCCCACATACAGCAGGCTGAGTTCTGTAGGCACTTACAACAACTCGGGCTTGAAAATGGCACCAAACTGGCGATTTTGTATACAGTCTCAGTGTACTATTGCTACACACTTGTACTGGAGCTGAGATGCTAATCTAACATTATCTAAGTGCTTATGTATAGTGATACGTGTACTGCACTGTATACAAAAATGAATTTCACTGTACATGTGACAAATAAAGTACCATACCATACCACTCCCCCATCTCCACTCCACCACAGAACCTGATAGTGTTTCTCTATCCTCTCCACTTCCCATTACTGCATGAGCTCCAGTCTTTCCTCTCTCCTGTTGCCACCACAGCACAACCTGAATAGAAAATATAGAACATAGAAAACATAGATACATAGGTGCAGGAGTAGGCCATTCGGCCCTTCGAGCCAGCACCACCATTCAACATGATCAGAGCCGATCATATAAAATCTGTACCCCGTTTCGGCTTTTTCCCCATATCCCTTGATTCCTTTAGCACTAAGAGCTAAATCTAATATTCCACTCCTACAACCTTCTCTCTACCCTGGACCACGACAGCTGTGCTCTCATCACCCATTTAACCCAATGCACATCAACACCCCCTCCCCACCCTGCATCAGGCTCTGTTATAAAACACATTTTCAAATATGTACAGGTGCAATTCCCATTCAATAGGGTGGCAGACACAAATTTGTAGAAGCGTTGGATCCAGGCTGCAGTGGGAATTCCCCATCTGTGTTTTTGTTTATAAGCCAAAGCATTTCATGGAGGTAAAAGGAACTGCAGATACATGAATCTTGCATAGAACACAAAGTGCTGGAGTACTCCACCGGTCAGGCAGCACCTCTGGAGGACAGGTCTTAAGAAGATTTAGAAACATAGAAACATAGAAAATATATGCAGGAGTAGGCCATTCGGCCCTTCGATCCTGCACCGCCATTCAATATGATCATGGCTGATCATCCAACTCAGTATCCTGTACCTGCCTTCTCTCCATACCCCCTGATCCCTTTAGCCACAAGGGCCACATCTAACTCCCTCTTAAATATAGCCAATGAACTGGCCTCAACTACATTCTGTGGCAGAGAATTCCAGAGATTCACCACTCTCTGTGTAAAAAATGTTTTTCTCATCTCAGTCCTAAAAGATTTCCCCTTTATCCTTAAACTGTGACCCCTTGTTCTGGACTTCCCCAACATCGGGAACAATCTTCCTGCATCTAGCAATTTCTGACCTGAAACGCATTTCTGACCTGAAACGTCACCTCTCCATGTCCTCCAGAGATGCTGCCTGACCTGCTGAAATATTGAGGTGTTCTACTGATGCATTTAAACCAGTTTTTCTTTCCTTCAGAAAGAGTTGTTATTTCATTAGGTTTGATTCACAGTTCATGAGAGCCACTTAAAAAGCATTTACTTTGAGAGCATAACTGAACAACACTTTCCTCTTTGATCCAGAAAATCTCTTCCTTACTTTGGCCAAGGAAGTTGTCCTAGGCAAAGATTTGTGAAGATGTTCAATGTGGCCTGCACCAATGATTTTATGAAGGGTGACCTGACCCTATGTCCCAAGACACAGTGTCATTCATTGGTGCAACTTCTATTTCACTTTAATAAATATTTAATAAATATTTTCAATTCTTTGACAATCTGCCCTTTTAATAGTTAACTTTAAAAAAAATCTGCTTTCTGCACTAAATAACTTCCTGTGGCTTGAGAAGTGTCCATCAGCAAAGATTCAGTAGAATGAGTACCTACACTTTGATGTCAAAAAGAATGAGAATATTGAAATGAGATAAATACAATTCTTAGCACCCTGTTAGCCCTCTGAGAGGCTGCTTATGTTTGCTGAAGAATTGGAACAAGATTATAGATTAAGGGCATGTAGTGTTTCTTGAGATGGTGCGAAATCTCTTAAGTGACAGCTCCAAGTTCTTGGAATTCTTTATCCCATTTGGTTACAAATGCATAATTCAGCATGTTAATCAATCTTTTGGGATTATTTGTATCAACAATTATAAGGATGGAGCAGGTAAAACAATTAGAATGTAATAAAAAAGAACTGTAGATGCGGTTTTTAACAAAGATATACACAAAATGATGGAGTAACTCAGTGGGCCAGGCAGTATCTCTGTAAAAAATGGAAAGGTGATGTTTCGGGTCAAGACCTTCTTCAGACAGAAGAAGAGACCCGACCCGAAACGTCACCTAACCATTTTCTCCAGAGATGCTGCCTGACCCACTGAGTTACTCTGGCATTTTGTGTATATCTTAAGAAAGTGAGAAGTTAAACACAAACAGATTTGATTTGCGATATGGTCTTCTTCTATTCCTTTTGCTTCGAATCTTTACCAATTGATGGAAAAAATAATCTTTTCATGTGACTGTAAATTATTATTTGACTATGTGGAGTTCCATCAAAAATATAAACTAGCCATGAACTGTGTGCAATGAGGACCCGAGAGACCAGTGCAAACTTTGTTTTTAGTATCCTTACTGTCGAGCTTTTCTGTGTACTTTAATTATGCTTAATATCTGATGTGCTTGCTTTGCAACGAAGAGGCTAACTTTCATCACACCACCCAGCATCTGTTTCTACATTTCCATTTCCATCAATAAAGATGCTTGATTTGTCTCCAACAGCTCGCGAATCAAACTTAAACTTGGCACTCTTTATGCAAGGGTTTTGGACATTCTTGCACACAAATTGAGTGATTCCATATCCTCTAGAATATAGCACCTGCTTAGCAATCTGGATAACATCTTCATAAAATGGTCCATTACTGCAAGTATACCCAAGTTGTTTCTGTTACTTTCCACTGCCCTGATGTCCAAATAAACACTTCCAGCAATAAGCGATTATTTGATGTAAACAATCAAAATATTTATTTAAATGCACCCTTGAATGAATGATGTAAAATGATCATTAAGGAAGTTTTGGACTATGCTTGGTGTAACTGTTTTGCTATATTTGGGAATTATCAAAGAAACCTGGTCCTTTCATTGATTTATTGATTTCATTTCTCAAAATCTATCAATCATTTCATTATTAGCTCCTTTCCAGAGAGTATTATCTTCTCATTTCCTTGTCAATAATGCAAGTAATCTTGCTTAAGAGCGGCAAGTTTACAAATATCTCTGGAATAGAACCAGACTCATGCATAGTACTGCACATTTCCAAGCATGCGCTAACGAAGTCTGGGATACTTTTTGTTTAACTGCCTGATAATTAATTTGCCTGGCTAAAAGTATTTGCTTGAAAAAGATTTGCTCACTTTGAGAATAATTTATTGAAGAATAAAATTAAAAAATCACTTAGCAGAAATGTAACCAACTGTCAAGATACATTTACATGTGACAATGACTAATGGTATTATAATCTAGATCGAGCATAGTAAGAAGTGTAAAAACTTAATTAACTGCATATAAATGTATTCATATTCTTTGCTGATTGTACATAATTTAACACAGAGACAGTATGGTGACTTATTGCTCATACGTAGAATACTAATGGTGTTCATGTGGTTACATTGGAGAAGATCATCTCTTTACTAACTTTCCCAGAACACCAATGTCCGCATATTGAGTTGTTCTTGCAGCTGGTCATAGGGATTTGAACATAGCCTGGATAGAGGCCAAGCATTTGTTTAGTTTAGTTTAGTTTAGTTTAGAGATACAGTGTGGAAACAGGCCCTTCGGCCCATCGAGTCCAGGCCGACCAGTGATCCCTGCACATTAACACTACCCTACACACACTAGGGACAATATACACATACACCAAGCCAATTAACCTATAAACCTGTACGTCACCTGTACGTCTTTGGAGTGTGGGAGGAAACCGAAGATCTTGGAGAAAACTCACGCAGGTTATGGGGAGAATGAACAAACTCCGTACAGACAGCACCCATAGTCGGGATCGAACCCAGGTCTCTGGCATTGCAAGCGCTGTAAGGCAGCAACTCTACTGATACACCACTGTATCGCCTTTTATTACAGGAGGAAAATGTTCAATAGTCAGACATTATCTTGAGGTGAGATCAACATTCAGCAGTGTTACATAATGATATGTTCAGTTCTGTCCGGCGCCTCAGCAGCCTGACCCAGAAAGGGAAGGGATGGAATGTTTCAGACTCCCCAGACTGGCTCTGACACTCAGTTGAAACAAAAATCACAACGGAAAATCACAACCCGGACCAAACAGATATGGTCCATTGGCAAAGTGTATGAGGGCATCTTGTGGCAATGAAAATTATACATTTTGAAGTAACTGTGAACCATATTATAAACACTTGAAACATTTTCTTGGAGCTCTGATATTAGAATATTGTATTTTAAGTCATGCATTCTATTTTATAAATAGTGTAAGCAGCTGTATTATGTACTTGTGTAGGAAAGAACTGCAGATGCTGGTTTAAATTGAAGGTAGACACAAAATGCTGGAGTAATTCAGCGGGGCAGGCAGCATCTATGAAGAGAAGTAATGGGTGACGTTTCAGGTCAAGACCCTTCTTCAGACTCCCTGACTTAAAATGACATAAACACCATTTTGTGTCTATCTTGAATGATTTACTTACAAGTTTTATAAATATTCACGTAAGTTAATGAAATATAGATATTCCTTTTACTGTAAATATTATATTCCATTTATTCCATTTTACTGTATTCATTATCTATCCCTATGATTCCAATCAGTTTCCTTTTACATCTTTGAAAATTAATTCTCACTACATTAGAATGATATTAATTATATTCATAGCCTGCAGATCACAGTTCTTTGAGTGCACTCTTTAACACTGTTTTAATTTCTGCCCTTTTCTATTCTGGTACTGAGTTCCAACCTGTTATTACCCATTAGTTTAAATCCGTGCTTGTTTACCTTAAGTCCAAGTCTGTTGGTAATTTACTCATTTACTTTATCTTGGGCCCTTGTACTTTAATACACGTACATTTGGAATAGGGAGTCTCCCCTCGCTTTGCCAAAGAAAATAATTGCTGTCTATCCTGTAATTTCTCACAGCCCATGCTTTCAATCCCAGAACATCTTTACAATATTCATAAGATCATGTGATAGGAGCAGAATTTGGCCATTCGGCACATTGAGTCTGCTCTGCCATTCAATCATAGCTGATTTATCCATCCCTCCGAACCACATTCTCCTGCCTTCTCCCCATAACCCATGACACCTGTATTAATCAAGAATCTATCTACAGGCATCTCTGCCTTAAGTATATCTACTGACTTGGCCTCCACAGTCTTCTGTGGCAAATAATTCCACAGATTCCTACCCTCTGACTAAATGAATTCCTCCTCATCTCCTTCCTAAAAGAATGCCCTTTAATTCTGAGGCTATGACCTCTAGTCCTAGACTCTCCCACTAGTGGAAACATCATCTCCACATCCACTCTATCCAAGTCTTATTCTCTGTACGTTCTCCAGGAAATTCACATTTTTATTTTATTGTGGTTACCAGAAATGTATGCAGTATTCAAAGTCTGGGCTAAATGTAATGTGATGCTGTGGGACTGTTTAGGGCAAGGTCTCTCTAAGTGTAATAAGGTCAGTAAATATTAGAAACACTCATTACAGCATCTGTGGAAAGAAAAACAGAGATAATGTTTCAGATCTATAACCTGACCTGAGATGTTAACTCTGTTTCTCTTTCCACAGATGCTGCCTGACCTGCAGAATGTTTCCAGCACTTTTTGCTTTTGTTGCCATTTCCGGAATCTGCAGTTGATTTTTTTTTTTTTTTTTTCCATCTGAGTGTAAGTGGCTGGATGAAACTTTAGATGATTTTGTCAGTGTGTGAGATTCCACCCAAGGTTGTTGAAGCTGCAGGTAGACACAAAATGCTGGGGTAACTCAGCAGGACAGGCAGCATATCTGGATAGAAGGAATGAGTGATGTTTTGGGTCGACACCCTGCCACTGACTTTCAATGTTCTGAAACATTTTAAAAAATGCTACGGGGCAATTAATAAAATTAATATTAAAAAATACCCATACAGAGATTTAAAAACAGTTAAGTAATTGTAAGCATGTTGAATTAAATCCATTAAAAAGATTAGTTCTTTCCACAGCCAGATAATGAGGTGAGGAGGTCTGCCTTGCTATACTTTTGTGTGAATGACCTCCACCGTCTGAGGACAATGCAGGCCTCAACATACTACTGTAGCCCCAGCAATAGCATCCACTTGGGAACAGGCTGCCTTGATGCCTCTGTCTGTGTCCAGGATTTACTTGTACAATTCCTTATTTTCCTTCATGATTAACTGTTTTATGAAAGTGAAATAAATATAAATATGAAAGTATAGACTCTAATTCCTAATTCAACCAGCTTTGAGCAGGTGCTGATTGACATTGGAATATGTGTCAGAAAAACCCAAAAGATTAGTACAGGTGTCAGAGTTTATGGGGAGAAGGCAGAGGCATGGGGTTAGGAGGAAGAAATAGATCAGCCATGGTTCAAGGTTTCAAGGTCAGTTTATTATCACATGTACCAATTAAGGTACAGTGAAATTCGAATTACCATACAGCCATTCTAAAATTGAATTGAATTGAATAAATTTTATTAGCCAAGTATGTATACATACAAGGAATTTGCCTTGGTGCTTTAAACATTATAATTTAAACATCTGAAGTATTAAATAAAATACCAGAGCAAAGGAAGCTACAGACCTTTGGCTGTTTAGTAGAGCTACTGCTTGTGGAAAGCTGCTTTTATGTCTGGCTGTGGCGGCTTTGACAGTCCGGAGTCGCCTTCCAGAGGGAAGTGATTCAAGAGTTTGTGGCCAGGGTTAGAGGGGTCAGAGGTGATCTTACCCACTCGCTTCCTGGCCCTTGCAGTGTACAGTTCACCAATGGGGGGGGAAGGGTGCAGCCAATAATCTTCTCGGTTGATTGAATGATGCGCTGCAGCCTCCGGATGTCATGCTTGATGGCTGAGCCAAACCAGACTGTGATAGAAAAGGTGAGGACAGACTATATGATGGCAGTATAAAACTGGACCATCATTGCCTGTGGCAGATTGTAGATTCTGTAGATTCCTCCCCATCCTGGATCTGTCCAATATTGTGTCATCCGGAAACTTGAGAAGCTTCACAGACGAGTCTGTGGAGGTGCAGTCGTAGGTGTAGAGAGAGTAAAGGAGAGGTGGAGAGTACGCAGCCTTGCGGTGCTCCTATGCCGAGGGTCAGCGGGTCTGGGATGTGCTTTCCCAGCCTCACATGCTGCTTCCTGTCTGTCAGGAAGTTGGTGATCCACTGACAGAAGGATTCAACTGGGAGAGTTTGGAGTAGTAGCTCTGCCACAATGGTGTTGAATGCAGAGGTAAAATCCACAAACAAAATCCTTGCATTTGCATCATCCACTGATCTATTGGCCCGGTATGCAAACTGCAGGGGGTTCATCAGGGGTTCTGATAATTTTCAGGTTCAAGGGTCTTCATGAGGTCTGCAAAAAAAAGCACAAGACACACAACTACATAAAATTTAACATAAACATCCACCATATTGAATGACGGAGTAGACTTGATGGGCTGAATCTTATGGCATCCAGTGTTGAGTGGTACACCACAGGGCACAGTACTTGGCCCACACCTATTTTTGCTTTACATAAATGACATCCATGAAAAAGTCGCAAGTACGACCAGACTTTTCGCTGATGATTGTTTGCTGTACCGTCCAATTAAGTCAGCTGATGATGAAGATGCTCTCCAAAAGGATCTCGATACTATGGTTGAGTGGTCACAACAATGGGGCATGCAGTTCAACCCTTCCAAATGTGAAACTATGCGTGTCACCAGAAAGAGGAATCCAGGCGAAATATCTTACAATATACTTGGTGCCACCCTTGAAGAATCCAAACAAACCAAGTATCTCGGCATCAAATTGCAGAATGATCTGCGTTGGAATGGTCAGACTCATCATGCAACGGTGAAAGCAACAGGTGTCCTAAACTTTCTGAGGCGCAACTTTCATAATTGTTCAACTTCTGTCAAGGAGAAGCTATACCTCACCCTCGTTAGACCTCATTTGGACTACGCAGTTGCAGCATGGGACTCATACACAAATAAAAACATTTCTTCCATCGAACGTGTCCAAAGACAGGCAGCTCGATTTGTTAATAACACCTATGAGAGAGAAGCGAGTGTCACCAAACTTCTGAATTCTCTGGGGTGGAACCCTCTCCTAGACAGACGTACAAAATGTTAAATGGTCAGTTCGACATAGACTACAAGACCTACACCAAACCCAAACCAATTAGGAGCAGACGAGGGCATTCGATCCAATTTGTGATCCCAGCTACAAAGACAGATGTATACAACAATTCGTTCTTCCCCCGCACAATTAAAGCATGGAATAATCTCCACCCAACTATAGTTACCCAACCAGATGCAACTAAATTTAAAGTAGCTCTTTCTTCCCAATAACCCTTTCTGGCTTAAGCCCTCCCTTCACCACCTCCAGTTTAAATTCCACTTGGAATATTTTGGAGGACCAAGAAACCAAGAAACCAAGAAATAAAAACCATTTACTCTTGTTTGACTCTTAACATAATCTCTGACCATAAAACTGAATAGGTACTGTAAATGTTTATGGTCCATCCAGATGGTGATGCCTCTGACAGTGTGTTTCTTCTTTTCAACACTGCTAAAGTGTTCTAGAATGTTATTACATAACTCTAGGGGTGGGGTTTGAATTTTTACATGCACAAAGGCAACACTTTCACTAAGCCACTCTGACATTTAAAGAGATTTAACTTTTTCATAGGGATAGTTTGCACATTTGAAGAACACAAGGGTGTAGTGCATTTGAATTGCATATTATTAAAATCCAAAGTCTTTAATCTGATTTTACTGGATTTGCACTAAACATTATTGCCTTTATCCTTGTCATGTAATCATGTATAGTCTTCTGCTGGCTGGATGGCATGCATCAAAAAAGCTTTTCACTGTACCTCGGTACACATGACAAGAAACTAAGCTAAACTGGGCTTGTACTTGCTGGAGTTTAGATGGATAAGTGAGGGGGGTGGGGGGGGATGTTTCCAGTGGGGAGTGTCTGTGATGAAAAGGCATTGCTTCACCATAAAAGGATGTATCTTTGGAAAGGAGATGAGGAGGAATATCTTTCGCTGGAGTGTAGTGAATCTGTGGAATTCATTGCCACAGATGACTACAGAGGCCAAGTCAAGGGATATTTTTAAAATGGAGATTGATAAGTTCGTGATTAATAATGGGGCTGTCCCACTTAGGCGACTTTTTAGGCGACTGCAGGAGACTATGCAGTCGCCACATGGTCGCCATATGTTCGTGGGTGGTTGCCGGGGAGTCGCCTTCATGGTTGTGAGGAGTTCCCGCATTTTGGGAACTAGTCGCGGCCTCATTATGGTCGCCGCGAATTTTTCAACATGTTGAAAAATTTGAGGCGACTAGAATGAAACCGCCATGGATAGTAGCGAGAATTCTCGGGCCATAGGTGGGTCGCCAGGAGATCCCAGTGGGTTGCCAGGAGGTTGAAGGTTCTCTTAGGTTCTCGTAGGTTGTAGCCGGTGCTGACCGGTGAATTTCATTGGCTCATTGGGAAATAAAAACGTAAGCTGTGGTTTTCAGAACCAAGGATAATCGACCGGTAATGTTAATGTCCACCGAGCTTCACAGCCGTTTATCTCTGGCTTCTTAAAAGTTGTCTCCATTCCTTCACCCCCCTTCTACCCCCATCTCCCTCCCCCCCTCCCCCCCTCTCCCCCCCTCTCCCCCCCCCTCTTTTAAAGGACCTACCATATCCTGTGCTTTTTTGCTTCTTAATTACAGTGCCAACCTTCCTGTTCATCGCGGTGTGTGTCTGTATCACATCGGCTTTGCACCGTGTGAATTTCACTCAGACAGCGCTCCCCCCACTTGCCCTGTCCCCCGCTTGCATAACGGGCTGGTGAAGGAAGCGATGTGTTTGTGTGTGTGTGTGTGTGTGTGTGTGTGTGTGTGTGTGTGTGTGTGTGTGTGTGTGTGTGTGTGTGTGTGTGTTCCAATCTGACAGTCGCCGTTCCAGTTGCCGGTTTTTCAGGCGAATGTCGGCAACTTGACAGTCACTGCAGTCGCATGAAAAATCGCCTAAGTGGGGTAGGCCCATAAGGTTGTCAAAGGTTATGGAGAGAAGGCAGGGTAATGGCATTGAGAGGGGAACATAGATTAGCATTTAGCAAGTGACGAAATAGATGCGATAGGCTGAATGGCTTAATTCTGCTGCTAGATCTTTTTGTCTTATGGTCCGATATACACAATCCTAAATTTGGTTGGTTCCATGAATGTTCATGAAGAAATTGAAGAAGTGAAGAAATATACTGCAGGATGAAGTGCCTGAAATGTCAATTTAGGTGTTTGTTTTCAATTTTCAATTAGAGAAAGAAAACATGAAGATATTTTGAAGAACCTTTACTGAGAAGATGAAATGAATACGGTAAAACTCCAATAAAATTGATTTTTTGAAAATTGTTTTCCAAAAAGAATATTGTTTTATTAATCTCTAAAAATAAAACATTTTTGTGTCAAATGCAATCAGCAACCCACTGTCAGCACATTGCAGGTGGTGAGATGTTGTCCCTCTTCTCAGTACAAATGTGACAACAAATATTTTTCAAGACAGATCACCATGGCAACATCCTCCACTTTACATGGAGACATGTTTCTTACCTGAACATGCAAAGTCACACACTTTCACTTCCATGATACTAACAACTAACAAAACATCAATGATTGTTTTTTATACGTCACACAGAAGCAAATTCCAGTCTGATGGATGAATGTTATTTGTTTCGGTTATTTTTATCTGCATATGACAAAACGCCGCTACCCATTAACAGTTAGGAGAATTATCTTGTCACAAAATAAGGGTTTCTCTGTTTTGATATATACAGTGAGTATTAATCTACTTAGCTAGTTTAGTGACCAACCAGTCACATTGTCTCCGCAACTCCATGGTTCACCCATCCTGTCCCACACAAGATACCCCCTCCCCACGTACTTTACCCTGCAACCACAGGAGATGTAACATCAATCTCTACACCTGCTCCCTCATCTCCATCTAGGGACCCCAGCAGTCCTTCCAGGTGAAACAGAGGTTCATGTTCACCTCCTCTAACATCATCTACTGTATCTGGTGTTCCCGATGTGGTCTCCTGAACATAGACTTGGCAACTGTTTTGCTGAACATTTATGCTTAGTCCGGCAAGGCCTCCTGGATCTCATTTCATTCCCATACTATCCTTTCTGTCCTGGGCCCCCTCATTGCCAGAGTGAAGCCACACACAAACTGGAGCCTCATATTCCACTTGGGTAGCTTACAACCCGAAGGTATGAACATTGTTGGTTCCAATTTTGGGTAACTACATAAGTTTCCCCCTCCCTCTATCCTCCCTCTATCCTCCCTCCCCCCCCCACTGTTCCCCAACTGCACTTGCACCCATTTCTTTCCTCCCCTTCTCCTTTCACCTACATTCCTTTCTCTAGCTTCACAATTTGGAAATTTTTAAACATTTTGTCTCACATGTCTTATCTTTTTATCTCTGGCCTTTCTCCAACCACCTGCATATCAAACAACCCTCCACACCTGTATCAACCTATTATCTGCCAGCCTTTATCCTGCCCCTCCTCTCTTCCAGCTTCCTCTCCCTCCCCTACAACCAGTCGGAAGAATGATCCTGACTCAAAACGTCGGCTGCCCACGTTCTCCAGAGATGTGGCATGACCCGCTGAGTTACACTAACACAAGAGTCTTCTTTTGTAAACCAGCATCTGCAGTTCCTTGTTTCTAGTCTTTTCAATTGTTACTATCCTAATTCATGCATGTACCAATACAACAAAACCATCCACAGTACTTTAAAGTTGTATTTTTTTCTGCTATTTAATTTTTTCAACAGAAATTCAAGAAGGTGTTCCATACTGATTCTTCAAATGCCAAATTACCTGCAGGATTGCTGGAGTGACAGAAAACTGGCTACAATAAATGTGACAGATACTAACATGGGACTCAATGTGTGCCAATATTTTGGAACAATGCGGTTAATCACTTCCTCAAATAAATCAATAATTTCAAATACACTGGTCGAGATAAATTACAGCTGAAATTATCTCAAAGATCGTGTGGATCCATTCGCTTGAAATACAACAATTAAATTAATTACTATTATTTTCCATATGTATCAGCAGGGCTTTAGCATTAAACGTTGAAAGCAGTGATTACACCAATTATCAAGGAGGGAATTTAATTAGCTAGCCTTTTTCGCATGGAATATCCTTGATCTCCTGTCATGCTGCAAGGAAGCTTAATAAATGTTATCCTTTAAACTGCAAGCAAGTCTGGAGAATCTCATTTGATCAGCTTACCGACTATAAACAAAGATAAGTATAAAAATACAGTTTCATTTTCACGTGCCACTGCGGTTTCTTGCAGCCTGGGTTCATTTCTGTCCTCCAGTCTCCTCCAGATGCAGCGAGACCTGGGTGTCATGGTACACCAGTCATTGAAAGTAGGCATGCAGGTGCAGCAGGCAGTAAAGAAAGCGAATGGTATGTTAGCTTTCATAGCAAAAGGATTTGAGTATAGGAGCAGGGAGGTTCTACTGCAGTTGTACAGGGTCTTGGTGAGACCACACCTGGAGTATTGCGTACAGTTTTGGTCTCCAAATCTGAGGAAGGACATTATTGCCATAGAGGGAGTGCAGAGAAGGTTCACCAGACTGATTTCTGGGATGTCAGGACTGTCTTATGAAGAAAGACTGGATAGACTTGGTTTATACTCTCTAGAATTTAGGAGATTGAGAGGGGATCTTATAGAAACGTACAAAATTCTTAAGGGGTTGGACAGGCTAGATGCAGGAAGATTGCTCCCGATGTTGGGGAAGTCCAGGACAATGGGTCACAGCTTAAGGATAAGGGGGAAATCCTTTAAAACCGAGATGAGAAGAACTTTTTTCACACAGAGAGTGGTGAATCTCTGGAACTCCCTGCCACAGAGGGTAGTCGAGGCCAGTTCATTGGCTATATTTAAGAGGGAGTTAGATGTGGCCCTTGTGGCTAAGGGGATCAGAGGGTATGGAGAGAAGGCAGGTACGGGATACTGAGTTGGATGATCAGCCATGATCATATTGAAGGGCGGTGCAGGCTCGAAGGGCCGAATGGCCTACTCCTGCACCTAATTTCTATGTTTCTATGTTTCAGATACACTGGTTTTCTCCTCTACTCCAAATATAGGCTGGTAGCTTAATTGGTGACAATAAGATGGCCTCTGGTACAGCAGGATGGTATGGGAGTGATGGGGAGTTGATGGGCCTCTGCAGAGAGAATAAATGTAGAGAGGAAATGCAGAGTTTTGGGAATAATAGATTATTCTGAGACCCCACATAAACTTCTGTTATAAGAAAATGTAAAATAAAAATATGATAAAATGGTGTTTAAGTGTATAAAATCATGATAGGGATAGATCAGATAAATGCATAGTCTCTTGCCTAGAGTAGGCGAATCGAGGACCAGATGACATAGGTTCATGGTGAAAGGGAAAATATTTAATAGGAATCTGAGGGTATCTTTTAAACATAAGGGGTGGTGGGTGTATGGAACAAGCTGCCAGAGGGGGTAATTGAGGCAGGGACTATCACAACATTTAAGAGACAGTTAGACAAGTGCATGGATGGGACAGGTTTGGAGGGATATGGACCAAAATGAGCAGGTGGGACATGTACATGGGACATGTTGGCCATTGTGGGCAAGTTGGGCCAAAGGGCCTGTTTCCACACTGTATCACTCTATGACTAAAAGATATTAGGGGAAACTGGGCTAAAAATATTTCAATTGCAGCTATGCTTTCGATTGAGGATTTACCGTAAATAACTGAGGTCGATAACATTTTGTTGGTCGTTAATCTGCTCTTGCCATGTAACATAGATATTATGTGTTCTCTGCACCATTTATTCTTTTGTGCAATTTTGAACCAAGATGATTAGCTTATAATATTGGATCTAGATAGAAAATACTTAATCTTCTAGATTTGAAAAGGATGATTATATTCCTTTCTCAAGTGAACCAATAAATAGGAAAATACTACGAGACTTAAAGGCAGCCAGCAAGGCTATTAGTTTCAAGGACTGCAGGATGGACCATTAACCTGGCTACAATAGAAAGTTATGATGATATTGGACACATAGTTGAGAGCTTAGCATTATCATCAATATAATAAGGCATGGTCAGAGCATGAAAAGGAGAAAATGTAATTAGATAAACTTTGCTGCAGGTTTTTCTACGTGATGGTCAATTCTATAGGTTTGGACAATTTTGTGGATATTTCAGCTCTGAACATGATAGAATGGGAAAAATAATGTTTGGGGGGACAGGAGGCATAGCCTTATCCAGCAATATATGACAATATATTACAGTCACAGGGGCTGTGACGCTCCCGTGAGGACGGCCGGCCCGAGGAAGGAACGGTGCTCCCGTCGGAGTGGCCGAGCTCGGGGAGGTACGGCGTTCCCAGCCCGAGGGAGGAGCGGCGCCCAGTCGGGGCGGCCCAGCCCGAGGGAGGAGCGGTGCCCAGTCGGGGCGGCCCAGCCCGAGGGAGAAGCGGCGCCCAGTCGGGGCGGCCCAGCCCGAGGGAGGAGCGGTGCCCAGTCGAGGCGGCCCAGCCCGAGGGAGGAGCGGCGCCCGGTCGGGGCGGCCCAGCCCGAGGGAGAAGCGGTGCCCAGTCGGGGCGGCCCAGCCCGAGGGAGGAGCGGCGCCCGGTCGGGGCGGCCCAGCCCGAGGGAGAAGCGGCGCCCGGTCGGGGCGGCCCAGCCCGAGGGAGAAGCGGTGCCCAGTCGGGGCGGCCCAGCCCGAGGGAGAAGCGGTGCCCAGTCGGGGCGGCCCAGCCCGAGGGAGAAGCGGCGGCCTGGCGCGAGGCTGAGACAGTAACGGCACTCACGTGAGGGCGATCCGCCATGGGCTGGAACAATGCTCCGGTGGCTGGGACTGTGTTCTGGCGGCGGTGACCTGAGTCCGGGGTTCGGCCGCGGGCCAGCGGCTGTGTCAGCAGGACTGGTGGGCGGCAGCTTCGACCACCCCGGGGCCGCGGTGTTTGAGCCGCGGGACTGTTTGCTACATCGCCCGGTGGGGTATCGCCTCAGCGCAGAGAGAGAAGAGGAGGGGAGAGACTGCAGCCCTAAGACTTTTGCCTCCATCACAGTGAGAAGGTGCTATGTGGACTCACTGTGGTGGATGTTAATATGTGTTTATTGTTGTTTTTTTATTGTATTGTATGTATGTATGACTGCAGGCAAGAAATTTCGTTCAGACTTCGGTCTGAATGACAATAAAGGAAACCCTGTAAACCCTGTAAACAAGATTTCTTTGAAGTTAAATATGATCATTTATTTGGGGAAACCCTCTATTTACATAATGTGTAGGAAGGAACTGAAGATGCTGGTTTAAACCTGAAGATAGACACAAAAAGCTGGAGTAACTCAACGGGACAGGCAGCATCTCTGGAGAGAAGGAATGGATGACCCTTCTTCAGGGTCTCGACCCGAAACGTCACCCATTCCTTCTCTCCCGTCCCGCTGAGTTACTCCAGCTTTTTGTGTCTATCCTGCATTTATATAGTTCCAGCAACTTCCCCGGATCTACAGGGCTCTATCAAATCTTTTAACTGTAGTCATTGCAGTAATGAATCCCCCACACCCAATAATGTTGTTACTTTTTAATTGAGGTTTATCTTCAGGTTTATTTGTATAAAAAAACAAATTTTTTCGATCAACTGGAAAGAATCACCAAAGAACTATTGACTCAAAATTGATTGCCAGTCAGTATTAGCCACTTCTGAAATTTGGAATTTATTCCATTCCACATCTATTTTATATCAAAGTCTCGTAATGAGACTACATGAAGAACCCGCCAGCCCGCATGCGCGTTAATACGTTGACGCATGGTGCGGGATTCGGAGCAGTTCGAAACTGCTCTGGCAGGTAAGAATTTTTTTTTTCAGGTTCTGAAAATAGGTGCAGCGGGCCCGGAATAGCTGTTTGGCGTGGCCCATGCAGCTACTGCCATTGGAGGCTCCGAATGGGAGGAGGCGGCCGGACTCAAGCAGCTGGCGGGCGCGACCCATACAGCTACCGCCGTGAAGTCTCCGGATGGGAGCAGGCGTCCGGAATTGGTGAAACTGACGGGCTCGGCCCGTACAGCTACTGCCGGTGAGGTTCCGGATGGGAGCAGGCGGACGGAATTGGAGAAGCTGATGGGCGCGACTCGTGCAGCTACCGCTGTAGTAGGCTCCGGAAGAGAGCAAGCGGTTGACAGAGGAGAGGCTGATTGGCGCGACCCGTTCAGCCACCTCTGTGGAGGCTTCAGAAAGGAGCAGGCAGTTGTTCACGTAGAAGCTGATGGGCGCGACCTGTACAGCTACCACAGTTGAAGCTCCGGAAAGGAGCAGTCGGTAGTCACTAGTTGGCCCCGCAAAAGCATCCTGTTGAACCAGGCTTGCGGTACTGGCAGGCGTGACCTGTCCAGTGAGCCCCGCTGAGGCTCCGAAGGAGCAGCTGGCCAAAGGAGCAGCCTGTCGATCCAGGCTGGGAGAAACTGGCAGCGCGATCTGCACAATTGGCTCCAGCAAGGCTCCAAAAAATGCAGAAGGCCGCAGGGGCAGCCTGTCGAATCAGGCTTGGAGTAATGGCTGGCGCGGCCTGCACAGTAAGCTCCAACAAGGCTCCAAAGAGGCTGTAGGCCGAAGAAGCAGTCTGTCCTATTGGGCTCAGGAATGCCGGCAGGCATGTCTTGCACAGCAATGTCGCTTTTGAGCTCCGGAAGGGAGCTGTTTGGCAAGCGTGGGGCTGAAGATGTGGTCAGAAATGGTCTGCAATGGAACCTCACTGAAGCTCCAACAAGGAGGTTGACCTGGGCTCAGAGACGCTGACGGGTAAGATCTCTTTACTAACCTCCATAAAAACTCTGAAATGGAGCAGTCCGTCGACCCGGGTTTGGATTTACTGGCAGCATAGTCTGTCTAGTACCTTTCACTGTCTCTAGAGAAGAGCATGTTGATGCAGAGACATTGGCAGGGTGCCTTGCATAGCAATCTCTGTAAGTTAAGTTCCAAGTAGGAACAGCTTGGCTACCCTGGTTCAGGGTAGACCAACTTGAAACTGGCTGCCCATATGGAACATATTGGCTAGGGAAGCACTGCCTCAACATCTGTGATCGAGCTTATCAGACTGCTCAGTAGAGTGAGGTAGTTTGAGATTTCCCTCAACACATGCTTAATTCTTTCAGCTCAGCTAGTAGAGTTGCCAGCTCGCTGGAACATCATTTACCATCCTCTCGGGGATAGGTAGCTACTAGCAGAAGGCCGATCTGGCATGTAGCATTGTTTTAATCTAACTTGCAGGTTCCTGTTGTAAATAGTAAATATATATATATATATATTATTAATCTGCAGGCTCTCAATACCAGAATTCCTGATTGAGTGGCTGGTCAAAGAGAATATGTTGCGCACACTGGCGACTGAGACAGGTGGTTTCAGTCAGGGGACTGCGGAGAAATTCCTGGTTCAGGGTTGCATTATGATAGTTTCCACTCTGAGGAGGGGTGTTGAGTAGTCGTGGTGACTCTGACGGTGAAGAGTTGACAGGGAACTCGTATTCCCACATCAAGTGGATGTTACGCTTCAACTCTAATCATAAGGATCTGATATATGTTATGATTGTGCCAGACACTGGAGCTTGGTAGGTTTATGTCACCAGTGGAAACAAGTCAGAAGGCCTTATACCCCAGAAAGTTGTGAATTTTCTTAGGGAAGGATTTGGCCTTTGCAAGGTCAGTAGAGGCAATTTTGCTGTCTGATTTACAGTAGACACTTTAGCACTTTTGTGTATATGCAGTCTAAACTCAATTGTGTTAGGATGGTATGGGCCTGAGGTCTATCCAATTTATGTTAATTTAGTGCAAACAAATTTCAAGGCTGCGGAGGGTGTGGTAAATTCAGCCTTGGAGGGTAAGACTCCCGTTTACATGTATACATATCATCTCTACCGAGTGAGTGGCAGATACCGCTTCACTGAGGCTGGTTTGGAGCACCAGGAATACACAATTTACCAAGCTAGAGGGCTTTTATTCGCAGGTTTCAGCTGTCATCATGGATGCAGCGCTCTCCTCATACTCAGTATTGTCCCCAATGGGTCAGGATGTCTGTGCAAGGAGATAGAGTAAAATCTAGGATCAGTTGACTATTAGTCTTCTGCCTGAGACCAATGTTTTGTGGTGCCTGTCTCAGGGATTGCTGGATCTTCGTAGCGGGGGGTGATATCACCTTTTGTCTATTATTCTATTAGCAGTCGGTGGTTTTATGGAAAGGGCTTTCTCAGAAACTGCCTTGATCACATCTACAGTCACCATCTGTCTCATCATGGACAGCAAAGCAACAATGAGGTGAAGGTTGTTGAGTAGGCAAACAACTCGGAGATAGGTAAGACAGTTCGACAAAAAGGTGGGGACAGATAATTTCCGAATTTTCAATTTTCAAATTATAAACGGTTATGAGATTCAGTTTCTGGTTAAATAATTCCTCTGGGGCAAGAGAAGTCAAGATTTACGTACTTATGGTTCAAAGAGGAAACTATGGCTATCCAAATGAAAATAGAGTCATCTCACAAAGGAAGAGCAGTCTGCCCAAGAACTAACCATATAACCATATAACAATTTCAGCACGGAAACAGGCCATCTCGGCCCTACAAGTCCTTGCCGAACAACTTTTTTCCCTTAGTCCCACCTGCCTGCACTCATACCATAACCCTCCATTCCCTTCTCATCCATATGCCTATCCAATTTATTTTTAAATGATACCAACGAACCTGCCTCCACCACTTCCACTGGAAGCTCATTCCACACCGCTACCACTCTCTGAGTAAAGAAGTTCCCCCTCATGTTACCCCTAAACTTCTGTCCCTTAATTCTGAAGTCATGTCCTCTTGTTTGAATCTTCCCTATTCTCAAAGGGAAAAGCTTGTCCACATCAACTCTGTCTATCCCTCTCATAATTTTAAAGACCTCTATCAAGTCCCCCCTTAACCTTCTGCGCTCCAGAGAATAAAGACCTAACTTATTCAACCTATCTCTGTAACTTAGTTGTTGAAACCCAGGCGACATTCTAGTAAATCTCCTCTGTACTCTCTCTATTTTGTTGACATCCTTCCTATAATTGGTCGACCAAAATTGTACACCATACTCCAGATTTGGTCTCACCAATGCCTTGTACAATTTTAACATTACATCCCAGCTTCTATACTCAATGCTCTGATTTATAAAGGCTAGCATACCAAAAGCTTTCTTTACCACCCTATCTATATGAGATTCCACCTTCAAGGAACTATGCACGGTTATTCCCAGATCCCTCTGTTCAACTGTATTCTTCAATTCCCTACCATTTACCATGTACGTCCTATTTTGATTTGTCCTGCCAAGGTGTAGCACCTCACATTTATCAGCATTAAACTCCATCTGCCATCTTTCAGCCCATTTTTCCAAATGGCCTAAATCACTCTGTAGGCTTTGGAAATCCTCTTCATTATCCACAACACCCCCTATCTTGGTATCATCTGCATACTTACTAATCCAATTTACCGCACCTTCATCCAGATCATTGATGTACATGACAAACAACAAAGGACCCAACACAGATCCCTGAGGCACCCCACTAGTCACCTGCCTCCAACCCGACAAACAGCCATCCACCATTACCCTCTGGCTTCTCCCATTCAGCCACTGTTGAATCCATCTTGCTATTCCTGCATTTATACCCAACAGTTGAACCTTCTTAACCAACCTTCCATGAGGAACCTTGTCAAAGGCCTTACTAAAGTCCATATAGACAACATCCACTGCTTTACCCTCGTCAATTTCCCTAGTAACCTCTTCAAAAAATTCAAGAAGATTAGTCAAACATGACCTTCCAGGCACAAATCCATGTTGACTGTTCCTAATCAGACCCTGTTTATCCAGATGCTTATATATATTATCTCTAAGTATCCTTTCCATTAATTTGCCCACCACTGACGTCAAACTAACAGGTCTATAATTGCTAGGTTTACTCTTAGAACCCTTTTAAAATAATGGAACAACATGCGCAGTACGCCAATCCTCCAGCACTATTCCTGTTTCTAATGACATTTGAAATATTTCTGTCATTTTAATAAGGTAGTCCATGAGTGTGTTATCAGACAACATTTCTCATTCAGTCACATAAGTAGATTAGGTAACTGAGAGCTGAGGGAAAAGGATAAAGAAACATCCAAAAGAATGAGGAAGAAAGAGACCGTGAGCTTTAGAAGTGACTAGACTAGGTGGGGACCAATTGGGTCCCTGTCACACAGGAGGCTTGGTCCCCCAACGCAACATTCCACCACTCAACCATAGCCCCCAATTGCACAGGCGCAGCTCATTTCCCCTCATCACTAGCACTCTCTCCCCCACCTCTTCACCCTCCCTCTTCTTTCTCCTCTCCTCCTCCCCTCCCCAATCTCTCCCTCACATCTCTCTCCCTGTCCTTTCCCCTACCCTCAGTCACTCCCTCCCTCTCCATAAATCCTCTCCCCTCCATACCCCCCTCCTATCCCACTATCCAGCACCTCCCCCACTCCTCACCTTCCCCTATCCTCACCACTATCCCTCCTCACCTCCCCCACTGCCCTCCTCTTCCCCTATTCCCCACTCCGTACCTCCCACACTCCCACCTGCACTACTCCCCCCTCCTCTCCCTCTACCCGCCTCCTCCCCCACTCTCCTTCCTCACCTCCTCCCTCATCTTTACCCTCTCCTCCTACCCTCCCACAATCCCTCCCTTACCTCTCCTTTTCCCTACCCTCAGTCACTCCCTCCCTACATCTCTCCCCTCCAGACAACATCCACTGCTTTACCCTCGTCAATTTCCCTAGTAACCTCTTCAAAAAATTCAAGAAGATTAGTCAAACATGACCTTCCAGGCACAAATCCATGTTGACTGTTCCTAATCAGACCCTGAAGTCAAGGTCCACCACTGAAGTCAAACTAACAGGTCTATAATTGCTAGGTTTACTCTTAGAACCCTTTTTAAACAATGGAACAACATGCGCAGTACGCCAATCCTCGGGGACTATTCCCGTTTCGAATGACATTTGAAATATTTCTGTCATATCCCCGGCTATTTCTACACTAACTTCCCTCAATGTCCTAAGGAATATCCTGTCACGACCTGGAGACTTATCCACGTTTATATTTTTCAAAAGTGTCAGTACTTCTTTTACTTTGAAACTCATAGTATCCATAGCTACTCTACTAGTTTCCCTTACCTCACATAATTCAATATCCTTCTCCTTGGTGAATACCGAAGAAAAGAAATTGTTCAATATCTCCCCCATCTCTTTTGGCTCTGCAGATAACTGTCCACTCTGTCTCTCCAATGGACCAATTTTATCCCTCGTTATCCTTTTGCTATTAATATAGCTGTAGAAACCCTTTGGATTTACTTTCACCTTACTTGCCAAAGCAACCTCATATCTTCTTTTATCTTTTCTAATTTCTTTCTTAAGATTCTTTTTACATTCCTTATACTCCTCAAGCACCTCATTTACTTCATGCTGCCTATAATTATTGTAGATCTCCCTCTTTTTCCGAACAAGATGTCAAATTTCCCTTGAAAACCAGGGCTCTTTCCAATTTTTACTGTTTCCTTTCAACCGAACAGGAACTAGAGGGGTATCTTCTAATATTTGCTCAAGGTTGAAGAAAAATGGAGGATGCCAAATCAGTCTTGGATTTGGCTAGTCTGATCATGTGGTTGGGTTAACGAGTTTAAGATGGGTAATTGTCATTCAGCAATTTAGCTGATTACAGAGGATTCAGGACCTCGATCGTGAAGATGCATACCTTTCCATATCAATATACGAGAGGCACAGATATATCTAGTGTTTTATGGCAAGGCCAGTGCTGGAAATTTTAGGTTGTACCTAAGGGGTTGACTTCAGCCCTAGGCTATTTACAAAGATTCTAAAGTTAATGCTGCCCTACTCAGATCTAAAGGGCATTTTGTCACAGAGTTTATAGACGACATGAATTATAGTAGTGTAATTTTGGCCGACTCACCCAGGGCTTCTATTGTAGATAAATCTGCCGAAAGAAGCTCCTATATTTGCTCGAAGACCCGAGTGGTGGCTAGTTCAGCCTATTTCTCGTGCATCTATCATTGCATGTTTGTATGGAAAGTTTGTGAAGAGAAACATGTGAGCTACTTTAAACAAAGTAGCAGAGGTTTGTGGATCTTTCAGTTTGGGTTTAAGAGAAGCGATTATGTTAGAGTGCAATTGACACTGCTCTTGCTACTTTGTCATTGTATCTAATTCTGAACAGTGTTGCATGAGCTATTGTATAAGTGGGATAACAAATGATTGGTTATTCACCCACAGGTAACTAAGGTTATGAAAGGTCTTTTATATGAAAGCCTAGATTCAAAGTAGTGTGGAATGTGTAATCAGTATAAATTATTATGCAGATATTCATCCACTGTATTCCTAATGTTGAAGCAGTATCTTTTAAGTTAATTATGCTTATGACAACTGATTTTAGCACAAAGAGAATAATCTTTACACAATCTCCATCTGGATCGCTGGGTCATATCTGACATAAGGATAGTTTTTATGAATGAACTCATAAAGCAAACGGGTATGGTTGGGTAAGTTGGAGTTGACAGCATATCCACCAGATCGGAGATTGGGGGTGTGATTATGTAAAAAGGTACACTGACCTCACTAGTACCTATGAAACGAAGGATAGTTTCTTCATAGTTATTTAATAATTTCACAACAAATTGTTGGTGGAGACTATTTCAAGATGGATAGAGTGTAAGCTGCTAAAAGTGGGTGTGAATTCAAATAATTTCAAGTCTCATTCTACCAGGGGGGCTGGCTCGTTAGCAGCCAATAGAATGGAATTTCCCCTTTGAGCATCTTCTTCCACCAGCAGGAGGCTCAGATAAGCGCACTTTCAGAAGTTATAACATTTCGTTGAACATGTCTGGATGGTTGCAGATAGAATTCTGAACAGTGTTGCATGAGCTATTGTCTGACCCAAAGGCAATTGGGACTGTGGTCCGATTAAGGGCAATGTACATGTATGTAACTTAGCATCATGTTGTTAATAGTAGCAATGTTACAATATTTTGAGATTTTAAAAATCAAGTCTGCAATTTATCCCATCAGATAAAGCATAAAAAGAAGTTTAATTTGACACCTAATTCACTTTCATATCTTCAGTATTAAAATAGTTATGGCCATTTTCATACTCGGAAATTAGCATCTTGTTCCCTATTGCTTTTCCATTGACAACTCAAAAGCTGTGATCAAGGACAGTCAAAAGCCCATAACTTTCTCAAAAATCAAGAGAACTGAAAGAAATGTTCAGTTATTATAGATTGAAGCATTCTGAAACAAATATGAAACAATCTTACTTGGAGGACCTGAAATTAAAGCATATAATTAGTTAGTTACCTAATTGTAGCTAATTACAAAATTCTATTACTAGATCTAAACATCTATCAATTTCTTAATAAAAGGTTAACATTTTTAAATCGCCTAAGTGTCCAAATAACATTCACACAAGAACTCGCAATATAACATGATTTTTAAATCTCATTGTCATGAATTTATAGGCCAAATGGAAGGAATTTAGTGTTTAATTCCCATAAATTAATGGCCATTTTAATCATCTTGCGAGTGGGATTTTGTGGAACGCGATCGATTGGAACGTTGCAGTTGCGGTGAATTTAAACCCCATAGAGGGAGTGCAGAGAAGGTTCACCAGACTGATTCCTGGGATGTCAGGACTGTCTTATGAAGAAAGACTGGATAGACTTGGTTTATACTCTCTAGAATTTAGGAGATTGAGAGGGGATCTTATAGAAACTTACAAAATTCTTAAGGGGTTGGACAGGCTAGACGCAGGAAGATTGCTCCCGATGTTGGGGAAGTCCAGGACAAGGGGTTACAGCTTAAGGATAAGGGGGAAATCCTTTAAAACCGAGATGAGAAGAACTTTTTTCACACAGAGTGGTGAATCTCTGGAACTCTCTGCCACAGAGGGTAGTCGAGGCCAGTTCATTGGCTATATTTAAGAGGGAGTTAGATGTGGCCCTTGTGGCTAAGGGGATCAGAGGGTATGGAGAGAAGGCAGGTACGGGATACTGAGTTGGATGATCAGCCATGATCATATTGAATGGCGGTGCAGGCTCGAAGGGCCGAATGGCCTACTCCTGCACCTAATTTCTATGTTTCTATGTTTCTATATCAGCAGGAAAAATACTGCCGGTTTGTATGGATCCTAAGTCACCTTTTCGCAATGTCAAATTTTGATTAAAGGCATCCTAAGAAGCATGTTTATATGTAAAAATAAACCGCTTTCCTTTACCTGTCCCGTACGTGAAATCCATCCCCGTTGTCGGAATTGATGGCTTTAGAAGTTGATTTTTATATTACTACTGCTATTAAAATATCCAGTGCAGTTTAAAAAAAACTTCAAAAAACCAATGTCGGAGCGATTATTCTTCAGCAGCTAAACAGCCTGACAAAAATCGATTTCAACAGGCTGGGAAAAAAACGCATTTTAAACCCGACCCCCTCTCAAAAGCGCCAAAGTCGTGCAAACAGGCAGTGACAGAACTGCAGCGCCGCTGAAGGTAAGTTTTGTAACGTACCTATTGATAGCCCATGTCTTTTCTATCATTTATGGTTTATCTGTTTAAGTGTTTCACACACAGATTGGTTTCCTGCATGAAACCACAGAGCTTCGAAGGCTTCACGTAGTCTCATCACGAGACTTCGATATAAAATAGAAAGATTAAACGAGAAATTACCGCTTGAAGTTAGATCTCTATTTTATTAGAAGTTGGAGTGAGGGACTACGTGCCCTCCACTCCCAACCCTGAATCTCATCAAGATCATTCGGTAAGTCAAGTGTTATCAATCTTTCTATAGTTTAAGTTCATGCAAGTGGTCTGTGGTTTCATTCAGTTTCTCTGAAGATTGACGCGCATGCGTGCTGGCGGGCTCTTCATGTATTCCCTCACTCCAACTTCTCATAAAATAAAGATCAAACTTCAAACGGTAAGTTCTCGTTTAATCTTTCTATTCTACATTGTTCCATTCCTTCCACTTAATATTTGAATGTTCATTTATATTACTTAAGTCTAACTCCTTTATTTGTCACTTAACACTTGCAATTGTAGCATTTTTAATTGATTAAAGCCACAAAGAGGAATATATTCCTGTTTTTGGTTTCGTGACTGCAATCTTCATTAGGTTTTAACAGTTATTTTCTTGTTGGAAATATAAATGGTCAGCGTGATTGATGCAGAAGGACCTACATTTCTCCAGCAGCTAATTTGTCAGTTAAATAAGACATAACTAATGAAAAGGTTGTAAAGGATGTTGACCAGACATGGAGGAGTTGCAGTTTAACCTCAGAGGCTCATTGATTCCAAAAGGAAGTACCAGATCAACATGACACTGGGCCTGATGTCATCACTCCACTACTGCACCTCCTCTCAGTTCCTCCTTGCTGGTCAGCTGAAATGTGCTACTGCCTGGATTTATAGATCGTCAATTAACTTATCCAGGTGTCCCCCTTGTCCAACTCAACAACTACAAGTCTCCCCTCATCAAGTGTAGATGTAGGGTCCCCAGTTGATTTCAGCTGCAGATATATGCAATTAGCTCCCCCCAAAATAGCCTTCAAGTATGTTAATCTACTTTGTGCTCACAAAAATGGATGTGCCTAAATTGCAACCACAAATCGTGGGGACAGCTGACGGAAAGCGTAAGGATTTTGAAAGTGTTTCTATATATAAGGCTCAATACGAAAAGAAAATTAAAGATCAACGTCTGAAGGTCTTTGGAAAAATCTGAAATTTCTTACAGTGATGGTGGAAGTGAATGCAGAATATTGCAAGATACCAGATACCAGATACCAGAGCTCATAGCTTTATATTCCAATTGATTTGTTTCAGGGAAGAGTTGTTAATTTGTGAAAACCATGAGCTAGAAAATGGATACATTTGTGTGCTTTTTTGTCTGCAAGTGACACATAAAAACAGGTTTGTCCCGTAGTAGATTGCAGGCAGTTCCAAGTCTTCTGAGGCAGAGGGCTGTGGAGGCCAAGTCAGTGGATATTTTTAAGGCAGAGATAGACAAATTCTTGATTAGAACAAGTGCCAAGGGTTATGGGGAGAAGGCAGGAAAATGGGATTAGGAGGAAGAGATCAGCCATGATTGAATGGCAGAGTAGACTCGATGGGCCGAATGGCCTAATTCTACTCCTATAACCTGTGAACTTGTGAAGTGAGATTGTGTCCATTGGGAAATTTGCTTAAGAACTGCTTTGCTTCATTTATCTGGGAACCGTTAACATTCACTCAGAGACAGTCACAAATTTAATGATGTCATGGGTTATTCAGCACACACGTCTTCTACTAACAGGGGAACTATGACCTTTTGTTTTCAACCTATGATCGTCATTCACAAATAAGCTATGGATCAGAAATGTGACACTAATTGAAGTGTCTAAACCATGACAATCATGTCTTGCACACAGTAAGTGCCAGCCTCAGTTTCCAACAGTCAGCATTTTTATAACTGATTCAGTGGAGCAACATTTGCTGATTGCAGCCTCTTTATGCAGATTGTTTCTGAGCTGCCTGCCACCATCACTGGCCCCTTGATTAACCTACATCTCACAGGACCTTGCGGCCACTTGTGCCATGGACATTGATAGAGCTAGATGATCATGAGGTGGGTACTCAGATGCAAAGGAGAGCCACATACCCCTCTTCCCTGATGTTTTCCGCATCTCCATGGTAGTCTTGTTTTCCAGCAATCAATGCAGCAAATATGCAGCAATTGTGAGCCTTGCATGCAGATCCTGATGGGAACTGCGGAAGTAAGTACTGTTTAAGTGCGTGGTTCTCTATACAATGCCGGGTGGCACCGCCAGCGATGGCAGCCTCGCCAACAGTCTGTCTGTCTTATCGTCTTTTTTGTTATTTTTAGTGTGTTTTAAAAGTATGTGTTAATGTTCTCTGGTTTGTTTTATGTGGGGGGTGTGGGGTGGGAGAATTTTTTTCAACCTCTTACCTTGCCGGAGATGTGATTGTTTGCGGATCGTATCTCCGGTCGCTCTGCGGCCTAACATCATGGAGCTGGCGGCCTTGCTCGAGAACAACTCCCAGGGATTGAGCCCCACTGCGGGGACCATGGACTTACCATTGGAGCCTGTGATCCCTTGCCTGGGATCGACACTCCAACCACATCCTGCGGATTTCACCATCGAGGAGCTCGCAGTCTCGAGTAGAGGCTTATGTCGGGAAGCTCCAAAGTCACAGAAGGTTCGACTAGCCCTGATCCGGGGTCCGATTTCCCGGCGCTGGGGAACTGACATCTCCCCGATGTGGGAGCTTGATCGCCCCGACGCGGAGTGCCCGAGCACCGGCTACGGGAGCCAAGATCGTCCCGTCAATGGAAGGTTTGAGGCCCCCGACTGCGGGAAAACAAAGAAGAGAAGAGATTGAATGTTTTTTGCCTTCCATCACAGTGCGGAATGTGGGTGAGTCACTATGGTGAATGTTCATGTTAAAAATTTGTTGATCTTTATTGATATGACTGTATGGCGTGGTAGAGAACAAAATAGAGAAGGGACAAAGTAAAGTAAGAATTAGCTCTACAATGGAGAAGATAATTTATTGTTTGAATAGCCAAACAAAACATTGTTTGATGATATTTATAATTACACATCAAAAAGTTCTTAGTAAGATTGTGAAAATAATTAAAGATTGAGGTGGGCATATGGCTGAGACAGTGGGAATCAGTGGGAGAAATTGGAGATAAATTCCTTGCTTCCCTCAAACAAAGCTTGGAAATGCAGGCCAAATCAAAACTTGATACAGTGTTCAGACATCCTTCCAGGGGGAAATTAAAGCTCTTCAACCTCGTCTGATGCTCTGACAAAGAATCTTCATTTGAAATCCTCCTTCTGGGCCGTTCTTCCCATTAGCGGAGCGGAGGAACATAACATTAAATCTGAGGTTACTAATGTCAGTGTCATAACCGAAGATTGCAAAGTCTTGGCAGGAGGGAGAAGAGGAAGGAAGGAAGGAATCAACACCTTTGTAATTATGTGTATATGGGAAGAAGGGGTATGGAGGATCAAGCTTCTCAGTGCAGAAAAGCAATTCAGCATTAATCTAGATTTGGTCTTACAGAAGACACTCTACTTAAAATCATTATTGTGCTTAACACATCCCTGTTGACTCTGGCAGGCATAATCAAATTGTGAGATCACACCTTCCCTAGCCAACAGTGGGCTTACCAGGCACTGCCCTGCCCTGCCTGAGATCATTTGTGACCTGATCGGTCTGGTCTTTTCTCGCTTCCAGCTCTTCACCACCCCTCCACACCCTGCTATCAGTCTGAAGAAGGGTCCTGCCCAAAACGTCACCCATCTTCTTTCTTCCGAGATGCTGCCTGACCTGCTGAGTTACTCAAGCACTTTATGCCATTCTTTGGTATAAACCAGTATCTGCAGTTCTTTGTTTCTTCATAATAATAATAATAATAATGTCTTATTTATATAGCACATTTTTAGTCAACTTGCATTGACCCCAAAGTGCTTCACACAATTACTTCCATACAGACAGGCAAAGGTGGGTGAAGTGTCTTGCCCATAATCAAATTTCTGATTGTCTGGCTCATGAGAGGAAGTCCTTCCATTTGAATAATTTCATTTTATTCTTTAATTGATTTATCCTGTGAAAATGTTTTGTAACTTTACCCCTCATCTCACCCAGTGGCATTGATCCCAATCGTTGTTCATGTGTGAGCCTTTATGTGTGTGGGCAGTTTGTCAAAACGTTGGGCTGATATTGTTGCATCTAATGTTGCACCTGGACTTGGTTGCTTTTCTCCCTCCTAACCTGCAGCCGCAAAACTAATTCTACTCCCTCTGTTCACTTCCAGTTGAAAGTATGCTCCTGTCTACACAGGTAGACAAAAATGCTGGAGAAACTCAACGGGTGGGGCAGCATCTATGGAGAGAAGGAATAGGTGACGTTTCGGGTCGAGACCCTTCTTCAGACCCAAAACATTGCCGTTTCCTTCTCTCCATAGATGCTGCCTCACCCGCTGAGTTTCTTCAGCAATTTTGTCTGCCTTTGATTTTTCCAGCATCTGCAGTTCTTTCTTAAACACTCCCGCCTACACAGATGTTTTTGGTTCCGGGCAAATTTCGATTAAATTAACATTGAATTCAATGAAAGGTTACTATATTCTTTCTCATTAATGTATATTTAAAAAAAAGTATAAATACATATATTTTTCTCTTTTTTTTCACATTTTGAAAATACTAGATTTTGGTCACATTTTGGTCAATACTGATTGCAAATTAGCTCAAAAGGATCATATGTAGGCCCATTTTTAATGCTGTGGTATTTCGTTATAATTTAATAACTTTCAAATTTAGCCACCCATGCCACAGGTTGGTACCCTTATTTACGGAAACACTCATATCACATAGGACAATTCAACGTCCTCGACATTGTCAAAGTGAATTTTCAGGTATTTACGATTGTCAGAACGATTTTTATAATAATGCAGCTGAATAAATATTTGGCACTGAATCTCATATAGTGCAATCATAAAATATGATCTGATAACAGACGTAGTATAATGTTGATTATCACATTTCAAGGAATTTTACAAACTATTTTTAGGTTAAGTGCCAGGATTTTACTGAGAGCAATATCTTTGTTAACTGGATACTCAATTTTTTAATTCTCTTCCAAGTTTTGTCATGTTTTATCCTTGCACTTCATAAATCTTTCCAAGTGCAATATTTGTCATGTATTTCATGGTTATTTCATTGCTGCTAGAAGCTGGGAATAATTCTGCATGATATCTTAGGCATCTATTCTACAAATATCACTTTACTTTGCTGCAAAAATGCTATTGAATTGTAATTTCTATGCATATGTGCATTGAAAAGCACAAATAAAATGAGAGACATTTTGCAACATTTACATATATCCCATCATGAGCTGCACAAATAAAGCTCCACTCAATGTTCCACTAGCAGAATCTTGCAGATGTGTGTGTAACTTGGAATAAACCAGAACATTCTTTCTAGATTTTAGACTTTAGACATATGGTACGGAGACAGGCTCTTCGGCCCACCGAGTTCGCACCGACCAGTGATCACTCCATACACTAACATAGAAACATAGAAAATAGGTGCAGGAGTAGGCCATTCGGCCCTTCGAGCCTGCACCGCCATTCAATATCATGGCTGATCATCCAACAGTATCCCGTACCTGCCTTCTCTCCATACCCCCTGATACCTTTAGCCACAAGGGCCACATCTAACTCCCTCTTAAATATAGCCAATTAACTGGCCTCAACTACCTTCTGTGGCAGAGAATTCCAGAGATTCACCACTCTCTGTGTGAAAAATGTTTTTCTCATCTCGGTCCTAAAAGATTTCCCCCTTATCCTTAAACTGTGACCCCTTGTTCTGGACTTCCCCAACATCGGGAACAATCTTCCTGCATCTAGCCTGTCCAACCCCTTAAGAATTTTGTAAGTTTCTATGAGATCCCCCCTCAATCTTCTAAATTCTAGCGAGTACAAGCCGAGTCTATCCAGTCTTTCTTCATATGAAAGTCCTGACATCCCATGAATCAGTCTGGTGAACCTTCTCTGTACTCCCTCTATGGCAAGAATGTATTTCCTCAGATTAGGAGTCCAAAACTGTACGCAATACTCCAGGTGTGGTCTCACCAAGACCCTGTACAACTGCAGTAGAACCTCCCTGCTCCTATACTCAAATCCTTTTGCTATGAATGCCAACATACCATTCGCTTTCTTCACTGCCTGCTGCACCTGCATGCCTACTTTCAATGAATGGTGTACCATGACACCCAGGTCTCGTTGCAACTCCCCTTTTCCTAAACGGTCACCATTCAGATAATAATCTGCACTATCCTAGCACTATCCTACACACTAGGGACAATTTACAATCTTACTGAAGCCAATTAACCTACAAACCTGTATGTCTTTGGAGTGTGGGAGGGAACTGGAGCACCCGGAGAAAATCTACGCGATCACGGGGAGAATCGTACAAACTCCGTACAGACAGGACCCGTAGTCAGGATTGAACTCGGGTCTCTGGCACAGTAAGGCAGCAACTCTACTGCTTTGACACTGTGCTGCCCACAAATAGTCTTAGATTGGCAGCCGTTGCACAGATACCAAGTTAATGTTTCTGGTTAACGATTTATATCAGAAAAGGTAAAGAGAAAACAAGTTTAAGCGAAAGGTGAAATAGTGCAGGGGAGAATCTTCCATGACATGGTGGGCAGGAGAGCCAATTGACAAAGTGAATGATAATGCTGAGTGATAAACAATCATTAAATGACAAAAATTAATCCACAGGCTGTGTAAGCAAGTGAGGATGAATAACCGTCTGAAATTATCAAGACAAAAAATAAATTATTGTTGGTATGATCTTTGTATTTAATCCAGTGCAGGTATAATCATTAAAATATCTATCAAAACGTGCATTTATATACAATTCTATGCTAATACTGTTATATTACGTTCCAATGCAGGTGTAAATCTTATATTAAATACCAATAAGTAAAAAACAAATATCTGTGAATGCTGAAAATTTAAATTTAAACCACAGCAATAGAAACATTCAGCAGCTCTGGTGGCATCTGAAGGAAGAGAAAATATAGTTACCATTAAACACAAGCATCTGTCGAACCATCATGCTTAATTCCAGTACTGGATTTAGAAATACGTGCAATAACCTTGTTGCTGTGCACATTACATTCACTACCAATATTATATTTAAATTCAGTATTGGTGTGAGCATCATTTTCAGTTCCATTTGTGTTATGGGAACTATATTCAATCTGCCTACAACAGAATGACTTTACACCAGCCAGTTAACCTACCAGCACATCTTTGGGATATGGGAGGAAACCAGAGTACAGAGCAGAACTTGCATAGTCAAGGGGAGAACATAGGCAATCTCCTACATACATCAGAGGTCAGGATTGTGTCCATGGAGCTGTAAAGCAGCAACATTATGAATGGTATGAGTATACTTTAAAAAAATTCTGATGTTGGTGTTATATTGTATTCACGCCAACATAGATAGTTATATTAACTACCTTTACTGATGTGAGCAATTTGTCAAAGGCAAATTGAGGTGGCACAGTGGCGAAGCTGGTATACCTGCTGCCTTACGACTTCAGGGACCCAGGTTCGATCCTGACCTCGGGTGCTGTCTGTGTAGAGTTTGCACGACTGCTTGGGTTTCCTCTTGGTGCTTTGGTTTCCTCCCACTTCCCAAAGACATACCGGGTTGTAGATTAATTGGCCTCTGTAAATTGCTCCTAATGTGTAGGGAGTGGATGCGAAAGTGGGATAACATGAAATGAAAATTAAATGCCTTTATTTGTCGTTGTAAGCACTGCTTACAACGAAATTGTTGCTGCCACTCCATTGGTGCATAATATACAAATATAAAAACACAGGACACAATTTAAAAACAATGTTAAAAACTAGGTATTAAATAAGTAAGTAATCAGTACAGGTGCACAACCTTTTATCCGAAAGCCTTGGGACCAGACACTTTTCGTAATTCAGAATTTGTCGGTCTTCGGAATGGAAATTTTTTAGCGTAGATTTTAATGGCTGGCTCAGTGGTAGAGTGCTCGGCTCATATCCGCAAGGTCGCGAGTTTGCGCCTTGATCCCGGCAGTAAACTCGGTCGCGTGTTTGAGTCTTCAATGTAGTTTTTTCTTGCAGAATAAATGTTTGTATGAAATGCAGTGTAGGAGAGGTGTACTGACTGTGTGGGCAGAACTTTGGAAGTGATTGCCCACCAGTCTAAAAAGCCGCTGTGTCTCCCTGTCCCTGGGATAGCAGGGGGCGATCAAACAGCACAATACCCCCCTCCCCCTCCAACTCCAGAGGAATCCGCTCCCTGATGGGCCGCTACGGCGACAAGTGGCAGTTTGCCCACAGCCCGAGCTGCGCCCCCTCATCCGCCACCCCAAGAACAAGACGTACCTTGCACACCATCAGCTTCTGCCCCTACGTGTTCCTCTGGAGTTGGAGCGGGGCTGGGCTGGAGTTGCTGCTGGCTGTGGGTCTCTGGGATCTCCGTGCTTGCAGTGGGCCTGGGGGTCGGTGTCCCGTTGGTCCTGACGTCTCCGGCCACCCCCCTGGACTGGAGCTGAGACTGGGAACTGTACCGCCCTTGCCCCCTCCCTCTGCAACTGCAAACAACCCCACTCTCCTGCAAGGGCGGTACAGTTCCCGGAGGATGGCAGGTGGCCGGAGACGTCAAGACCAACAGGAACTCGCTCCCCGATGGGCCCCTACGACGCCCCGAGCTGCGCCCCGTCATCCGCAACCCAGGTTCCTCTGTAGTTGGAGCGGGGCTGGGCTGGGCTGCTGTTGGCTGTGGGTCTCTGGGATCTCCGTGCTTACAGTGGGCCTGGGGGTCGGTGTCCCGATGAGGGGGCGCAGCTCGGGGTACGGCTTCTGGTGGTCCTGACGTCTCCGGCCAGTTTGCAGTTTTCCTCTGGAGTTGGAACGGGGCTGGGCTGCTGCTGGCTGTGGGTCTCTGGGATCTCCGTGCTTGCAGTGGGCCTGGGGGTCGGTGTCCCGTTGGTTCTGCTGCAATCGCTGACGTGAAGACAGTGCAAAGCCCCCGCGCCGGTGCAATGGGCGGGGAGCTGGAGAGGGGAGGGAAGGGGTCACACACATGGCCGGGAAGCAGAGGGGTGTAGGTGGGGTGAAACTGAAGCGAGCGACAATCTGCTGCTGCCTGCCGAGTTAAAAAGTTCCCACGCAAGACTGTGTATCGTGAGTCTACCGTGGGAACTTTTTAACTCAGCGGGCAGGCAGCAGCATATTGTCAATTATTAACCCTCCCGCGCAATATACCCTCACCTTCTCTTTTATGAATGGGGATTTAGTTCCCCTTTCTTCGAGGACCGACCGGAGGTTCCGCTGTCACCTCTGCGGGCCGCCCTCGGTGAACGTTTTCAAGGACCTTTCTTCAAGGACCGAAAAAATGTCCGCTATTCGGAGGTTTTCGTTATTTGGATCTTCGGATAAAAGGTTGTGCACCTGTACTGTACATGGTGATAGTAAAAGTTCAGGGTGGGTAGCAGCATAGAAGAGTGCAGCATGAATAATACTCAGTGTTTTTTTCATATTGAGTGTGATTATTGCTTTGGGGAAGAAACTGTCTCTGAGTCTGGAGGTGCGCGTTTTGGCTGACCTGTAATGCCTGCCAGAGGGCAACAGTTCAAAAAGGTGGTGTGTGGAGCCTTTGATGATTTTAGTGGCTCTGCTGAGATAGCGTGAGTTGACAATATTCTCCAGAGAGGGCAGTGGGCAGCCGGTGATTCTCTCTGCTGTTTTTACCACTCTCTGGAGCGCTTTCTTATCTGCAGCAGAGCAGCCTGCATACCACGCTGACATGCAATATGTCAGTAGACTCGCAATGGTCGCCCGGTAGAAGACCACCAGCAGCTTCTTCTTGATGATGTGCCTCCTGAGCACCCTCAGGAAGTGGAGTCTCTGTTGTGCTCTCTTGACGGTTGCAGTGGTGTAGGCCAACCAGGAGAGGTCCTCGGGAATGAGGGCTCCTAGGAATTTGAAAGTCTGTACCCTTTCCACACATGCTCCATTTATGCAGATCGGGGCCGGGGACCGCATCCCGTTTTGCTCCTGAAGTCCAGTATTAGCTCATTTGTCTTGGTTGATTGATTGATATAATTTAATTGCCACACAACCAAGGTCGGTGGTATTTGGGTTGCCAGCAGCGGTACAATAATAAAGAACACAACCACAATAAAATTTTTACACAAACATCCACCACAGCATTCATCACTGTGGTGGAAGGCACAGAGCTTGGCCAGTCCTCCTCCATTTTCACCCATGGTCGGGACCACCACCCTCCACAGCCGTTGCTGCGGGCGTCCAGATGGTAAGGGACAAAGTCAAAGTCAAGGTGAGTCCAGGATCGGCTCTTCCCAACCAGAGACCGCGGCTTCAGGCTGGTGAAGGCTGACGGTTGTGTTCAGTGTCAGGTTATTTACTGAACACCACTCTGACAGTCGCTGTGTCTCATCACTGTATGCTGACTCGTCCCCCTCCCCCCCCCGAGATGAGCCCGACGACATTTGTGTCGTCGGCAAATTTAATAATGGTGTTAAACAGGTGGGCGGGTGTGCAGTCATAGATGTATAAGGAGTAAAGGAGTGGACTCAGCACACAGCCTTGAGGTGCGCCCCATACAACTAAAGGTCGTTGGGGGCGCTGCAAGCCGGCGTCCTGTCAGCAGCGTGTCCATTTTTTCTACTTTTTTTGTTTTTTTAGTATGTTTTAATGTATGTTTTTAATGTTCCTCTGTGCGTTTTGTGTGGGGGTGAGGGGGAAACCGCTTTGGTCGCCTCCTCCACGGAAAGGCGACTTTTTCCAGGTCGCCTCCCCCGTGGCCTAACAACAAGGATCGGCGCGGCCTTTCCCGGAGACGCGCCCGGGGCTTCAGCGGTGGACTCTCGGCGTGGAGCGGGCGAGCCCTCGCTGGGGCTCACCGGAGGGCAACGCTCCGTTTCGCTGGCCCGCGGCAGCCGGCAGCCTGAAGTCGCGGTCTGCGCAGCTCCAGATGGCGCG
The DNA here is from genome assembly GCF_010909765.2 of Amblyraja radiata. Lineage (NCBI taxonomy): Eukaryota > Metazoa > Chordata > Chondrichthyes > Rajiformes > Rajidae > Amblyraja > Amblyraja radiata. The sequence continues at coordinate 16,830,939 of NC_045958.1, forward strand.
GCGTCTGCAGCCCGGGATCTCACGTTGGGGACCCGAGGAGTAGAAGAAGCTTCCACCGCCGGCCCGCGGCCAACTTCTACCGCGGGCGCGGTGGCGACTTACCATCGCCGGGGATCCCTGGAGGGGAGCTTCGTCTGTCGGTCCTGCAGTCTGCGGTGCTTCTGGCTGCGGCGTGAACTTTAAATCTTCGACCTCCGGCCTGCGGCCTACACCAGCCTGAAGTCGCGGTCTCCGGTGGGGAAGAGCCGATCCTGGACTTACCATGACTTTTACCTTGTCCTTTTACCATCTGGACGCCCGCAGCGATGGCTGTGGAGGGTTGAGGTCCCGACCACGGGGGGAAAATGGAGGAGGACTGGCCAATTTCTGTGCCTTCCACCACAGTGATGAATGCTGTGGTGGATGTTTGTGTTAAATTGTTATTGTGTTTGTGTGTTCTTTATCATTGTACCGCTGCTGACAAATTCATTTAACTTGCACTTTATGTGCAATGTGATGAATAAAACTGATTGATTGATTGATTGATAAAGTGAACGGTGATAGATGGCCGTTGTGGATCGGTGGGCCAAAGTGCATGTTTCCATGCTGTTTTAAATGGTAATGTTGGAATAAAAACTATTAAATACCAGTACTGCTCTATTTTATTAAAATATTAGCACTTGGGAGTGCTATATTAACTACCTGGCTTTGTGGACTAAATAATAATCAAAAGTCATATTCCCCACAAATTCAGATTGTTTAATCTCTACATAATTATCTATTTCTTTGTCACTTTCGGTTATCATGCATAATTGTTATATCTATAGAAGAAAAAGTCATAGCACGGGTTTTAATGTTTATTCAGAATTAATTACAACTTTTGTCCATTAGGGATTCTATAGACTTAAAATAAACAATGACATTTAATATTGGAATTTAGACTGGAATTGTCATGTACAAATATACATAGGTGCTATTTCCTCTGTAATTTAGTAATTTCATTACTTATTAATCAGGCTATCAAAACACCTTCATGATTTTAATAATAATAATCATGGATGTCAATGAAGAAACAGAAATGTTGAGAAGGTGATGCAGTGATCCCAGTAATTGTACTGACTGCTGTTTGATTGGAAGTTCTGCTTTGAACATATTTTTTATTTAATAACTGATAGATATAGCAATGTGTCTCAGAGTAAAGTCTTGGACAGTAATACCCTTTTCCATGAAAGGGTTATACTGTCTGTGCTGTAGTTTCAATAATACTGAGTTGCTGAGCTCATCTAAAATGTAGATCCACGTGCAAATCTCCACTGATAGAGTGTCTAATTAATACTAGGAAATAATAGCTCGTGACATCCATTTTCTTGTTTAAAAAAATACTTTTATACTGCTTAAGAAGGAACTGCAGATGCTGGAAAATCAAAGGTACACAAAAATGCTGGAGCAACTCAGCGGGTGCAGCATCATCTATGGAGCGAAGGAAATAGGCAACGTTTCGGGCCAAAACCCTTTTCAGACTGACTTTTATACTGCTTACTTTGAAAGATTGTGTGATTTTTTTCCATAGCGAATAATTGTGCCAAGCATGCTTGCATTATTAAATGTCGTTTCAATGCCCTCGCCCATAAGGTCTGTGCTTCCCACGTCTCACAGAGAACTTTAAACAAACTACAGCGATCGTGTGATCCTGTACCATAGCCATCAATATGCACACTAGGGCTCAGAGTAGCTGCATGCATTTGAGGAAAGCCTCCCAAGTATTCTAAATCTTTGGACAGTGGGTTTTGCGAATTCTAACAATGTGACAAGTGTTGATCTTCTGGGGAAAACATCGTGCTCCTTTTATGTGCACATGCGTGAGGGGAGGATCTGACTAAAAATGAGTATTTTTGTTTCTGATTCACACCATATTGGTTTCACCTTGTGCAATTGTTTGATGTTGATGGTAAAAGAGAACTGTGATTGTTTGAGGCACATGAGCCATTTTCTCTAGCTCATTGTTGTGATATTGAACAACACAAATACAGTTATAAATGCTGGATCCCTGCTTTATTTCTACATCACAAGTATTTATGTTACACATGCTTGATATATTAAATCACAAATTTGATTATACTCATGCACACACAGATAGTCTCCAGTGTTCCCCACATCTCACAGAAAACAATAATCAAACTGTGGAGATCATATATGATCATGTACCATAAATATCCATATGCACACCAGGGATCACAGAGTCATAGACTGATACAGTGTGTAAACAGGCCCTTCATGTTCTTGGCAACACAGCTCGACGTGCACCCTGCGGGATTTGGTGAGAATAATTCATTTTTATATTGGAATTACATATATGTCTTTATTGATACTATCACTTGTAGTAGTGTTATTAATAATACATATTGTGGTTACTAAAAATGTTTTTTTTTTTTTTTTTTTTTTTTTTTCGTTTCTCTTTTCTTTCTTATATATAATCAAATTATTATTTAATCACTCTCTTAATGATTTATTCTTTCTCTATTCTTTCTCTATCATTATTTCTAAAAAAACAGTAGATAAGTATTACTAGTGTTTTACTTAATGCAAATTGAATTAATTTGATATAAAGTTGTTTGAAGCATTGTAATTGATTACCTTTAATAAAAAAATATATTAAAAAAAAGGATAGCATGTCAAAAAAAAAAAAACAAAAAAAAAACAGGCCCTTCAGCCCAACTTGTCCATTTCGGCCAACATGTCTCAGCTACATTGGTCCCACCTGCCTGTGCTTGGTCCATATCCCTCCAAACTTGCCTATCCATGTACCTGTCTAACTGTTTCTTAAATGTTGGGATGGTCCCAGCCTCAATTACCTCCTCTGGCAGCTTGTTCCATACACCCACCATCCTTTGTGTGAAAAAGTTACCCCTCAGATTCCTATTAAATTCTTTCCCCTTTACCTTGAACCTATGTCCTCCTGTCCTCGATTCCCCTACTCTGGGCAAGATATTCTGTGCATCTACCTGATCTATTCCCCTCTTCAACCAGGGTTGGAGGAGCAGCTAATAATTGGGGCCTTCCTAGTGATGCCCGTAACCCCAAATATCACGTCAGTAATTATGTTCGGCCCTTGTGACGTAGAAGAATTTAACAGTGCTCGTGTCGGGAAGAGTACTAAACAACCACCCAAAGTGATGTTAGCATACTGAACCTTTCAAAGCACTTTATCACAATGGATGCTGGTGCCACTGCTTTGGACACTTTGAGACATGTCTCTTTACATTACTTGGGCACAGGTAGTGTGGATGTCCTTTAAAGCAGGTGGGGATCTTGGGGTGTTCTAGTGAGAATTTGAAGATGCCTGTGAAAACTCCAGCTGGATGGTCTGTGCAGGTTTGGTGAACCCGGCCAGGAGCACCAACAGGACCAGTTGGTTTCCAAGGGTTCACCCTCGTGAAAGCTCTACTGACGTCAGCTTCAGAGACTTCAATCATGGGGACATTGAGGGCTATGAGTACTCGTGACGGCACATCATTGTTCTCCCTTTTGAGGTGAGCATTGAACTCGTCGAAGAGCGATACATCGGTGATATTTGAGCTACTCAGTTTAACTTTGAAGTGATGGCAGGCAAACCACTTTATTCTTCAGTGCAGTTGGAATGGCAGCTAATGTACTTCCCATCTGTATATGTTCCTCCTGCACGATGTGGGAAGTCAGGGAAACATCTGGTGTCCCTGAGGTCTACTACACCTGTGGGAAGTACATTCAGCTGCAGCTACTGACTGACCCCATGAGGGTACTGGAACTGCAGCTGGACAACCTCAGGATCATCTGGGATACTGTGATTGTAAATCCTGGCTAAAATGGAACCAGCAGAACCAAATTTAGCAGAGGATTCATGCATTGCAAGGACATTTTGGTCAAGTCTGTATTTCTGTGTATGAAAAGCCACAAGCTGCTGACTTGTGCCAGGAAGTCCCATATCAGTGTTGCAGATAAGAAATGTGTAAGTATCTCTTCAATTGTCAGTATGAATGAGATTCTTGCAGAGGACCTCCAAAGTATTGTAAATGCATGAGTTTGATTGGATTGCTGCAAAAGAATAGTAAATAATGTAAATAATGTTGCAAGACAGTTACCCTGCTGTTTGTTGATTGGCCAAAGTGTTAAGCCCTGGCAGGATTGTTTTGAGTTCCAGGGTAAATGTTGCATTATTCAGTTTGTTAGCTTCCTTCCAGAAGCTTCTCCAAAAAGCAATTTATGTGAGACTCTATAATTGGTTTGGGGATCTGTCAATAATGTATTGATGTAATTAATATGTTTGATTGGATTGCAAAGAGACCACACCTATGTAGTTCGGCCCCTCAAGGTTCGTAGACCTATAAAAGGTAGCCCCATTTTATATCGATGTCGATCTTCTTGAGGAACGCTTGCGACTGCGTAACCTTCTGGAGTGTGTCTGCTTGCACGCGGCTGAAGGGCCTGGCCAGGCAGAGACAAGGATTGAACCCGCGGTGGTTTAGGTATCGTATAGGGGAATTTGCTGTTCAATCTAAAAATAAAGTTTAGTTGTTCCAGTGCTTGAGTCAGGTGTATGCTTTAGAAGAGCATATTTACATGACCATGATTGGTAGGAGTTGTAGTGAGGTGGTCACATATAAGGTGCAGGCAGAAAGTAGATGTGTGTCCACCAGGAAGGGTAAAGGGAGTAGACAGGGAGTCCAGGAATTTCCTGTGGCCATTTCCCTGAAAACACATACATCCATTTGTAGATAGACACAAATGCTGGGGTAACTCAGCGTGACAGGCAGCATCTCTGGATAGAAGGAATCGGTGATGTTTCGGGTCAAGACCCTTCTTCAGACTGAGCGTCTCTCCCCTCTTCCCTGACTCTCAGTCTGAAGAAGGGTCTTCGAATGACACACATTCCTTCTATCCTGTCCCGCTTATTTACTCCAGCATTTTGGTGTCTAGCTTTGGTGTAAACCAGCATCTGCAGTTCCTTCCTACACATCCATTTGTATACCGTTGGTTGGGATGACTGCAAGAGAAAACAGCAGTGGCCGGGTTTCTGGCACAAGGTCTGGTTCTGAGTCACAGTGGGGTGGTTGAAGTTAGGCTGGGCTATAGTGACAGGAAACACACTAGTTACGGGGACAGACAGGATATTTCTATAGAGATGCAGTTCGGAAACAGACCCTTCTATACTCTTTCCAGCATAATGTCATCTTTCCTATAACAGGATGGCCAAAACTGAACTCAATATTCCATTAGTAATTCACCAATGCTTTGCACAACTGTAGTAACAGCCCACCTCTACACTCAAAGCACTTACTGATGAAGACCAACGTACCAAAGCCTTTTTAATCACACTATCCACCTGCAGCACCACATTCTGGGAATGGTATACTTATACTCCTATGTCCCTCTGCTTGGCATCACTCTGTACCATTCACTGCAAAAATTCCACTCTGGTGTGTCTTTCCAAAATACAACACCTCACATATTGCAAATTTTTTTTCTTTTTTTTTCTTTAATTTTATATTATTTTCGCTCCTTAAATCTTCTGTAACAGCTTCATTAATTATTTTTCTTTCTTACAGCAGTCGTCTTCTTCTTAACACTGCAGATGCTGAAATGGTGATGAACCCTGCGTTTAGTAATGTTACACAAATGCAGAAGGTGTGAGAGACAGACATGATACTTAAAACCCTGGTCATATCTCATGGCTTCATTATTGGATTTGCAAATAAACCCACGGATTAAAATGATTAAAATCCCTCACCGGGAATCAATCGTGTTTTACTGTTTAAGTAAGCTATGACAGTTCCTTTTGTTTTAAAGAATGTGACACAGCAGAGGAGGAATAAGAATTCAAGCAAATAGCCAAAGTTGATGCAAAAAATATGTCAAATAGGACATTCAGAGTTCAGAGAGGATTAGTGAGAAAGTGAAACAGATTACAAAGTTAATTTGTACCACAAAGTGCTCGAAGTTCTTACAAACGTTTAAGGATTAGCAACGTTTTAAAAAAATATATAGGGAAAAGGAAATAAGTAAATACAAATATGATAATTAGTATTGGAATAATGTTTGTGTAAGAAGGAACTGCAGATGCTGGTTTAAAGCTAAGATAGACGCAACAAGCTGGAGTAACTCAGCGGGACAAGCAGCATCTCTGGAGAGAAGGAATGGGTGACGTTTCGGGTCGAGACCCTTAAAGGGTCACCCATTCCTTCACTGGAGAGATGCTGCCTGTTACTCCAGCTTTTTGTGTCTATCTTTGGAATAAAGTTGTCTGTTTCAAAAAACTCAGTTGAGAAACTAATTTTTGCCTTTAACACTGGGACAATTCCCCTATCTTACTCGAACTAGTCCAGAGGAAATGTTATTTATTATGTTAATCCATATGGCGTTCTTTAAAAAAAATAGAAAACCTTATTCTTAATAAAAAATAATCTTGCAGATAATCACTGATTTAGAGAAATCGGCTTTTAATTCTATCTATATTTACCATGACCGTGGCTAAATATAGCAGCAGAATTGAGCAAGATCAAGAATTCTGTACTTTTCTCCCTCTTGGTAAGAACCTTTGCATTTTTAAACTCAGTGGTAGAATGAATCTTTCATTGTGCTATGGGATAAAATAAGACAATCTTTGCCTGCCCTCAGTGTGCATAGACACTTCTGCTGACAAAGCTATGATTCACTACTTCTAAAAAGGGGAAACCATCGCAGAGTTACAAAAGAAAAACCGTACCCATTATTCATCTCAGAAAAACCGTACCCATTATTCATCTCAGCATTCTGATACTGGCTGGGAGCAGGAGGGCTATTTGTTGTGTGTCTAGTAGGTTAATTTGTACAACTCCTAATTATTCACTACCTTTGTGCTTCATTGCCCCACTGTCATTTATTATCAGTGTAGAAACATTATGCCGCAGATGCTGGTCTGAAGAAGGGTCTTGAACCGAAACGTCGCCGATCCATGTTCTCCAGAGATGCTGGCTGACCCGTTGAGTTACTCCAGCCCTTTTGTCATATATTATCACTTTGAAGTCTATGGATGATGTAATCTACTTAAAGCGTCTACTCGATGTGTAGCAGAATCAGAAAAACAAACGTGGTGTACAATGATTTACCCACCATTCTTCAATTATAATTAGGATCTGCAACTTTAAATTAATTACTGAGTATGCTGATGATTAAATAGACTGACCACCCACAGCAAGTGTCGCCAGGATATATTTAAATGTCACTTTAATTGAACTAGTACAAATCATTTGAACAGTTGCAGAAGTAAAAGTAGCAGAGGAAGTAAGATTGGTTAACTTGTGTTTTTAGTTACATTCAGATTTCTATTTGCCTCTATGCTGATTTATTTCTTTGTGGATTCCAGCCATTCTCCATAACTTGTCCAAGTGGCCATTCTTCATGTGTGAGCTTTGACACAAGCAGGCAAATTATCCCCCTAATTAACAGTTTTTCAAATAGTGTTTAAGGATATGAAAGTTACAGGGTCACAGATATACAGCAGGGGTGTGGGACCCACGATGGCTCCTTGCTAGAGCAGATATAATGTGTCAAATACACCTCTCACATGCTTTACGATTCCACAGATCTTTAACTGTGGGGGAGTGGGGGGAGTGAGGAGAGTGGGAGAGGAGGGGGGGGGGGGGGGGGGGGGGAGAGTGGGAGAGGGGGGGGGGGGGGGAGGCAGTGGGCACAGGCATCTAATATTCAATCCTTTTTCAACCAAGCACATTTCCCAGTAAGAAAAACAAGATATGAGAACCCCAGCTAATGTTTTTCCCCAACATAAACATCTAGATTAAAGGGCCTGTCCCACTGTACAAGGTAATTCAAGAGCCGAGTTTAAAAAACTCGTGGTAAGTACGTAGAATGTACGTAGCAGCTACGTTGGAGCTCGTGGATGTTCTGCAGCAGCTCGTAATGCTAACGGCAGGTACTCGGGGAAACACGGTAACTCGTGAAGTTTTTTCAGCACTGTGAAAAATGTCCACGAGAGCCCCGAGTACCTACGAACGGTTATTACCGTAATTCTCTGAGTTCGAATCAGGGGAAACTCGGGAGAACTCTTGCATTACCTCATACAGTGGGACAGGCCCTTAAAGCTAACTCTTTAGTGTTGTAAAAGTGCTGGAGAAAGTCGATAAGTTGGACAGCATCTGTGCAGGGAGATGGATAGATGACGTTTTAGTCTGAAGTAGGGTCCTGACCCTAAATGTCTGTCCATTTTCCCAAACAGCTGCTGCCTGACCTGTTCGATTCAGTCAGAACCTTGTTTTGCTCAAGATATTAGCGTCTGCATTTTCGTCTTTGGATTAGTAAGTATGCAGATGATACTAAGATAGGTGGTGTTGTGGATAATGAAGTAGATTTTCAAAGTCTACAGAGAGATTTATGCCAGTTGGAAGAGTGGGCTGAAAGATGGCAGATGGAGTTTAATGCTGATAAGTGTGAGGTGCTACATCTTGGCAGGACAAATCAAAATAGGACGTTCATGGTAAATGGTAGGGAATTGAGGAATGCAGTTGAACAGAGGGATCTAGTAATAACTGTGCACAGTTCCCTGAAGGTGGAATCTCATGTAGATAGGGTGGTAAAGAAAGCTTTTGGTGTGCTGGCCTTTATAAATCAGAGCATTGAGTATAGAAGTTGGGATGTAATGTTAAAATTGTACAAGGCATTGGTGAGGCCAATTCTGGAGTATGGTGTACAATTTTGGTCACCTAATTATAGGAAGGATGTCAACAAAATAGAGAGAGTACAGAGGAGATTTTACTAGAATGTTGCCTGGGTTTCAGCAACTAAGTTACAGAGAAAGGTTGAACAAGTTAGGTCTTTATTCTTTGGAGCACAGAAGGTTAAGGGGGGACTTGATAGAGGTCTTTAAAATGATGAGAGGGATAGACAGAGTTGACGTGGATAAGCTTTTCCCACTGAGAGTAGGGAAGATTCAAAGAAGAGAGCATGACTTGAGAATTAAGGGACAGAAGTTTAGGGGTAACATGAGGGGGAACTACTTTACTCAGAGAGTGGTAGCTGTGTGGAATGAGCTTCCAGTGAAGGTGGTGGAGGCAGGTTCGATTTTATCATTTAAAAATAAATTGGATAGTTATATGGACGGGAAAGGAATGGAGGGTTATGGTCTGAGTGCAGGTAGATGGGGCTAGGGGAGAATACGTGTTCGGCACGGACTAGAAGGGCTGAGATGGCCTGTTTCCGTGCTGTAATTGTTATATGGTTATATGGTGTCTCAACTCATTGTGTCATTCAGCACCTTTTCTGCTAATTAATTCACCTTTTAACAAATAAAAATAAATGAAACCATCTATTCGTACTTTAGAGAGATTTAACTATCAATTTTGCATTCTCTAAATAGAGCTTTCTGATAACTTGCTGAACAAACTAATTCCTGCTGACCTCTGGGATTTTTCTTGCTTTAATTTTGAGAATTCACATTATTTCCCCCTTCCATCAGTGAAGGGTTTTCATAATTTCAAATGTTGTAGTGAAAATGTCAATGAACTTCCTGAAGGCAGGACTTTGACTCCTTCAATTTTGAAACTGCATTAATTTTGGATCAAACGAATCCTTGCAGCTATGAAAGGGAGACATTAAATTGGGGATTTCCAGCTTTCTGGTAAGGGCATATTAAGCAGCTTGACGATGTGGATCTGCAGAATTAGTCAGTTCACAAACACAATTAAACATGCATTGTTATGAGTAAATATGACCTAAGTTGATCTTTACAAGTTTTTGCTGAGAAGAATCTGTCAGCTATTTGAACGATCAGACAAGTGAGGCTGTAATGTTAATTTCTGCATACACAATTAGGTTCCACATAGGTAACTGAATAATGTTGCCATCAAATTAACACATTTTTTCTGCCTTTTCTGCATCTCCAGCATGGAGTTGGTTGCACATCTGTTGTGTATTTTTAAGGGGCACACTTTGCCATACATCATTCTAATGTCAGCAGCAATCCATTACATTCATTAATTCTGACAAGAGCAGAGCCTGGTTCAAAGATATGGTTTAGTGTAACTGCATCAATGTATGGGGTGACAACACTAGTTTAGTCTATGCATCCATTTTTTGTAACAACATTCTTAATAGATGGGCAAACACATTAGTTTTCCAAGGTTTTATTGAATTCTGATTACTAGATAAGGCACTGACAAGGTTTTTTGTTGGATTTTAAAACTAATTTAGGATCAAAAATGAATCCATCATTAGTCGTAATGAACATGAAGGACTCTGAGAATACTTGAGGGACAACGTCATACTTTTGAAAAATTTGCAATGCCCGGAATTTTCCATTAATTGCAGCCCCGGACTTTATATTTTCCCACGCTGGCTGTAAAACTCATGACCCCAGTATAATAATGGGAAAAAATTAATATTAAAATTTTGGAAAGGCCATATAACCCCCACTAATAAAATGTGGATTGTGGAAATGTCGGAGACCCTACATCTAGAAAGAATTAGACTTGTCTTAATGGACAAACAAGAACTTTTTATTAAAATATGGGCTCCATTCATTAACTATTTGAAGGGATAGATTGGCCCGGCACGAAAACCCAACTGAAGCTTGAACTCAGGATTAGATGAAAAGTTATACGTTATAATCTACGAACTTATCTCCAATGACGTATTATAAGTAATTCATTCCACCTTTTCTCTTTTTTGATATTTGTAATTCTTTTTTTTCTATTTCTCTCTCTTTCTATCTACATATAAAAACACTAGAAGCAGAATTAATCGACAATTGAAAATTTTAATAATGTATGATTGATGTATATGAAAAGTTTTTTTTACTATAATATGTAACTATACCATAATATGTTTGCTTCTAATAAAAATATTAAAAAACATAAATAAAAACTCCCGACCCGACCGAGGAACGCAGGTACGGTATCTGGAAACCCTGGAATGATCTCCAGAGTCGATGGGCTGGATCTCCCAGGAACAATGAAGCTGGAGCTGCCGACTTTGGGGGAACCCTCGTTCATTACGGAGCTGGAGCTGCCGTCTGTGAGGGAATCCCCGTTCCAGCGCAGGTCCGCAGAAACAGCAGGTACAGTGAGTACAGTACCTGGAAACAAAGGGGAAGCCTCCATTGTGTCCGGAAACATGGCCGACGGGCAGGACTTCAGGTCAGACTGAAGCGCAGGGGACTTCGGCCCCCTCTCCCTACTATCCTACTGGCCAACGTACAGTCCCTTGAAAATAAAGTGGAGGACTTAAGGGCAAGGCTGCTTTATCAAAGGGAGCTGAGGGAATGCTCTGTGTTCTGTTTCACAGAGACATGGCTCACCCCCAGCTCCCCAGACTCAGCGGTCCAACCTGAAGGGTTCTCCATCCACCGTATGGACCGTACACTGGCATCTGGGAAAGGGAGAGGAGGGGGCGTCTGCCTCATGGTCAACTCTGTGTGGTGTTCAGACATGGCAACTCCTGCTCTCCGCACCTGGAACATCTGGCGGTGAAGTGCCGTCCCTTCTATCTCCCAAGGAAATTCACCTCCATCATCCTGACCTCGGTCTACATACCACCCCTGGCAGACGTCCGTCTGGCACTGGAGGAGCTGCACGCCGTGGTCAACAAACACCAGACGTCTTACCCCGAGGCATTTACCACCATTGCTGGGGACTTCAATAAGGCAAACCTAAAGAATCACTCCCCAACTTCCACCAACATGTCTCCTGCTGCACCAGAGGACATAACACCCTCGACCACTGCTACACCACCATCAAGAATGCCTATCGTTCTATCCCTCGCCCTCACTTGGGTAAATCCGACCATACCGCGGTGCTGCTTCTTCCTGCCTACAGGCAGCAATTGAAGAGCGCACCCCCAGGAGTGAGGTCAACACAGAGCTGGTCGGGGGGGCAGAAGAACAACTCCAGGACTGTTTGGAGTCTGTAGACTGGGCAATGTTCAAGGACTCGGCAACGGACTTGAACAAATACGCTACAGTAGTTACAGACTTCATAAAGAAATGTGTGGAGGACTGCATCCCTACAAAAACCTTCCGAGTGTTTCCCAATCAGAAACCTTGGGTGAACTTTGAGATCCGCACACTTCTGAAGACCAGACGTGTCATTCATGTCAGATGATACAGTGGTCTACAAGAAGTCCAGATACGACCTTGGTAAGGCCATCAAAAAGGCCAAAAGGGACTTCTGCTCCAAACTGGATGATGAGACAGATGTTCGGCAGCTGTGGCGGGGCCTGAATGCAATCACCTCCTACAAGGCGAAACCAGGAGGCAGCTCGAATGTCAGCAAAACATTACTCCCTGATGAGCTCAATGCATTTTACGCACGCTTTGATAGGGAGAATACTGATGTGCCTTCCCGAGCCCCCATTCGCTGTGATGGTATTTCAGTCTCAGTCACAGAGGCCGATGTCAGGAAATCCTTCAGAGGGGTGAACCCTCGAAAAGCGCCTGGACCTGATGGTATACCCGGTCGTGTTCTTAAAACCTGTGCGGACCAACTGGCTGGAGTTTTTACGGACATTTTCAACCTCTCACTTCTGAGGTCTGAGGTCCCCACCTGCTTTAAAAGGACATCAATTATACCTGTGCTCAAGAAGAGTAAGGTGACGTGCCTCAATGACTATCGACCAGTGGCACTAACGCTGGTGGTGATGAAGTGCTTTGAGAGGCTGATCATGGAGTAAATCAACTCCTACCTCGACAAAAACCTGGACCCACTGCAGCTCGCTTACCGCCACAACAGATCAATGGTGGATGCGATCTTGCTAGCCCTCCACTCCGCACTGGACCACTTGGACAACAAAAACTCGTATGTCAGGCTGTTATTCATCGATTACAGCTCGGCATTTAACACAATCATCCCCTCCAAGCTGGGTACCAAACTCGCAGAACTGGGTTTCTGCGCATCCCTCTGCAATTGGATCCTCGACTTCCTCATTCATGGATGCAGTCTGTTCGTATTGGTGGAAATATGTCAGACTCAATAACAATCAGAATGATTGTTGGTGTGGTATGTGTGGTAATGTGTGATGATGGTGTGGTAAATTGGATTAGTAAGTATGCAGATGATACTAAGATAGGTGGAGTTGTGGATAATGAAGTAGATTTTCAAAGTCTACAGAGAGATTTATGCCAGTTGGAAGAGTGGGCTGAAAGATGGCAGATGGAGTTTAATGCTGATAAGTGTGAGGTGCTACATCTTGGCAGGACAAATCAAAATAGGACGTACATGGTAAATGGTAGGGAATTGAAGAATGCAGGTGAACAGAGGGATCTGGGAATAACTGTGCACAGTTCCCTGAAAGTGGAATCTCATGTAGATAGGGTGGTAAAGAAAGCTTTGGGTGTGCTGGCCTTTATAAGTCAGAGCATTGAGTATAGAAGTTGGGATGTAATGTTAAAATTGTACAAGGCATTGGTGAGGCCAATTCTGGAGTATGGTGTACAATTTTGGTTGCCTAATTATAGGAAGGATGTCAACAAAATAGAGAGAATACAGAGGATATTTACTAAAATGTTGCCTGGGTTTCAGCAACTAAGTTACAGAGAAAGGTTGAACAAGTTAGGGCTTTATTCTTTGAAGCGCAGAAGGTTAAGGGGGGACTTGATAGAGGTCTTTAAAATGATGAGAGGGATAGACAGAGTTGACGTGGATAAGCTTTTCCCACTGAGAGTAGGGAAGATTCAAACAAGGGGACATGACTTGAGAATTAAGTGACAGAAGTTTAGGGGTAACATGAGGGGTATACCATCAGGTCCAGGCGCTTTTCAAGGGTTCAGAGAGTGGTGGCTGTGTGGAATGAGCTTCCAGTGAAGGTGGTGGAGGCAGGTTCGTTTTTATCATTTAAAAATAAATTGGATAGTTATATGGACGGGAAAGGAATGGAGGGTTATGGTCTGAGCGCAGGTATATGGGACTAGGGGAGAATACGTGTTCGGCACGGACTAGAAGGGTCGAGATGGCCTGTTTCCGTGCTGTAATTGTTATATGGTTATATGGTTATAATCAGCATGGGAGCACCTCAAGGCTGCGTACTCTATGCTCATGACTGCGTAGCCGGTCATAGTGCGAACTCCATCATCAAGTTCGCTGACGACACCACTGTTGTGGGACGTATCACTGATGGGGATGAGTCAGAGTATAGAAGAGAGATCGAGCGACTGTCCATATGGTGCCAGCACAATAACCTGGCCCTCAACACCAGCAACACCAAGGAATTGATTGTGGACTTTGGAAGGAGTAGGATGGGGACCCACAGATGGTTGAAAGGGTCAAGAGCTTCAAATTCCTGGGCGTGCACATCTCTGAAGATCTTTCCTGGTCCGAAAACACTGACGGTATTATTAAGAAAGCACATCAGCGCCTCTACTTCCTGACAAGATTACGGAGAGTCGGTTTGTCAAGGAGGACTCTCTCTAACTTCTACAGGTGCACAGTAGAGAGCATGCTGACCGGTTGCATCGTGGCTTGGTTCAGCAACTTGAGCGCACTGGAGAGGAAAAGACTACAAAAAGTAGTAAACACTGCCCAGTCCATCATCGGGTCTGACCTCCCTTCCATCAAGAGGATCTTTAGCAGTCGCTGCCTCAAAAAGTCTGGCAGCATCATCAAGGACCCACATCATCCTGGCCACACACTCATCTCCCTGCTACCTTCAGGTAGAAGGTACAGGAGCCTGAAGACTGCAACGACCAGATTCAGGAATGGCTACTTCCGCACAGACATCAGGTTATTAAACTTGGCTCGGACAAAACTTTGAACATTAATAACCCATTATCTGTTATTTGCAGAGCAAATAACGAGCTAATGGTAAAATGTTTGCATATTCCGATAGTGATTTTGTCCGTGGAGTCCAAAATCGACTTATCTGAAAAATGTATGCTTTATTTCTCGAGTTGTTAATGAAAATGTTCAAAAACCTGAAAAAATGTTTTGGACCATTCGCTGTGTTAGGAGGAGGCGAAATATGGCATATTTACTTCAAAAATATACGTCATGTTTGTGTGATGCATTGAAGGCCTCATACGTGTGATGAATGAACGAATGAATAAGTTTATTGGCCAAGTATTCACATACAAGGAATTTGCCCCGCCCGCATGTGACAACATGATATAAGCACACGTGGTAGTCAGTCAGCAATGAAGTAGACAGGCATTTTCTGATATTACTTATTAGAATTTCATAGATGCAGTGTGCTCTCCTAGAGATTATAATAAATAGAATTAGTTCACCTTCTGAGGATAGTCAGAAGGTAGTCAGAGATGGTCAGATAGCAAACAGCTCCAGAAAGAAAAATTATAGTTTGTTTTAGTTTTTTTTACATTACAATAGTACAAGCCAAATATATTTTATTACATTTATTGTACCACTTCATTTTTTAAGCTTTAAAAAGAGAGAGAAATAAAGAAAGTAAAGAAGTGAGAGAAGTCGTGATATTGTGAAAGTGATCAAAAAGAAAGCCGCATTAAGCAAGAGTTAGGGAAAAAGTTAAGAATTAGGCCATAGAAAGAAAAAAAGAAAATAAACAAAAGCTCTATTATGAAGACCGCGCAAAAAGGGATATACCAACTTCGTATTTTTCATCCCCCCTTACCAGATCCTGAACCATCTATCTATCTATTCTCCTATTCTATCTATCTAGTATCCACTCCTGATTAAATTTCGTTGTTTGGGGGGTGGTTAGTGTGAGTGTGATGCCGCTGCCCCCACACTCTTACCATTCACTCCCCCACCCCATCCCTCCCCCACCCCTCAGCGCCCTGGAGAGGAAAAGACTACAAAAAGTAGTAAACACTGCGCAGTCCATCATCGGCTCTGACCTTCCTTCCATCGAGGGGATTTATCGCAGTCGCTGCCTCAAAAAGGCTGGCAGTATCATCAAAGACCCACACCATCCTGGCCACACACTCATCTCCCTGCTACCTTCAGGTAGAAGGTACAGGAGCCTGAAGACTGCAACAACCAGGTTCAGGAATAGCTACTTCCCCTCAGCCATCAGGCTATTAAACCTGGCTCGGACAAAACTCTGATTATTAACAACCACTTTCTGTTATTTGCACTTTATTTGCAGTTTATTTATTCATGTGTGTATATATTTATATCATGGTATATGGCCACATTTATCTGTACTGTAGTAAATGCCTTACTATTTTTCTGTGTGCTTAAGCAAAGCAAGAATTTCATTGTCCTATACAGGGACACATGACAATAAACTCACTTGAACTTGAACTCTCCATCTTCCTTTCCTCACCCCTCTCCCTCTCCTCCCCTCCCCCTCCCACCCCCATCCCTCTCTCCCCCACCCCCTTCCCCCTCCCCCCTTCCCTCCCCATCCCCTTTCCCTCTCTCCCCCACCCCTTTCCCCCTCCCCACTCTTCCCCCTCCATCCCCACTCTTCTCCCTCCATTCACACCCTTCCCCCTCTACCCTACCCCATCTCCCACCTTTCCTCCCTCCCCCTCCCCCACCTCTCTCCCCCACCCCTCTCTCCTCCCCCTCTCCATCTCCCTCACCTCACCCCTCTCCCTCTCCCATCCCTCTCTCCTCCCACCTACATCCCTCTCTCCCCAACCCACCTTCCCTCTCCCCCTTCCCTCTCCCCCTTCCTTCCCCAACCCCTTCCCTCTGCCACAGAAGGTAGTTGAGGCCAGTTCATTGGCTATATTTAAGAGGGAGTTAGATGTGGCCCTTGTGGCTAAAGGGATCAGGGGGTATGGAGAGAAGGCAGGTACAGGATACTGAGTTGGATGATCAGCCATGATCATATTGAATGGCGGTGCAAGCTCGAGGGGCCGAATGGCCTACTCCTGCACCTAATTTCTATGTTTCTATGTTTCCCTCTCCTCACCCCTCTCCCTCTTCCACCCATCCCTCTCTCCCCACCCCCCTTCACTCTCTA
This sequence comes from Amblyraja radiata, assembly GCF_010909765.2. NCBI lineage: Eukaryota > Metazoa > Chordata > Chondrichthyes > Rajiformes > Rajidae > Amblyraja > Amblyraja radiata. The sequence continues at coordinate 16,847,826 of NC_045958.1, forward strand.
CCCCACCCCCTTCCCTCTCTCCCCCCGCCCCCTTCCCCCACCCCTCTGTCCCTCTTCCACCACTCCCCCCACACCTCTCCCCCTCCCTCCCCACTCTTCCACTTCTCTCCCCCCACCTCTCTCCCCCTCCCTCCACACTCTTCCCCCTCCCCCCCATTACCCCATCTCCCTCCTCCCCTCCCTCCCCATCCCCCCCCTCCCCCACACCTCTCTCGCCTCCCCATCCCTCTCTCCTCCCCCTCTGCCTCTCTTTACCCCTCTCCCTCTCCTCCCCCTCCCATCCCTCTCTCTCCCACTCACCTTCCCTCTCCCCCACCCCTATACCCCATCTCCCTCCTCCCCTCCCTCCGCCCCTCCCCCACACCTCTCTCCCCCTCCCCATCCCTCTCTCCCCCTCCCCCATCCCTCTCTCCTCCCCCTCTCCATCTCCCTCTCCTCACCCCATTCCCTCTCCTCCCCCTCCCCACTCTTCCCCCTCCATCCACACTTCCCCCTCTACCACCTACCCCATCTCCTCGCCTCCCTCCCCCCTCCCCCTCCACATCCCTCTCTCCCTCTCCCCCACCCCTCTCTCCTCTCCCTCTCCTCACCCCTCCCCTCCCCTCCTCCTCCCCCCCCCATCCCTTTCTTCCCCCACCCCCCCTTCCCCTCTCTCTCCCCCACCCCTTCCCTCTCTCCCCACCCCCTTCCCCCTCCCCACTCTTCCCCCTCCCTCCACACTCTTCCTCCTCTCTCACCTACCCCCACACATCTCTCCCCCTCCCCTCTCTCCTCCCCTCTCTCCATCTCTCACTCCTCACCCTTCTCCCCTTCCTCCTCCCACCCCATCCCTCTCTCCCCCACCCCCTTCCCTCTCTCCCCCACCCCCCTTCCCTCTCTACCCCACCCCCTTCCCTCTCTTCCCCGCCCCCTTCCCCCTACCCCTCTGTCCCTCTTCCACCACCCCCCTTACCCCACCCCTCTCCCTCCCCCACACCACACTCCTGCTCCCTCCCCTCTCTCCCCCACCCCTTCCCCCTACCCCTCTGTCCCTCTTCCATCACTCCCCTACCCCTGTCCCCCTCCCTCCCCACTCTACCACTTCTCTCCTTCCCTCCCCCTCCACTATTCCTCCCCACTCGTTCCCCTCTCTCCCCCCACCCCTCTCCCCCTCCCTCCCATCTCCCCTCCCTCCCCATCCCCCCCCTCCCCCACACCTCTCTCCCCATCCCCCTCTCTCACCCCATACCCCGCTCTCCTTTCCCTCACAAATCTCTCCCGTTTCCTCCTACTCCTCTCCCCTCCCTCCCCTCTTCTCATACTCCCCTCTACCCACCCCGTCTTCCTCTCCCCCCCCACCCCCACCTCTGTGTTTGGGGGGTGGTTAGTGTGAGTGTGATGCCGCTGCCCCCCCCCCCCCCCCCCCCCGCAAACGCCGTTGGGGAAGCAGACCCAACGGGTCTGCACTTGGTCTAGTTTCTTTTTTAAAGTACTGTTGCACCTTATACTTGTAGTAAGTCGATAAATGCAGACCACGTCTTTTGGAAGTGGTCTGATTTGCCTGCAAGAAGGAGTCTCGTATCTTCCAGGTGTAATGTTTCAAACATATTTGAAATCCACATATTTATTATGAAATCCACTCATTTGTTTTTTGTATAAAAATCCAAAAATTTTGGACTGAAATTTTTGAAATCTTCATAAAATTATTTAAAATAAAATTGACACCAAAAGCAGAATGGATTATCATTGGAACAATGGAAGGCAGCCCTGAACTAAATGCGTTTCAAAATAATCTATTTAATTACGGGTTAATAACGGGAAAAAAGCCTTATACTTAAATTCTGGAAAAACGCTCCCATACCAACAATAAATATGTGGATTTCGAAAAATGATAGTTTGAAGGAGATATTTTGAGCAAGAAAATTAAACACCTATGAGGAATAAGTTGAGTGCAGGGAAGCCTAGAGTGCAGCAGCATTATTGTTCCAGGCAGAAATGGAACAACATGAAGGACCCAGATTGGAAATATAATCAGCCTAGCATTCGACAATTGAACATGTGAGTCCTCCACACAGTACATGGGAGAGAATGGAAATGTTTTTCATTACTTATAGTATTCAAGTCTAGGATCACACAAATCATGTGCAGGCTCTGAATACTGCTATAAGCACAAGAGGTCTATTCTATTAACGGAGATTGGCTCTGAAATCTATTACATATTTACTAATCTGGTATTAACATAGCAAGCCAATGATGTTTCATTCGCAGAGCTAATGCAGAAATTGGAGGATTATTTCAATTCACAGCCAGTTTGAAATAGAAGAGAGCCACAGGTCTGCCATGAAAAACAGTCAAGGGCCTTATAGGTGGCCTTATAGTGGCATTAAAAGATGTATCTAGACATTGCAAATTTGAAGTGGCTTATGTTTGATGCTATTGCACAGAAGAAACTCACGAGTGCACTTATACTGGCATGTGTCTATGGCACATACAAACTTCAAACTAAATGCTAAATCAACTTATTGTAAATCTTTGTGTAGCAAGGAACTGAGGATGCTGGTTTACACTAAAGATAGACACAAAATGCTAGAGTAACTCAACGGGTCAGGCTGTATCTCTAGAGAAAAGGTATAGGCGACGTTTCCGATCGAAACCCTTCTTCAGACCGTCTGAAGAAGGGTTTCAACCTGAAACGTCACCTGTTTTGTGCCTATCGTCTATATTGTAAATCTTATCCAGTACCAAAATTCCAGGAAGAAGAAAAGCTGGGCAAGCTATAGATGAATGGAGTCTCGATAAAAGTTACTCGCTTTGAGTGGACAATACCAAATATGGTGGCATGTAAGGATGACAAGATTAGTGGTGTCCTCAACTGGGCAACCAAAGACAAACAATACCTGTTACCGGTACGTCAAGATATATAATCAGAATTATTGTAACCCAAGATGTTTGCAAAGCCAGACCAGTCGTGTATAAATGCAAAAATTAAATGCAGAAGATATTATTTCATTATATATTTAGAACAGCACCATGGTGCAGCTGGTAGAGTTGCTGCCACACAGTGCCAGAGACTCAAGTTTGATTCTGACCCCATGGGGTATCATGACCTACATGGTTGGTATGGGGTTTGCCCGTTCACACTGCCGTGTTTCGTCTGCGAGATCTGGTTTCATCCCACATCCCAAAGAAGTGCAGGCTTGAAGGTTAATTGGCCTCAGCGAGTCGCCTAGAGTGGATACAAATGGGGGATTATATAGAATTAGTGTGAATGGCTGGCATGGACTCAGTGCACCGAAGTGTCTGTTTTTATGCTGTACCCTTCTTCAGACAATAAATATGTGGATTTCAAATATGTTCGAAACGTTACACCTGGAAGATATGAGATTCCGCCTAGCAGGCAAACCAGACCACTTCCAAAATATTTGGTCTGCATTTATCGACTTACTACAAGTATATGGGGAACAAGGATATGGCGGACCAATTGAATAACTACTTTGGTTCCGTCTTCACTAAGGAAGACATAAATAATCTGCCGGAAATAGCAGGGGACCGCGGGTCAAAGGAGTTGGAGGAATTGAGTGAAATCCAGGTTAGCCGGGAAGTGGTGTTGGGTAAATTGAATGGATTAAAGGCCGATAAATCCCCAGGGCCAGATAGGCTGCATCCCAGAGTACTTAGGGAAATAGCTCCAGAAATAGTGGATGCATTAGTAATAATCTTTCAAAACTCTTTAGATTCTGGAGTAGTTCCTGAGGATTGGCGGGTAGCAAACGTAACCCCACTTTTTAAGAAGGGAGGGAGAGAGAAAACGGGGAATTACAGACCAGTTAGTCTAACATCGGTAGTGGGGAAACTGCTAGAGTCAGTTATTAAAGATGGGAGAGCAGCACATTTGGAAAGTGGTAAAATCATTGGACAAAGTCAGCATGGATTTACAAAAGGTAAATCATGTCTGACGAATCTTATAGAATTTTTCGAGGATGTAACTAGTAGCGTGGATAGGGGAGAACCAGTGGATGTGGTGTATCTGGACTTCCAGAAGGATTTCGACAAGGTCCCACATAAGAGATTAGTATACAAACTTAAAGCACACGGCATTGGGGGTTCAGTATTGATGTGGATAGAGAACTGGCTGGCAAACAGGAAGCAAAGAGTAGGAGTAAACGGGTCCTTTTCACAATGGCAGGCAGTGACTAGTGGGGTACCGCAAGGCTCAGTGCTGGGACCCCAGCTATTTACAATATATATTAATGATCTGGATGAGGGAATTGAAGGCAATATCTCCAAGTTTGCGGATGACACTAAGCTGGGGGGCAGTGTTAGCTGTGAGGAGGATGCTAGGAGACTACAAGGTGACTTGGATAGGCTGGGTGAGTGGGCAAATGTTTGGCAGATGCAGTATAATGTGGATAAATGTGAGGTTATCCATTTTGGTGGCAAAAACAGGAAAGCAGACTATTATCTAAATGGTGGCCGACTAGGAAAAGGGGAGATGCAGCGAGACCTGGGTGTCATGGTACACCAGTCATTGAAAGTAGGCATACAGGTGCAGCAGGCAGTGAAGAAAGCGAATGGTATGTTAGCTTTCATAGCAAAAGGATTTGAGTATAGGAGCAGGGAGGTTCTACTGCAGTTGTACAGGGTCTTGGTGAGACCACACCTGGAGTATTGCGTACAGTTTTGGTCTCCAAATCTGAGGAAGGACATTATTGCCATAGAGGGAGTGCAGAGAAGGTTCACCAGACTGATTCCTGGGATGTCAGGACTGTCTTATGAAGAAAGACTGGATAGACTTGGTTTATACTCTCTAGAATTTAGGAGATTGAGAGGGGATCTTATAGAAACTTATAAAATTCTTAAGGGGTTGGACAGGCTAGATGCAGGAAGATTGCTCCCGATGTTGGGGAAGTCCAGGACAAGGGGTCACAGCTTAAGGATAAGGGGGAAATCCTTTAAAATCGAGATGAGAAGAACTTTTTTCACACAGAGAGTGGTGAATCTCTGGAACTCTCTGCCACAGAGGGTAGTCGAGGCCAGTTCATTGGCTATATTTAAGAGGGAGTTAGATGTGGCCCTTGTGGCTAAAGGGATCAGAGGGTATGGAGAGAAGGCAGGTACAGGATACTGAGTTGGATGATCAGCCATGATCATATTGAATGGCGGTGCAGGCTCGAAGTGCCGAATGGCCTACTCCTGCACCTAATTTCTATGTTTCTATGTTTCTATAAGGTGCAACAGAAATCTGAAAAGAAATGGTTTCAGGACCTGGTGAGGGGGGAGGAAAAATATGAAGTTGGTATATCCCTTACAGCTCTGTTTTCTATTTTTAACATAGCTTCTGTTTTCTTTTTCTCTTTTTTCTTTTCTATGGCTTGCTTCTTAACTTTTTTTTCTAACTCTTGGTGTCTATGGGTCTTTTTTTAAATCACTTTTTCACACACTTTGATACAGATACATCGATAGATTGATACAAATACATCGCTAGATGCTCCTGAACACATCATCAGTGATGTAACCTGGGGTCATTGGGTGTTTCGGGTCTTTCAACATCAGACACCCTCACCCAGGCGACCCAGCCATGGTTGATCAGACCACGACTTGTGTTCAGGTGGCATTTGCTCCTCCCCATGGATTTCCTCTCCTGATCCAGAGCCATCTCGAGGCCTTCTCCGCTGCCTCTGTGGTGTTCTTGATGGCTCTTCTCCTCGCCACTCCGTTGATGCCCAGTGCACTCAAGGCTTTGTAGAGCGATTGCCCTGCAAAACCTCTGCAGCCAACCTCGATGGGCATACACCTTGCCTTCCAGCCCTGCTTGCGGCAGTCTATGACCAGCTCATCATATCCTATCTCACTTTCTTTCTTTTTTTTATTTTTAAAGCTTAAAAAATGAAGTGGTACAAGAAATGTATTATGTTATCTTTGGCTTATAGTATTGTAATGTACACTACTTCTAATAAATAAAATTAAAAAAAACAAAAAAAACTATAATGTTTTATTCTTAATGTTTTAACATTTTATCATTTATTCTTAAAGGCTTACTGTACGTCGTGTTGTTACTTGCGAGTGGAGCACCAAGACAAATTCCTTGTATGTGTACATACTTGGCCAATAAACTTATTCATTCATTCATTGAAATGTAATCTATCATAAGTTCATAAGTTTTAGGAGCAGAATTAAGTCTTTTGGCCCATTCAGTCATGGCTGATCTATCTTTCCCTCTCAACCCCATTCTCCTGCCTTCTCTCCATAACCCCCGACACCTGTACTAATCAAGAATCGATCAATCTCTGCCTGAAATTCCTCCTCATTTCCTTCCTAAAAGTACATCCTTTTATTCCGAGGCTATATTGCTGCTCCTAGATCCTCCCACTAGAGGAAACATCCTCTCCACATTCACTCTATCCAGGCCTTTCATTTTACGGTAAGTTTCAATGAGGACCACCTTATCTTTCTAAACTCCAGTGAGTACATGCCCAGTGCCGTCAAACGCTCATCATATGTTAACCTAACATTCCTGGGATCATTCCCGAAAACCTCCACTGGATCCTCTCCAGTACCAGCGCATCCTTCCTGTGATATGGTGCCCAAAATTGCTCACCATACTCCAAATGCAGTCTAACCAGTGCCTTATAGAGACTCAGCATTACATTTCCATTTCTCTCCACACATGCTACCTGATCTCTTGAGTTCCAGAAATACTGGGCCTTTGAAAGTGTGTACAAGCTATAAAATGTGAGCGTGTGACTATCATGTGTGCAAAATGTGTAAAAGTGTTTTGAAGCATGTGTATTTAGGTCAGCATCCAGCTGAGGGACATGGTTGACCTTATGTATGAAGGGCAACATTTTTTTAAATCTTGGGAGACATGCAGATGTGAGGAAAATATGTGAAAAGAGCAAAGAATGGCAGCATCTGTGCTTTGTTCATCATATTTCAATGCAGAATCATTATATGTGATAATATTTACCGGGACATTAACATTTAAATAAAGGAAATGCCATGAGACTGAAATTTCTTATGCAATGAAAATGGTTTTAGATAATGGTGTACTATAGATGCTGCATACTGACCTTATCTTGATAAACTGATGACCTTTGCAATCAGTCAGGCTGAGTGCAACCTGCCTAATTCTTCCCTTAGAAGATGAAAACACAGAGGCTATGTAACCTTGAGCTATTTTATACTCTTAGTCATTGGTCACAAAATAGAACTGAAAAAAGACTTTGACCAGGCAACATTCATATATTCAAGGCCAAGAGTGCTTAGTGACATCAGAAATGATATAGAACAAGTCACGGGAAGAGAGCAAAAGATAAACTAGCCATTAAATATATTAACATGCATAAAACATGTCACGATTCAGCAAAAATATAATACATTTTTATATTCCCTTGCCTTGAGTTGTAAAATTAGGGACTGAATTTTGATTGGGGTGCTCTGGATCATCTTCTGTAACTTCAACAGAATTAGATATGGTTAGTTGAGAGAAATAAATGAAACAAGCTCACGGCATTTTAAAGGGATTTTCATAAAGTTCTTCCATAACATTATGCAGGTCGAACTGAAGAATTTCCTAGCTATTTCTTACTCTCTCCATTTGTTCATTTTTATTCAGCTACCTGTGTTATAAAAATCAAAAATACAAACTTATTTTCTTTAACAATTTTGAACTACAGCACACTGGTGCCCCAAGACAATTCTATACCAGATTATATTTAACTCCTCACTAATAGGTTTCTGACAATGCCGTATACAGTCCAAAATGTGTAATTGGATGCAGAATACATTTGCAGCAGTTTCCTGTACTTATTTAAAAGTTGATTGTCCAACTGTTGGTAATATTTTGGAAACATAGAAACATAGAAAATAGGTGCAGGAGTAGGCCATTCGGCCCTTCGAGCCTGCACCGCCATTCAATATGATCATGGCTGATCATCCAACTCAGTATCCTGTACCTGCCTTCTCTCCATACCCCCTGATACCTTTAGCCACAAGGACCACATCTAACTCCCTCTTAAATATAGCCAATGAACTGGCCTCAACTACCTTCTGTGGCAGAGAATTCCACAGATTCTGTGTAGAAAATTATTTTCTCATCTCGGTCCTAAAAACAATCAACAACAACAATCAGTTTTATTCGTCACATTGCACATAAAGTGCAAGTGAAATGAATTTGTCTAAAAGACTTCCCCCTTATTCTTAAACTGTGACCCCTTGTTCTGGACTTCCCTAACATCGGGAATAATCTTCCTGCATCTAGCCTGTCCAACCCCTTAAGAATGGCCTCAACTACCTTCTGTGGCAGAGAATTCCAGAGATTTCTCTGCCACATTTTGTTCTGTTTTAATGTTTAATTTTGCAAACACTGTCATATTCGCGATTATAATTACCTTGTACCGCTGTTATCATAGCACATATCATGCAAAATCTTTTTTCAGGGATACCTACATTACCATAAAAATGTATTAGTAACATTTTGGGGCATTTTTGGATGGGGCCAAAATTAAAGGGAAAGGTTTTGCCTTAAATAGAAGTTTTCTTTCTGCTGTCTGTATTTCCATGCTTTTAATAAAATTTGAAGCATGGTACAGGATGTTATTTAGTTTTAGTTTAGTTGAGAGATACGGCGCGGAAACAGGCTGTTCGGCCCACCAAGTCCACGCTGACCAGCGATCCTCGATGATGTTAATGAAATTGATATTTCAAAGCTCTAATTATATTTTAGAATATTAACAAAGTTAATACAAGAAACTTAAGAGTATTTTATAGCTACGTGAACTATTTCTAAAAGACCAATTTCCAAAAACAAGGAGGAATTGTCATACACTTATGTGTCTAATACACCCACTATAATGGAAATTGAAAACATGTTTGAAGATTAATTCGAGAATCCCATCATTGTTTTGGGAAGTTGTCCTTGAAGGAAGGAAGTGATGATGAAGTGGAGGCATGGTGGAGCAGCAGTAGAGTTGCTGCCTTACAGCGCTTGAAACGCCGGAGACCCTGGCTCGATCCCGACTATGGGCGCTGTCTGTACAGAGTGTGTACGTTCTCCCTGTGACCTGTGTGGGTTTTCTCCGAGATTTTCGGTTTCCTCCCACACACCAAAGATGTACAGGTGTGTAGGTTAATGGCTTGGTATTAATGTAAAATTGCCCCTAGTGTGTGTAGGATAGACAGAGTTGACGTGGATAAGCTTTTTCCATTGAGAGTAGGGAAGATTCAAACAAGAGGACATGATTTGAAAATTAAGGGACAGAAGTTTAGGGGTAACATGAGGGGGAACTTCTTTACTCAGAGTGGTAGCTGTGTGGAATGAGCTTCCAGTGGAAGTGGTGGAGGCAGGTTCGATTTTATCATTTAAAAATAAATTGGATAGGTATATGGACGGGAAAGGAATGGAGGGTTATGGTCTGAGTGCAGGTAGATGGGACTAGGGGAGAATAAGTGTTCGGCACGGACTAGAAGGGCCAAGATGGCATGTTTCCGTGCTGTAATTGTTATATGGTTATATGGTTAATGTGCGGGAATCATTGGTCGGCACAGACTCGGTGGGCCGAAGGGCCTGTTTCCATGCTGTAACTCTAAACAAAACTAAACTAAACTAAACTAAACTAAAAGAACTATTAACTATGCCTCCAAAGTGTCTTCTAGTTAGGAGCGTGTGAGACAGCTGAATTTGTGTCTTTGTTTATTTTTTCCATTTCTGTTGATTTCACAGAACTTAGAACATCGAGCATAAGGGGGTGAATCTATGGAATTCATTGTCTCAGACAGCTGTGGGGGCCTAGTCATTGGGAATTTTAGGTGGATTGATAGATTCTTGATTAGTCAGAGCATCAAAAGTTACGGGGAGAAGGCAGGAAAATGGGGTTGAGATGAAAAAATAGATCATCCATGATCGAATGGCAGGATAGACTCGATGGGCCAAATGGCTTATTTTGCTCCTATGCACAGCGGCATGGTGGCGTAGCTGCCTTACAGTGCCAGGAACCCGGGTTTCATCCTGACTACAGGTGCTGTCTGTACTGAGTTTATTCATTCTCCCCGTGACCTGTGTGGGTTTCCTGCGGGTGCTCCAGTTTTCTCCCACACTCCAAAGACATACAGATTTGTAGGCTGATTGTCTTGGTAAAATTGTAAATTGTCCCTAGTGTGTGTAGGATAGTGTTAGTGTGCGGGGATCGATGGTCGGCTTGGACTCGGTGGACTGAAGAGCCTTTTATCGCGCTGAATCTCTAAACTAAACTAAACTAAACTAGATGCAGGAAGATTGTTCCCGATGTTGGGGAAGTCCAGAACAAGGGGTCACAGTTTAAGGATAAAGGGGAAATCTTTTAGGACTGAGATGAGAAAAACATTTTTTACACAGAGAGTGGTGAATCTCTGTAATTCTCTGCCACATAATGTAGTTGAGGCCAGTTCATTTGCTATATTTAAGTGGGAGTTAGATGTGGCCCTTGTGGCCAAAGAGATCGGGGGGTATGGAGAGAAAGCAGGTACAGGATACTGAGTTGGATGATCAGCCATGATCATATTGAATGGCGGTGCAGACTCGAAGGGCCGAATGGCCTACTCCTGCACCTATTTTCTATGTTTCTATGTTTTTATGTAAACTAAATGTCTTACATTCTTATGGTTTCAAGGTACAGCATGGGTGCAGACCCTTCAGCCCACAATACCTATTGCAACCATGATGCCAATTTAATTTACACACCTTTCTGAACATGTTCTAGATCTCTCAATTGCCTTTTATATATCGCATCATCTATCATCTCACAGGATGCATGTCAAAACCCAGTGTGCAAGTTAACTAAACAATTACACAATACAGTAAATGTATAGATTAGTATTTGTAAGTGACTATGGCACGTTAGCAGCAATTGCAAATGATAATTATTAAGATTGTCATTCACAATTAGTTAATTTCATTTTCTGCAGCAGTGAATTTAAAAAAAAATCATTATTGTTTAATATCTATCTTCAGTGCCAAGAGCCTGAACCACATTATGTGACTCTTTGGAAATAAGTTATAGCTTTGCACCTGGTGCCTGCAGTGAGGGAAAAGGACAGAGTGTGCAACTTTTTATTTATGTGATTACAGGCTGTGCCCTTGGACTGATTTATTTCTGTAGCTCTCGTATGTGTGAAGGCAATTTATTTCTTCCTTTGTCCACCTGCAGTGGTTTACGAGATCACAATTTAATGTTTATCCATCAGTAACTTTATTGCAGATCCACTGCACTCCTTGTTTCAAACATCACAGTGTGGATTAATATCCGTCGTCTTCCATCACAAAGTCTCACAGAAAATTCTTCCCCTTTATTTTCAAAGGCTCCATGACCTCATTACTCTTACTTCTGTAAATTCCCGCTGAATCCTTTGAAAAATTTGTGCTTCCCCAATCTTGGCATTTTGTGCATCCTGACGTTTAATCACTACACCACTGAGGGAATATCAAGGTCTTAACACGTATCTCTTGAACCAAGCTTTCACACTTCTGCCCTAATAGCGCATGTGGCTCTATATCAAATTTAGTTTGATAGTGCCTGAGTGAGGCACCCTGTGATGTCCTTCTGCATTAATGACTCGTTATAACTACAAGCTGCAGTCAACTTGAACTCGCAGTTACACTCAGTACACCAACGTATATTGGGAATATGCCTGAAACGGTCAATGCTTTAATTGGGAGGAAGCGATACAGACTATCACCAAAACAAAATCAACTTATTCACCCATGATTTTAATTAAGGATAGCGAAAGATTCAATAAATTAATGCAATGAACCTCTGTGGCCCAGTACTAACACTCTGTTGATGTGAGAACTTCACTTTGGTTCGGTGCGGGGGAGGATTGATGATGTGCTATAAGAATACACAAGGAGATAGGGGCTGGAGTAGGCCACTTCACCTTTCAGACTTGCTCTGTATTTCAATGTGATCATGGCTGATCCATGCTGGCCTCATCTCCTCTCTGTGCCAGTACTCCAAAGCACTCTATTCCTCAAATTTTGGACAATAGAAAATAGACAATAGGTGCAGGAGTAGGCCATTTGGCCCTTCGAGCCAGCACCGCCATTCAATGTGATAATGGCTGATCATCCCCAATCAGTACCCCATTCCTGCCTTCTCCCCATATCTCCCGACTCCGCTATCTTTAAGAGCCCTATCTAGCTCTCTCTTGAAAGCACATTTTCCATTCATTAGGTTTATCTTCTGTAGATAATTGCCGAGTAGAACTCAGTGCTTCTTGGACTGGTGTAAAATGATCACCGTAGTTAAATGCAACACACCTTTGCATATGAATGTATAGTAGGGGTCTGAGATCGCATCCTTGTTGGGATGTTGAGAATTATTGTGGAGGAGGTGTTGCCACCAATCCTCACTGATTGTGGTCTATGGGTCAGAAAGTAAACGATCCAGTGGCGGGGTGGGGTGGGTGGCGCTGATTCCTAGGTCCAGCAGTTATGGTATTGAATGCAGAGTTACAGTTGATAATTAGGAGTTTAACATAGAACATGCAAACTCCACATAGATAGGTCCCAAAGTCAGGATCGATCTCTGGTCTTTAGCATTGTTAGGCAGCAGCTCTACCAGCTGCAGGACTCTGCTTAGCTCATCTGCAATCTTTCTTCATTTTGATCATAATTTGCCCTTTAGATTCTTTGTACAGAAATTTAAACCTTACATATTGAAGGTAATCCAAGTTGAACTTTCCAACATTAAGCTTTCCCTAAACCTCGCTATATCCCTTTGTGGAGTTCAAATATCCTCATTGCGACAAGCCTCCCATCTATTTTACAATCTCTCAATAGGAGGTGACTGCAATCAATGACCATTGGCTGTGCTTTCCTCTCTTTGGATGCTGCTTAATCCGCTGAATACAGCACTTTCTGTTTATATTTAAGTAAATGATTTACCATTAATTCAATATGGTGAATTATCACATGAATAATCCATGAATGCTGATAAATGAAAGAACACTGTTCGAATTTTATTTATTTTCCTGTCACTTTTAAATAGTTTATTCCAAATACTGTACAAGGTCATTCCAATTAAAAGTCAATCAATAAAAGGCAATTTCCGCACTGCAGCCATTTCTAAACTTTCTCCCAGTTCTTTCATGAAACAATGACAGAGGAGATGTAATTCTCAGAATTACAATGCATATGTGGAACTATTTTGTTAAAAATAAAATTGCTTCCTCAAAATAAGAATCGCAGTGTCCACCATTCATTTAACAATTCTCAACAAATGCACAAGCAGTTGCGAATACTGATAGGAGTGTCCAGAAACCCCTTTAACATGAAACATTGTGACCTTTTCACAACATCAATAGTGTGCAAGAAAATTATCCATATGCTCCAATGTCATGTCTGAAATATTTATTTGAAAAAATGTTCAGCCATTCATTTCTCTGATCAGCAGATAGAATATATCATTTGGAAGTCATAAATTCCATGACCCAAAACCTTCTGGATTCCCTCCACTTTATCATTACTGCAGGGTTGGATAAAAGTCTGGCCTGATTGTATAGATTCATTGCATTTCCACAGGCATTTGATTGGTGCTCAGTAGCACATTTGTCAGTCACCTCTAGCTTTCAGTGAATGACTCCGAGATTGTCAGAATTCATCCAATTTCCAGTCAGAAGGCAATTTCCATTGTGTAAGAGAGAACTGCAGATGCTGGTTTATACCTGGGTCTGAAGATGAGTTCCGACCTTAAATAAAATCCTTTTCTCCAGAATGCTGCCTAACCCGTTGAGTTACTCTGGCATTTTGAATCTATCTTTGGCAATTTCGATTAACTCCTGCTGTTTACAATATCTGGACTTTTGAAATTAAAAGTAAATGATAATATGTTCAGCATATTTCATGTGACATTAACATGAAATAAACAAATTTGATGGAGATTCAGTTAGACTCAGATAATAATCCTTATAGTATATATTTTTTATCTCTCAATAACTTTATTGTACCTTTATGAGCTGAACATATCAGCAAACATTCACCTTTCCCAGTAGTCCCTCCTGTCAGACTGGAACATCCTTTTAGTATCGTATTATGTCGACAATAGGGCAAAAAAAAAAAAATGTCAGCAGAGAAAGAAGGTAAAGAAGAGGAAATAATTAAGAACAGATAAAAGACACGTTCAAACCCATTTGAAGAGTTGTTCATTATTTCAGTATTTCAACATCCCATGTAATTTACATTAAATAATCCATACATGTGGCAGATGGGGCTCGTCAGCCTGGGAAGGCAGTCCATCTAGGAGGGGGAAAACTCTGATTTAAAACCTCCACTGCCTTGTGGCCATATCCAGTCATGGAAAAGGCTCCTGGAGTAAACCTCAAGAAAATCCGGAGTCGGAGCCCCTAAGGCAGTTCGTCGTTGTCTACAACCTCGCTCTGGCAGCTCCTGCGACGGCGCTGGTGCCAAACTGTAACGGCCCTGCTGTTCCTTTGGATCGATCAGTGACGTGGAGAGGGGGGACGTGCTGCATGGGCAACAGCCTGTCCTCCATATGACATCGCCTAGGCTTGCATCCGACCACACATCACCTGCAAACTAGGATGCATCACCCATGGTCAGTCATGACCGAAGGGGGCTACTACAATCCATACTACAAAACCACCAGAACATAGTTGTTCAGCTAAAAATAGCAGAATACTAATTAGTAATTTATATCTGTTACAAAAATGTCCTGTCTAATTCTGCTACAGGGTACATTGCAGTAAAATGCATTTATAGCAGATAAGGGCAATTCCAGGCCCTGCTGACTCAAGCAGATTGAGTACAGCATTTGTTGAATGATTGTTGACAGTAGTGACAGTGTTGCTAATGTTTACTTTTGTCCGATGTAGTAGGTGCAAAGTTACCTTTCCTGGGTTTGGCATGTTAAGTTGCCACCTACAACTACCCCATTCTAAACAACAACCCTATGACCACTTTAAGGTGAAAGGGGCAAAGATTAAATGAGATGTGCGGGGCAAGTTTTTTCACACAGAGGGTGGGCCCACCAAGATGCAAGACAGAACACCACTGGAGATCCTTCTTTCCTGTGGCTATCAAACTGCACAACTCCTCCCCCTTCTGTCGTGAGGTAGACTGACTCCCCTCCCCAATCTTTGCACATTCCCAATCCTTTCCACTCGTCACTTTAATTTCAAGTTTCATGTATTTTGTGTTTTATGGCTTTTGGCAGATTAATTTCCCTCCTGGGATAAATAAAGTTCTATCGTATTGTATCGTATCGTATCGATCACACTGCTGGGGGGTGGTAGTGGAGGCGGATACAATAATGGCATTTAAGAGATTTTTGGATTGGCATTTGGATACATAGTGAATGGAGGACTATGGGTTATCTGCATGTTTGACAGACGTTGTGGGCCAAAGGGCCTGATCTTCTGCTGTACAGTTCTATGTTCTATTTTCTAAAACATTTAAAGAGCTTGATTTAATTCAAAAATATGTAAATTAACTGCACACTTAACCTCAACAGCTGCTCCTCTTCATTGAAATGACTGGACTTGCAAAACCTGCACCAGGTCTAACCCAGCACAGTTTCAATAGGTGGATTATTCAGCAATAGTGATGGGGAATTGCACACATTGTAAATCTGCCCTTGACCCCTTTGTTGAATCCAACTTTGAAGCATAGTCGGCAAACGCAATGAAAGAACAGTCAACAAACTCGGGATTTCCATGCTTGGCTTTGCTGTTGTATCAACCCTGTAAAGTGGAGAAGTTTGCCAATAACGACAGGGCCTCTGATGACAGGTTCTGAGCCCAGCGGTGGACCACTTTCATGACCTTTAGACAGACATTTACAGCCATCTCTAAGTGGCAGCCATTTGTATTATCTAAATGGTGACCGATTAGGAAAAGGGGAGATGCAACGAGACCTGGGTGTCATGGTTCACCAGTCATTGAAAGTAGGCATGCACGTGCAGCAGGCAGTGAAGAAAGCGAATGGTATGTTAGCATTCATAGCAAAAGGATTTGAGTATAGGAATAGGGAGGTTCTACTGCAGTTGTACAGGCTCTTGGTGAGACCACACCTGGAGTATTGCGTACAGTTTTGGTCTCCAAATCTGAGGAAGGACATTATTGCCATAGAGGAAGTACAGAGAAGGTTCACCAGACCGATTCCTGGGATGTCAGGACTTTCATATGAAGAAAAACTGGATAGACTCGGCTTTTACTCGCTAGAATTTAGGAGATTGAGGGGGGATCTTATAGAAACCTACAAAATTCTTAAGGGGTTGGACAGGCTAGATGCAGGAAGTCTGTTCCCGATGTTGGGGAAGTCCTGGACAAGGGGTCACAGCTTAAGGATAAAGGGGAAATCCTTTATGAACGAGATGAGAAAAACATTTTTCACACAGAGAGTGGTGAATCTCTGGAACTCTCTGCCACAGAAGGCAGTTGAGGCCAGTTCATTGGCTATATTTAAGAGGGAGTTAGATGTGGCCCTTGTGGCTAAAGGGATCAGGGGGTATGGAGAGATGGCAGGTACGGGATACTGAGTTGGATGATCAGCCATGATCATATTGAATGGCGGTGCAGGCTCGAAGGGCCGAATGGCCTACTCCTGCACCTATTTTCTATGTTTCTATGTTTCTATGTATGTGATATCTCTACATATCACACAAACAGATAATGAAAGACTGACATGAGTGTAGGAAAGAACTGCAGATGCTGGTTTACACCAATGATAAACACAAAATGCTGGAGTAACTCAGCGGGACAGGCAGCATCTCTGGAGAGAAGGAATTGGTGATGTTTTGAGTCGAGACCCTTCTTCAGACTGAGAGTGAGGAGAGAGGGAAACTAGAGATACGGAAGGGTAAGGTGTGTAAACGACAGATCAAAGCAGGAGATGATCAAAGTGACAGATCCATGCAGCTTATTGTACTTATATCTGATGGTTTAGCCTTTACATTGCATACACTTCCTATTGGCTAATTACATCTTAGCAAAGATGATCACATTAAATATCAAGCTTGGGAACTGCGATTATAATATTGATGATACAATTAACAAGAGTCTATAGTTCAAGTGGATTTCTAGTTTCCAACTGTAAGTCATACTATTTACATAATCTCATCTTGAGAACATGTTATTGCTTGTCAATATATTGGAATTTTGCAGCAATAAATCTCCCCTATGCTCATGGATGTATTGTGTTGCACAGAATGGAAATAGGTCCATTGACCCATTTTGTCTGTGCTCATCATCAGGCATGTATTTACACTATTCCTAAACTAATCCTGTTTTATTCTCCCCAGGTTCCTATCATGATACAAAAGTGGGAGGTTTTGCAGATAGTGAAGATGGTTGTGAAAATTTGCAGCAGGATCTTGATCGATTGGCCAGGTGGGCTGAGGAATGGTTGATGGGATTTAATACAGAGAAAAGTGAGGTGTTGCATTTTGGGAAGTGTAACATGGGCAGGACTTACACAGTGAACGGTAGGGCTCTGGGGAGTGTTGTAGAGCAGAGGGATCTAGGAGTGCAGGTGCATGGTTCCTTGAAGGTCGAGTCGCAGCTAGATAAGGTGGTCAATAATGCTTTTGATACATTGCAGGAGTGCAAGAGGATGAGGGGTGATCTTATAGAGGTGCATAAAATCATGAGAGGAATAGATCGAGTAGATGCATAGAGCCACTTGACTTGACTTGACTTGACTTGACTTGACACTTGCCCAGAGGAGGTGAATCGAGGACCAGATGACATAGGTTCAAGGTGAAGGGGAAAAACTAATAGGAATTAGCTTTTCTAATAGAAATGCTAAAAGCAAAGAGTTTTCAGAATGGCAGGCAGTGACTAGTGGGGTACCGCAAGGCTCAGTGCTGGGACCCCAGCTATTTACAATATATATTAATAATCTGGATGAGGGAATTGAATGCAACATCTCCAAGTTTACGGATGATACAAAGCTGGGGGGCAGTGTTAGCTGTGAGGAGGATGCTAGGAGGCTGCTAGGTGACGGATAGGTTGGGTGAGTGGGGCAAATGCATGGCAGATGCAGTATAATGTGGATAAATGTGAGGTTATCCACTTTGGTGGCAAAAACAGGAAAGTAGACTATTATCTGAATGGTGGCAGATTAGGAAAAGGGGAGATGTAACGAGACCTGGGTGTCATGGTACACCAGTCATTGAAAGTAGGCATGCAGGTGCAGCAGGCAGTGAAGAAAGAAAATGATATGTTAGCATTCATAGCAAAAGGATTTGAGTATAAGAGCAGGGAGGTTCTACTGCAGTTGTACAGGGTCTTGGTGAGACCACAGCTGGAGTATTGCGTACAGTTTTGGTCTCCTAATCTGAGGAAAGACATTCTTGCCATAGAGGGAGTACAGAGAAGGTTCACCAGACTGATTCCTGGGATGGCAGGACTTTCATATGAAGAAAGACTGGATAGACTCGGCTTGTACTCGCTAGAATTTAGAAGATTGAGGGGGGATCTTATAGAAACTTACAAAAGTCTTAAGGGGTTGGACAGGCTAGATGCAGGAAGATTATTCCCGATGTTAGGGAAGTCCAGAACAAGGGGTCACAGTTTAAGAATAAGGGGGAAGTCTTTTAGACAAATTCATTTCACTTGCACTTTATGTGCAATGTGACGAATAAAACTGATTGTTGTTATTGATTGTTTTTAGGACCGAGATGAGAAAATAATTTTCTACACAGAATCTGTGGAATTCTCTGCCACAGAAGGTAGTTGAGGCCAGTTCATTGGCTATATTTAAGATGGAGTTAGATGTGGCCCTTGTGGCTAAAGGTATCAGGGTGTATGGAGAGAAGGCAGGTACAGGATACTGAGTTGGATGATCAGCCATGATCATATTGAATGGCGGTGCATGCTCGAAGGGCAGAATGGCCTACTCCTGCACCTATTTTCTATGTTTCTATGAATCTGAGGGGTAACATTTTCACACAAAGGGTGGTAGGTAGATGGAACAAGCTGCCAGAGGAGGTAGTTGATGCTGGGACTATCCCAACTTTTAAGAAGCAGTTAGACAGGTACATGGATAGGATAAGTTCGGAAAAATATGGTCCAAATGCAGGCAGGCGGGACGTGTAGCTGGGACATGTTTGCCGATGTGAGCTAGTTAGATCGAAAGGCCTGTTTCCACACTGTATCACTCTATGACTCTATGACGCTAACTACTGTCCCGGTGGGCGGCACATTGGTGCAGTGGTAGACTTGCTGTTTACAGCACCAGAGACCCGGGTTCGATCCTGACTACCGGTGTTGCCTGTACAGACTTTGTACATTCTCCCCATGACCTGCATGGGTTTTCTCCAGGAGCTCCAGCTTCCTCCCACATTCCAAAGACATACAGGTTTGTGTAATTGGCTTGATAAAATTGTAAAAATTGTCCCTAGTGTGCGTAGGATAGTGTTTGTGTGCAGGGATTACTGATCGGCGTAGACTCGGTAGGGCAAAGAGCCGGTTTCTGTGCTGGATCACTAAAATAATCTAAACTGAACATCCTACCAGGCACCTCAACATCAGGGATGAGTTAGTGGCAAGGGCTGTACCACCACTCTTTTCCCCACGAGAAACTAGGGAGTACATTTTCAGTATCTGAAGTCATCTCTTGTTCAGAAGATCCATTGTGATCAGAGTCACACCTTTAGATGGGCTAACCTTTTCCATCACCTATGTTGTTTACTATAGAGAATGTTGGAGATATGGATTATAAAATTGATCAGATAACACAAAGTCTGCCATGGCTGTGTTTAGACTAATCTTAATACAGAGAAGAACAAAGCTCTGATGATGCTCACTCGTTTAAAAAAATGACGTTTGGTTGGATTAATATGATATACAGGTGGATTATGCCAACTCAAAGAGATAACTAATATGGTGGAGGTTTGTCCAGTCCAGTCATTCCTCTGATCCTAAAAAACCCATGCCAGAAAGTTTCTGAGACTTAAACATGTAATTTGAGAATTAAGAAATTAGGAAAAAATGCAGAGTTAAGAGAAAAGCTATTTCACTTAAAGGATATTAGCCATATGGAATGCATTAGTAGGGAAGCCTATTCAAACAAACAGGATAAATGTACTCTGTCGACAGCTAGGCATGTTTCTGGAGAACGAGGTGATTGATGGATGTGGTGTTCAAGCATGGAATTAACATCAATCAAAATAAAGGCAGGTTTATTGACCAAAGTGGCATTTTCTTGTTGCTCTTACAATTACTTGTCCACATCCTCATACTCATGGTAATTAACCACCACTCAATGATTATAGCATGGTCATTAATGTCACAGTGTTAATGTCAGAAGATGCATTCAAAATTCTGACTATCTCAATAACTTTATGTTCCACAAAATCTTGCACCCTGTGCACCATTGATTTCCTTCATTGCATTTTTTTTGAGGCCATGCCTTCAGTTGCCTAGGCCTGTAGACTGATAATCTATACATAACTCCAACTCTGATCTTGTGCTCTTCCGGTTTGCGTGGATTGGTCTCTTCTCCGGTCACTCCCCGGGATGGTCTGCCCCTTCCTGCGCCCACCGCATCTTTACTGGAGATGAGGATGGCCGGCGGAGGTCCCCAACCGGACACAATTTTCGGTGGGACTGGAAGCAGGCCGGCCCAGCCCGGCGTCGGAGATGTCGCCAAACGGAAAGCAGAGAGTCTGATCCCGGTGGAGGAGAGCATCCTGAGCCCGCTGTGAGTCCCAAATGCACCGCCAACGCAACGCAACGCCCCGCAGCTCCAGCCCCTTCCCCTCTGCTCACCTTCGCTGGCTACTGCCCCCCTAAACCTTGATACCCCCTCTCCCATGTCTCTTTCCCCGTCTTTTCTCTGAGCTCTCCCACCCCCCGCCCCCCCAAACCTCCCCCCCCCACACGCCGGTGGTTCCGGGCCGAGGCAAGGATCTGAGGCTCTAAGGGCGCCAACTGCTGAAAGATGGGAGAGAAGCGGCAACCTCGAGATCCTGGGGAGGTGAGGAGGGAGTGTGGGAGAGGAGAGGGGATAGAGGAGGGGAGTAGGGAGGGGAGAGATGTAGGGAGGGAGTGACTGAGGGTAGGGAAAAGGAGAGGTGAGGGAGGGATTGTGGGAGGGTATGAGGAGAGGGTAAAGATGAGGGAGGAGGTGAGGAAGGAGAGTGGGGGAGGAGGGGGGTAGAGGGAGAGGAGGGGGGAGTAGTGCAGGGGGGAGTGTGGGAGGTACGGAGTGGGGAATAGGGGGAAGAGGAGGGCAGTGGGGGAGGTGAGGAGGGATAGTGGCGAGGGTAGGGGAAGGTGAGGAGTGGGGGAGGTGGTGGATGGTGGGATAGGAGGGGGGTATGAAGGGGAGAGGGTTTATGGAGAGAGGGAGGGAGTGACTGAGGGTAGGGGAAAGGACAGGGAGAGAGATGTGAGGGAGAGATTGGGGAGGGGAGGAGGAGAGGAGAAAGAAGAGGGAGGGTGAAGAGGTGGGGGAGAGAGTGCTAGTGATGAGGGGAAATGAGCTGCGCCTGTGCAATTGGGGGCTATGGTTGAGTGGTGGAATATTGCATTGGGGGACCAAGCCTCCTGTGTGACAGGGACCCAATTGGTCCCCACCTAGTCTAGTCACTTCTAAAGCTCACGGTCTCTTTCTTCCTCATTCTTTTGGATGTTTCTTTATCCTTTTCCCTCAGCTCTCAGTTACCTAATCTACTTATGTGACTGAATGAGAAATGTTGTCTGATAACACACTCATGGACTACCTTATTAAAATGACAGAAATATTTCAAATGTCATTAGAAACGGGAATAGTACCAGAGGATTGGCATACTGGGCATGTTGTTCCATTATTTTAAAAGGGTTCTAAGAGTAAACCTAGCAATTATAGACCTGTTAGTTTGACGTCAGTGGTGGGCAAATTAATGGAAAGGATACTTAGAGATAATATATATAAGCATCTGGATAAACAGGGTCTGATTAGGAACAGTCAACATGGATTTGTGCCTGGATGGTCATGTTTGACTAATCTTCTTGAATTTTTTGAAGAGGTTACTCGGGAAATTGATGAGGGTAAAGCAGTGGATGTTGTCTATATGGACTTCAGTAAGGCCTTTGACAAGGTTCCTCATGGAAGGTTGGTTAAGAAGGTTCAATTGTTGGGTATTAATGGTGGAGTAGCAAGATGGATTCAACAGTGGCTGAATGGGAGATGCCAGAGAGTAATGGTGGATGGCTGTTTGTCAGGTTGGAGGCCGGTGACTAGTGGGGTGCCACAGGGATCTGTGTTGGGTCCACTGTTGTTTGTCATGTACATCAATGATCTGGATGATGGTGTGGTAAATTGGATTAGTAAGTATGCAGATGATACTAAGATAGGTGGTGTTGTGGATAATGAAGTAGATTTTTAAAGTCTACAGAGAGATTTAGGCCATTTGGAAGAGTGGGCTGAAAGATGGCAGATGGAGTTTAATGCTGATAAGTGTGAGGTGCTACATCTTGGCAGGACAAATCAAAATAGAACGTAAATGGTAAATGGTAGGGAATTGAGGAATGCAGTTGAACAGAGGGATCTAGGAATAACTGTGCACAGTTCCCTGAAGGTGGAATCTCATGTAGATAGGGTGGTTAAGAAAGCTTTTGGTGTGCTGGCCTTTATAAATCAGAGCATTGAGTATAGAAGTTGGGATGTAATGTTAAAATTGTACAAGGCATTGGTGAAGCCAATTCTGGAGTATGGTGTACAATTTTGGTCGCCTAATTATAGGAATGATGTCAACAAAATAGAGAGAGTACAGAGGAGATTTACTAGAATGTTGCCTGGGTTTCAGCAACTAAGTTACAGAGAAAGGTTGAACAAGTTAAATCTTTATTCTTTGGAGCGCAGAAGGTGAAGGGGGGACTTGATAGAGGTCTTTAAAATGATGAGAGGGATAGACAGAGTTGACGTGGATAAGCTTTTCCCTTTGTGAGTAGGGAAGATTCAAAGAGGACATGACGAGAATTAAGGGACAGAAGTTTAGGGGTAACATGAGGGGGAACTTCTTTACTCAGAGAGTGGTAGCTGTGTGGAATGAGCTTCCAGTGGAGGTGGTGGAGGCAGGTTCGATTTTATCATTTAAAAATAAATTGGATAGGTATATGGACGGGAAAGGAATGGAGGGTTATGGTCTGAGTGCAGGTAGATGGGACTAGGGGAGAATAAGTGTTCAGCACGGACTAGAAGGGTCGAGATGGGTTGTTTCCGTGCTGTAATTGTTATATGGTTATATGGTTATTTCTGGTTATAAGAAATAAGCAACTGCAGATGCTGATTTACAAAAAAAAAGGACACAAAGTGCCGGAGTAACACAGCAGGTGAGGAAGCATCTTTAGAGAACATGGATAAGGGATGTTTCAGATCAAGTCACCTCTTCAAACTCAGTGCCTTATGTTATATTAAAGTCTACATTAGTACATATTATTACCATTATTCAAATGATACATTTTATTAACACAGAGACCAGAACAACCTCATGTAATTTCAATTATACCAGGTGGTTTTATAAGTCAACAAGATATTTTAGCTGTGCTGAACATTTGCAGGCAGGATGATAGAGAATTAATTACGGGTCTCCAAACCAGAATCACTTACACTTGAACAGCAACAGGATACACACAAAATGCTGGAGTAACTCAGCAGGACAGGCAGTATCTCTGAAGTGAAGGAATGGGTGATATTTCGGGTCGAGACCCTTCTTCAGACTGAGTCTGCAACAGAAGCATCTGCAGTCCCTTCCTACAGCAACAGGATACATTGGCTTTGCATGCTTTCAGGCCCGATGAAATGATTATTGTGCCTGTGGATGTGGGGAGCATACAGGAGAGTGTAACATTTGAACAGTGCTTATCAGACTACTGCAGCAAGTCATGGTTGCCAATGAATGGAAACACAAGCCTGTGGAGCACAGTAGATATTCTGGAAGTGAATTTACACAGGGCTTTCTTACTTAACCACAGGGAGCTATGGAAAAATAATGGATAACAATATTTAATGATCTCCACCCGTTTCAGAAACAGACTGGTTCCATCAAGATGCAGGACAGAATGCCACAGGAGATCCTTCTTCCCTGTGGCTATCAAACTTTACAAACTTTACTCACCCTTCTGTCGTGGGGTAAACTGAGACTGAGACTGACTCCACTCCCCTACTTCCTCAATCTTTGCACATCCCCCAAGCCGTTCCACTCGTCTTTAATTTCATGTTTCACGTATTTTGTGCTTTTTATGCCTGTTGGCAGATCAATTTCTCTTCTGGGATAAATAAAGTTCTATCGTATCGTATGGTATCAATCCATTGTAGTCCATTGCATATATGTATAATTCCCTCAAAAAACAAATTGGAATCGGCTTCTTTTTTTTTCTCATCCCCTGCTTAATATACATCGCAGTATGTCTTCAATGTAGCAACTAATTGCTTTTGACAAAAGTCGAATCAATAACTAATCAAAGAGCATGCAGCTGCATGAAATTGCACTATCATACATAATGCAAGGACCAGCTTAGAATTTATGAAATCATGTTTGGTGAAAGAGAGGCCACAGGGCATGAAAATAAACAGAATAAAGGCACCTAATGCAGAGTACCAACAGGTGGCTGAGACTTTTCTTACAAAATCCAGTTTGAGTTTGTGCTGAATTTTGGCAAAGAATGGAGAAATGGTAGTCAGCTATGTCATGGAGTTATAGAGCATGGAGGCTGGTCAGAAGCTGGCATGAGACACATACAATATGGAAAAATGATAGAGATCCTAACATAGAAAACATGTGTACGATAAAAATGAGATAAACTTAATTTACACTGATCAAATAAACTTTCAATAACATTGAGACAAATTATTTTGCCTGTATTAGTCTTTAATTGGAAAAAAAAGTACTATCTATTGTGTCGTTTAACCTGTTTTGTGAATGTTTTCAATTTCATTATGCATGGAGAATAAGATGAAGCCTTTATATAAGAGCAGTCATTCAATCTGCCCTGCCTTGGAATTTTGATCACTGTAGCAATTTTAATCTTGCTAGCATTGAAGCAGTTTCATATATGAGGCAATAAACTCTGAAATTTCAGATGAAAACTTCTCAGGAAGGAAAATATAAATCAACTCTTGTTTACTCATTCTACACTTCCTATTAAGTCCAGCTCCAGAAACACACTGCAATCAGCCGTGAGCTCAAGCCATATATACAAATGAAACCAATTTCCATTGATTTTATGCTGCCACGCAGGCGATTTAAAGTCTGTTGGCACCCAAATTCTGTGAAGATAATTATACTAACTTTCAAAATTAACAAGTAGTCTAATTAAATGTCAGCATTGCCAATAAATGAACAATACAAATGTATTTTGTGGTGATACTGTGCAGATACCACCAGATGTAACCAAGCCTGTTTATTTGCTTCCAATTTTACAAACAAATCATTGCTAGTATAAATTGAATATATTCTCCCGTAATTTGTTTTTCACAGCCTGAGTTTCCTTCTATTTCTTCAGAAGTAAAACAAAAATGCAGAGATTATAATCACATATCATGCAAAATGCATCACTTCTGATTCCAATATTTCTTGAACCTCTCCAATGTTTCTTGAATCATCTTGTTCACGAGGTGGAGGCATCTGGTTATTGGAGAACTGCGGGATGAAACAGCAGCCATGGAGCCTTGGAGTACGTGCCCCTATCAGCATCAGCATTAATGGTGCCAAAGTTAAAATGGTTGAGAGCTTCATGTTTCTGGTATTAATATTACCAATAATCATTTTGGGAGCAACCACACTGCAATAGTCAAGAAGGCACACCTATGCATCTTCTTCCTGTGGTGACTGAGGAAATATGGCGTGTCCCAAATGACTCTTACAAACCTCTACCGATGCATGATAGAAAGTATACTGTAGGGTTACATCACAGCTTGGTTTGGGAACAGCTCTGCCCAAGACTGCAAGACATTGCAGAGAGTTGTAGATGTAACTCAGCCTATCACACATATCAGACTTCCCACCAGAGATTCCATCTACACTTCATGCTGCCTTGGAAAAGCAACCAACATAATCAAAGATTTGTCACACTCTGGTCATTCCCTCTTCTCCCTGCTCCAATCTGGAAAAAGGTACAGAAGCGTGAAAGCATGCACCACCAGACTCAGTAACAGTTTCTTGCCCTCTGTTATCATGCTTCTGAATGGTCCTTCCATGAACTAGACTACAGTTTGATTCACCTCCATCCCCTGGTGGACATTGGCCTTTATCTATGGAACTCAGGTGCTACAATGCTGACAACTACATTCTGCACTCTGTATCTTTCCCTTTGCTCTACCTATTACAGAAAACTTGAATTTGACGATTGAATTTATATATAACATTATCTGATCTGATTGTATAGCATGCAAAACAAATCTTTCCAATGTACCTCAGTACATGTGACAAACTAAACCTAACCTGTTAGTCAATGTTTGAATGGAAATAGTTTACACCAGTATAATTCAGTTGCAACATCAGAGCACTTTTGGGCGATAGTCTAAACAGCATTCTGCACCTGCAGCTCTTATTGGAAATAACTCCAGGGTGTGAGTAAAGCAAGCAACTGCTTTGTTCGTGGTAATGTTCAACCACTTCAATACTTAAAACAAATCTGGGTTTGTAAAGTTCAAATAGTACAAAATAGATTAATTGGAATTGATACCACATTGAAATGAATATTTATATATCTTTATTGAACTTAATTTATTTAAACAATGGCTTCAACAAGCGATCAGTTTAAAATGATTCTGAAGGGTTTATTTAATGAAACATGAAAGATGCAGAGCAAATTCAAAAAGAGCAGTCTCCAAACTTGACAACAGCATTTTGACACAATTATCCTTATTCTCCATTATGACATCTGGTTTAAACGTCTCGAGCAATTGTTCAAGGGTAATATGTTAAACACACATCATTCAATACTACGAAATAATAAGAATTAACTTGAGCTGACTTCTTAAATCAATCAACTTCACAATTTTTGTCCAAGCTCTCATCCCACAAACAGCCCAAATTAATTGAATGCTGTTCTGAATGCAATGGGGTGAGCAGTAAAATACAAACACCTCTGATATGCCAAAAGGGAAAGATCAACTGCATCTCAATAACTGCCAGATATTAACTTAAATGTAGTTACCGGTATCCTTGATGTAATGATAATTTACTGGAGTATCATTTTATTTAGCTTAGCAAAATTTCTGTTAAATTACCCATTTCTAATTGCATCAGATTAAAATGTAGCCTGAGTCTTTAATGAGCTACATTTATGATTCTGAAATTAATAGATATTTAATACATCCTCTTTTACAGATAAACTTGACATAATGATATGATATTGAAAGTGCAGGCTAAATGCAAGAACTTTACTGTTTACTTACTGGGTTATTTGTCGGGTACCAATTCCTTTGTTTTGGGCGTATAGAAGTCATGGTTCCCTCCAAATTAGTTGAATGTTTTTGTGAATGTTAAATGACTTTCTGCGTTTTATTTCCTCTCTTTCTTTGAGATTTTCATATATTTACAATATTTATAACTTATGGTGTCAATTCCCTAAAGTTCCGTGTGTGTAAAGTGTTGCAGCTTGAGGGATTTGTACTGTACCATTACCCATTTAACTGAAGCACAATTCCAGCATGCTAACAGTATCTTATAGAAACATAGAAAATAGGTGCAGGAGTAGGCCATTCGGCCCTTCGAGCCTACACCGCCATTCAATATGATCATCCAACTCAGTATCCTGTACCTGCCTTCTCTCCATACCACCTGATCCCTTTAGCCACAAGGGCCATATCTAACTCCCTCTTAAATATAGCCAATGAACTGGCCTCAACTACCTTCTGTGGCAGAGAATTCCAGAGATTCACCACTCTCTGTGGTTTTTCAGTTGCCTGCTTTCCATCTCTCGTCCTTTTTTTAAATACCATTTTCCATTTTTTGCTACTTCTCTTTAGACAGAAATATTCAAAAGTTTGATCATTTTACAGGCAATTAATTGGTCACCCCTTAGCCTCAAAAGTTCAATGGTGCTTTAT
The DNA here is from genome assembly GCF_010909765.2 of Amblyraja radiata. Lineage (NCBI taxonomy): Eukaryota > Metazoa > Chordata > Chondrichthyes > Rajiformes > Rajidae > Amblyraja > Amblyraja radiata. Next base: position 16,875,838 of record NC_045958.1, read on the forward strand.
TGTCACATGTACCTCGGTACAGTGAAATTATTCTTTTGCGTACATTTCAGTAAACATGATATATAAGCACTCATGCTTAAGTGCAAGAGTGTATGAATAGTACATTACACGGAGGCAGTAAACAAGAATTTCCATGTTTTTTTTCCATGTCTTAATTTGGCCATAAAGGCCCATTATCGTCGCTGAGGCACTGCGTTGGAGTTGCAGAGGTTGGTCTGTCAGACAATGTTGTTGATGTCCCCCATTGGAAATGGAGGGATATGGATCATGTGCAGAGAGAAGATTAGTTTAGCCTAGCATCATGTTTGACATTGTGGGCCAAAGAGCCTGCTTCTATGATGTATTGTTCTATGTACTTCAGTTTTGCTTTCATTCCTATGGATCTTATTTACACCTGCTGACGTGCCTCAAAAACCCTTGTAACATGAGCTCTGTAAAAGGCAATTCTAATCAATATTCCATCTTATTTCTATATCTTACATATTTCACAATCATTTTGCTTTTCAGGCTGATCTTGTTTATCTTTATCTGTACTGATTCATTTTCACTGCATAAAGAAACTTCAAGTTATCAAAGGCTGCCATCGCTGTGTGTAAGACTATATCAACTTTGTCATGCTTGGCTGCATGTTTCTTAGAGGAAAAATAAATGAGATAACAATTTGTTAGTTGACGAAAAAGCAGAATTGTAATTAACTTCTGTTATTCACTTTCCATCATTTGAACTGAATAATTATTGCACCCTTGAATGAAACATGACAAAGGCGTTCAGAATCCTCCAAGCTCCAAAACAATTTTGGCTTTACAGTTGAATAGGTTCAATGCTAAAAGCCATTCTTAGAGCTGTTTATTGAGATTACATTCATTATTTTCTTGCTTTATTTAATCCCTATCATGCCTTCTGCTTGTGATATCCTGGGTATCAGTCATGACTCAACAATAACGTACTGACTCTGAACATCATGGGTTCCAGCCCTATTGAACAGACGTGAACAGATGATCTAGCCTGACACTTCATAGCAAAAGGATTTGAGTATAGGAGCAGGGAGGTTCTATTGCAGTTGTACAGGGTCTTGGTGAGACCACATCTGGAGTATTGCGTACAGTTTTGGTCTCCTAATCTGAGGAAAGACATTCTTGCCATAGAGGGAGTACAGAGAAGGTTCACCAGACTGATTCCTGGGATGTCAGGACTTTCATATGAAGAAAGACCGGATAGACTCGGCTTGTACTCGCTAGAATTTAGAAGATTGAGGGGGGATCTTATAGAAACTTACAAAATTCTTAAGGGGTTGGACGGGCTAGATGCAGGAAGATTGTTCCCGATGTTGGGGAAGTCCAGGACAAGGGGTCACAGTTTAAGGATAAGGGGGAAATCCTTTAGGACCGAGATGAGAAAAACATTTTTCACACAGAGAGTGGTGAATCTCTGGAATTCACTGCCACAGAAGGTAGTTGAGGCCAGTTAATTGGCTATATTTAAGAGGGAGTTAGATGTGGCCCTTGTGGCTAAAGGGATCAGGGGGTATGGAGAGAAGGCAGGACACTGAGTTGGATGATCAGACATGATCATATTGAATGGCGGTGCCGGCTCGAAGGGCCATATGGCCTACTCCTGCACCTATTCTCTATCTATCTATGTTTCTATGATCTAGCACTGAGGGATGGCTGCACTGTTAGAAGTGCTGTATGTTAATTAAACAAAGTTCTCGCTACTCATGGCGACACAATTTGTACAACATTATTCAAAGACGAGCAGGAATAGGCCGGAAAGCCGCTTAAGCCTTCTCCATTCAGTAAATTTGTGTTTGCTTTCACCATGGGCTCCTCTCCATTTTCATGGCATAACTCTTGACTCCCCAGGAGATGAAATAGAAGTAGTTTATCTCAGGTTTAAACATATTCAGCTTCAGTCTCTAGAGATCTCGAGAGTCAGGAATTACAAACATACACAACTCACTGAGAGGAGAAATTCTCCTTCATTTGCATTTTAAAGGGGTGTACTATTCTGAAACTATGCCACCAGATGGAGAAACACTTGGGACATTTACAGAAGCTAATTAACCCACAAATCTGCAAGTCCTTGGAAGATGGCAGGAAACTGTAGCCATCCTTACCCCTCCTCCTTACTGGAACATGCCAGTTCTGAACATAAACATGTTGATTCTGAACTGAATCTCCTCTGGCAGCAGCTCCAGATATCACCCGCTCTCTGTGTAGAAGGCTTTCCCCCCAAAATCCCCTTTAAAATTCCTACCTCTCACGTTAGTTTTATGTCCACTTGTCTCTATTAGGAGAAACAAGTTACTATCAATCTATCTATGCCTCTCATACTATTATTTACCAAAATCAGGTCACCCCTCAGCCTTCTTTAGCCCAGGAAAAGTAAATCTAAATAATCCTATGTCTGTCCATTACTAAAGTCCTCTAATCCATGTGGTATCCTGGTGGATCTCCTCTGCACTTTCTCCACCACAACCATATTCTTCCATTAGTATCGCAGCCAGAACTGCACACAATATTCCAAGTGTGGTCAAACCACTGATTTGTAAATATGCACACAACTTCCCAACTGTTATATTCTATGGCCCAAACTATGAAGGCGAGCACACTAGATGCCTTCTTTATCACTTTAGATACCTGTGTTGTCATTCTCAAGTACTTATGGACTTGAACCTCATGGTCCCAATGTTCTTCAATATTCCTTTTGCCCCACAATGTACTGCATCTGTTCTATCTCTGTCAGACTTCCCAAAACCCACTGCCTGGCATTTGTCAGCATTAAATTCCCTCTGTTGACTCTCTATCTAACTTTCTATCTGATGTTCCTCAGTATCCAGAACACTACCAAATTTTGAGAAAAAAACAAAGTGCTCATCCGGCCAGGTTGTGTGTGTGGAGGGAATGGACACATTCAAGTTAAAGTTCAAGTGAGTTTATTGTCATGTGTCCCTGTATAGGACAATGAAATTCTTGCTTTGCTTCAGCACACAGAACATAGTAGGCATTTCCTACAAAACAGATCAATGTGTCCATATACTATAATATAAATATATACATACATGAATAAATAAAATGATAAAGTGCAAATAACAGATTATTGGTTAATTAATAATCAGAGTTTTGTCCGAGCCAGGTTTAATAGCCTGATGGCTGTGGGGAAGTAGCTATTCCTGAACCTGGTTGTTGCAGTCTTCAGGCTCCTGTACCATCCTGACCGAAATGACATTTTGGTTATGACCCTTCTTCAGACTGATGGAGTAATGGGGGGGGGGGGGGGGGGGTTGTAAACTGGAAAAAAGAGGTGGAGGTGGGGCAAAGCCTGGCAGGTGAAAGATGGGTAGAAGTGGGGCCTGGTGGGGGGGGGGGGGGGGGCAATTGACGAATGGTTGGAGTAAGCACAAAGGTGTGAGGTGAAAAGAAGACAAACGGGTGTCAGATAGGGAAAAGTGCAATGCAAAGCCGGGGGGAGGGGAGTGGACGGTAGGAGACAGAGGGCAGGGAAAAAAGGAGGGAATATGGGACTTTGGGAGATGAGCGAACAACAGAGAGGGAACGAGCAGAGTGACTAGAGTGCTGGGAGATGGTGGGAGAAATATGTATGCTTTGGGATGGTGGAGCATGGGAAAGAAAGGTGGTGGGATAAGGGGCAATTGGAAAATTAATTGCTCATACCATTGGGACTTATCTGTCCTTATACATGTTGGTAATGGCATATTGGCCTACAGACAGGAAGTGTCACAGCTGGTGTCCTGGTGCAGTCGCAACAACCTAGAGCTCAATGCTCTTAAGACAGTGGAATTGATTGTAGACTTTAGGAGAGCTCCCCCTCCCCTCACCATCAACAACACCACAGTCACACCTGTGGAGTCTTTTAAGTTCCTGGGAACCATCATCTCCAAGGACCTTAAGTGGGGGGCTACCATCGACTCCACAGTCAAAAAGGCACAACAGAGGATCTGCCACAGGAAATTATGGTCCAATTCTACACGGCCATCGTATAGTCTGTTCTCACCTTCTCCATCATGGTCTGGTTTGGCTCAGCCACCAAGCACGACACCTGGAGGCTGCAGCGAATCATCCAATCAGCAGAGAAGGTTATAGGCTGCAACCTTCCCTCCATTAATGAACTGTACACTGCAAGGGCCATGAAGCGAGCGGGCAAGATCATCTCTGACCCCTCTCACCCTGGCCCTTCCCTCTGGAAGACGACTCCGGACTGTCAAAGCTGCCACAGCCGGACATAAAAACAGTTTTTATCCACGAGCAGTTGCTCTACTCAACAACCAAAAATCTGTAGCCTCCCTTTGATCTGATTGTGGATGACCAGCCATGATCACAATGAATGGCGGTGCTGGCTCGAAGGGCTGAATGGCCTATTCCTGCACCTATTGTCTATTATCTATTGTCTATTGAAAGTAAGGGACAGATTGCATCTTAACAGGTGGGGGACCAGCATTCTGGCAGGCAGGTTTGCCACTGCTACACGGGTGGTTTTAAACTGAATAAGGGGGGTGGGGTGTCAAATGGGATAGTCGAGGACGGAGTTAAAGGGAAAGAGAGTAAAGGGATGGTTAATGACCCCAGAATTAACGAGAAAGGAAGCTCACAAAGGGATAGGAGAGTATGTCCAAGTGTAATAGGGATCGATGTGAAAGGTGAGATGCGTAACGAATTAAAAGTATTGTATATGAATGCGCAAAGTATAAGAAGTGAAGTAGATGAGCTTGAGGCTCAGTTAGAGGTTGGTAGATATGACATTGTGGGGATTACTGAGACTTGGCTGCAGGAGGATCGGGCCTGGGAGCTACCCCCCTCCTCTGCCCACCCGCCTGTCCTTTCTAAAGGATGTATAACCCTGAATATTAAGTAAAATGGATGAAGGGGTGCCAGTGGATGTAATGTATCTAGACTTTCAGAAAGCTTTTGGTAAGGTCCCGCACGGGAGACTGGTGACTAAAATTAGAGCACATGTTATTGGGGGTAGGGTGTTGACAAATTGGTTGGCAGACCGGAAGCAAAGAGTAGGAGTGAACGGGTCCTTTTCAGAATGGCAGGTAGTGATGAGTGGAGTGCCGCAAGGCTCGATGTTGGGGCCGCAACTATTTACCATATATATTAATGATTTGGAAGAGGGAATTAGGAGCAACACTAGCAAGTTTGCGGATGACACAAAGCTGGGTGGCAGTGTGAACTGTGAAGAGGATGTTAGGAGGTTGCAGGGTGACCTGGACAGGTTGAGTGAGTGGGCAGATGCATGGCAGATGCAGTATAATATAGATATATGTGAGGTTATCCACTTTGGCAGCAAAAAAAAGGTGGCAGATTATTATCTCAATGGGGTTAGGTTAGGTAAGGGGGAGATGCAGCGAGACCTGGGTGTCCTTGTACACCGGTCACTGAAAGTTGGCGTGCAGGTACAGCAGGCAGTGAAGAAAGCTAATGGAATGTTGGCCTTCATAACAAGAGGATTTCAGTATAGGAGTAAAGAGGTTCTTCTGCAGTTGTATAGGGCTCTGGTGAGACCACATCTGGAATATTGCGTACAGTTTTGGTCTCCTAATTTGAGGAAGGACATCCTTGTGATTGAAGCAGTGCAGCGTAGGTTAACGAGATTGATCCCTGGGATGGCGGGACTGTCATATGAGGAAAGATTGAAAAGACTAGGCTTGTATTCACTGGCGTTTAGAAGGATGAGGGGCAATCTTATAGAAACATATAAAATTATAAAAGGGCTGGACAAGCTAGATGCAGGAAAAATGTTCCCAATGTTGGGTGAGTCCAGAACCAGGGGCCACAGTCTTAGGATAAAGGGGAGGTCATTTAAGACTGAGGTGAGAAAAAACTTTTTCACCCAGAGAGTTGTAAATTTATGGAATTCCCTGCCACAGAGGGCAGTGGAGGCCAAGTCACTGGATGGATTTAAGAGAGAGTTAGATAGAGCTCTAGGGGCTAGTGGAGTCAAGGGATATGGGGAGAAGGCAGGCACGGGTTATTGATAGGGGATGATCAGCCATGATCACAATGAATGGCGGTGCTGGCTCGAAGGGCCGAATGGACTCCTCCTGCACCTATTTTCTATGTTTCTATGTTTCTATGAGTAGCTGCTCCAAAGTTAGGGATGCTGCTGGTGCCAATTTGCCTTAAAAATATAATACTGATTTCACATTCCATACGACTTTGTATCTAGGCTTTAGAGGCTTCATATTAAAGCCACCTTCCATAAACATTGTCACCAGTGGGTGAGAGTCATTCATTTGTTGTCTCACAGAGAGTTGAAAGTCTGTGGAATTCTTTGCCTCAGAGGGCGGTGGAGGCGGGTTCTCTGGATACTTTCAAGAGCGAGCTAGATAGGGCTCTAAAAGATAGCATAGTCAGGGGATATGGGGAGAAGGCAGGAACGGGGTACTGATTGGGGATGATCAGCCATGATCACATTGAAAGGCGGTGCTGGCTCGAACGGCCGAATGACCTACTCCTGCACCTATTGTCTATTGTCACTCCAAGACTTAGAGCTGCCATATAGTTAACATACGCTGTTGCTGTTGTATTGTCCCCATGTAGCCTAATTTGCATATCATGGGCATTCCCACAATGCGTTCTCAATGCCTGGAATGCTGCCAACATTTCCAAATAGTTGATGCCATATTTTATGTCCTTGTCTCAACTCATCCTCATTCCACCTACCACCACAACTAGTTTAGGTGTCAGTTACACCCCAGCCCTGTCCATTAACATCACTTTGTAGTGTTATAGCAGGCTTACTAGGTACAATGAACCCTGCACCCTCGTGTGTGCTCAATCCCCCACTGGATTTCGGATATCAACTCTGTCATCAGCCTCATACATCTATCAAAATGTCCCATATTCAATTTTAGGGCAAGAACCTTCTCATGATCCAGGTTGTTATAATGCATGGCCCCATTGCTGGGAAGACAAGTACCAGCTTGCCTATCACCATCGCAACCTGTCGTACAGTAGACCTCATTCTTAAGTAAGCTTGTGCATGCATCTCCAAAATTCTGTTTCTTATCTGTAGGTAGGGTCACAGACTTATCTGAAGAGTTCCTGACAAAGCTTAGATATGCAATAGTTTTTGTCGGCTCAAGCCTGGACTTTCCTGGATGAATAACAAATCCTAGATCTTCTAGGAGTGTCTAGGTTGCTAAAACAGCTACCTCTGTGTCATATATCATCTTTCCTACGATGAGCGTTTCAACTATTTCCTGTGACTCTCATGTATTGGTACCGGAAAGAATGCATCTTTGAGATCGATTGAGGCCACAAAGCCATCCTCAATAATCAAGTTTTGCTGAATGAAAATCCATTCTAAAATGGTTATATTCCAAGCACTTGTTCACACTAGCCAAATCAAGAATGATTCGGTATACTCCATCTTCCTTAGACCTTGTGAAGATATTGGAAATATATTCATCTTGTTCATGGACAATCTCCTCAATCATACCCTATTGTGTAATTTCACTACCTCTACTCGGATAGCTATATATTCCTCTTTAGACCGTTTGCACGGGAATTTGGGCTTTTCTTGCTGTGGAGGAAACCGGTCAGACACAACGTCAGATTTAGTCATTGATGGCTAGTAAAATGAAAGGGCCAGTGGGTATCTTTTCCCACTTACTTTTGAACAGGTACAACATACCTCCGACTTGAATATCCTCCATACATTTCATGCAGCTGAAGGAATAATACTCACCTACATCAACGGGATTAGGTAGTTGAATTATTTGTTTGTAGGGGATGTGGTCTTTTTAATGTGGGGGGTAGGTGTACACTTTATTTCTAGGTCCCTACCTGGTCGGTGTGGCAGCCTTTTCTCCGGGCTGCCCGTCGACCCGTCCTCGTGGCCTACCAGCGGGCTTGGTGGGCCGTTTCCTGGCGGGGACCGCCCAGCACCTCGGCCTCGGCGGCGGCACAGCGTTGAAGCGCTGAAGTGGAGCGGGCGACGCCTTGCCTGGATCGCCGCGCTGGAGCGACGCGCTGGACCGCCGAGAGCAACATCTCCGGGATGCGGGTCTGCAGAGCGGAGAGGCAGCAGTCCGGCGAGGTGGCAGTGCGGAGAGGCGGCAGTGCGGAGAGGCGGCGCCGACTTTCTCATCGGGAGCCTGGGAGCTCCAAGCCGGCGCGGCCTTGTCGGTTTCGGCAGCCGTGGGCTCCAACCAGGAAGCGGCCGTTCCAGGTGGCCCAGCCGACGAAAGGACTCTCCCGACGCCGGGGCAAGACCACCCGGTGAGAACGGCCAGGGACATCGGGTCTCCGTAGAGGCAATTGCGGTGGCCTCAATAGGCCTGACTTTGGGGTGAACATGGGGTGGGGACTGGACATTGTGCCTTCCCCCACAGTGCTATCCATTGTGGGGGGATGATTTTTTTGTCTAATTTGTAGTCCTGTAGGTCTGTGTCCAAGATGGCTGCCGTGAAGGGAGAGTGGACACTGGCGCGCTTTGGCTGCCGCTGCACTCTCTTCACACTGTGTTTTTGATTTTCTGTTTTTGGACTGAATTCTGTTTTTAATTTGTGTCTCTGTGATGTCTTTATTACTTGTTATATTCCGATTATATGTTATTCCGATTACTATGTAAGGTGTCCCTGAGATGTCTGAAAGGCGCCCATTAAATAAAATTTATTATTATTATTATTATAGCATCTGCTGACGCCAATTTTTGTTCTGTCCCTTCCCTCTGACATCATGGCCAGCTGGGGTTGAATGCATGTGTGGCACGCTCCGTATCCAGGAGCGCTGTGAACCTGCGCCTAATAAAGGCCTCTGGCTCGGTCTTAGTTGTGTAGGCCTGGTGCTCCAAACAGCCTCAGTATAGTGGTTTCATCCACTAACTTGGTAGGGATGATATCCTTACACAGCCGTGCTGCACTTCAGAACGTTGCGTTCCATCCACCAACCTCGCAAACACCAAAATCCCTCTTGTGAGAACTCACCGCCCTCGCAGGAGTTTTAAATCTTAAGATTTCATTTAGCCAATCAGAATGTCCCAGATGGTAATGTTAACCTTCGGTACATCACGACTGTTATCAGGATTAACATACTTTTCAGCATTGTCCTGCATGTTCTCCTCATTCAGCTGGTGTTAAGTCAAGTATATAATGCTACTTGCCAGATCTACCTCTACTGGTTCACCTATCCCCGAAGGAATGGCAAATTTTGTTCCAGAGTGCTGGCAACTCTTTTTTAGTCGTGAGCTGAAAGGTATTAGTCATTTGTTGAGGGAATCCTCAAACTCCAAGCCTCTCAGTGAGAGATATCCTCAGATATCTGAAATAAACTGCCTGTATCAGTGCAGTGCACTTTCCCATCACCGGCCTCTCACTCAGTTATCCCCACTCTTGTGAGTTGACTGAGACCACAACCTTAGATGTTGAGGCAGTGCCTCCCTGGCCAGTATGGGGAAGTCCAGAACAAGGGGGTCACAGTTTAAGGATAAGGGGGAAATCTTTTAGGACCGAGATGAGGAAAAAAAAATTCACACAGAGAGTGGTGAATCTCTGGACTTCTCTGCCACAGAAGGTAGTTGAGGCCAGTTCATTGGCTATATTTAAGATGGAGTTAGATGTGGCCCTTGTGGCTAAAGGGATCAGGGGTTATGGAGAGAAGGCAGGTACAGGATACTGAGTTGGATGATCAGCCATGATCATATTGAATGGCGGTGCAGGCTCGAAGGGCCGAATGGCCTACTCCTGCACCCATTTTCTATGTTTCTATGTTTCTATGTTTATTGTCCTTTTGGACAGCTAGTTCCGACCTGGTCTTCCCCGAACCCAGAGTCGACAAGCTGCTCATTTTAAGAGCTTTCGCGGAGGTTGCCGTGCAGGCCACCCTGCCAGCGTCTCCGAGCTCGGGTCGCCACGCTGCTCCTTTTCAGAGCTTTCGTGGAGGTTGCCGTGCAGGCCACCCTACCAGCGTCTCCGAGCTCGGGTCGCCAAGCTGCTCCTTTTCAGAGCTTTCGTGGAGGTTGTCGTGCAGGCCACCCTACCAGCATCTCCGAGCGCGGGTCATCAAGCTGCTCACTTTTGGAGCTTTATTGGAGGTTACTGTGCAGGCCACGCCTGTTTACGTCTCTGAGCCCGGCTTGACAAGCTGCTCCCTGACAGAGCTTTAGCGGAGGTTGCTGTGAGGATCTCGCCTGCCAGCTACTCCGAGACCGGGGTGGGCCACCTGCTCCCTTTCGGACCTTTAGCGGTGGTTGTTGTGCAGGTCGCGCCTGTCAGTATCTCCAAGCTCGCTGTTAGCGTCTCTGAACTCAATAGCAACGGCCACCAACCTTGCTCGTTGCCATCATTCCCCGTTGAATTTTCAGCGGCACATCTCTTCTTGTTTCTTGGTTTGTCCATTTTTGGAAATCAAACCCGCGTTGAAACAAGAAGCATTGTTCCTGCGAAAAACCTTACCTTCACCGTTAAAGCTCGGACGGAGTATTTCTGAATGCATCCGTATCTCATGCGCCATGCAACGACGTATTGATGCGCATGGGGGCTGGCGGGTTCTTCAAGTAGTCTCGTCACGAGACTTCGAAATAAAATGTGGATAAATGTGAGGTTAGCCACTTTGGTGGCAAGAACAAGAAGGCCGATTATTATCTGAATTGTGTCGGATTAGGAAAAGGGGAGGTGTCAATGAGACCTGTGCTTGTACATCAGTCACTGAAAGTAAGCATGCAGGTACAGCAGGTAGTGAAGATGGCTAATGGCATGTTAGTCTTCATTGTGAGAGGATTTGAGTTTAGGAGCAAGGAGGTCCTACTGCAGTTGTACAGGGCCCTAGTGAGACCACACCTGGAGTATAGTGTGCAATTTTGGTTCCTAATTTGAGGAAGGACATTATTGCTATGGAGGGAGTGCAGCGTAGGTTTACCAGGTTCATTACCAGGATAGCGGGACTGACATATGATGAAAGAATGGGTCGACTGGGCTTGTATTCACTGGAATTTAGGATGAGAGGGATTTTATCGAAACATATAAAATTCTTAAATGATTGGACAGGCTAGATGCAGGAAAAATGTTCCTGATGTTGGGAGAGTCCAGAACCAGGGGTTACAGTTTAAGAATAAGGAGTAGGCCATTTAGGACTGAGATGAGGAAAAACTTTTTCACCCAGAGAGTTGTGAATCTATGGAATTCTCTGCCACAGAAGGCAGTGGAGGCCAATTCACTGGATATTTTCAAGAGAGAAATAGATTAAGCTCTTAGGGCTAACGGAATCAAGGGATATGGGGAAAAAGCAGGAACGGAGTACTGATTTTAGATGTTCAGCCATGATCATGTTGAATGGCGGTGCTGGCTCGAAGGGCTGAATGGCCTACTCCTGCAACTGTTTTTCTATGTTTCTATGTTTCTATTTCTCTCTTAAGTTTAAAATAAGAATCTGGCTGCAGGCGAGGACTGGGTGTGCAACCCTAGATTATTTCTGTCCTGTTGCAATGTTTCTACCCGAAACATCAACCCCTACAGATACTGGTCAACCCCCTGAGTTACTCCAACAGATTGTTTGTTGCCCCAGATTCCAGCATCCGAGGTCTGTTGCGTCTCTACAGACTATCTCTTGGCAGGTCGAGTAGGATTCTCAGCTCAAAACTGGGGACAGCTGTTAGTAACTATGCTATGGTACTAGTCTCAAGAAGTCAGCAGCAAACACTGAAGTCATTTACAGCTTTCTTGTCTTGCTGTGACCTGAAGGTTTATCTGGATCATGAACCAAACTTGAACCTTGCCAGGCTGTTTGGCTCTGAATTACAACGGATTTAATTGAACTCTTTGGTTTTACTTTAATACACTAACAATTGTGCCAAGCATTTAGAGGGTTAAACTAATCTGTTGGTGGGTTGTTTAAAGTTATTGGAGCAAAGACTATAATAAACGTTGGAATTGTGTGGGAAAATGCTTATCACACATACTGCAACAGTAACTTTTTAGATTAAATTATATTGACATCACAAAAACTAGTCCAAATGTTCACACGATTAACTAAATTGAAATGGAGCCTACTTAGAAAGATAAGCACATGGTCTAACATTCAGTCACACTGGTCCTGGGTATTGGCACATTTTTGGTTTCGCAGCAATGTTACTGATCTTGAAGGAAACACACACTGGGGCAAAACAACACCAGTGGGTCTTATGAGCATAGCTGCATTACTCAGATGTGTTTTAACTCCTGAAATAAAAGTCTCAGACGCCACATGTGAAAATAAACAGCGTGCCGTGATGTCGGCAGAGGAAGCAACAGGCATGAGTTGCAGCTTGTTACACGAGAAGGAAGCTTCCACGTTCCCCTTTCCCAGAGGCACCAGCACTTGTTTATTGCTGGATTACTCAAAGGAAATCATTTTCACACAAATCTAGCAAGAAGACTGACGTCAAAAAAGTTGGCTGGGAAATGTTTCCCATTGTCCATTATTATTTACTCACATGCTTTTTAAAATAACTCCGAAAACGAAGTGAAGATTTCTTTGAAATGGTTTTCTAGATCTTTTTCCGTAAAATGTACATGAAGAAAATCTATATGAAGAGACTGAGATAAATTTAATGTCACCACCTGGGTGGTCAACTTGAAGAATGATTGCCCACACCCTGCAGAACTTCCCAATAATTTCTGCCCTTATCTAATTGATTTTCACTTGTAGGATAAGCTAGTGCATGGGTAAACTTGGCTCAGGTTGGAAGAACTGTTGCCTCACAGTGCCAGAGACCTGGATTTGATCCTCACCTCAGTTGCTGTCTGTGTGGAGTTTGCACGTTGGTTTTCTCGGGTGCTCTGATTTCCTCCTGCATCCCAAAGACGTACGGTTTTGTAGATTAATTGGTCTCTGTAAATTACCCCTACTGTATTGGTGAGTGGATGAGGAAGTGGGTTAACATAGAATTAGTGCGAATGGGTGATCTATGTTCGCATGGACTCTGTGGGCTGAAGAGCCCGTTTTTATGTTGTGACTTTAAACTAAACCACCCTTTTGTCACGTGCTCATGAATGAATCACTCAGCGGGGCCATTTTCAACTCCATTAAGTAAGCAACATTTCCAGATGAGTAGGTCAACTCGTTTGTCATTAATGTCAGAGGAAAGGAAATCATTGCATGTCTCCTGATCATTGCCCAGTGGTGATGGCAAAGTAACCCTGCAAGTATTAATGATGAACATCATCCATCTAACAATTGTAAAGAGCCCATGGGAGCCCAAAAAGAAAGATAAACTTCAGGAACAGCTTTCGGGCAGTATATCTTGTATGTACTTATCTGTTATTTTTCTTTTGTTGCACATGGTCTCAGAGAGAGTGCAGTCCTAATATTTCCATTATCATTATCATTGCCAGAATAAATCTGCTATAGGAAATTATTCCAGGTTTTGGCAAGTGTTGTGTTCATGTGGCTGGAGGCCTGAAGGCATTCAGGAAAGAGGTTAACAGTATGACAAGATTTGCTCTCCCTTCAGACATCATGTTGACTGCTTTTAAGCATCTCGGCTGGACAAAGGTCTACATTTTTATTCTCTAATTAACAAGCGCTCCTGAATAAAAATAACATACTTCAGTAACAGTCTGAATCAGCATTCAATATATTGAATTAGAAGATAAATATCATTGTGGTGATGTTTGACTGTTACTGATTTATCTACAGAGAGAAAAAGATTGAATTATTTCTGCTTTCAGGCTTTGATTTCAATTTTCAATGTTTAAACTATCCGAAAAATGTCATTCTCCATTTAAAAGAGGCATTGCTGAAAATATCCAGCAGAAACGAACAGTCGAGATTTTTCAGTCTTTTTCATTTTTATTTCAGATTTCGAACACCTGCTGGTTTTCACGTTGTTGTCAATTTCCTGGATATTGTTTAGCTGACATTCTTTGGGCGATTTAAGAATGCTCTGGGATTGTTATAACATATCCAAAAATCATAATTACAGTTGATAAGCTGAGCTCTGTAGAAGACATTGTACAGTCAAAGGCCTTTGTACAGGAATGGTCTTTGTACAGTCAAACACCATTTCTTCACATGCTTTCTTATTGGAGAAGATTAAAGTAATTATGTAAGACATTATAGAGGCATACAACCTTACTTTACATGCCATAACTATCTCATGTGCAAACTGAATGGCCAATGAAGGTACATTACCATCAACAGTATATAAAGTAGACTGCATAATGAATTTGGCAGCTAATATCTAGCAGATTCAGCACAGAACGTACTACATTCTTTACTGTAATTGAGTTATGAATGATGAACCATTGTATAGTCGTGAAAAATTAATGCCACTGTTAGTAAGACATTGCTCAAATAAATGTTTAGATTCTTGGCAGATATTCTTACTATAAAGCAGCCATGTGCTACTCTCTATTTGAAATGTGGATAGCACCACAGGCCTTTTAAAGGTATTTTATTTAGAAGGCAAGGAAAGGTTCAAAGTTTCTGCGATTGTTTCGTATCCTAAGAGATTGGCCTGAACCTCATGATCATACAAATTGTGTCCAAAATGAAGAAAACGATGAAACAAATGAAATGTTCTTGTTTTCTGTTGTTTTTTCTCTCCTAAAAGCACATTTCACTCCCTTTATACATATTCATTTGTGTTGTCTGTTGCTGCAAAAATTCTCCTTAAAGACCACATATTTGATCAAAGTGTTATTCACCCTTCCTGTTTCTTAGGTTCTATTCTAAATATGCAACTGCGAAGCATTTTAAATTGAAATCCAATGAAAATCAAATTTGCAGAAAAACATTGAATCACATTGCGAACTAAAGATGGTTTTGAAATTGAATTGCAATGTTAAATGCACATTAATTGGACAGTGAGCGATGCACTAACAACATATTGCTCCAGAGACTTTTACTGAAAAATAGCTTAGCATACAAGGCCCAAGGTGTTGTGTGCTGCTAAACAGCCTGTACAGCCTGTAAACAAAAGTCATTTCTTTACATCTTTTCTCACTGGAGAAGACTGTGGTCTGCGGAGTTTCCAGCCGCAGCAGTGCTGACTTTAAACACCGCGGTGCCTGGGATCTTTCGCCGAGATCGCCAGTGTTGGAGCTCTGACCGGTGCGGCTTGTGGACTTCGGGAGCCACGGTCTCCGGTAGCAAGCGGCCGTTTCGGAACACCAAGCCGCTGAGAGCGTTCTTCCGACGAGAGGGCCTGAAACATCGGGTTACTGTAGCGGCGACTGCAGAGGCCTCAATAGGCCCCAACCACAGGTGAACATAGAGGAAGTAGACTGAACTTTGCTGCCTTCCCTCACAGTGGGAAACGTTGATCCCGCTGTGGGGGGGATATTTTTATGTTTAATGTTAAATTCTATAATGTTATGTTTATTTTATTGGTGTACTGCAATGGCAACTCAAATTTCACTACACCATTAGGTGTATGTGACAATAAACATCCTTTGTCCTTGTCCTTAAAGAAATTAATTGCATAAATCCAGGTCATCGGGCGGGCAGGGGAGGGGATGGGGGAGGATGCAGGGGACGGGGACGAGAGGAAAGGTCTCGACTTGATAAGACAGTGGCTATGGATTGGTGAGGGGGATTGTGGTTGGAGATTTGTAGTGTTTGGGTCAATGGTGGCAAGAAGGCGATTATGCTGGAGGTTAGCTGCTAAGGATTGCAGTGGGTGCGTGGGGGTCCATCTGTCAGATCTGCAGTTCATCTGGTGAGTTATAATTGTGTTGGTGTTTGTCCTAAGACCTTATCATAGCTAATTACATTCTTATAGGAGAACTGTCTAAGGCAGGTTCCCAGTAGCATGGTTTTGGATCTGCTCAAGTCAGTTCCCTTAAGCAAGCACTAAAGCATATCACACTAGTGCACCGATGGCTCCTGTGCATACATGAAAATCCCACCAGATGCAAAAAGATGGTTGATTGTGGACCTCGTGAATGCACGGTATGTCACCAATTTCCTTTATGAATTATATTTTATTGCAATTAAATTCTATAGTACACAAAACCATGATGCTACATAATCCCATGTTTAGGCCGCTGTATTTGACTCTTTTTAAAACTCCTTAAATGTTAAAAATAGCAGAATACCATCAGCTATTGTACAGTCTGGATAGTAGACACAGTCTGGATAGCAGACACAAAAACTGCAGATGTATGTTTACAAATAAAAACAAAGTGTTGGAGTAACTCATCGGGTCAGGCAGCATCTTTGGAAGTATGGATAGATTACTTTTTGAGTTGGGAGCCTTCTTCAGTCTGGATAGACCAGTTTATAATCAGAGACAGTAAATAAATGCAGGAATAAAGGCATAGACTATTTTCTATATAGAGAGAGAATTCTGAAATTGGAAGTGGATAGGTACTTGGGAACTCTACACAGAATCACACATTTGCAGTCCTTCCTCCGAAACAGGGCAGTTTTCTGAAGAACTTAGTCAGAATAAGGATTCCAACCTGACACTTCACCTATTCCTTTAACCAGAGATGCTGCCAGACCTGCTGAGGTTTTGTGTCTATCTTGGGTTGTCGATCCTGCCAGGCAGGAACCAAGTGGTAAACACTTAATTTTTGACCTGGAATCTGAACTGTAGCAGTTACTTTAGACACATAGGCCCTTCGAGACAACACTGCCATTCAATATGATCATGGCTGATCATCCAGAATCTGTACCCTGTTCCTGCTTTTTCTCCATATCCCTTGATTCCATTATAGAGCTATATCTAACTTTCTCTTGAATACATCTAGTGAATTGGCCTCCACTGTCTTCTGTGGCGGAGAATTCCACAGTTCACAACTCTCTGGCTGAAAACGATTTCCCTCATTTAAGACGTATTATGTGTACAGTATTTATCCAATGAGAATGTGTTTACAATTTTTTAAAAAATTGGCTGACAATTTCTTGATTACAGTCTAATAACTGCGAAAAAATTAATACTAAAATTTTGGAAAAAAACAGCAGCCCCCACAATTAAAATGTGGATTACGGAAATGACTGAGACCTTGCATTTGGAAAAAATAAGATTTGTCTTAATTGACAAACCAGAATTATTTGTTAGAATATGGTCTCCATTTATTGAATTTTTGAAAAAGTGAATTGGTTTAACACAAAATCAGGGTTGAAACCTGAGTTTAGGATTGGATGAATAGATATACTCAACATTTCCTGGATCTATCTCCACAATCTTGTTATTGGTAGTTTCCTTTTGTGTCTCCTTTTCCTCTCTATTACAATCTCTCATCTTTTTCTCTCTTTATCTTTATTCTTTAAAACAATTGTTTTTTAAACTGAAGCTATGTAAGAAATCTGTAATTAAATTGTCACTTACTATTATTTGTACACATGCTTCTAATAAAAATATTTAATTTTTTTTTAAAATTGATACATGAATACTTATTAAATAGAATAGTAGGAATCCCATTTTTTTCCGGCTGTGTACTAGGTGTTTTCATAACATTGTTATATTTGCAGGTTTTATGTTTTAAATGGACTAATGACTGTACTAAAAGCATGCACAAAGGAATTTTGAGAAATCTTGCATTGATATAGTACGGTAATTTACAGCCCATCCCAAAGGTTTCAACACAACAACAAGGAACTTTTGTGTGGTAATTTAGAAACATAGCAGGCAATTTAAACAGAGTAATCTCACACACAATGCAATGCTATTATGTCCAGGATATTTGATTTAGGGATAAATATTGGCAAGAATACAAGATTTTGCCAGCTTTTCTTTGAGGTAGCGTATCTTTTACATCTATCTGTAAGAGAAGGTAGTTCTTTGGTTTAATATTTCATCTGAATGATGACATCACTTACAGTTTGCATTCCTTTTATACTGCTATGAAGTATCTGTCTAGGTTTTTATGCTTGGAGTTTTGAGTGTGAAAGCTACGCAAAAGCAGTCTCCTGCAGTTTGTCAGATCAATTCAACTCGGAAGAGCAGACTGGTAAATCTACTTATTACCCACAAGATAAATTCTGTGGAAAGGAGAATAAAACGATCATCTGATGAGCAGCAAAGGGCATCTATTAATTTATTGTCATTTGGTTAAAACTGAATTCCCCTTGAGAAATCCCCATGTTATTTTTTGTTCATTTACAATATTTTATTTCAATTCTAGAAAATTCTTGCAGTTGAGTTTTTAATTCAATGTGAAAATGTAATTCTGGAAAAAGTTTTCAATAAATTATGCTATCAATTTCACAGAATAACTTTGACACTCTTGGTGTATCAGAGATATCTGAAATCTAGATTAAAAATATGTCTGAAAATTCAATTATTTCAGGTTTAATGCACTCTTCATGGTTCACCACACAACGTTAATCTAATGCTGTCTGAATGCAATGCTAGATGACTATCCTGGTGTAAATGTTCAGGTGAATTTTCCTGCCTGCAGCTGCCTGGTATGTAAGGCTAGCCAAATCCTGACAAAAAGTCACTGAATTAGGTTTCAATAGTTCCCAGTGCTAGAATACAGTACCAAAATACATCAGAGGTTAAACATTTAAAGGACATTCTTCTATTGGAGAAAATAAAGAAAAATAATAAAGTTAAAGATGCTGGAATCTGAAACAAAACTCTCCCAACTGAGCACCAGCATAACTGTTAAGTCCATTAAGTTGCTGCAGAAAATGTAGAAAAGGAATGAACCTTCACTATTGCTTCAGGCCCTTAACCCCCATATGCCAATGGAAGAGGTGGAGAGCAGGAGGCTTTTGCAGTGAAATGGAAGAAGGGCTCCCAGGGCCACGATGAAGAGAGGCTGGCAGTTATCCTCCAGAAGTGATTCACTCCTGCATTACAGTGTAATGCTGCAAAAAGTTCCAGTGACCAGATCTGTGAATATGATGGCTCTAAACTTTGGAAGTATTTGGAGTGAAGCCTTCAACTCCAGCACAGAGATCAGTCAGATGGCAACACATGCTCACATGCATGCATGCATTAGCACACACTCACACATATACATGTATAGGCACACATTTTGGCACAGGTGCACATGCACATATACACACAATAATTTAAAGGTCAACATGAAGGAAGGATCTGCATGTGGTAAACCTTAAGTTCAAATGGGCTGCAGTCAGTGGAAGGGGGGAAGGATATTACAGTTGCCAACACCAAGCAAGGTTTTTAATTTTTTTTAAATATATTTATTTATTTATTAGAAGTACAATAAGTTACAGTAATACACACTACATATATCTTATTACATTTGTTGTACCCCTTCATTTTTTGAGCTTGAGAAAGATAGAAATAAAGGAAGTAAGGAAAGTGAGAAAGAGTCGTGATAGTGCAAGAAAGTGTTGGAAAAAAAAAAAGCCCATTAGAAAGAGTTAGAGAAGAAAGTTAAGAAATAGACCCTAGAAAAGAGAGAAAGAAAGAGAAACAATTGCTCTATTATAAAAAACTACGCAAAAAGGGATATACCAACCATATTTTTCATCCCCCGTTACCAGATCCTGGCAACATTTATTTTTTAACACCAAGCAAGGTGAGGTCATATACAACTTCCATCACAGAGAAACTAGAAGAGGGCATTGATAGGACCAGCCAGCTGTGGGAAGCTACAGGACTGCGCAATCAAATACTGGGTGCAATTGCAGGTCAGTTTGACAACCATTGTGCTATGTCAAGGTGTGTATTGTGGTCCAGACCAACCGAGTTGTCTGTTTCCACACTGCTTGGAGCTCATGCTTTCCAGTTTGGAAAATTTAGAAACAATTTGTTGCCCCAACTATGCTGCAGCATCTAGTAGTGGTCTTCTCCACTCCCACGTGTTTTCACATAACATCTAAATGCCACAGTGGGAACGAAGACCTCAGTCATGCCAGATTAAACAGCGACCATCAAGACTTTGAATGTCAATTTGAAAAGGTCTTGGTGCTTTTCATCAGTCCATCCCCAAAAGATAACTTGGATCACTGAGGTGAGGAATACTGTCTCTTTAGAGCATTCATTTATTCTCTCCTTCATGGTGGATACAGGATGGGTGAGAATCCAGGTGGAATACAGAGAAGGGAGAAGGAGAAAGGGCAAGGGGAGGGGAGAGGAGAAGGAGGGAAAGGGGAGAGTTGGAGAATCGGAGAATTCAATGTTCATACGGCTAGGTTGTGAGCTACCCCAAGCAGAATATAAGATGCTGGAACATCTTGTTCTCCGCTTAGACCTCCCCCATCTCTTTACATCTATATTTCATCCCATGACCTCATGTGCACCTCTTCTATCCTTATCGGTTACCGGTTTCCTCCCACATCCCCAAGATGTGTGGCTTTGTGGATTAATTGGCCTCTATAAAATTGCTCTAAGGTGTAGGGAGTGGATAAGAAAGTGGAGTTACATTGAACTAGTTTGAAGGGATGATCGATGGTCAGCATGGAATTGATGGGCCGAAAGGCCTGTTTCCATGCTGCATCTCTAAACTAAGCTAAAAAACGAAATCGTGAATGCTTCACAATTTTCAGTGGGAAGTAACTGAGTAATGCATGATCCCTTTAAGTAATGCTGGTGAGATGTCTTTCCTGATGTTGCTTAATCAAGTGTGTGAGCTTAAGATAGCATATTAACTGCAGCATTGGCTTTACATCAGCACCATCGATGCTATACATTTCCACTGGTCAGAGACTGTGCAATTGTTAATGCCCTCACCCACATGGTGCCCAGTAGAATAGTGAAAGGCTTGGATAGAGTGGATGTGGAGAGGATGTTTCCACTAATGGGAGACTCTAGGACCAGTCATGGCCTCAGAATTAAAGGCTGTTCTTTTAGGAAGGAGATTAAGAGGAATCTCTTTAGTCAGAGAGTTGTGAATCTGTGAAATTATTTGCCATAGAAGGCAGTGGATATTTATACAGCAGAGATAGATACATTTTTGATTAGTACAGATTTCAGAGGTTATGGGGAGAAGGCAGGAGAATGGGGTTAGGAGGGAGAGATAGATCAGATGGCAGAGTAGACTTGATGGGCCGAATGGCCTAATCTACTCCTTTCACATATCCTTATGACCAGCTCAGATCTTACCACAAATACACTGGGCATCATATAAGAACTAATTTTGCATTGTAACACTCTGTGGAACTGAGTTTGCCTTGCTTCCATTTTCACCCTATTAATTTCATTTAGTATCCTAAAACATACTGAAATATCATAATCATATTCCAGAAAATACAAGCCAGTGGAGAATTATTTAAATTTTATAAAGAATGTTCGGAAGTAGGAAAGGCATACAGTTAAAACCATTTGGCCAATGATCATGAATCAATGTTACTGCCGTGTTTGGAGCCGCCAGTTTATATACAATTTTACTAATGCATATTTAAAAGAACATTCATTCTATTTTGCAAACATTAAAAAATGCCATGTAAATTGATGTTTTGGGCAAATAATATTGCAGAGGATTTTCTGCATGAGAAGTTCCTGTTACATTAATGATTATAGCTATTCTTCAGTCACATTAGCATTGAATTCCATTGAGTTCTAAATGCATCATTAGCATCATGGATCCAATGTTTAAGTCTGCTGACTATTTAGATATTAGCATTATTAGTATCAGGTCACAGTCTGTAATGTAAAGACAATCACTAACACTATAGATTAAATAGAAAAAGGATTGAAATGTTATACCCAGTTTATTGCAGGTTATCATCACTTGCCTTTGTTAAAAGCCAAACAGTGGTAATGAACTTTAATTACCTTTACTAACCCTGTCTTTATATTTACCTCATTAGGTGCTGTGTTTGTACACATTTGTTAAAGCATTTGATATATTTTCTTGTACATGATATTAAAGATAACCATTTTGTAATAATATTTGTTTTCTAAGCATGCTGAGAGTTCAACGAATTACACTGCCAATCTACAGTAAAATATAGAATCGATCAGGATTCAGAATGACATAAAATAAACTGGGAAGGCTGACAGTACTTAAAGTAGACTAGGCTTGGTTCAGATGGGATGTGCCCTAGATTATTGAAGGAATCAAGAGTAGATATTATGGAGGTTTTGGATTCAACTCTCCTTGGGCACTATAGTGGAACAGGTCAGTCTGTTTTACAAGCATGCAAGGGAAACAAAACAGGAACTATGATATTCACGGTAGAATTTTAATAGGGGTGTAACAGGAAAGAAATGTAAGTGCACTTGGGAACAAATATTTGACAGCAGCAGAATAAATTAACAGGCTTGTTAATGACTCAAACTGTAAATCGTAGAACTCCATACCTTGCAGCACTCTGGGAGTATTTTCACCATAAGAAAAGTCTGGTTCAAGAAGGCCAGCCAGAAGCACCTCGAGGCGGACAATAAATACTTGCCCTTGATGCCCAAATTACAGAGATGCTTGGGTTAATGTATGATGAGTGTTTGATGGCACTGGGCATGTAGTCGCTGGAGTTTAGAAGGATGAAGGGCAGCCTCATTGAAATTTGCCGAATAATGCAAGGCCTGGATAGTGTGAATGTGGAGAGGATATTTCCATTAGTGGGAGAGCCTAGGGCCGGAGGGCACAGCCACAGAATAAAAGGATGAACCTTGAGAAAGAAAATGATGTGGAATTTATTTAGACAGGGGGTGGTGAATGTGTGGAATTATTAGCCGTGTGGAGGCAGTCTTTGCATATTTCTAAAACTCAGATTAGCTGGTTATTGATTGACAATAGACAATAGGTGTAGGAGTAGGCCATTCGGCCCTTCGAGCCAGCACTGCCATTCAATGTGATCATGGCTGATTATCCCCGATCAGTACTCCGTACCTGCCTTCTCCCAATATCCCCTGACTCCATTGTCTTTAAGAGCCCTATCTAGCTCTCTCTTGAAAGTATCCAGAGAACCGGCCATCAATGCCCTCTGAAGCAATGAATTCCACAGACTTTCTGTGTGAAAACGTGTTTCCTCATCTCCGTTCTAAATGGCTTACCCCTTATTCTTAAACTGTGGCCCATGGTTCTGGACTCCCCCAACATCGGGAACATGTTACCTGCCTCTAGCATGTCCAAACCCTTAATAATCTTATATGTTTCAATAAGATCCCCTCTCATCCTAAATTCCAGATTACGCAAGCCCAGCTGCTCCATTCTATCAGCAGATGACAGTCCCGCCATCCTGGGAATTAACCTTGTAAACCTACGCTGTACTCCCTCAATAGTAAGAATGTCCTTCCTCAAATTAGGGGACCAAAGCTGCACACAATACTCCAGGTGTGGTCTCACTAGAGACCTGTACAACTGCAGAAGGACCTCTTTGCTCCTATACTCAACTCCTTTTGTTATGAAGGCCAACATGCCATTCGCTTTCTTCACTGCCTGCTGTACCTGCATGCTTACTTTCATTGACTGATGAAGAAGGACCCACAGATCCCGTTGTACTTCCCCTTTTCCCAATTTGACACCATTTAGATAATAATCTGCCTTCCTGTTTTTGCTACCTAAGTGGATAACCTCACATTTATCCACATTAAACTGCATCTGCCATGCATCTGCCCACTCACCCAACCTGTCCAAGTCACCCTGCATTCTCATAGCATCCTCTTCACAGTTCAACCTGCCACCCAGCTTTTTGTCATCTGCAAATTTGCTAATGTTACTTTGAATCCATTCATCTAAATCATTGATGTAAATAGCTGTGGTCCCAGCACCGAGCCTTGCGGTACCCCTCTAGTCACTGCCTGCCATTCTGAAAGGGACCCATTAATCCTGACTCTTTGTTTCCAGTCTGCCAACCAATTTTCTATCTATGTCAGCACTCTACCCCCAATACCATGTGCCCTAATTTTGCCCACTAATCTCCAGTGTGGGACCTTATCAAATGCTTTCTGAAAGTCTTAGTACTACATCCACTGGCTCTCCCTTGTCCATTTTCCTAGTTACATCCTCAAAAAATTCCAGAAGATTAGTCAAACATGATATCCCCTTCGTAAATCCATGCTGACTCGGACCGATCCTGTTACTGCTATCCAAATGTGCTGCTATTTCATCTTTCATGATTGACTCCAGCATCTTCCCCACCACCGATGTCAGGCTAACTGGTGTAAAATTCCCTATTTTCTCTCTCCCACCCTTCTTAAAAAGTGGGATAACATTAGCTACCCTCCAATCTACAGGAACTGATCCTGAACCTATATAACATTGGAAAATGATCACCAATGCGTCCACGATTTCTAGAGCAACTTCCTTAAGTACCTGGGATATAGACCATCAGGCCCTAGGGATTTATCAGCCTACAGTCCCATCAGTCTACCCATTTCCTGCCTAATGTGGATTTCCTTTAGTTTCTCCGTCACCACAGATCCTCTGGCCACTAGTACATCAGGAGGATTGCTTGTGTCCTACTTAGTGAAAACGGATCCAAAATACCTGCTCAACTCATCTGTCATTTACTTGTTCCCCATAATAATTCACCTTTTTATGTCTTCAAGGGTCCAGCTTTGGTCAACTAATTTTTTCCTCTTCACATTCCTAAAGAAGCTTTTACAATCCTCCTTTATATTCTTGGCACCTCATCTTTTCTCCCTGTATTGCCTTTTTAGTTATCTTCTGGTGCTCTTTAAACATTACCCAATCCTCTTGATTCCCGCTCATCTTTGCTACGTTGTACTTCTTCTCTTTTATTTTTATTCTATCTCTGACTTCCCTTGTCAGTCACGGTCACCCCTTACTCCCCTTGGAATCTTTCTTCCACTTTGGAATGAACTGATCCTTCGCCTTCTGTATTATTCCCTGAAATACCTGCCATTGTTGTTCCACTGTCATCCCTGCTAGGGTATCTTTCCTGTCAACTTTGACCAGCTCCTCCCTCATGGCTCCATAATCCCTCTTGTTCAACTGTAATACTGACACCTCCGATTTACCCTTCTCCCTCTCAAATTGTAGATTAAAACTTACCATATTATGGTCACCATAATGGCTCCTTAACCTCCAGTTCCTTTATCAAATCCAGTTCGTTAACAACACTAAATCCAGAATTGCCTTCTCCCTGGTAGGCTCCAGTACAAGCTGCTCTAAGAATCCATCACGGAGGCACTCCACAAACTTCCTTTCTTGGGGTCCAGTACCAACCTGATTTTCCCAGTCTACCTGCATGTTGAAATCTCCCATAACAACCATAGCATTACCTTTACGACATGCCAATTTTAACTCCTGATTCAACTTGCACCCTATATCCAGGCTACTGTTTAGGAGCCTGTAGATGTCCCATTAGGGTATTTTTACCCTTACAATTCCTTAGTTGTGTGAAAAAGTGACCCCTCAGATTCCTATTAAAAAAATGGCAATTGTAAATCACCCCTCGTGGGGGATTAATAAGCGTATGAGAGAGAGGGGGGGGGGAGTATGGGATTGGGATGTCTCTAACATTCTGCTTGGACTTGATGTTCTCCTATGCCATAAAAACGATGAAAAATATTGTTGCAGTATGTGAATGTTAACTGAAAAAACCTAGCAAACACTCCTTTTGAGCAAAGATTAACGTAGTAGTGTTGCCCACTCGTAATAGGCACCAGTTAGTTGCAGGACATATGAGACCAAGTGAAAATTCTGCTTCTTGCGTACTGAAGGTTACAGAAGGATTGAGATCTGCTCCAGGGTCAAATCAAAGGCCTGATAGTTTGGCTGTTACCAGGAAGCCCCCATCCTTCTAGATTTGTGTCCTCTTTCAATTTCCTTTGTTAGATTCACTCTAACCACTTGACTTCTCCCCATATTACCTACATCTTGCACACACAGCCAACCTCATCCCCAACCCTTGGCCAATTGCCTGCCCCAGTGATGTTACTGACCATCTAGCCATGTTTAAGAAAGAATTGCAGATGCAGGTAAAATCGAAGGTAGACAAAAATGCTGGAGAACCTCAGCGGGTGAGGCAGCATCTACGGAGAGAAGGAATAGGCAACGTTTCGGGTTGAGACCCTTCTTCAGACTGATGGGGGGGGGGGGGGGGGGGGGGGGTGGTGAAAGGTAGAGGCGGAGACAGTAGGCTTGTGGGAGAGCTGGGAAGGGGAGAGCAAGGAGGGAGAAAGCAAGGACAACCTGAAATTGTAGAAATCAATGTTCATACCGCTGGGTTGGAAACTACCCAAGCGAAATATGAGGTGCTGTTCCTCCAATATGGGCAGAAAGGTTGGATTCGGAATGGGAAGGGGAGTTGAAGTGCTGAGCCACTGGGACACCGCAGAACCAACCAATCCCCGTCTACTCTCATCCTCCTGGAGGAGCTGGTCCTTACCCTCAACAACTTTTCCTTTGACTCCTCCCATTTCCTACTAATCCAAGACGTAGCTATGGGCACATGCATGGGCCCCAGCTATGCCTGCCTCTTTGTAGAGTACGTCGAACAATCCTTGTTCGAGGTGTACCATGACTCTATCCCTGAACTCTACCTCCGCTACATTGACGACTGCATTGGTACTACCTCCTGCACCCATGCAGAACTCACTGACTTCATCCATTTCACCACGAACTTCCATCCAGCACTCAAATTCACCTGGACCACTGACTGACATCTATTGCAAACCCACTGACTCCCATGGCTATCTGGAATACACTTCTGCCCACCTTGCATCCTGTAAGGACTATCCCCTACTCTCAATTCCTCCAGTCTACGCAGCATCAGCACCCAGGATGACGTGTTTCAGACCAGGGCTTCGGAGATGTCCTCATTCTTTAGTGAACCGGGGTTCTCCTCTTCTATTATAGATGAGGCTCTCACCAGGGTCTCCTCTATATCCCGCAGCCCCGCTCTCACTCCCCATCCCCCTACTCGTAACAAGGACAGAGTCCCCCTTGTCCTCACGTTCCTCCCTATCAGCCGTCGCATACAACATAAAATCCTCTGACATTTTCGCCAACTCCAACAGGATCCCACCACTGGCCACATCTTCCCATCTCCTCCCCTTTCTGCTCTCCACAGAGACCGTTCCCTCCATAACTCCCTGGTCAATTCGTCCCTTCCCAACTTTCCCACCCCCTCCCCTGATAGCTTCCCTTGCAACCGCCAGAAATGCTGCACTTGTCACTTTACCTCCTCCCTCATCTCCATCCAAGGGCCCAAGTAGTCTTTCCAGGTGAGGCAGAGGTTCACCTGCACCTCCTCCAACCTCATCTACTGCATCCGCTGTTCCAGGTGTCAAATTCTCTACATTGGCGAGACCAAGCGCAGGCTTGGTGATCACTTCGCCCAACACCTCCGCATAGTTCGCAATAACCAACCTGATCTCCTGGTGGCTCAGCACTTCAACTCCCCCTCCCATTCCGAATCCAACCTTTCTGTCCTGGGTCTCCTCCACTGCCAGAGTGAGGCCCAGCATAAATTGGAGGAACAGCACCTCATATTTCGCTTGGGTAGTTTACACTCCAGCAGTATGAAATTAACCTCCAATTTCAGGTAGTCCTTGCTTTCTCCCTCCTTCCCCTCCCCTTCTCCCCAGCTATCCCACAAGCCTACTGGCTCTGCCTCTTCCTTTCTTTTTAAGGTGTCAAGGGTTATGGAGAGAAGGCAGGAAAATTGGATTAGGAGGCAGAGATCAGCTATGATTGATTGGCGGAGTAGACTCGATGGGCCAAATGATCTAATTCTACTCCTATAACTAATTAACTTGTGAAGACCATTCACTAGTTGTACCTCAGGATTGTGCACTGAATGAAACTGTCTCACATATCCTTTCTATTTAAGAGGGTAACACTCCCTCATGCATCATGTCAAGCTTATTAAATATTTTGCATGAATTTTGTTCATTTTGTCAGTCGGCACTGTGCAATCCTGCAATGCCTGATCTAACAACGCCAGAAATCGTATCTTTATGCCGAACACAAAATTCACTGGTTTTCAGTTTTATATGTCTAACTTGTTTGATCTGTACTGATTTACAAAGGATGAACAAGGTCAGCATTCCAAATAACCTTGCGTTCTTCAGTAGTTTTACAGCATACACTTTAATAGAAATTATTTATAATTATATTTAAATGTAGTTGTGAGATCTGATATTCCACAGTGCATCTTTCAAATTCCCAAACAGTTCTTCCCTAATGGAACAAAAGCCCTCGAGTGACTTGATATTAATTAAGCATCGTACTGATTCAAATATGTTCATTAGAGCAGTTCCAGATATCCTTTTACTGGTTTTACTGAGCCATTTCATTGTTTGTCTCTGCTCTACAAATGGGACTATTTTGAATGTGTGGAACTGGCAGGAGGGAGCTACATTATTTCTAATTCCAGGATTACAGCTGAGTGATGATGAACCATTGAACCTTTCTCCCTCTCCCCAGTTAATGAAGCAGTTTGGATACTGGTGCTCAGTGAGGCTTTCTTAGAGGTACAATACTAGTCAATGGGTCACCACTATGACTGCATTGAGTGTTGAGGCTAACTTTCTGTAGCCCCCCTTGGACTCTTAACCTAAACATATTTAATCAATAACAAGGGTGGTGAATCTGTGTAATTCTTTGCCACAGAAGGCTGTGGAGGCCGTCAGTGGATGTTTTTAAGGCAGAATTAGAAGGATTCTTGATTAGTACAGGTGTCAATGGTTATGGGGAGGCAGGAGAATGGGGTTAAGAGGGAGAGATAGATCAGCCATGATTGAATGGCAGAGTAGAATTGATGGGCCGAATGGCCTAATTCTACTCCTATTCCTTATGACCTTATAACCTTATGAACATCTCCAATAGAGGGCACAATGAAATGTAACTGCATCAAAAGATCCAGTTAATATCAGTTGGCTTCAAATGTAAAAAGTGGTAGCCTGGTCCATCATGGGAACTGGCCTCCCACCTTTGAAGGAATCTACTGAATGCATTGTCTTAAAAAGGCAGCTAATATCATCAAAGACCCACAACACCCATATCTGAGTAGTGGCCTATTGGAATGAAATCATGGTAACTGACGTCATATTTTAATGTATTACCTGTTGCTATGAGTCAGAAAGGTCAGAGGACACATGTTGCCGGGATGTAAAGGAAAGGAGGACGAATAAAACAAAGCGTTTATGTTAAATGCCCTCGAAGTATGTTTATTATATTCTGATGCAGGTGAGGATCTAACAAAGAGAGTTGGTGAGTATGTGGAATTCTTAGCCTCAGAGGGCGGTGGAGGTAGGTTCTCTGAATGCTTTCAAGAGAGAGCTAGATAGGGCTCTTAAAGATAGCGGAGTCAGGGGATATGGGGAGAAGGCAGGAACAGGGTACTGATTGGCGATGATCAGTCATGATCACATTGAATGGCGGTGCTGGCTCGAAGGGCCAAATGGCCTGCTCCTGCACCTATTGGCTATTATCTATTGTCTATTGTCAAAGTATAATATTATTTTATCTTTATTAAAATATATGAAGATAGAAGCTTTTATTAGATTTTATCCCAGACCCCAAAAACTAGTATCCAGAATGCTTATATATTTTGTGTTGGTGAAACAAAGCTTCACACTGTAGCACATCATATTGTTTTGTTAGGGGCATCTGTATTCACACTACTGTTTGTCTAATACTGCAGAAAACAGTATCTTTCATGTTTGCAAACAGCTTACATACTCTTTCTCTCAATAACCTGCCATCATGGTTTGAGTGTGATCTCATTGTTCTTGTATTGTCAAGGTACTGCCTTTAATATGGGAAAATCACTAAGGATTATCATTTATTGGCCTTGCATTCAGTTTATCTTTTTTGTCAGGGACACCTCAAAGTTGTTCAATTCTCTGACCAACTTGTAAGTTTGCTCTCCATTTCTGAGTTTCAACCTCATTGTAGTCATTGCAGGCACACTTGTTCTTAATATCTATTGCCCCTTGATTTGCTTTAATCAGAATACAATCCAAACTTCCTTTCTTGACTACCAGCAAAATATACGTATAGTCAGTTTTTCTTGAGTGCTCTTTGTTTCTCTGAAGGAATAGCTATTGTTAATATTATCCATTCTTACTACAGTTCCACATTTGGCGACATCATTTTCTCACTTACAACCATATACCTTCATTTGGGCGGATACATGGATGGGGAAGGTTTAGAGGGGTGTGGGCCAAATGGTGGCAGGTGGGAATAGGGTAGATGGGGCATCTTCATTGGTATGGGCAGGTTGGGCCGAAGGGTCTGTGCCCTGTAGCCGGAGACTTGATGTCAAGTATCCCAACAAGCTTTGGGAATATGCTACCAGCTAGAAAAACGCTGGGACCAGGAGAACAAAGAAGCGCTGTGAAAATGGTCACGTGATTGACATCAGGTGAGACCAGAGCTGCAGGTAACTTCATGGCTATGTATTGTGGCCTTGAGAAGATAAGGTGTCTGGGAACGGCCATTTTGCAAAGGAGAGTTGGATGAAATAGCCCAGAGATATGGAGAGGGATTTGGAGAGCCGGAGTGGGACTTGAGACCTCATCCCCCCTGTGATGAAGGTCGGGGCATGCCACCATCCATTGAACCCGTCCTTATGAATCCATTTACCGCCCGTCGGACAGGCAGGTCACAGGAAAATAACATATAGCACAGCACATATATTATTATCTGAATGGTGGCCGATTAGGAAAAGGGGAGATGCAACGAGACCTGGGTGTCATGGTACACCAGTCATTGAAAATAGGCATGCAGGCGCAGCAGGCAGTGAAGAAAGTGAATGGTATGTTAGCATTCATAGCAAAAGGATTTGAGTATAGGAGCAGGGAGGTTCTACTGCAGTTGTACAGGGTCTTGGTGAGACCACACCTGGAGTACTGCGTACAGTTCAGGAAGAGAAAACGCTCCTGCTTGCATGTCTCAGCCCCATCATGCATTCAGCATTACCTGAGCCTCAGAACACTGGGGGAGGCAGCCTGCAGGCCATGAAAGAAGCCATACTGATGGTGATGGGAAGTCATAGAACAGACCCAGTGGAGGTTTTAAATAAATGTAGACAGAAAGAAGGGGAACGCCCTCCAGCTCATGCCAGACGATTATGGGTACATTTTAATGAAGTATATGGAGCAGGTCTGGACCGGCAACACTTACAGGCACCTAATGATAATAGAAGGCCCAGGACCCTGGTAACACACTCCAGATACAATAGTAGACAAACATACAAAAGCTTTGAGCCGTGACCCAACACATACAGAACCATGGGTATTGAGGCATTTGGTACAGGCTTGGGAAAAGGAGGTTAGAGAAGCTGCCAAGTTTAAAATGATCAAGGAGGGAAGAATGAATCATATTCAAAGCCTGAACAGAGGTCCAGTATGGGAAAAGGAGGGAAGGGATAGAGAAAGAGACTGGGGTTCACCATCTCCATACAGATCCCTGGCAAGGAGAGAACAAATTCATGATCAGAGAGCTGATTGGAATGAGGTTGTGCAAGAGCAGGGGCTAGGCACAGAACAACAAAATATCACTGGAAGGCCCCAGATTGTTGGAGTTTTGTTTGATCACATTGATAAAGTCATGTTGAATAATTACTTGATCAATAAGTTCTAGCATTTCTCAGCTTTGTAATGTTAAAGTCTAAAGCTTCCATTAAAGTTTGTATGATTGTGTTCTTGTCTTGTTAACAGCTTAACCCAGGGGTCTCCAATCCTTTCAGCATGAGGGCCACATCATATATTTGGCACATTTTTGCGGGCTATAGGAAAAAATAAAGACATGTCAGTTTTATATATTTAATGAAAGAGATAGAGATCTAGAGAGATATAGAGAGATAGAAATAGATAGAAATAGACAGGGGCAAAGAGAGAGAGAGAGGCAGAGAGACAGAGAAATAGGCAGAGAGAGGCAGAGAGAGGCAGAGAGAGGCAGAGAGAGGCAGAGAGAGGCAGAGAGAGGCAGACAGAGGCAGACAGAGGCAGACAGAGGCAGACAGAGGCAGACAGAGGCAGACAGAGGCAGACAGAGGCAGACAGAGGCAGACAGAGGCAGACAGAGGCAGAGAGAGGCAGAGAGAGGCAGAGAGAGAGGCAGAAAGAGAGGCAGAGAGAAAGGCACAGAGAGAGGCACAGAGAGAGGCACAGAGAGAGGCAGAGAGAGAGAGAGAGGCACAGAGAGATGCAGAGAGAGAGAGAGAGAGAGAGAGAGAGAGAGAGGGCAGGCTGCGAGAGGAGAGAGGGAGGAGAGAGAGGCAGAGAGGGGAGAGAGGAATGATCGCACATTATAATGCACCGCCAAACCCATTCTGACCGCTGCTGCCAAACACCGCCCCGCCCCATTCTGACTGCCACCGCTGAACAACCACACCCCCCACCACCATTGCACCCTTCTTCACGGCGGCTCTGTGATGACGCGGCTCTGACAATTCGAGGGGCCAACCCGGTAACAAAGCTAAGAGCAGCTCCGGGGCGTGCTCCCCAACTCGAATCGCCTCGACGCCTAACTGACACATGCTCCGTCCTGCGCTGAGCTTGCTGCGGGCCAGATAAAATCTCGTGGTGAGCTGGATGTGGCCTGCGGGCCATAGTTTGGAGACCCCTGGCTTAATTCCTTAAGGAAAGTCATTAACTGGTTTAAA
This sequence comes from Amblyraja radiata, assembly GCF_010909765.2. Lineage (NCBI taxonomy): Eukaryota > Metazoa > Chordata > Chondrichthyes > Rajiformes > Rajidae > Amblyraja > Amblyraja radiata. Next base: position 16,908,234 of record NC_045958.1, read on the forward strand.
GTATGAATTATATGTGAGTTTAATATCGTTGCAATAGGTGTGGCACGATGTAATTTTCATTTGCATGAGAGGAAGCGAAAATGCATGAAGTAGGCGAGTGCAAAGGCTGTTGTGTCTTTGTTACATCTGTCTTGGGAGAATGTTGAATGAATCATATGTTCTAGATGGAATAGGATGTGACTGAAGATTCTGTTTCTGTGTTTTAAATAGTAATGTTGCTTTAAGAAGTTGTGCGAGTTGTGTGGGAGTCCCATTCATCTTTTCCTTTCCTTTATTCTTTAGATTATGTGTTGGAAGTTTTCACTGTCGAAATTAACTTTATTCTAAGTTTCTAGTTATTATGAAGATTCTAAAATGAGATGCAAACATGGAGTTTTGCTTTATCCTTTTTATTTCATATAGTTTCTTTCTTTTGAAATTAATTTGAGAGAAACCAGGATTCCACACTGGTCATGTGGAATCCAGGTTAACGTGCTGGAAAGTTGAGTGTCTCTATTCCGGATATGAGATGCTGTCATTTCAGAAAGAAATTGGCATTTGGGGATATTGGTTATTAGAGTATATTTAAATTGGGAATTTGAAATTGGTATTTTGAGAAACATTTAAAAAGTTGTTTTTACTAACAAGAATGTTGATTTTCCAGAAGCTTAAAAGATTTTGCGTAATATTTTGACATGCTGATATTGAGTTTTGGTGTTTCTTTCGAAAATAGTTTTGACATAATCATATTTTGTTTGCAGATGTTCTAAAAGCTTTTCACTGTACCTCGGTATACGTGACAATAAACTAAATTAAACTAATTACACTGGAGAACAACAATATTGTCAAGTGTGGACAGTAAATGGTCCCAAGGGTCCAATTGTGCCAAAACAAAATGGGAGGAGGCTGTAGGGCAAAACATTATGTGATACAGAGAATAGTGAGGAACGTAGACAAACTGCTGATGCAAATGAAACCACAGATATTACTTTAAATATTTCTGATAAGAGATTTTCTAGATATGTCGATGGAATCAGGAAGACAGCATGTGGCATGTACAGAGAAAACGACCAAGGCATACCGTTAGCAGAAATAGCTTTAAAACTAACAGCTAGAATGAGTGCTCAGAATGCTGAGCTAGCAGCAGTGGCCTATGTGGTCAGCCACCCTGACAAGTTTCTCCCACAGTCAACATATACTCAGACAACATGTACATGTATGTATGTAACAGCCTAAAGGGCCTGCCCCACCAGCATGCGACTGCATGCGGCGAGCGCGACCAAGCGTGGTCGTTTGAGCCGTACGGCCTCGCGGGGCTGGTCCCACTTCGATCGCCGGAGCCGTATGGAGTTGTGCGGGGATGGTCCGGACATCGCGCGGGGCTCCGAAAAACTGACACTGTCCAAAGATTCTGTGCGGCAACGGCCTGTCGGCCCGCAGCCGCATTGAGGCCGTACGCAGCGCCTCGACTGGGCGTACGCAACGTCTCAACGCCGTACGCAGCATCTGGACTGGGTACGCCTAGCGTGTGGCGTTGCGCAATGACGTAACCGCCTGACGCCGTGCGACATCCAAATTCAGTCGGCCCGCCTCCTGCCCAGCTGATTGGTGAGTATGATGTCGGGACCAGCTCCAGGCGGCTCCGCGGTTGGAAGTGGGACCGGCCGCGCGAGGCCGTACGCCTCAAGCTACCACGTTTGGTCGCGCTAGACGCATGCAGTCGCATGCTGGTGGGACAGGCCCTTAACTAATTTTTTGCCACTATGGGAAGCGAGGGGTTTTGTGTCAGTGACCTTTACCATCTGCGTCTCTTTCTTCAAATACATAATTCAGGAAGCTTATGAGGAGAATATGGTATAATTAAAATAAAAGTACACCATAAATTTTCCCCAGCAACGAACATACGAGCAGATGAATTGGCAAAGTTAGGTGCCCAAGTAGAGGCATAGCAACCACCAATAGGTGAGTTGGATGTAGTCACAATCAACAAAGTAAGATTGTAGATCTGATACAGACTCAATCCACAAACAACGAACTGAAACAAATCCGAGATGAAACTTACCCAGTTTCATATGACAACTAAGATACAAGTGGAGGACTGACTTGTCATTAAAAATGAACGGCCTGTGGTACCCAACCAAGATGGTAATTAAATAATTATTTGATAATGCCAGAATGTTCAGAGCAAGCACTGGGTGAATTAAAATCTTGTGCTGGTGGCCAAGTATGGATAATGACATAAAGAATTTAAGAGAGAGTTGGATGGAGCTCTAGGGGCTAGTGGAGTCAGGGGATATGGGGAGAAGGCAGGCACGGGTTATTGATAGGGGATGATCAGCCATGATCACAATGAATGGCGATGCTGGCTCGAAGGGCCGAATGGCCTCCTCCTGCACATATTTTCTATGTTTCTATGTTTCTAAAGGACTATGTGGATAACTGTTTGGTGTGTGTCCAGAATAATCAAGTCATCATGCTAATAGAAGTAGAACTTGGGCATACCAGACCAGCGAACGGACCCTGCACAAACTTACAGATAGATTACATTGGCCCTCTGCCACCATGCAATGGGGGATACAGTATATCTTGGTAATCATTGACACATTGGTTATAGCTTTTCCTATCAGGAATGACACGGCTGATATATAAGTACGGCAGTTATTTACTAAATGCGGATTTCCATGCTGCATTGAATCAGACCAAGGCATCCATTTTACTGCCCAGGTCATGCAGAATATAATGTTCTTATTGGAAACTCCACATAACATACCAGCTGCAGTTGAGTGGTATAATTGAAAAAACAAATAGAACTCTGAAACCATGATTCAGAAAACTGAACAATTCCATGTGAAAGGGATGGTATCATGTCAATCAAGTCAACAGAATAACCACCATTGCCACATTCTGGTGGATGTATGTGAGACATTGTCTCCAGCTCCTGTCTATCGCAAGCAATAAAATAAAGCAAAGAAGTATTAAAATACTGGCTTATTAGCCGGCACCAAGAACTGTAAATAAGAGCAGATATTACTTGTGCTTTACAGATAATTGATATTCTGCAAAGTGAAGTAATTGATTACGGTGACAACGGAGGTGATACCGATCAGTGTTGGAATAGCTCAAGATGTCGGGCTGATTTATAACCTTACTGAGGCATTGTGTCTCAGAGATAGGACCATTCTAGCATATTGTGGTAAAATACACTAGAACAAGTGGTTAAGGTTCTGGAAAGCCATGTGAAAACAATAAATCAGATCATAAAGGAAAAGACCAAAGATAAGTCCAGCTCCCACAAAACAAGACCCTGTGTAGTATCGTGCTTAAGAAGGAACTGAAGATGCTGGAAAATCAAAGGTAGACAAAAATGCTGGAGAAACTCAGCGGGTGATGCAACATCTATGGAGTGAAGGAAATAGGCAACGTTTCGGGTCGAAACCCTTCTTCTGTCTGAAGAAGGGTTTCCACCCATAACGTTGCCTATTAATTCGCTCCATAGATGCTGCATCACCCGCTGAGTTTCTCCAGCATTTTTATCTACCTGTGTAGTATCTATGGGAATTGGATGCGAGAACAACTGAGAGAAAATCTTGAGTGGGTCAGCCAAGGAAAAGCTCTCTCTCTTGTATTAGTGATGAACAATTAGGGAATTTAACCAACAGAGAAATACACCCAAGGTTACCAGGGAGTCAATTCCATCGATTAATTAAAGTCTGGTTCATGGAAGGTTGTGGGGAGCTACTAGTAAAGCTTTGGGAATTATACTGGGACTTCTAGAAATTTACCAAGTAGATAATATAAGCTTTATTAGAGAAGGGATATGGCTAGGACATGAAAAACATTCTGCCTTATTCCATAGAAAAGACAAAGGATTGGTAGATACACCCCTGACTAAATGGCAACATACTGATGGGATTGTTGTCTGTCCATACCCTATATACACTAATGAACAACCTCAGTGGGGATTTGAGACAAAAAGAGATTTACAATTACATTGTACAATGGAAGCTAGGGTACTCAAGGTCGAAATCACCAAAGTTGCATGCAAAGGAAATTGGAAATACTGTATTACAACTTCATTACAGGAATATCAATATGATGTTCAGGCATGTCCTATTAACAATACAACCTAATGATTCGGTGGGCGGCACGACTCTCGTCAGCAGCGGCCTCTGCAGTCCGTCTGTGTTTTATTATTTTTTGTCTCGTTTTTATGTAGTTTTTGTTATTTTTTTTGTTGGGGTATGTGTGTGGGGGGGAGGGGGTAACTTTAAAATCTTTCCCCTGCACGGGAGACCCGACCTTTTCTTTGTCGGGTCTCCGTTGTCGTTGGGGCTGCAACGTGGAGCGGCCTCCAACAGGAACGACCTGGGGTTGCAGCTGCGGAGCGGGTGGAGCTGTGGTGGAGCGCTGCTGCCACCCGACCTCCGGAGCTTCGGAGGCTGCAACTGCGGTTTTGGCGGACGGCGACACCGGGAGCCCGCGGGTCCCTGCTGGGTGACCGCTTTTCGGGGCTTCCGCAACGGCGACTTCTCCCGCCCGAGTTGCGGGGTTGAAGAGCACCTGAGCGGGGCCTTACACCATTGCCCCGCGCGGCTTGGAATGGCCGCGGGACTCTGCGAGCGCGCGCCGGGGGCTCTAACACCAAGACCCGGTGCGCGACCTTGCATCACCCGGCGTGGCTTTAATGGCCACGGGACAATCGCCATCGCCAGCCGGGGGCTTTGACTTTGACTCTGACTCTGACATGGGGGGGGGAGTGCAGTGGAGAGATAAGTTTTTTTTGCCTTCCATCACAACGATGTGATGGATGTTTGTGTAAACTGTGTTGTGTCTCGGGTCTATTTGTTTGTAATGTATGGCTGCAGAAACGACATTTCGTTTGGACCTCAAGGGGTCCAAATGACAATAAATTGAATTGTATTGTATTGTATTGTATTGTATTGTATTTATCCACAAATACCCGCCAGTATTGGTAAAATTGAGTGGATTGATATACATGAACAGAATTAAATCACGATGGAAGTTACTGAGTGAATAAAGGAAGATTCAAGCAAATATTTCCAAAAGTATATTACTAAAGTTGGGCTCCTGCCTGACAATTTACAATGGATTAAAAAACAGCTAATTAATGGCCCCAGTACATTCATTAAGGTCCTCCAGCACACTGGAGAGATTAAGATGAACATTAAAGAAATTAAGGAAGGTACACAAAAATGCTGGAGAAACTCAGCGGGTGCAGCAGCATCTATGGAGCGAAGGAAATAGGCAACGTTTCAGGCCGAAACCCTTCTTCAGCCCGAAACGTTGCCTATTTCCTTCGCTCCATAGATGTTGCTGCACCCGCTGAGTTTCTCCAGCATTTTTGTGTACCTTCGATTTTCCGGCATCTGCAGTTCCTTCTTAAACAAAGAAATTAAGGAAACCAGCTGGTGGGATGATATTTGGAACTGGGATACAAATGTACAAATTCACCCGTGGGTAAGGATTGCCTCCCACATTGCAATCATTGTGATGGTTTTGATTTTAATATATCAAATGTACGTATTAATGATGTTGAAACATTGGAAAGTGGGAATGGTGAGAAAGCTTCACATCAAACTGTACATGCAAAAGCATAATCCAAGATCAAAAAGGTCAAATGTTAGAGAACAACAAAGAACAGATAAATTATAGGGATAACAAGCAGAGAGACACATGTATAGATAAGGTAAAAGATGAGGGAAATTATGCTTTAAGAGTAGCATAATAGTTTTAAATACTATTTGCTTGACTGTCTTTTGTAGAAAATTGTAATAGGGCAAAGACCCAGATATTTACATGTATGAGATGAAATATGTCCAAGGTTCAGTGTGATCCAATTCGCTAGATGCTCAATCGATCAAAGGGGGGATATGTAGCCGGAGACTTGATGTCAATTATCCTGTCAAGCTTTGGAAGTATGCTACTAGCTAGAGAAACACTGGGACCAGGAGAACAAAGAAGCCCTGTGTAAATGGTCACATGATGGACATTAGGTGAGAGTATAGCTGAAGGTAACTTCATGGCTATATAGTGTGGCCTTGAGAAGATAAGGTGTCTGGGAATGGCCATTTTGCAATGGAACTGTATGATGAGAATGAAAATATGAGCAGGCAACATAATTAAGAACTCTCTAGCCCAGGGGTCGGCGACCTTGTTCTGCATTGGGGCCAGGACGCATACGTCTGTGAGCGGATGGCGGGCCACATCTCTCACGTGTACACATGGATCCCGTCCCGGATGGCAGGCATCAAATCATGTGTTCACATAGATCCCGCCCCTTCAAGGACACCACCCGGAGCACTGGACCCTAGTTACGGGCGATCACGAACATACCTACGGACCATTGCCTTGGCTCTGTCCTGAAGGTGGTGGCTCAAATACTCATACTCACTCGCCCCGGCCTGTTGACAACCCTGATCCCGACGGTGACCAGGATGAGGTACAGCCAGAGCTCGGCGCTTGGAGTTCGGCGCTGCTCAGCGCTGCTCGGCACTGCTCGGCAGCTCTGCCATTGTGGCCGCCAGCATAGGCCTCCTTGCGTCCTTGCATCACCGTGCCTGAGTGCCATGGCCTCGGGCCCAGGTGGTACCGGAGATGACGGAAGTCTGCGGGCCGGATAATTACGGGGAAAAAATACGCCTGCGGGCCAGATGATTTTGGGTTACGGGCTGCATTCGGACCGGGAGCCATATATTGCTGACCCCTGCTCTAGCCTGATAAGGAACGAAGATGTGTTTGTTGATTCAGCACTTGGATGAGTGATAACTTGAAATTATTGACCAGAATTGTGAGAGCCTTGGGTTAGAACAAAGGCGTCATTTAGGAGTTTGAAGGGAAAATTGGTATCAAAGAAGGGCGGTCTGAGATTTCGGGGATGACAATGAGGGAACAGCGATGACAAGAAGATGGGACGAGTTCGAAGCTCAGAGAAGACTACCCCCTACCAACGGAGTGAATCAGGTCAATTCGTTCGTACTGCTCCAAGTCATGAGTTTTGTGGTTTAGTTTAAGAAGTGATAAGTTTAAATAGTAAAGTAAATGATAAGTTATTAGAAGTCAATAGTTTTGCGTGCATGTTTAAGTTACTCAAGTGTTAATAAAGATTAAGTTGTACTAAACCTTGGTTTAGAGTCTTTTGTTCGACACTTCAGTTGATACCTTATGGAGGTAATAGGGTCAACAGCCCTATTACTCTATAATGTTTTACCTCCAACTGAGAAAGTCCGAGTTTTTAAATCTCCGTTGCATATATTATTGGCAATTCCATTGGTGTTGATATTAGGATTTACATACCTGATCTCATGGATAGTGCTGCCATTATACGCACTGCACTTTCATCCCATGTTATACCTTTGCTCACTCTCCCAGGTAGATAAATATTAGCCACTGTTTTATTTTGCTATCTAACGTAAACTGAGGTAGTAATCTCTACCTGCCAGGATTTGCTGATTGGGGGCCCTCTGGTTCCTCTCAAGCCCACCTGACTAAAGTTAACTGAACTGAAGCTGACCTGAGCTTTTGAATCTTGCTATTGGCCAACATAATGATTCCAAAAAAAGTACAGTCTTTCAATTGAAAGGATTTGATTCCAAGTGCAGGCTCATAACCCGTTACTAGTGGGGGGCTATCCTTCTCTATCTCAACCCAACAATTTATTTCCCTCATAATCTGGAGGGCCCGACCTGCATTTGTGCTCAAGACCTTGTTGCTCTTTCTTGGTGGAAAATGGTGGAGTTACTTTCACTTTTGTTTTTGGCCTACCACAGACTGACTTTTTACTGTGTTGATTCATATATTGATAGCTGCTTTCTCAACAAAAAAGGTGGTTTTATACATACAATCCTTTTTTTAGGTGTGCAATAAATACCATTAAGCAATGTCTATATACGAAGGGAGATCGATGAATGTTTTTTTTCCTTATTGGTCCAGGTTTGCCATGAGCCGCTATTTGAGCTACACAAACAAATGCCAGCATTTATTTTTTTGAAACTCTGCGTTTCCAAGTGCTTTTCTGGCTCAGTCTGACTTATTTTTATTTGCTGTAGATATGTTGAAATTAGTGGATGAAAAGAGGATTCAACAAGGAACAATTATTCGACAACTAATTCAAAAGGTCATGTTGTGTCTGGGTTTGCCCTGCAACCTTCAACTTATTTTCTATTTCGCTTTTGCTCTCCAAGCTTGATTAGAATTCCTTGACTTATTTTGTGACATCCTTGGATTTATCAATCTTTTCAGTGCAGCCCTCTCATAATATTTTCCACTAATATCAAATCTACCTGTTGCTCTGTCTCTCACCTTTTCAAATATCAATTCTAGAATAATTTGGTCCTTTTTATTAAAAATTTTCATTTAGTATTGAGTCTATTTCTACTGAAAGATTTATTTTTCATTAACTTTCATTAATTTAACCCTACACCCAAAGTTTTTCTTTGGTTCCTTCTGAGTTTCAGGCTCTCTATAGTTTCTTCCTATGCTATAAGCTTCTTATTTCCAACATAAATCTTTTTTACTCAGGTCTAGCAACAAGAATGGGACATCAGCTCTGTAGTTGTGTGTTGTTTATGCTTATGTTTATGTTCTCACTCTCTAACCGTTCCTATTCACTCACTGACCAGACAGCCTTGTTTATATCATATCCCCATAGTAAACACGGTTTTACCCTGTCAGAAGCATCTCCTTCATCCCCTCTCCCACCCTCCAGTTTAATCATCTTCTTTTGTCTCCTTCTCAATTTTGACAAAGAGTCTTCGATCTGAAATGTGAATTCTGTTTTTCTCACCACAGTTGTGACCTGACCTACTGAGTATTTCCAGTATTTTCTGCTTTTATTTTAGATTTCCAGCATCTACCTTTGTTTTGTTTTTCATGTCTACATTCTGTCTATTCCCAGTATACCTATTTCTTTGAAATTGTTTTGGTGTGGTGCATATCAAATTATCTTTGTAGATCAATAGTTTATATAAAATAAATATATTTTTTGCATTAAACAAGAGAGTAGTTCTTCATCTATTTTTTAGATCTCTCCATTGTATTTTGTGATCTCTCCAATGTTAATTCTATGCATTACTCTTCAAAGGGAAACAGCTGAAAATTAAATGTGTCTGAAGAAACAAAGGTTTTCCAATATCAGTATTAAATATGCTAAATATTAATTTGAAGAAGTTATGGACATGCTCTGATCCCCAAATGCGCATTCAATACAAATTTGCTTATGTGTGAAATGTGTACAGCTCATAACACTTCATACTAATGAGAAAATATCTCACTACTGACAATTGAGCAAATTATATCCGAGAGCATCATGGAGGTGAAAATTAGCAATTAGTAGCAAATAGAATTAACGGAGCTGGTAGGTTTTGTTAATTCTTCACGTAAAAAAGAAAAGTAACATGTATCATTAATATCAATAGTCTTTTCCAACGGTCTGAGATAGAGAAGATAAAAGTTGACATCACATTACAAAACTACCCAGGTCCTTTCCAAGCTGTGGCAATTGACACCAAGCATCACGAATCAATAAAAAGAGGCATGAGCAAAAAATTACATTTACATAGTATATGTACAGCATAGGAACAGATCCTTCAGTCCAAAATGTCTTCTGTATGCCGAAGATGATATGGACCAAAGCGATATGGACCAAACATGGGACTAGCTTAGATGGTAAATCTTAAATCACATGGACTAGTTGGGCCAAAGGTCCTATTTCTGTTCTGTATGTTTATGACTTTAATCTTTATGAATACAATACTGGAGTCTCGAGGCAATGACACGGAAAACCATAGATTGTGGCAAGGCTTACACGTTGAACTGTAATGGGCTACAAAGTGAAGGCAGGCAATATCGATGGCAGCAATGTGTCCCTCCCCAAAGAGCTCAATGCATTCAAAGCCCTCCTTGAACAGAAAGTCAGTGAAAGATTGCCACCCGTCCCTACAGTCTCGGGTGTGAACATACCAAAGATTACAGTGGAAGACGTACGATCAGCCTTCCTGAGAGTGAATCCCTGGCTGCATCCTCGAGCCCTATGCAAATCAGCTGGCAGAAGTATTCACAGACATCTTTAACCACTTTGAGATCCCCACTTGCTTCAGGAAGACCACTGTCATCCAGTAGCCATAGAAAAGTAATGTAGCTTGCCTTAATGACTACCATACAGTGGCACTGACGTCCACCATCATGAAGTGTTTCAAGAGACTGATGATGGTGCAGATTAACACCAGTCTACCAGCCAACCCTTATCCACTGCAATTTGTTTACCATCGTAACAAGTCCACATCCATTCAAACTCATCTCCACACTCTTGGATATAGGAATCAGCAGTCTCCTCTGTCACTGGTTCCTCAACTTTCAGACCCACTGAGTACAAACAGTGCGGATAAGTGGCAACACCACTTCCACATTAAATCTCAACTCTGAAGCCCTGCAAGGATGCATTCTCAGTCTCCTTCTATACTTTTTTTTCTACTTTTCTATTTTTTTTCTACTTTTTTTGTTTTTTTAGTATGTTTTAATGTATGTTTTTAATGTTCCTCTGTGCGTTTTGTGTGGGGGATGGTGTGGGGGGTGAGGGGGAAACCGCTTTGGTCGCCTCTTCCATGGAGAGGCGACTTTTTCCAGGTCGCCTCCCCCGTGGCCTTACAACAAGGATCGGCGCAGCCTTTCCCGGAGACGCGCCTGGGGCTTCAGCGGGATGCGCAGCGTGGACTCTCGGCATGGAGCGGGCGAGCCCTCGCTGGGGCTCGCCGGAGGGGAGCGTTCCGTTTCGCTGGCCCGCGGCAGCCGGCAGCCTGAAGCCGCAGCCTGAAGTCGCGGTCTATACAGCTCCAGCTGGTGCGGCGTCTGCAGCCCGGGATCTCACGTTGGGGAGTAGAAGAAGCTTCCACCGCCGGCCCGCGGCCAACTTCTACCGCGGGCATGGTGGTGACTTACCATCAGGAGCGGGGTCCCTCGCCGGGGATCCCTGGAGGGGAGCTTCGTCTGTCGGCCCTGCAGTCTGCGGTGCTTCTGGCTGTGGCGCAAACTTTAAATCTTCGACCGCCGGCCTGCGGCCTACACCAGCCTGAAGCCGCGGTCTCCGGTGGGGAAGAGCCGATTCTGGACTTACCTTGACTTTTACCTTGTCCTTTTACCATCTGGACGCCCGCAGCGATGGCTGCGGAGGGTTGAGGTACCGACCACGGGGGAAAATGGAGGAGGACTGGCCAATTTTTGTGCCTTCCACCACAGTGATGAATGCTGTGGTGGATGTTTGTGTTAAATTTTTATTGTGTTTTTGTGTGTTCTTTATCATTGTACCGCTGCTGACAAATTAATTTCACTTGCACTTTATGTGCAATGTGACGAATAAAACCTTATTGTATTGTATTGTACTCCCTAAACACTGATGATTGGGCGGCCAAATTTGGATCTAATTCTATCCACAGGTTTGCAGATGGAACTTACGTGGTGAGCTCCGATGAGACAGAGCACAGGAAAGAGATAGACAACTTAGCAACACAGTGCTAGGACAACAACCTCTTCCTTGATATCAACAAGATGAAAGAACTAGTTATAGACTTCAGGGAGTGTGGAGGAGTATGTGCCCCAATCAGCATCAATGATCTACTACTGAAAGCATGCAGTACAGACAGATTGTGATATCAATCTTCACGCAAAATGATCTGTCAGCAGAGATACCAAACTGGATTTTAACAATTCAGGCAACGTGATGTGTTTTGAACTGCAAAGATAATACAACATTTAGCCGCAGGAAAGACTCAACAGTCTCTGAACACGGAACCAGGCCCTACAGCCCACCAAGTCTGTGCCGACCAGCGATCCCCATACACTACCCTGCATCCTAGGGTCAGTTTACAATCTTTAGCAAAGCCAATTAACCCACAAACCTGTACGTCTTTGGAGTGGGGAAGGAAACCGGAGCCCCTGAGGAAAACCCACGCAGGTCACGGGGACAAATTACCCATACGGATCGAACCCGGGTCCCTGGTGGTGTAAGGCAGCAACTCTGCCGCCACACCATCTCGCCGCCCATTTTTATTCTTCTGGATAATATGGAAATTTCAAAAGCAGTATGACTGCCTGGATTGCTTTAGCCAAAACCTGTTCCTTCCAAATGTGTATCTATGCTGCTCATTCTTCTCTGCTTACAAGCATGACAGAGAGAGTGATGAGTGAAGCAAGGTTGCCTGTCAAGAGAAGGGGAAACAGGAAGGCAGGACATCAATGAGGAGCAATGTGTCAAAAGACTTCTTCAGTCATGGCTGTTGGGGCAGATCATTGGCGGAATCATATTACCAGTGGCAGTGTAAATGGTGATTTGTCTCCAGTTTTTTTCCAAGCTGTTGCTGGGCCATTAGGAACGCTTTATGACTTCATTGTTAAAAACAGCACAGAGGTTTTATACTGGAGGAAAGGCCAGTTCATGCCCTCCTCCCTCAGAAGATTGCAGCAGCCAGTTTGCACAATTGTCTGACAACAGTGATCCATTGGCTGTATCAATGCCACTTTGTGAATGCCGGAGGGGAGAGGATGCAGCTGATTCAACAGGGATATATCGTACAAGGATAAAACACACGCAAAAAACATGCGAAAACATGTCAAATCGTTCCAAAAGTCATCACGCATATATTTGTTATACAATCTTTAAGTCCTTTTCTTTTTCTCCATTGCTCCTTCTTCAGGCTCAGTTAGAACTTCTTTACAATATGATGTGACCAGTCCCAGTATTTATTAAACGTATCTGTGCAGCTCTCTCCTGGCATGTTCCAATTATAAAGACCAGATTGTGCTGTCCCATCGGTCAGTTATTCAAATATTCAGTTCATAAAATATATTTGAATTCCATCTTTGTTTTATTAATTATATCTTCATTAATGCCCCTGTCCCACTTAGGAAACCTGAACGGAAACCTCTGGAGACTTTGCGCCCCACCCAAGGTTTCCGTGCGGTTCCCGGAGGTTCCCGGAGGTCTTTGTCTGTCTCCCTACCTGCTTCCACTACCATCAACCTCCGGCAACCACCTGCAACCTCCGGGAACTGTACGGAAACCTTGGGTGGGGCGCAAAGTCTCCAGAGGTTTCCGTTCAGGTTTCCTAAGTGGGACAGGGGCATTAGCAGCATAACTATTTCCATTAAGAATTTTCAGGGTGACAAAATATTTAATTTCAAAAATATCTAGCCAGTCTACAACATGGATAGTTATGATGGTCAGTGCTATCTGCTTAGGGAGCAGTTTAGTTTAATTATTTTGTGACAGTTAGCTGTGCCTCTCTCTATCTTTCAACCACACATGAACTCAAAGGCTCTGGAAGACAAGGGCTTTGCTCTGTAACCAGTCCTGACATCACCGTAACTCCTAAGTGGTATTCTTTTGCTTTTAATAAATAGAATTGTGAAGAGAAGCAGAGGGAAATATGCAGGTGATAGTGTGTATTGCATTTAGGAGGTGAATTAACAAATTTCGCTTGATTACACACATCCTCATAATTTAATCCTTTAAACGCCAATACCTGGTGAATTAACACTCTGCCATCTCTCAAGTATTCTCCCTTCAATGCCGTCCCCAGAACTGAAAGCAGTGTTTTACTTCGGGTTTGACCAAGCCTCCATTCATCTGCAATATACAGCTTCTTCCCTTCTATATCCAGCCCACTAGACCGAACGTGTCATTCATATAAAACAGTATACTTGCAGAATTTCACACTACTTTGCAATAAAGTAATTTGAGTAAATGTGTCGGAACTAACTCATGCATGTTCGGTGAATAAAAACCCATCAGCCGTGCAGTGGGCAGAAACAGAATTCATCTTCCTCCTTCCCATTCTCACTGATAAATGAACTGGATCAACCTCAGAAGGCAATTTTCAGCTCTCTCGCAGTCTCTGGTTACCTTCCCGACAGTGAAATGTTTTAACAAGTAACTTTGTGCTTACCAGAAGGAAAAGTAAGAGCAGATATTGCAGCCCACTGAATATCAAAAGGAAAATAATGTTCCACTAACATGGGGCTTCTGCGCACATGACAGACATAGAGTAGAGGGTGCTAGGCTTGTGAAGTGATGTTAAAAGGTGTGCACACTTATTTTGGTATAAAATGCATAAAATTGTGGAGACCAGTCCCACAGATGCTGTAATTGAAGGGTTGAATTCTCCTTTGCTATTTTTTAAAAGAGGTCTCACCTCACATTATACCAGGAAAGCCAACCAAGATACTCATCACTTTAAGTGTTCTTTATTTGAGATTGATCCACCCCACGTTACTGCTGTTCTTAGACCTCTCTCCAAACCGCTTCCCAGCCACTCATCTACTCTGCGTTTCTCTTTCTCACAGTCAGACAGTCCTTTCCACTCGCAATACATGTCAGCGTTAAATTTTGTCCACGATCGCTATTATCCTTAATAGCAGGAGATTGTGAATAGAAGATGTTGTGTGATTGTCCTGAGTAAGACCTAATTCCCCATAGAATGTTCTAGCTCTGTGTCTGACCTGTATTACTGGCAGGTTACAATTTCAAGACCTGTGGATTTCTAAAAAAATTGTTTTGTTTATTATTGTCAGTTACAGTTACAGTTGCCAAGTTACAGTGAAAACCTTTTTGTTTCGTGCTATCCAATCAGAGAAACAGACTATACATGATAACAATCAAGCCATCCACAGTGTACAGATGCAGGATAAAGGGTGTAATGTTAGTGCGAGATATAGTCCAGTAAATCCAATTAAAGATAGTTGAATGGTCTCTTGTGAGGTAGATGGGAGGCAGGTCATCAATTAAGACGAGGGAAAATTAAAAGAAAATTGCCCACTAGTTCAGTTTAGTTTATTGTCATATGTACCGAGGTACAGTGAAAAGCTTTTGTTCCGTGCTATAAATGTGCAAATAAATACTTTACCCATCCATGTATTTTAATAACTGTTGGTTTAACAGTATAAATGCTCTGTATTTTAAGGTGAAGGGGAAACACTGATGCTAACAGATTGAACTGATTGGACTGAATTAATGTAGCCCTCACTGAATGAGTGAGTGAGTGAGTGAGTGAGTGAGTGAGTGAGTGAGTGAGTGAGTGAGTGAGTGAGTGAGTGAGTGAGTAACCCTCTTTCATCAGCTCAAAGTGATCGTTTCCATCTTCATTGCTCAGGTGCTAAATAGATCGTGTGAATCACCAGTACATCATAGAAACTGCCTCAATTTTGTTCTGAGTGATTCTGATGGAACTTACAGTTGGGAAGCTTTTGTCAGTGTGTGGGCTTCCTTCAATAATTCACAGCACCAGATGTGAAGATTTCTTTCTTTGGCTAGGCCATCAGCAGTCTAAAAGATTTCAGTGGATACAATACTAAAATAATTTCATTTTGGCTGTGCAAAAGTTAACCATGATCCATGTGACATATTAAAAAAGCAAATATTTTTTTAATTCCAGATTTTGCAGATTGTGTCTTGTCAGTCTCATGAACCTTGTTGATGTTGACTCCAGCTCCACCCTCTTGTTATACACTGGACTATGTACTGATTTACAAACATTTAGAGTTTGGTTGAGGATTAATTATTTTTTTATAGCTGTGTTTACATGAATTAATATAGAGGGAGTAGAGTTTGCTTATTCTTCTATTCCCCTTGTAATGCATGTATCAAATCAAATTAACAATATTGGCAATAGTCTATTAAATAGTGTTTTCAGCTATTGTTTGAGAACTGGCTGCCAATATTTGTTCCACATTAGGCTTCTTTAACTCTGCTTCATCTAACAATGTCAGCATAACTTTCTAGTTCTTTTTCTTCTGATGTACCTCTCCTAGCTGTAGGGGTTTGTGTTATTAAATATATATTCATTTTTATACTGTTTTTCCTTAGTGATCTTTTAATTAGTCTTTCACGAAGCAGCACCTAATATATTTCAGAAATGATTTTTTTATTGCGAGTTATTATTTTTATGGAAATTAGAACCTTGCAGTGCAGCCTAATTCTGCTCTAACTCCATTTACATGTTTGCAGATGACATCTCAGTAATGGCCCGGATCTCCAACAAAGACGAGTCGGGGTACAAGAAGGTGACAGAGAGCTTCATTACGTGGTTGTGCCAAAGCACAACCTCTCCCTCAATGTCAGCAAAGTAAAAGCGCTGATTGTGAACTTCACGGTGAGGTGGAGTACATGCCCCCGTCTGTATCCATAGAATCATAGAAACATAGAAAACAGGTGCAGGAGTAGGCCATTCTGCCCTTCGAGCCTGCACCGCCATTCAAAGGTATCAAAAGGTATCAAAGGTATTTTATTAGTCACATTCACATACACCCAGGTGTAGTGAAGTGAAATGCTTTTTGCCATTTTGCAGCAAACAAAAAAAAGAATACAGACATAACACCAATGAGAGTCTTAAACACATAGAACATCCCCCCACAATGGCTCCCACCATGAGGGAAGGAACAAAGTCCAGTCTCCAACCCCAGTTCACCCATAGTCGGGCCTATTGAGGCCTCCACAGTTGCCTCTATGGAGGCCCGATGTTCCTGGCCGTTCTCGCCGGGTGATGTTGCTCCGGCGTCGCGAGAGTCCTCCCAGCGGCCTGGGAACCCTGGAACGGCCACTTCCGCACTGGAGGCCGCGGCTTCCGAAGCCAACAAGGCCGCGCGGGTTGGAGCTCCACAACTGGCGATCTCGTCGCGAGATCCCAGGCTCCCGATGTTAAGTTCAGCGCCGTCGCCCGCAGCTGGTCGCTCCACAGACCCGCAGCTCCGCGATGTTGTTCCCGGCGGTCTCAGCTCACTGGAGTTCCAGCGCGGCGACCCGGGCAAGACATCGCCCGCTCCGCGATAGCACTCCAGCGCTGTGCCGCCTCCAAAGCTGAGGTTCTGGGCGGTCCCCGACAGGAAACGCCGCTCCAGGCCCGCTGGTAGGCCGCGAGGACGGGTCGAAGCTGCAGCCCGGAGAAAAGCTGCCTCTCCGACCAGGTAGGGACCCTGAAAGGTAGTTTACCCCTTCACCCCCCCCCCCCCCCCCCACACCCCCCACATAAAAAAAGTCTAGACCTCCAACAAAACACTTAACTAACTAAAATAAAAAATAAAAAGATGAAGAGACAGACAGCTGCTGGCTGGGCAGCCGTGCACAGGACAGCGCCCCCGTTTGTATTCAATATGATCATGGCTGATCATCCAACTCAGTTTCCTGTACCTGCCTTCTCTCCATACCCCCTGATCCCTTTAGTCACAAGGGCCACATCTAACTCCCTCTTAAATATAGCCAATGAACTGGCCTCAACTACCTTCTGTGGCAGAGAGTTCCAGAGATTCACCCCTCTCTGTGTGAAAAATGTTTTCTCATCTCGGCCCTAAAAGATTTCCCCTTTATCCTTAAACTGTGACCCCTTGTCCTGGACTTCCCCAACATCGGTAACAATCTTCCTGCATCTAGCCTGTGCAACCCCTTAAGAATTTTGTAAGTTTCTATAAGATTCCCCCTCAATCTTCTAATGATGCTGAAATGAAGATGGTCGAGAGCTTCGAGTTCCTAAGTGTAAATATCACCAACAGTTTGTTTTAGACCAGCCATATAGATGCATTGGCCAATAACGCACATCAATACCTCTACTTCCTCAGATGGAAATTTGTCTCCAATGTCTATTATCGATATCTGCAGGCATTATCGAAGGCATCCCATCTGGATTCATCACAGCTTGGTTTGACAACTGGTTTGGCCAAGATTGCAAGAAATGTAAACGTTGTGGACATGACCCAGTACACTTGTATCTATCAATATGTAAATCAGCCACCCTCCCCCAACAACTCAATTTGCAACACCAATGAGAGTCTTAAACACATAGAACATCCCCCCACAATGGCTCCCACCATGAGGGAAGGCACAAAGTCCAGTCCCCAACCCCAGTTCACCCATAGTTGGGGCCCATTGAGGCCTCCACAGTTGCCTCTACGGAGGCCCGATGTTCCTGGCCGTTCTCGCCGGGTGATGTTGCTCCGGCGTCGGGAGAGTCCTCCCAGCGGCCTGGGAACCCTGGAACGGCCCCTTCCGCACTGGAGGCCGCGGCTTCCGAAGCCGACAAGGCCGCGCCGGTTGGAACTCCACAACTGGCGATCTCGTCTGAAGAAGGGTTTCGGCCCGAAACGTCGCCTATTTCCTTCGCTCCATAGATGCTGCTGCACCCGCTGAGTTCCTCCAGCAATTTTGTGTACCTAACTCAATTTGCACTTCACGCTGGCTCAGGAAAGCAGTCAACATAATCCAGGATCATTCACACATTTTCTCTCCTCACTTCTCCTGTTGGGTGGGAGATACAGAAGCATGAAAGTACATACCACCACTTCAAGAACCGCAACTTCACCACTGTTATCTGACCCAGGCAGGTAGAAAGGTGGAATGCTCCATCCTGCAGGATGTGGAAAGTCATGGAAACTGCTGGCAACCCAGACGACTACACTTGTGGGAAAGTCCCTGGTGCAGCTCCTACAGACTGCAGTTAGGAAGTGGAGCTTCAGGATTGTGTGGGAGATTGACAGCTTAATAGGTAGTAGTTATAGTCAGGTGTTCACATCTAAGGCACAGGGGGAAAAATAGATGAGTGTCCATGAGGAAAGAGAGTGTGCGGGTCCTGTGGCCATTCCCCTTCAAAGCTGGTATACACGTTTGGATACTGTTGAGGGGGATGACCGATCAGGGGAGGGAGCAGCAGCCGTGGTCAGGTCTGTGGCACCAGACCTGGCAATGAGTTACAATGGGGTAGGGTAAAGAGCCATAGTGGTGGGGAACATGTTAGTTAGAGGGACACACAGTAGATTCTGTGGCAGCAATTGAGGCTCCAGGATGGTGAGTTAACTCCCTGGTGCCAGGGTCCAGGATGTCACTGAGCGGCTGCATGACATTCTCAAGGGAGAGGGTGAGCAGCACAAAGTCGTTATGCATGCTGGCATTAATGACATAAGTAGGAAAAGGGATGAAGTCCTGTGAAGTGAAATGACTCTATGACTCTATGAACAATATTGAACAGTATTCCCAATCTCCATTATCGTGGCCCATGCAATTTTTTTAAATTGCATTTTCTCTGCATCTGTATCACTAGATTCTACACTATATCTTTTTTTGCTTTTGCGTTATCTTGCTGTACACAGGTAGAAACATAGAAACATAGAAAATAGGTGCAGGAGTAGGCCATTCGGCCCTTCGAGCCTGCACCGCCATTCAATATGATCATGGCTGATCATCCAACTCAGTATCCTGAACCTGCCTTCTCTCCATACACCCTGATCCCTTTAGCCACAAGGGCCACATCTAACTCCCTCTTAAATATAGCCAATGAACTGGCCTCAACTACATTCTGTGGCAGAGAATTCCAGAGATTCACCACTCTCTGTGTAAAAAATGTTTTTCTCATCTCAGTCCTAAAAGATTTCCCCTTTATCCTTAAACTGTGACCACTTGTTCTGGACTTCCCCAACATCGGGAACAATCTTCCTGCATCTAGCCTGTATGGTATGATTTGCCAGGACTTTACACAAAACAAAGCTTTTCACTGTATTTCAGTACATGTAATAATAATAAACCAATACTGATTCACATGTTTATGCCATACATTTATTTTTGCACGCTATTTAACAAAGACGTGCATTTGAATTGCTTTCTCTCTTTGTTACCCTCAGGCAACTTGTGCAAATCTAAAAATGAATGTTCCAGCTGCCATACATTTGCAGAATAAAAGACACAAGACAGTTTGAAAACGCCGAATGAGACAAGCATTACAATTCAGATCAATGCAAGGTTTTTGATCATTGAACTGTGTTCCAGATCATACAGCTCACATAATATCAATGGATTTCAAAGAATAAGAAGAAAAAGCATAGTCACATGCTTTTGGAAAGTGGTAAATGTTAGTCATAGATCTGAACAGCCTTCGGCAATACATCCATGCCAACCAAGATGTCTATCTGAGCTTGTCTCATCTGCCTGCATTTCGCCCATATCTCTCTAAACCTTTTCTATCCAAGTATTGATCCAAATGTCTTTTGAACCTAGTAATTGTATCTGCCTGTACATCTTCCACTGGCAGCTCCTTCCACATATCCACCATTCAGTGTGGAAAAAAACTTGCCCCTCAGGATCTTATTTAATCTATTCCTCTTGTTTTAAGTCTATGCCTCAGACCATGAACTCCCCTACCATGGGAAAAATTCTGTGAAAGCCCTGTCCCACGGTACGAGTTCATTCCAAGAGCTCTCCCGCGTTTAAAAAAAATCGAACTTGTGGTAAGCACGGAGAATGAACGTAGCGGGTACGTCGGAGCTCGGGGACGTTTCTTAGCGCTAACGGCAGCTACTCGGGAAGACTCGCTAATGGCAGGTAAGCTCGGGAAGACTCGTGAAGATTTTTCAACATGTTGAAAAATGTCCACGAGAGCCCCAAGTACCGACGAGTGGCCATTACCGTAAATCTCCGAGTTCGAATCAGGTCAAACTCGGGAGAACTCTTGGAATGAACTCGTACCGTGGGACAGGGGTTTAACCATGCACCTTAATTACGCCTCTCATGATTTTATCAACCTCTATGTCAGTCCTCAACTTTCTACACTTCAGAAAAAAAGTCCCAGTCTATCCAGCCTCTCCTTATAACTCAAGCCCTCCAGTCCCAGTAATGTCATAGTCAATCTTGTCTGCACCCTTTCCAGCTTAATCACATCCTCAGCATAACAGAGCAGACAGCAACATCCTATGGACATATATTAAATTAGCAAGATTTAACAAAAAATGTGCTTAGGTCAAATTTTAAAGCAACACAAAATGCTAACTAAAACAACATAACATGACAAAAACGGAACTGTTTCTGAACGGCTGCAGAGTGAATGATGCAGAATGGTTTATGTTGAACGGCATTCAACTCAGCCCAATTTTTAATTGGTTCTCAATATTTCTTTCCAACATAAAACTTAATAAATCATTGACTATAGCCTTTCTGGGAGTTCTTAGAAACAGAGTAGTGTATTGTGTAGGAAAACACCATCTCCCTGTTCTGGTTCTGTCCTTTCCTCTGGGAATTGAGTTCAAGGACAGACTCAAACTGTGTCCAATTCCTTTTCTCTGAAAGTTGTCTGGAGTTTTCAATAAACTAACCCTGGATATTGTCTCAATGAGCTCTCGAGAATTAATAAACAAATTAGTCCTTTGAATATTATGTCCAAAGTGTCTAAACCTGAACAGTGCATACATAATTGCCAGAATTACCATAATGCATTTTTGAATTTATTAACTTTTTAAATAAATTATCAATAGACAATAAAAACAAATTTAAAAAATATATCTTGAATGAAGCAGCGCAGATGAAGAAAAAATGTTAAACCATTTTGTGTTCATAAACAAACATCCAAAACAATATTTAACTGAGCAAATATGCATCATAAATTTCAGCTCTATACTGGGTTATTGATCAATATGTTAATGCAAAATTCTTATTCCAGTAAATGTGTTAACAATATGATTGAAATAACATCATAAATGTACATTGCTTGAGTATTTCTGGAGGATTTATTGGATTAATAATTACTAAATGTATACACAGTTTATTTTCTGATTGTGAAATTTCAATGCTGTGTGTTATCAACATTAAATTCTCCAATTATAGGTAACTAATCTACAAACAAACCATCCCCCCCTTCTTCTCTGTGCCTCACCTGGACGCGCATTCATTTGTCCCCTTCCCCTTCCCCTTATATTCCTTCCTCTGGCTTCATAATTCAACTGTCTATCCTTATCTCACACTCTTTGCCTTTTCATCTCCTGCCCAGCTCCCCCCACCTGTATCCACTTATGAACCACCAGACTTTGTCCCATTCCTCTTCTCTTCCAGCTTTATCCCACCTACCTCTCCACCCCTCCCACCCACATGACAATCAGTCTGAAGAAGGGTCCTGACTCGAAACGTCACCTGCCCATATTCTCCAGAGATACTGCCTGACCCGCTGAGCTACTCCAGCACTTTGAATCTTTTGTTTTGTAAACCAGCAACTGCAGCTCCTTATATCTCCTGTATGTTTTAATTTGATTTTTAATTGTTACTAGACTACGTGGGACACGTTGGGTCACTTGTTCACATGGGAGGGCTGGTCCTCCAACGCAATATTCCGCCTCTCCACCAATTCCAATATTGGTGGCCAGAGGGGGGAGGGGGGGGAGGAGCTTTCTGGAGCTAGTATGGGTGTTGTGGCCTGAAGGGACTGGTTTCCAGAGGGCTAGTATGGACATTGTGGGTTAAATGGATTCTTGGGGTGGCAGCTCAGTCACTCAAGCCTGATATGCTGGCAGCTCACTCATGGCTGGTGGGCGGGCAGTTGACTCATGGCTATTCCGTGAAATTCAATTTCAAGCAGGGTGCAAGGCCACCAAAATCAAGTGCAGTTACTTACCACTTCAACCAGGGTGCAAGGCCACCAAATTCAGCTGCAGTTTCCTACCACTTCAAGCAGGGTGCAAGGCCACCGAATTCAAGTGCAGTTTCCGACCACTTCAAGCAGGGTGCAAGGCCACTGAATTCAAGGGCAGTTTCATACCACTTCAAGCAGGGTGCAAGGCCACCAAATTCAAGTGCAGTTTCATGCCACTTCAAGCAGGGAGCTAGGCCACCAAATTCAAGTTCAGTTTCATACCACTTCAAGCAGGGTGCAAGGCCACTAAATTCAAGTGCAGTTTCATACCATTTCATGCAGGGCGCAAGGCCACCACATTCAAATGCAGTTTCATACAATTTCAAGCAGGGTGAAACCACCATAAAACCACACAAAATACCACATAAACACCACACTCACAGTTCAGTAGACATTCAGTGTGTTTAGTTGATTCACAGCTCAAACAGAGTCATGGCCTCTCCCTCCCTTATCTTGCAGCGACTGAGCCACACCCACATTTCTGTTTTTTATAATCCCCACTCCCACTGGAAGGGGCGTGGCCTTCATGGCATGATTGACAGGAGATTTAAAACCAACCACCATTAACAACCATTTGCTGTGCTTTATTTCAAACCAACCACCATTTTCATTTTCAAACCACATTAAGGGTACTCAAGGTCAGTAAAATCACACTCACAGTTTAGTAGACATGTGTTCAGTGTTATTCACAGCTCAGACTGAGAGACGTGACCCTCTCACTTCCCCCATCTTGCAGAGACTGATTGAGGCACTCAACACTTCCGGGTTTTATAGTCCCTCCGTAAGGGACATGGCCTTCAGGAGAGAGAATCTCATCATTTTTTAAACACTAATAGCTTTTATTTTTCATCGATGGGAAAAATCCTCTTGTCCTGCACAGCGGAGGGGGACTCTGAGTAAAATGGCCAAAAATCACAGCCGTCGGTGGCAGCGTTTTTTCTAAAATCAATATACAGAACAACAGGAAGTGGTCAAGATCAGACTTTTAGTAATATAGATTTAATGTTTACTAACTTGAAGCCACATTTTCTGGAAATTGCACATTACTAAATGTAGTATTCAGGCCTGAACTTCACGCACACTAAGAAAATACACTATCACTATAGATGTTCTATGGAGAGAGCAATTGACAGGTTTTCTTCAAAGTTCATGAATGTCAGGAAGGTAAGAGCATTGGAATTCAAGGATAGTCCTGGAGTTGCTTTGCTTATTCAACAGGCAAGTATAAAAATTGCATTTGATGTAGCTGAATTTTTAATGAATTATGAATTCATAATTTCGACCAAGTTTCTGGCACTAATTTTAAATATGTAATAGTGGAGTTCTACTCCTTCAGAATAAAATTAGTTTTGTTCTGTCTGTCTCTGTTATCTTTCCTCCTCTTTCAATCATTTATTCCATCTCTTTATTTTGCTTTAGCATAACTAATCTCTAATATCTAGTTTACGCTGCCTAGTTAATTATCTGCGTGGGTATGGGTATTCTTCAGCCTGACTAGCTGAATAGCAACTCTGATTTAGGTCGACAAAATGCTGTAGAGCGCAGTCCAGCAAATCTGCTCAGAAATGCAAGGAATCGAAAAATCTTTGGGCATCTGTCACCATGGCTGAAAATAAAGCACTGGGCTTCACCAGAAACTGCAAAATCCAGCGCGAGTTTCATTTGAGAAATTGTGTACATGTACTCATGATTTACTGTCAGTTCTAAGCAGAAAGTTATGTGCTGCACACCAGTAATTTCCTTAGATTGCCTGCAAGTGCCATGGCAGAGTTAAGGGCCTGTCCCACCAGCATGCGATTGCATGCGTCTAGCGCCACCAAACATGGTCGCTTAAGGCATACAGCCTCGCGGGGCCGGTCCCAATTCGAACAGCGGAGACGTATGGAGTTGTGCGGGGCTGGTCCCGACATTATACTCACCAATCAGCTGGGCAGGAGGCGGGCCGAATGAATTTGGACGTCGCACAGCATCGGGCGGTGACGTCATCACGCAACGGCACGGCGGGCGGTGACGTCATCGCGCAACTCCACGCACTAGGCATACACCGTCAAGACACTGCATACGGTGTCAAGACGCTGTGTACGACGTCAAGACGCTGCATATGCCCGTCGAGACGCTGTGTACGGCCTTAATGCGGCTGCGGGCCGACAGGCCGTTAGTGCACGGGATTTTCAGACAGTGCAAGATTTTTGGAGCCCCGCGCGATGTCGGAACCAGCCCCGCACAACTACATACGCCTCCTCCGATCGAAGTGGGACCGGCCCCGCGAGGCAGTACGCCTCAAGCGACCACGTTTGGTCGTGCTAGACGCATGCTATCGCTTGCTGGTGGGACAGGCCCTTTAGAGTAACAAGCACACTAGACCATTTGGGATCTGTAAGTGATATAACAGAAACATTTTGAGCTTGTATGCATATAAATCATTCAGCTCAGAAATATGCCACTGACAACAAAATCCTTGACTACATGCAGCATTTAGTTATGATTCAAGACAAGTGCGTTTCCTTTCAAATAAGTTTATTTTTCACAAAAAACTGAGAACTTTCATGTGATAGGTAAAAAAACATTTGTCTTTATTTGCTTACCTTTTGCTGGTTTAGAAATAAAGTGTAAAACTCCCACATCAAATCCAGCATCCCTGCCTCACTGGACTCTCATCAATTTGCATACAGGGCAAATAGATCCACAGAACTCAGCTATACTGGCCCGACTCACCTGGAAAGACAGGGCACGTACGTGAGGATGCTCTTCATAGACTATAGCTCTGCCTTCAACACGGTCATCCCCACCAAACTCACCACCAAACCACCAGCTAGGCCTCAGCTCGCCGATATGTGACTGGACCCTGAATTTTCTGATGGAGCGACCGTAGGCAGTGAGACTGGGCCCGCACCTGTCCTCCACTATCACCCTGAGCACCGGCACACCACAGGGCTGTGTACTAAGCTCCATGCTCTACTCCTTCTTCACTCATGACTGTGTTCCTGCATTCGACACCAACACCATCGTGAAGTTTGCAGACGACACAACAGTGATTGGGCTGATCACCAACGGTGATGAAACAAAATACAGAGCGGAGGTGCAGAACCTGGCGGACTGGTGCTCACGTGACAACTTGTCACTAAACACCTCCAAGACCAAGGAGCTGATTATTGACTTCAGGAAGTCACATAATGGAGAATACGCCCCAATCTCCATCTACGGGGCAGTGTGGAGAGAGTGTCCAGCTTTAGGTTTCTGGGCACTCACATTTCAGAGGACCTCACATGGTCCACCAACACCGCTGCGCTGGTCAAGAAGACACAGCAATGACTGTTCTTCCTGAGGACATTAAAAAAGACTGGTCTGCCCCAACAGCTGCTGACAACGTTCTACCGCTGCACCACAGAGAGCATATTAACGTATGGCATCTCTGTGTGGTATCTCAGCTGCACGGAGGCGGAGAGGAGAGCTCTTCAGCGCATCGTCCACAGAGCGCTGAAGTTTATCGGGACACCGCCACCAGCCTTGGAGGGCATCTACTACAAACGGTGCCTCAGGAAGGCCGTCAGCATCCACAAAGACTCCTCACACCCTTGTAATGGACTGTTCGAACTCCTACCTTCTGACAGACGTTACAAGGCCTTCTACGCCCGCACCTCCAGACTCAGGAACAGCTTCATCCCCAGAGCTATAGCTGCTCTGAACCGGCCCTGCTGAGTGCCCCCCCCCCCCCCACCCCCACCCCCATGAACTGTATCCCTTGGATGGTCACGTCGCACACCGACCCGACACGGACACATTTGCACTTTAGACTGTTTTGACTGTTTTACTGTTCTTTTTATAAATCATGTTTCTCGGGGGCATCTAAATCTAAATGTTATTAGTTGTTTAAGTTATGACATCGGATGGAAGCCGCATACCAAATCTCGTTGCACATATGTGCAATGACAATAAAATATATTATTATTGTTATTTGTATTATTAACTGAGGTCACTGCAGCATGGAGCATTAACACACAATTCCATTTTGAGAAACAATGGTGTTAGATTTCCTCTTTTGTTGAAAAAAATCAAATACTTACTCTTAAAGCAATTTATAACCGGATAATAGTATCATGGGAACTTGCATTTTTGAAATTTGCTCTTCCTGAAAATGTGG
This sequence comes from Amblyraja radiata, assembly GCF_010909765.2. Lineage (NCBI taxonomy): Eukaryota > Metazoa > Chordata > Chondrichthyes > Rajiformes > Rajidae > Amblyraja > Amblyraja radiata. The sequence goes on from NC_045958.1 coordinate 16,934,793, forward strand.
TCTTATTAGCCACAATGAAAATTGAACAATGATCCTTTCATGCTTGGTACCCGTGATAAAGATCCTTTAATGTTTCTAAAGCAATTAATGAGCTATATATGACTGATATAACTCTTCAAAACTTTGTGAATACAACTGTGAAAGACGCAGTGTTTATGGATGGTTCAATGCTATTGTGAAAGGCCCACTTAATGATCAGGTCTTGTATATGTTGACAACATTTACAACAAATCATGGCATGCAGCTTTACGATTTACACAAGGGAGGAAACAGAAACTGCAAACAGTCAGTGGAAGATAGACACAAAAAGCTGGAGTAACTCAGCGGGACAGGCAGCATCTCTGGTGAGAAGGAATGGGTGACGTTTTCGGTCAAGACCCTTCTTCAGTCTTTGAAGAAGTTCTCCTCTGTCAAACCTCCTCACTCATCAATGGAAAAACTGATTAGCATTTAATAGGAGGTCGAGAATGGGTTGTGCAATGTAACAAAGAGTGTGAATAAGGCATAGCCATTTAAAATAAAGAATAAGATATGATAGTCTGTTACAAAATTAAAAAGAGTCCTAACAACAACTTTTAAAGGTAGGAAAATAGCTCATGTCTCCGCACCATTTCAGAATGGGTTAGAGATGAAACCAGGAAATTATAGACCAGTTATCTTAAAGCAAATAGCTGGGAAATTGTTAGATTCTATCATTAAGATAGAGTGAGAAAACACCCGGACATCTTTCAGCTGATCAGATAACACCAGCAATCAATCAATTCTCTCACTCCTACCGAAAGCTTTGTGAAAACCTAACTCATTTTTTGGGCTTTCATTTCCTTCCCACGTAATTTCATCCATCATAATTTGGCATATCCTTTCTTTTCATTCTTGTATATTCTGAGCAATATCCTGCATTGAACTGTTGACAGTTCTTCTGCAAATTAACTTGGTTCTTTCACCTTCCAGTGACATCTCTTCATCGGTTTCGGAGGGGTTTGGCTCCTCAGATCAATGCTGAACATAAATGAGTGACCCATTCTACCAAGCACAACACTGCTATTTTTTTAAATATTCAACTTTCTTTCCAAATTTTTTTTGAGCTTTTACAATTCATTTGCAACATTATTCCCCTGTGAGGTTCACCACATTATGTGTTTCACGGTACCCATAAGATTAAAGGTGGACATAATGGAAGATTTATTTTGCATAAGGTGTGCTATGTGAGCCTCCCTGTAGGCAAGATCTATACCATCATTAGGTCATAACTAAACTGTCAAAGTGCAGTACTGAAAGCAGATGTCTGAATGTAAAAGTTTTACTTAGTTTTATTATGTGTGCTGAAAAAGATCCAGGCCTTACATTTCCCCTGACATGGAGGCACAATGGATGGTTTGTGTCAGTCACAACATCCTTGAATTTTCTCCCATGACTGCACTTATAATACTTGTGGATTTAGGCCATTTAATTGGAAATAATATACATTTAGATTAAGTTTTGCAGAAAAGAAAACTACTTCACATTCTCACAACTTAACCAGTCTGCAAATATACTGGAAATATATCAGGAATTATATATCAGTGAAAATTACTATGTATATTAAATGGATTGAGATAAAATTGAATTTTAACAAGGCACTCTTCATGCTGCGAGTGATTTGTTCCTTTTTTACCATGGAACAAAGCAGGCTTGCTTAAGGTCAAGAGATTATAGTTATGCTGATGAAAATCCTGAAGAAATTCCATTACTCTAGAGTTCTTGCTTGAAGAGAAGCTGTGATGGCAAATGTATGAGGTAATCTGGAGATAGAGCTGAGAGATAAAAGATTTAATAGAAATTTGCATGAATTGTATGCGAGTGTAAATAAATAAAATATAATTCTAAATATAAATATAATTCTTGTTTTCCCAAAAGGTTTACCGTATTCAAGCCAAATGCATTCCTTTCCCTTTGTCCTAGTGCTTTCTACTGCGAGTTTAACATCCTCGTATTTTGATAAATACCGGCACTGTCATTTGCTGTTATCAAATTCCCACGATGAAATTAGATACACAATTTACACAAGCAACCATAACCGTTAATGACCAGCTTTTGTACTTGAACTTAATCTCCATTCTGCAGTCAAATAAACAAGTGTTTGGAATGTTAATGATGTTTTACTAATCCTCCTATCTGTATTGTGAGGTGTAACATCAACAGAATTACATTTGACTCTTTGATTCTACAATGTTTATATTAGAGAGACAATAGTTTATACTGAGAATGTAAAATTGCATTTTATACAGTAATCCAAATCCCAGCCATACCTAGATCTATTGAAATGTGCATTTAATAAAAGGACAAACTTCTAATGGTAATTTATCTTTTATAGTTTTGTTTTCTCCTTGTGAGGATTGTATTTCATCTTTCCAGAAAAAAAAATTACACGGCAGAAGATCCAGATGTTGCAAGATATTTTAAGTTTAGGTTAGTTTAGTTTAGAGATACAGAGTAGAAACAGGCCCTTCGGCCCACCGGGTCAGCGCCGACCAGCGATCCCGCACATTAACACTATCCTACACCCACTTGGGACAATATTTTTACATTTATCAAACCAATAAACCTACAAACCTGTACGTCTTTGGAGTGTGGGAGGCAACCGAAGTTCTCGGAGAAAACCCACGCAGACCACGGGGAGAACGTACAAACTCCGTACAGACAGAGTTCGTAGTCAGGATCGAACCTGGCTGTAACAGAAGAAAGAAAAGCTGAGGGAAAATAGTTTAAGAAGGAACAGCAGATGCTGGAAAATCGAAGGTAGACAAAAATGCTGGAGAAACTCACCGGTGAGGCAGCATCTATGGAGTGAAGAAAATAGACAACGTTTCAGGCCGAAACCCTTCTTCAGACTGATGTGAGGGTGGAGGGGGGGGGGGGGGGGCAGGAAGAAGAAAGGAGGGGGGGGAGCCAGAGGGCTAGAGGGAGAGCTGAGAAGGGGAGGAGACAGTAAGGACTACCTGAAATTAGAGAAGTCAATGTTCATACCGCTGGGGTACAAACTGTCCAAGCGAAATATGGGCGGCGCGACTTTCGTCAGCAGCGGCCTCTGCAGTCCGTCTGCGTTTTTATTATTTTATGTCTATGTTTTTATGTAGTTTTTGTTATTTTTTGTTGGGGTATGTGTATGGGGGGGTTGGGGTGGTGTGGGGGGGAGGGGGTAACTTTTAAATCTCTCCCTGCACGGGAGACCCGACCTTTTCTTTGTCGGGTCTCCGTTGTCGTTGGGGCTGCAACGAGGAGCGGCCTCCAACAGGAAGACCGGGGGCTGTGGTGCAGACTACTCACCTCACCGTCACGGAGCTGGCCGAGTCCAGAGCGGGTGGAGCGGTGGTGGACGCTGCTGCGGCCCGACCTCCGGAGATTCGGTGGCTGCAACTGCGGGTTTGGCGGACAGTTACACCGGGAGCCCGCGGGTCCCTGGAGGGAGACCGCTTTTCGGGGCTTCCGCAACGGCGACTTCTCCCGCCCGAGTTGCGGGGTTGAAGAGCTCCTGGAGCGGGGCCTACATCATCGCCCCGCGCGGCTTGGAATGGCCGCGGGACTGCGAGCGCCCGCCGGGGGCTCTAACATCAAGAACCCGGTGCGCGACCTTGCATCACCCGGCGTGGCTTTAATGGCCGCGGGACAATCGCCATCGCCCGCCGGGGGCTTTGACTTTGGCTCTGACATCGGGGGGGGGGGGGGGGGAGTGCAATGGAGAGATAAGTTTTTTTGGCCTTCCATCACAGCAATGTGATGGATGTTTATGTAAATTATGTTGTGTCTTGGGTCTATTTGTTTGTAATGTATGGCTGCAGAAACGATATTTCGTTTGGACCTCAAGGGGTCCAAATGACAATAAATTGAATTGAATTGAATTGAATGAGGTGCTGCTCCTCCAATTTCCAGTGGTCTTCACTCTGACCATGGAGCAGGCCCAAGACAGAAAGGTCGGATACGGAATGGGAGGGGGAGTTGAAGTGCTGAGCCACCAGGAGATCAGGTTAGTTATTGTGAACCGAGCGGAGGTGTTTGGCGAAGTGATCACCAAGCCTACGATAATAGCTTTCCTTGTGAAGTACAGAAAGCTTTAATAAACCTATCTATAAACCTATCAATAGCATCCAAACTGAAACATAGTCTGAAGAAAGGTCTTGACCCAAATCGTCGCCTGTCCATTCCCTCTGCTGACGCTGTCTGACCCCATGAGTTACTCCAGCACTTTGTGTTTTGCTCAGCATTCCAGCACCTGCAGTTCCGTATTGCTACAGAGTAAAGGTGTTTTTCCAATCTACATGGAGCAGAAGAACAGAGGGAGTGCATTGACATTAGGGTGGAAGAGAAGCTGTGGCTGTAATTTAAGGGAGCCATATGATGTAATGATGTGTGATACTGGCAGTAAATTCTTATTGCATTAACTTGAAATTATTTACATATATTACACTCTTTCCTGGAGATATAAATCGAATGATTGAGCTTGAATCTGATTGGTATGACACAGGCTGTTGATAGATACAGCCTGTGTGATTAAGATGTTACTTATATGGCAAATGTGTACAACCAAGAGACAAAAGCTGTTTATGTCATGTCGTCTCCCTAATAATTTCAATCAAATGTCCTGTGCAAAATCTGTGATTTAAGAATAGTGAGACATGAGGTTACATGATAGAAGCTGATTTAAAATGTATTTAAAATTTGAAGCATAATATTCTCCACTAAAATGAATGACTGGAGCTTTCAACGAATTAGACTCAACATACAAATTGTGTATATAACCACAGCCAAGAAAAACTTGGCTATCTGAAATGTTTGTCTTAGATTGTTTCAACTTCTGCTGTCATCTCAGTGAAAAGTTGACTGAACCCCTAATAAACAGCTGTTCAACCTACGTCTCTGGAGAGAAGGTAAAACAATTTGAACTAATCATGATGCCAAGTAATCACATTGCAAATACGCCTGGCCAACAATGGATGACATTATTGTGAAAAATAGATTTCTCATAAGCAGAAATTTCTCATATAATTACAGAAATCTACCACCAACCCCTCCTCACCATATCATCACCAATGTAACCATGATTCAAGCACAGAAACACAATCAAGTCACATCAAGTTGAGTATATAGTAGTATGCACCATAACGGTGGCATACAGGTACAATAATAATCTTACTAGTTGCAGCAGCACAAGCACATTCACTCAGACAACATACAAAACCTAAATTATATATCAATTACAGGTGAATTCTTCAAGACATTGAAAATAAGTGCAAAAATACACAGTTAGAAAACCAAACTCACAGTAATGCAAATGGAAGTCCAGAGTATTAGGGTTGGGCAGATTGGTTCAAGAACCAGGTTGTTACAGAAAAGTAGCTGTTCCTGAACCTAGTGGTATGGGACTTCAGACATCTGTACCTCCTACCTGACGATAGCAGTGTTAAAGGCCTAATGTTAAAGGTTCAATGAACCTTTATTATCATATGTATCAAGGTACAGTGATATTCATTTTTGCATACAGAGCAGTAAGATTATTGGCGTACGTAAGTACAATCCCCGATTAAGTACGGAATGCATAGAATCAGCCATATGTAAGAGTCACCAGTTTTGGTGCCATTTCCAAGGTCCCGGCTGCTGCTGGCTATAATGGCCCCGTGCAGTCGTCACCTCCATCTGGATAGTCCTGTGGCATCTCTCTCCTCGCCCGGCCACCTTCAGACTCCAGGGGCGCCTCCCACAGCCAACCCTGAGGGAAAGGAAGGCAAGATCCCAGTTCTTCTTCCCGGCCCTTTATACTAGCAACCGGCATCACTGCCGTCTCCTTCCAGCCTCCTCTCCGGTTCCCGGTTCTTGGGGAGGTAGGAGCCAGGCTCGGCAACTTCCCATGCCAGGCAGATTCCCAGTTTTGCAGCATGCGTCGAGGGCTCTTCTGCCTTGCCAGGATAGTGGGAATGCTTGATGGTAGATGCCACCTTCTTGATGCAGCAACTCACGTAGATGTTTTCAATGGAGGACTTCACCACTCTGTAGCCTCTTGCCTTCCTCAAAGTGTTTGTTCTTTGGTTTGGTTAACTGCACACATGGAAGTAAAACTAAATGGAAATTAGCTATGAAGACACAAAGTGCTGGAGTAACTTAACAGATCAGGAGGTATCTCTGGAGAACATGGAGATGTGACATTTCAGGTCAGGACCCTTTTTCCCTCTAGAAATCAGCTATGATAGCCAAAATCATGTTAACGAAAGAATTCTGAAGAGGATGGAAATGTGGATTTGAATGCAACAATCATAATATAGACAGGAAATGCTGGAAACATTCAGCTGATCTGGCAGCATCCATGATGAATGTTTCAAGTTAATGAAATTGCATCTGAATTACTTTATTACCATCACTCTCTGCCCCCCCCCCCTCCTTCTCTACCCCCTCCCTCTCTACCACCACTCCCTCTCTAACCCCCTCCCTCCCTAGGGAGTGGTTAGTATTGGGACCTATGGGTGAGTGGTGGAGTATTGCCTTCGGGGACCAGCCCTTCCCAGTGACGCCGCGCTATCCCCATGCCCCTCAATCTCTACCCCCTCCCTCTCTGTCTTTACCCCCTCCCCCCCTCTCTACCCTCCCTCTATACCCCCCTCACCCTCTCCCTCTCTACCCCCTCCCCCTACCTCCCTACCCCCCTCCCTCTCCCTCTCCTGCCATGCCTGCGCAGTTGGGGGCTATGCGTGAGTGGATAGGGTGGGGGATGGGGGAAAAGGAGCGAATGAAAAATATTAAAATAATATCAAGGGGGGGTTTGTGTGCATGTGCGGGGGCTGGTTAGTGTGCCTGTGTGACTCTGCAGGCCACCCCCCCCCCCCCCCCCTCTGAGGGGATGGGACCCGACGGGTCCCACTTTGGTCTAGTGTCTTCAAAATGTCAAGTAGGAAGAATTTGGAAACATGTCAATTACAGATTTTTTTGGGAAGGAAAACTTTCAGAAGAAAAAAGCAAATTCACAGCCTGAAGAAGGGTTCCAACCCGAAACGTCGCCTGTTATTTTACGCTGGGAATGCAACCTCACCCGCCAAGTTGCTCCAGCCCTTTGTGTATATCTTTGGACATTAGTAATAGTTGTGTGTAAAAATACTTTTCCTGTTCAGATCTTCTGCAAGCTACTTTCATTCCATGTGCCCGTGTTCTAGATCCTTCAACATTAGCAGCAGCTTCTCTGTACTGACTCTATTTAACCCATATATGACTTTAAATATTGTTATCAATAATTTTTTTTTAAACCTCCTCTGTTCCAAAAACAAACACAATTTACCAACGTATCTACTAAATACTAAAATAAAGTCCCCCACTCATAATAATCATAATCATAATCATACTTCATTAGCCAAGTATGTTTTGCAAATACGAGGAATTTGATTTGCCATACAGTCATACCAATAAAAAGCAACAAGACACACAAACTACATTTTAACATAAACATCCACCACAGTGACTCCTCCACATTCCTCACTGTGATGGAAGGCGAAAAAAAAAGTTCAATCTCTTCCTTTCTTTGCTCTCCCGCGGTCGGGGGCCTTGGGCCTTCCATTGACGGGACAATCTTGGCTCCCGCAGCCGGTGGTCGGGCCCTCCGCGTTGGGGTGATCAAGCTCCCGCTTCGGGGGATCTCAGTTCCCCCGCGCTGGGCAATCAGACCCCGGGTTGGGGCTGGTCGAACCTCCTGCGACTTTGGAGCTTCCCGGAATCATTTTGGTAACTACCATCTGCACGTCCTCCAAAGCCACCACATAGCTAATTGGTTAGTTTAGTTTATTGTCATGTGTACCAAGGTACTGTGAAAAGCTTTTTTGGTGCATGCTATTGGATGAGGGGATCTTATTGAAACATATAAGATTATTAAGGGTTTGGACACGCTATAGGCAGGAAACATGTTCCCGATGTTGGGGGAGTCCAGAACCAGGGGCCACAGTTTAAGTTTAAGGGGTAAGCCATTTAGAACGGAGATGAGGAAAAAAAATTCACACGTGAATCTGTGGAATTCTCTGCCTTAGAAGGCAGTGGAGGCCAATTCTCTGGATGCTTTCAAGAGAGGGTTAGATAGGGCTCTTAAAGATAGCAGAGTCAGGAGATATGGGCAGAAGGCAGGAACGGGGTACTGATTGTGGATGATCAGCCATGATCACAGTGTATGGCGGTGCTGGCTCGAGGGGCCGAAAGGCCTAATTGTTTATTCTGTCAACGGAAAGACACTAATACAATCTCATGCACCCTTAGTATCTTCAATGACTTCTCTTTTTCAGGCCCCCATTCCCTCATCTTTACTATGGATATTCAGTCACTCTCCACCTTCGTCCCCCAGAAAGAAGGTCTTAAAGCCGTCTGTTTCTTCCTCGACTGCAGAACCACCCAATTTCCCTTTATCAACACACCTCCGCCTAGCAGAGCTGGTCCTTACACTTACCAATTTCTCCGTCGACTCCTCCCGCTTTCTCCAAATCCAAGACGTCGCCATGGGCACTGTATGGGTGCCTGCCTTTTTGTAGGGTACGTCGAACAGGCCTACACTGGCCCTATCCCTGAACTCTGTCTCCGGAATTCTGAATTCACGGACTTCATTAACTTTACTACTAATTTCCATCTTGCACTCAAATTCACTTGTACCATCTTCGACATCACACTACTTTTTCTTGATCATAGGAGATAGACTATCGACTTTTCGACATCACACTACTTTTTCTTGATCATAGGAGATAGACTATCGACTGACATTTATTATAAACCTACTGGCTCCCACAGCTATCTAAACTACACTTATTCCTGCCCTGCCTCATGCAACGATTCTATCCCCTACTCCCAATTCCTCCGTCTATGCCACATCTGCGCCCAAGATGAGGTGTTCCATACCAGGACATTTGAGATATCTTAATTCTTTATGGAACTGGGGTTGCCCTTTTCCATCACTAGGGTCTCCTTGATATCCCGCAGTTCCAGTCGCAACAGGGACAGAGTTCCCACTAGTCCTCACCTTTCACCCCATCAGCCATCATATACAGCACATAATCCTCCATTTTCACCACCTTCAATGGGATCCCACCACTAGCCACATCTTCCCATCTCTACCTCTTTCTGCTTTCTGCAGAGACTGTTCCCTCCGCAACTCCCTGGTTAACTCATCCCTTCCCACCAAATCCACCCCATCCCAGGTGCTTCCCCCTGCAAGCACAGGAGATGCAACACCTGTCCCTACATCTCCCCGCTCGACTCTGTCCAGGGATCCCAACAGTCCTTTCAGATGAGGCAGAGGTTCACTTGCATCTCCTCCAACTTCATCTACTGTATCCACTGTTCCAGGTGTGAACTTCTATATATCGAAGAGACCATGTGCAGGCTTGGTGATCATTTTGCTGAATACCTCCGCTCAGTCCGCCTAAACCTACCTGATCTCCCAGTTGCTAAACACTAACTCCCCCTTCCATTCCCACACTGACCTTTCTGTCCAGGGCCTCCTCCATTGTCAGAGTGAGGTCCAGCGCAAATTGGAGGAACAGCACCTCATATTTCGCTTGGGTAGTTTACACCCCAGCGGTATGAATATTGACTTCTCTAACTTCAAGTTACCTTTGCTTTCCCTCTCCCTCCAGCCTTCCCCCTTCCCAGTGCTCTGACCAGTCTGACTGTCCCTGATCACATGTTATCTCTTGTTTGCTTTGTTGTTACCTTCTCCTAGCTAACAATGATCTATACTACATTTTCCTTGATCTCCAACCCCTTTGATCTCTCGTTCTCACACCTTACACTTCCTTATCTCCGTATCTCCCCCTCCCCTGAATCTCAGTCTGAAGAAGTGTCTCGACCTGAAACATCACCCACTCCTTTCTCCAGTGATGGTGCCTGTCCCACTGATCTACTCTAGCATTTTGTGTCTATCTTCGGTTTAAACCAACATCTGCAGTTCCTTCCTACACATGAATATATTCTAGCCATCCATAGGATACAGGTACAGGACAAAGGGAATAACATTTAAGTGCAAGATCAAGTTCAGTAAAATTCTATTAGAGATAGTCCGAGGGTCTCCAATGAGGTATATGGTAGCTCAGGACAGCTCTCTAGTTGGTGATAGGATGGTTCAGTTGCCTGATGACAACTGGGAGGAAATTGGCCCTGAATCTGGAGGTGTGCATTTTCACACTTCTGTACCTTTTTGCCTGATGGGAGAGGGGAGAAGAGGTAGTGTCTGGGGTCATTGATTATTCTGGTGGCCTTGCCGAGGTAGCATGAAGGCCGTCATCGCGGAAGGGATCGAGGGATGATCTGATAGCGGTAAATTAAATAAATGTTCTAGATAGTGTAGATAGTCAGAATTATTTTCCCATGGTAGTGTTTCAAAATTAAAAGGGCAAGAAGTTTGAGATGACAGAAAGAAGTTTTAAAGGGGATTTGAGGGGCAAGTTTTTTTTGCAGAGAAATTGATTGACATCTGGAACTCATCGCCAGGGAAAGTGGTGGAATCATTTGCAATCATTACAGTTGGCTCGGCACGGTGGTGCAGTGGTAGAGTTGCTGCCTTACAGTGCCAGAGACCCGCCCGCGTTCAATCCTATGGGTGCTGTCTGTTCGGAGTTAGTATGTTCGCCCCGTGACCTCGTGGGTTTTCTCCTGGTGCTCCGGTTTCCTCCCACACTCCAAAGATATACAGGTTTGTGGGTTAATTGGCTTTGGTAAAGATTGTAAATTGACCCTAATGTGTAGGATAGTGCTAGTTTACGGAGATTGGCGGTCTGCGCAGACTTGGTGGGCTGAAGGGCCTATTTACGTGCTGTATCTTTAAACTAAACTGAAGTTAAGAGACATATTACTGAGCAATGCCTGGAAGAAAATAAGCCTAATGTGGGGAAATGGGATTAGTTGAGATCAGCAAAGAGGTCAGCATTGACATGATGGGCCGAAGGGTCCATTTCTGTGACTCTATCCCAATCCATTTTGTGTAGTCATGCGGACGTGTGTGAAGATTTGGTCTGTTTGTTCGAGGTGTACAATTACAATCTGAGTACCTCTATTGGCCTGAGGAAATTCCTCCCACCATATCTCCAAATCAAATTGAAGAGACTGAAACAGCTTTGATGCATGTTTGAAAGAACAATAAACTAATCCCTAAATGTCACTTGAGATATCCCACAGTAAAATATGTCAGGCCATTATGCAGAATTAACTCTTCATCTGAAGTTAATGAAGAGATGCTCGGGATGAGCATGATCCTTCCAACGCCACTTCAATTTATTGATTTATTTTGTTAAACTGTCTCCATTACACCAATTGCTCTGAACTATTCAAAGGCAGAGAGGTAAATCTTCATTGTTCTGCATCGCTGGGGAAGCCGATCATCTACCCATTATAGAACCTGTCCTATCTCCATTTCATTGATGTCAGCAGGATGGGAATTGGCCAGTGTCTGCAGCAGCTGACTCCCCTTCTTTAATAGGTTATTGCCCAGAAGATAAGGATATAAATAAAACCAAAATTAATGTTTTGGGTATTGATTACTTAATTTCTTCTGAAGAAGAAAATTAATACATTATGTGAGTTTAGTTTCCTGGAAATATTTTCCCTCGCATTTTTCAAACATATGGGCTCAACAAACTGTCTATTCCATTCCCGTCCATCATTATCTTCCTGTGTAAATGCAGACACTGTAGCATTACACTATATACGAGGATGTAAAAAATGTGAGCTCAAACTTGATATTGCTTTGAAGTACAGAATTATAATACCAAGAACTGTGTTTCTTGGTGGCTATTAGTACATCTGCCAAGAGCAGTAATATCGATATCAAAGCATCTAACTTCCTGAGGAGAGCAACAGTGTCCTTCAGGTTTGTGGATGTTGGAAATGTCCATATAAATGTTGATATTGTTGGTCCTGTACTTTATGTTATGGTGCAGATAATGGCGCTAATAATGACGGGGCCCGCATGTGTAGTATATGCAAATTGAATTTCGCTGCGCAGTTCCATATGTGACAAATAAACTACTATTGAAATAATTTGACGGCTAATTTATTTAATGTGCCGTTGTATAGCTACCACACCAACATCATCTTAATCTAGTTACAAAGCAGATCAAGACAATTGGAGCCCAAGACCTGCTGTGTGGGTATTAATGGTCATATATTGATGGGCAAGCTTGTAGGTACCACCTAACATGTGTACACTTGCTCACACAGGTGTGTGAGAACACAATTCTGGGCTTCCTCACAGTAGTCCTCGACCACAGCTTACTCCCCTCCCCTTGCTCACCCACTCTCACTTCTTCGGATTCATAGTTGAGCTAAGCCTCTGCTTTGATAATGACTTTAGTTTTAGTTTTTTAGTTTTAGTGATACAGAACGGAAACAGGCCCTTCGGCCCACCGAGTCCGCACCGACCAGCGATCCCTGCACATTAACACTACCCTACACACCTGAAAGTGTTTGGAGTGTAGGACGAAACCGAAGATCTCGAGAAAACCCACACAGTCATGGGGAGAACGAACAAACTCCGTACAGACAGCACCCGTAGTCAGGATCGAACCCGGGTCTCTGGTGCTGCAAGCGCTGTAAGGCAGCAACTCTATCGCTGTGCCACTGCGGTTGCCCTATCAAACTGTCTCAACAGAAACAGAACTTTCTTCAACAAAATCTATGTTTCCATCAAAGTCACAGTGGCAGAGTGGAATAAGAGTCATGAAAATTAATTTTGTAATGTCCACTGATGGAATTTTCGATTTGACATATTTTCAACTATATCAATCATTATATAGAGCACATTCCAAATTTGTTATAATCATAGTTGATGATGTTTAAATAAAACTTTCACTTCTATTTTAAAATCAAATGTTTTGATACGTTGGAAAGGGCAGAATGACTCATCAAAACCATTTCGTAGAACTGACATTGATGTACTTTTGCGTCGATATCCACTAAATCTCAATCCCAATCTTCTACAGAGTATTTGTCTTCACTTACAGAAGTTACAAAAATATGAATTGATGTTATTTATTTTAACCGGTTAGAACTGGACGCAACAAAATATTACTTAACAGAGCAGTGAAGTTATAACAGTGGTTGCCTTGTCCTGAAAAATAAGCATGCATGTGAAATTAACGAGGCAAAGTAAATGATGGGATAGCCATCCGAATAGGACTTGCCAGAGAAATAAATGTCAGGCACAGCTTATGTGTTTCTTATAATCAGCATTACATTTTGTGATGACAAAATAAGTCAGCTTTGGTGAACTGTGAGCAGTCAACTGTGAACTGTGAAGACTATGTACCACTTCAAGGAGATATAGATAAATGGGTGAAGTCGTCACACAGATGGCAGATGAAATTTAATGGTAGGAAATGTGAAATGTTACATATTGGTAGGGAAACTGAAAAGAGGCAATCTAAACTAGAAAGCACAATTAAAAAAAATGAAACAAAACATTGCTATCTAGGATAGAGAACTAAGTGCATTGTTCATTGAAAGTGACAAGACAGTTTGAGGAACTGGTTAAAAAGAGCAGGCGAGATACTGGGTTTTATAAATAGAGGTAGAGAGTACAAAGGCAAGAAAGTTATGGTGAATATTTATGAAAACTTGTTCATCATAACAGTAGGAGTGTTGTGTCCAGTTCCAGGAAAGATAGAATTATAGAATCATAGAGTCATAGTCATACAGAATGGAAAAATGTCCTTCGGCCTAACTCATCCATGATGATCATGATGCCCCATCCAAGTTTGTCCCATTTGCCCATGTATAAATCTTTCCTATCCATGTACCTGTCCAAATGTTTTTTAGAAGTTCTTATTGTACCTGTCTCAACTAATTCCTCTCTCAGTTCATGCCATGCACCCACCATTCTGTATGTGCAAAGGTTGCCCCCCCCCCATTAAATAGGTCCCCTCTCATCTTAAAATTCCCAATAGTTCTTGATTACCCTCCCCTGGGAAAAAATAGTGTATTTACACTATCTATCCTTCTCATGATTTTATACACCTCAATAAGACCAGCCCTCAGCCTGCTGTGCTATAAGGAACAATGCCCTAGCCTGCCCAACATTTTCCATAGCTCAGGGCCTTGAATCCCAGCAACATGCTCAAATATTCTCTGCACGCTTTTCAGCAGAATGGCATCTTTCCGGTAGCGGGGTGACCATAACGGCACACAATACTCCAAGAGTGCCTTTGTACACTTGTAATATAACGTCCCAGCTTCTATGGGTGATTGATTCTTCAGTAAGGGTCTACTTTGAAGTTTCTGGAAACCCGATTATGAAACTTAAATTTCTACAACTTTGAATGTTGTTTCACATAGATGAACATCTCTACTATGGGAAAAATATGTTTGGCGCAATCTTTTAGAGAATTTAATTCATTTTTTCCTCTACTTTTTCCAGGTTGCCCATTGCATTCAGTCATATCCGTCGCATTTTTTATGGTGAACAACACTGTAAAGTATAACTGATTTAAGAATATAAAATCAAATTTTTGTCGCACTTTCAAATTATAGAGTATCTTCCTCAAATAAACCACCAAAAAAAAACTGGGGCTGGGGCTCTGGATCTGGATCTGGATCTGGGGCTAGGGCTCTGGATCTGGGGCTGGTGCTCTGGATCTGGGGCTGGGGATCTGGATCTGTGGATCTGGGCTGGGGCTGGGGATCTGGATCTGGATCTGGGGCTGGGGATGGGGATCTGGGGCTGGGGATGGGGATCTGGGGCTGAGGATGTGGATCTGGGGCGGGGGATCTGGATCTGGGGCTGGGGATCTGGATCTGGGGCTGGGGATCTGGGGATCTGGATCTGGGGCTGGGGATCTGGATCTGGAGATGGGGATCTGGGGTTGAGGATGTGGATCTGGATCTGGGGATGGGGGTCTGGGTATGGGGCTGGGGCTGTGGATGTGGGAGCTGGATGCTGGGAGCTAGGAGCTGGGGGTTGGGAGCTGGGAGCTGGGAGCTGGGGGCTGGAGGCTGCGGGCTGAGGGATGGGGATGTGAATCTGGGGCTGGGGATCTGGGGATCTGGGGACCTGGGGCTGGGGCTGGGGAACTGGGAGCTGGGGCTGGGGGCTGGGGCTGGGCAACTGGGGGCTGGGGGCTGGGAGCTGGGAGCTGGGGGCTGGGGGCTGTGGGTCGGGGGCTGGGGCCTGGGGCCTGGGGGCTCGAGTTAGCATTGGGGCTAGCGTTGGGGCTAGCGTTGGAGCTAGGGTTGGCGTCAGCATTAGGGTTAGCGTTAGCGTTAAGGAAGAAAAGATAAGCTGGGGATAGAGCTAGATGGAGATCGGGGGTCACGCTACGGAGGTGGCGTGACGGGAATGATAGCCCAAGCCTTTAGCTCAGCATGGCCTCGCCGGAAGGCCATGCCTGACCATATTGTTTGGATGAATGGCATGGCAGGAACGCATCTCCAAGTTCAAATCAAATAAAGAAACAATTTTATTTTGTTTCTACGACTGCAACACCGTTCAGAGTTGGCGGTGATTAAAGGTAATTACCTCGTTATGCAACAAAAAGCAGAGTTTTCACATGTTTCTCGTGCCGCGAATCAGGAGAAATTCACAAGGTAGGTAACTATCGAAGCCTGCGATCTTTTGAGGTCGGAAGTTCGTGTCTATACTATTTATAGCCATGTGGGATTGCTCAACAAAGGTGTGTGATGGTAAATGACCAATCGTCGGGACAAGGAATTTTTGAAAAAAACGGTAAGATTTTAAATTTTATCACGAATACAGGAATATTTTTAAGGGTGATAAATATTTTAATTATTAATACCTTTCGTATTATTAAACCTTAATACGGTTTCCGGGGGCAGGGGTGGGGGGGGGGGGCATCGAACATCGGGAAAAATGTTAAAAAATAACACTTTATTCATTTACGGTTTAATCATTATTTATGAGGATTATGTTTATTAACAGAAAAAGAAGAAATGGGATAGAATTATGGATTTTCCTTATATACAGCATCAAAGTAGCAGGGCACCAAAGTAGACACTTACTGAAGAATCACCCCTATACTCAATTCTATACTCAATCCCCTGACTGGTGATGTTTGAGCATTAGACTCGTGCAGCAGAGACTAGTTTTGAGTCGTCTTGGCCACCCTTGCCACCGATCAATGCTCTGTAACACCCATGAGGGAACTGGTATTCAGTAACCACACATATATGTAGTTTTGGACGTTAAATGTTCACAACTTACTGTCAACACTTAATCAGTTTGTTGCTGTGAGTCGTTTAATGTGCTTTTCCTTATTTACCAGCTGAGAGGACAGGAAGGCAGCCTGCTCCCTGACCTCTGCCATTGTCACACCTCAGGTGTTGACTGGAAAGTGTGTAACTTTCTCATTTTCACCCCGTTTCCTGTGGGGAAATATCTCATGACTTCTTGACAGAAATATATTCAGTCAGCACAATACCAATGGAAGCTCTCCATTTGTGGAAAACATGCAATACTGTAATAAACTTATTTTTTAATTCCTAGGTGTTTTTTTAAAAAGTTATTTTTCATTCCCTTTTCTCCTCAACACAATCGCCCTGATCCCCAGTTGGAAACATGTTATGCAGTCACAACAATGATTTATTCACTGCCTCTACAATTCAGTCCCATTGACTTCACCAAATAGAACCTGGACTATTTTGTCAGTAACTGCTAGTATCAACAATGAAGTTGTAAAATAAATATGCTCAAACTAATATAAATAAAAATACTCAAAGTACATTTTATTAGACATGGTAATTTTGCAATTTTACAAGTTCTTCAAAGATTCACCTTCACAACTTTTAGTCCCCCAAAATATTTACTGACATCAAATCCAATGCATTATTTTGATATTTCAAAATGACAGTTAAGGCAGTCAAGAATTGATAGCCAGCAGCCAATGAGGAAATTTTTGAGGATGTTGCTGGGGCTGGGATATTGTAGTGAAGAGAGAAGCCAGTGTTGTTTACTCTAGCTGAGAGTGGCTTAATGAGATGTATAGATGACAGAATAAGGACCAAGTTGCCTTAGCTGTGAGCAAAGATCCTATAGTGACCTGCTAAATCCAACGGGCTGACGTGCAGTACGCAACGAAGCGGAACGTGGGTTATTTCTTCGGCCATTTCAGTAATCCCGACCTGACTTTGGTTAATCCTCTTGCAGTGTAATCAACATTGCGGGGGAACAATTTGTGTTAATAAATTATAATTCTGTTAATTTTCTGCTGTGCTGTGTTTGAGTTGATGTTTGTATTAAACTTGCACTCTGTAATTCATCTAATCACACTGTTCACAACTGCGGTATTTGGTAAAATAATAGCAATATGAAGATTCCAGTTGCTCTTGGAATGTTCCTTAATGTTTTTTTGTGTCTATGGAATTGCTTTGCAACAATAAAATAACATGGGCCTGGTCTTCCCAATAGCCAGAGAGTGGATGAGATCTGTCTGTAATGGTGGGGTTATCTAAATGAAGTATTTAACAAAATAAAATTTGTTTTGAGCAAGATTAACAAATGATGTATAACTTAAGGATGATTTATTCAGCGACCATACAACTGATTAGATTGTGTAGGAAAGAACACACATACACACATATATGAATGTGATATAGATGTATACAATAGTAAGATTAAACGAGAACTTACCAGTTTTAAGTTTGATCTTGATTTTATGAGGAGTTACGATGAGCGATTACGTGAAGAAGGGCTGTCCGTCTGCATGCGCGTCAACCTTCAAAGCAGCGGTGTTAAATCACAGATAAAAAGAAGACCTGAGAATAGGAAGATTGAAGAAACTAGAACTTCCATGTGATCTTGATAGTATGAGGGTGGGAGCGGTGGGCACGTAATCACTCATCGTAACTCCTCATAAAATCAAGATCAAACTTCAAACTGGTAAGTTCTCGTTTAATCTTACTATTTTACTTCGGAGTCACGTGAGTGACTACGTGAAGATTTCAAAGCTCTGTGATTTTACGCCGGTTACGAATCCAGGCGTCACACACTGAATGGATTGACCATGGATGCGTGTAATCATTAAAGCATTCAGACATTACGTAGTTAAGTAAAGAAACTGATGCTTTAAATGAAAGAAAAGTTTTTTAAAAAGTTACCCCTCCCACCTTGGTAGTAACTTGTTCTTTAGTAACTTGTCAGTTTCTTTGTTGTACTAAATTAAGGCGCATGTTGCAATCAAAAGCGCTTGAACAATTGGTTGGGAAGAAAGCCAAACTGTAAGAAAGACGACTGCGCCTCCTTTTCAAGAGCAGCCAGCTCTTGCACGGTCGTTGCCAAAGCATCAACATGACCCTTAAACTAAGGGACAGAACTTAAAATGGTACGTGCAAACACCCCCAGTCCGGTTATGGGTTTGTTATAAAACCGGTGGACCGTCATTTCATTCGTCCATCCTGTAGCCACTAGGATGTCGTCAAGGGGCACGTCCATAGCTCTTGCTGCCGACGTAGATGCAGCCCTGGTAGAGTGAGACTTAACCATATAAATGTTTACTCCTGCTACCGCCATTACCTCTTTTGACCATCTGGAGATGGTTTGAGTTGACACCTTTTGGTGTGGTTTTAAAAATTTTTTTTTTTTATAGCTGATGAGGATCGATTGTTCTGAGCCTCTGAGGTTATCCGTACTCTCAGATAGTGGTGTTAGTATGTTACCACCCACACAACCGTTGGTCCTCTGGATATGCCAAGAGCTGGATCTCCATCCCTGACATTCCTGGCCTGCTATGTTTATATCAGCTTCCTGATTACGAATGTTATGTTGTTCATATTGGTGGTAATGTAGTCCAGCCGTAGCTTTGCAGTGTCTGGACTCTTTGTCAGCATACCACCTTCAGGGTTAGTTATAGGTGGTCCCCACTGTCAAAGTAGGGTTTGTACCACGCTCACATCCCATGTGTCAGTGTACCTTGTCCTTGGAGGTCTTAAACTGTAAATTCCCTTGATTAATTTTGTTGTAAAGGGGTGCGTTCCTATCGAACTGTGCCCTGCTTCCCGCATCAGATTGGAGGAGAGTGCGCCTCTGGCACTATAGATGCACTATAACTTAGTTTATAGTTATAGTACAGTTGATAGGAACTCCAAGACATCCGTTATCCGAACTGTGTTGTATTTGTTCGGACAGTCCTATGCCTTGAAATGGCCTCCTCAGAATCTGCAGACCAACAAGTTATACGTTCATGTAGTGGATGATTGCTCCCTGTAACTGGGTTCACTAGGTGGTCCCTGCTCTTGGGTACAGCCATTACTGGCTGGACTATAATACCCAACATTTTTGGGAACCAGGCTTGAGTAGGCCAATCTGGCACTACCAATATGCCTGTGGCTTAGTCTTGCTTGATTTTGTCAAGCATCGGTTTGTGAGACAAATTGGCGTAAAGCATACATAAACATTCCTCCCTAATTGAGGGAGAAAGCATCCACTGCCTTGCTCCTGGATCCAGCTCGCAGGACACATATCTGGGTAACTAACGGTTAGTCTAGATGCAAACGGATCAACATCTGGTATGCCAAATCGTGTAGTTATTTTGTTAAATACTGTCTGATTCAACATCCATTTTGTGTTGTTATTAAACATTCATGATCCAGCATCTGTCACCGTGTTATATCTACCTCGTAGATTTCCCAAATATTCCTCTCGATACACCAGTGCCAAATGAGGTTCGACAATCTGTCGTAAGATACAGATTTTACACCACCCTTGTTAATGGATATATGCCACCACAGTGGTGTTATCAATCTGAATTTGAACAAGCACCAGTTGCATATCGCTACAGAGAACCTTGAGTCCATATGTGCCCCCCAACAATTCTGGGTAATTGATTCCATGTGTTGGGGAATTACAGACTCCTGCTCATTCCATCTGCCCCACAGCTTTAGACTGTGTTGGTGTCTCCACATCCTTTGTCGCTTGCATAGGTCTGAAGAACCCTCGGTGGCTTTCGAGCAAAATTTCCCTGAGCTGTCTCCCATTCGTTATCCACCATAGTTATTCAACAATGGCCTCTGCTGGCACTTCATAGTTTGCCAATTTGCCCTGTATGTAATCTGAGTGTTCATTCCTTTGCTTGCTGTAAGTTCTGGTAATGCAAAGGCCCGTACTGCTGGGAAAGCAGCTACTATTTGCCAATTACACTCGCTGTTTGCCTGATAGATGGCTGGAATTTGACTATCAGGTCATTGCAGGTTTAATTAATATAGTCGTTTGCCCCTAGGCAAACTCACCAACATATTTACTGTTTTTGATAGTAAATTCTAGGTAATCAATTACCCTAGTAGGTGTCAATTTTGATTTAACTGGATGGATGAGGTAACCAATTCTTTCAAACAGGGTTTTGGTTTGCTTGACTGATGCTTCTGCCAATTCTTGGTGACTCCAAAATGAAAATGTCCCCCAAATATGCCATTACTATGTGGTTTTGAGACCTTTGTAGGCCCAGAATTGGTTTCCGTAGTTTTGTCAATCCATTTGGCAGATCCATACCATCCAGTTAAACTTCAAATATCTCCTGTTCTTAGTTAATAGACACCGAATAGTATGCATCTTTGAGGTCGATGCATGCCATGTGACCATTTTATAGGAAGCTCCTATACAACAGTAGTTAAACCGTAACAAAATTATTGTTTCTAAAAGTCTATACTGCACAAATGAGTTACACCTGGATGAAGTGACATCCTCCATCTGTCACATGTCCTGAATGGCAATCCTGCCCAAAAATACTGGGCCTGCCTCGAAGACAATTCCAGTCCGAGTTCCAAGTCTGCTTGGAACCTGTGTATGTTGTGCAGTAAAATTATCACGTTTTTATCTGTTTTTAAACCCCAGTTCTGAAATTTCTTGTTATTGTCATTGAACAAGAACAAAAGAGTAAATTACCAACATGTAACTGCTCCACAATCCCTTGTTTCAGTAAACCCAGACCCACCTACCTCCATGGCTACCGGTGGTCTTATGGTAAGCCCAAAGGCCCCTGATGCGGATTCCTTTTCTCTCCTTGATTGGGAGTAGGACTGGTAAGGTGTGTGGATTCCATGTTTCTCCCGACCTCTGCTTGGGTCTGGTCTGAAACCTCATCATACTGAGCCTGCCTTGTAGGACAATTCTGGCCATTATTTTGAGTCTGCCTTGAAAGACGACTCTGATCATATTTCCGTGCCCAGCTTTCAAGCTGCCACCGGATTCAGTGAACCGCTTACCCCCTGTGGTGTGGGGTGTGTTGTCACCCACTGAGAGTGAGGTTCGTAGGCAGCCCTGAAAACAGGTGCTGCCGCAGGCCCCTGAGGATACCTGTGTTGACATGCTCCTCTCCTTAGGGCAGGCGACATTAGTGCAGCCCTGAAAACAGGTGCTGCTGCCTGCGGGTTCTCCATAATACCCGGGCTGTCAAGAGCTAGATTCCATCCAGGGGAGCACCCAGTGGAACCTGGATGATTGCAGAAGCACTTATTTTCTGTTTGTTTGTATGGAAGCTTTTTATTCTTTTTAGCATTTTGGTTGTTGACTTAAACAGTGCAATATAAGTAAAACTTACTTACTTACTTCCTTTCTTCTGCTTGTCCCTGGGAAGGTTTCCCCCCCCCCCTTCTTTGTACTCTGATTCAGAGTGGTTTCTTCCACATGTAGTTCCCCCTTCAATGGGGAAGACATTGGGCTGCCCCATGTGCGAGGCTCCCGGCACCGGCACTGCTGTAGGCCGTGCTGATACTGCTCCTCCTTCGGAGCAGATTATTGTTGGAGCAACTTCTCCATAAGTTGCTCCATGTGGGCGAAGTCGTCCTCAGACGCTCTCCGTTGAGGGAGGGTATCCCTCTTCCCCGGACTCATCTGAGTCAACGGGTTTGTTTAGACTTGCGGGTGGCAATTACGTCCCGCAGGGCAACCATGGAGCTCCTGCTCCTGCGCAAAGTCTCCTGCCGATTCTGCTGTCGGCGCTAATGTCGGGAAGCGAGGCTCCCGCTGGTGCTGCTCCCTCCTTTGGAGCAGATCATCGTTGGAGCAACTTCTCCCTAAGTTGCTCCATGTGGGAGAAGTCGTCCTCAGACGCTCTCCGTTGAGGGATGGTATCCCTCTTCCCCGGACTCTTAGTCAACGGGTTTTTAGACTTGCGGGTGGTATTACGTCCCGCAGGACAACCATGGAGCTCCTGCTCCCGCGCAAAGTCTGCTAATGTCGGGAACAAGGCCGTCGCCCGCTATTTGGAAAGCTGCGGTCTTCGGCAGCCGACATCCCCGCGGGCCGTCTCCTCGACATCTGGGCTCTGAAAAAACTTCAAGCCCGAAAGAACGCAGGTAAGTGATTTCAACTTTCCTTACCTGCTCATCCCGACGGCCTGGGAGGCTCAATGCCTGCCAGTCCGTCGTGCGTGTTGCGTTCAGACGTAATGACGCGCATGCAGACGGACGGCCCTTCTTCACGTAGTCACTCACGTGACTCCGAAGTAAAATCATATAACACACACATATATATTTCTCCAGATTTTTATATATAATGATAACTTTAATTCGGACTCAAGGCCCAGACTAGGGATAACATTACATAAAAATACATTGCAAACCTCCCCGCAACTTTACCCTGGCGTCCCAGCCGTGCTGATCCGGGCCAGACTTCCCACACGCTGTGGAAGGAACATAGACATCTTTTTGCTTTTTATTGTGAGGCAGAGAGGCAGAAAGAAAACGAGAAGAAGATTTTTACAAATGATCTTTGATTTTTACGAGGATGTTTTTGTAACGGCTTCCATCTCTGCACTAGTATCTTTGCTCTGCTATGGGATCTTTGGTGTGGAAACGGAAGCCGGATACGGAAATGGGGCCGATGATTACCCATGAATCTGCCCATGACCGTACTACGCCTTTTTCGTTGAGTGGACTATCTTGCTCGCTATAGGATCTTTGGCTGTGAGGCTAAAAAATTTAAAGTAATTGGTACAGGAGGAGCAAAATTCCTTTATTGGAGATACAATAGGTTTAGGAACTCATTGTCTGAAGCTGACTCTTCGTTAGATGTAAAGAGTATTTAGAAGCATAGAGTCTTAGTGTGGTACAGTGTGAAAACAGGCCCTTCGGCCCAACTTACCCACACCGGCCAACATGTCCCAGCTATACTAGTCCCACCTGGTCACATTTGGTCCATATCCCTCCAAACCTGGCCAATGTGGCAAAAGCCTTTTTGACCACCCTATCTACCTGCGACTCCACCTTCAAGAACTATGTACCTGCACTCCTCGATACCTCTGCTTTATAACCCTCCCCACAACCCTACCATTCACTGTGTAGGTTCTGCCTACATTAGACTTCCCAAATCGCTGAAGCAAGGAAGAATCATACATTAGAGCTGTGACTCACAGGGCTATAGATCTACTGCTGCAAGGTGAGGTTACTGTGGGTGACTTTCTTCATTTGTGCTATAATGTTCTGGGATACTTTCTTCATATAGCACATTCCGGAGACAACCAGAGAGCAGAACACTTGACTGTGCAGATTCAGAATGTTTAGAAATGTGATATTGAACAATGAAGACTAAAAGGTTCCCATATCCATTTTCATCTTGAACTAAACCAATGAATTTCATCTTAGGTGAAACAGAGTTTCCACAGCTGGCCTCAGTAACACGAGTTATGGTAACTATCGAGTAACACTAGAGTATGCTAGTGTTATGCCTTACACTTGCTATCCATTGATAATCATTTGAAGCTGATGTTATACTTTGGGCTTTATCACAATACTCTGCTCATGTTAAAAAACAAACAAACATAAAAACACATAGGCTATCTACTAATGTCTATGCTTTGTATTTGCAGTGAATGGGATGAACAAATACTGTGTAATCACTGTATCAACAGCTGGAGATCATATGGGTAATGAGTATTCACTCCACTGAAGCACAGCAGGTGGTTGTCTTACCCATCATTGGGCATGAAGCCTGAGTCCTATAATGTGCTTAAGTGCCTGATAGTCTCAGTCAGGCACAGTAGCAGAAAGGGCACCAAGACCTTGCACGTAAATTGTATTTAAGTTCTCATTAAGCCGAAGGGGAAACAAAAATAATTAAGAGTCTTCCCAATAATACAACTGAACCTTGGCAGTGCTCCAGCCTCATTGTGTAAAGTAGATGCTAATGAGAGAGTACTCACAATTATGAGTTTCTCAAATGCCATGACTGGAGATAACTTTGCAACCCCTTTCCTTTCTAATTAAGACTTCAATTTTCCTTCAAGCCCATCTGGTCTGTAAATTCCAGTACTCTCAACTGACTGTCAATTTTGCCATCCACTCACTGATATATTTTTAACTGCGGTTGCTCAACATCAGAGGAACATTAAACAAGCCGACCTTATGACATTCTGACAGCTTACCCTCGGTACAAGAACTGTTCCAGAGCCGCTGCCTGAAAAAAGCACTGAGCAAAGCAAAGGACAGACTGCACCCACTCCACGCACACATCTGGATCTCCTGCCATCAGGAAAGAGATACCGCAGCATCAAAGCCCGGACAACCAGGCTGCTAAACAGCTTCCTTCCACATGCTGTGAGGCTGCTAAACAGTCACTCCACCTGATTCTGCTGCTTTTGCACTGACCATTTAATAACTGGTACTGAGTAATAACTCTGGCACTGGCTCAGGCCACTTAAATCAGCTGCCCTGGACATTTCATGACTGTTTTTTTTATTTTTACTTATATTTTAATGTTGCTTTTTTTTACCTGCACTTTTTAAAACTATTCGTACTGTTTTTATCAGGAACTGGATTGTTTTTTTTTAATCGTTTTTATTTATGCGTGAAATGTTTAAGTTTTTATGTGTGATTCTCCGGTATTCCCTGGGAAACGTCTTCTCATTTTGCATTGTACAACTGTTGCTTTGCAAGATGACAATAAAAGGCTGATAATGATAATGATAATGATTTACTCCTGTTCTGATGCAAGATACAAAGCAAGTGTGTTCTTCATGGTGTGGTACCTGCATTTGTGGACATTTATTAAAATGCCACACCATCAAGATACTGTGCACAGCTAAAACTAGTTTGCAGAATTAATTTTCGCTGGAATAATACAAGATGGCAGGAGATATGCCATGACTTGCCAATGACGAATCGCTGAAGCTGGAAGAATCATACAATACAGAAACAGACCCTTTGGCCCAATTTGCACATGCCGACGCCGAACAAAATACCCCACCTACACTATGTCCACCTACCCATGTTTACCCCTTATTCCTCTAAACCTTTCCTATCCCTGTACCCATTCAAATATTGTTTAAATATTGTTAGTGCCTTTAAAACATTTTTTTTGTTTTATTGATTTTGATTTTTTTTGGTCTCATTTCTTTTAAAAAGAGACGCTGTGGCTCCTTGAACTGTATTCCTCTTTTAATTACATCACAGCAGGTAGGTTTAGTGGCTGCCTTCTGCCGACGTTGGTGAGCATCCCTGATTTCCACTACCCTTAATATGAAGCTGTGCTTCCTGATCACATCCCTGCATGCTCCCTGCAAATTGTAGGATAATACACTGGCTCTCCACGAATGAGGCTCTCATTCAGATGAATGCCTGATAAGTGCCACTGAGAAAGTAGCCTCAGTTTTGAAATTTAAGCACTTTAATCCAAACTAATTTAAGATATTACATGAAATTTTACATGAAATACACAGAAATGTTGTCATTTTGCCTCGGGCTGGAAAAGCCAGGATTGTACTCGGCTGACGTGTCTACTATGATTGAATACTTTGCTAGACTCCGTTTAAATCTGGAAAATAATAGTTCAAAGATGCATCAAGGGTTTCAGTGACAGGGGGATTGTAATGCAGTGTGGGGTACTGATAGTGAAATTTGCTGTTGGCAGGAAGACAAAAAGCAAGATAACAAACCAGCAGACACATGGAACTGCAGGTGCCGGATTCTTGCAGAGAACACAACGTGTTGGAGTCATTCAGTGGGTCGAATTCAGAAGATAGACACAAAAAGCTGGAGTAACTCAGCGGGACAGGAAGCATCTCTGGAGAGAAGGAATGGGTGATGTTTCGGGTCGAGACAAAAAGTCAATATCCCGACCCAAAGCGTCACCTATGCACAACCTCCAGAAATGCTGCCAAACCCGCTGAGTTACTCCATAATAAAACCAGGAACTGGTTTGCCCTTCACCTTTTCAAACAAATTAAATCGATGATGAGTTGTTATCCATTTAATGACGCTTCCCTAAAAAGGTCCAGAGAGGAAAAAATGAAATAAACTATCTTCAGTTTGTTAATTAGTCATGATCATGATCCTCGAATTTGTTCAGCAATGATTAACAAATGGAATTTCTTCAAACGCGATCACAAACTCTAAATATAATATTTATCCACCACTGAGTAAATGGTTCAAAAATTTCCAGTACATTTATAAAGATGACAGCAAGATAATGTCCCTGCCCACACTAAAGACCTTGGCCGATAATGTAGTATGGGTTATTGCAGGAAAGTAGCTCCTCGGTAAAAGATCGGTAATAATCCAATTGAATGGGGGAACAGGTTTAAGTTGGTCTCCTCATGTTTTTATTTCGATATGCTTATGCTCACAGGGGGGGCAGGGTAGTAGCGTAGCAGTAGAATTACTACCTAACAGCGCCAGAGACCCAGGTTCGATCCTGACTACGGATGGTGCCTGTACAGAGTTTGAATGTTCTCCCTATAACCGCATGGGTTTCCTCCAGGTACTCTGGTTTCCTCCCACACTCTGTACATGCACCAGCCGTAGTCAGGATCGAACGGGGAGGTTGCTAGTCAGCGTGGACTCGGTGGGCCAAAGGACATGTTTCCACACTGCATCTCTTAAGCCTAAAGTAAAGTCTAAAGGACGACAGATGGCACAATGGGCTAAGTGTTCGGCTGGCGACCGGAAGGTGGCCGGTTCGAATCCCGCTTGGAGTGCATACTGTCGTTGTGTCCTTGGGCAAGACACTTCACCCACCTTTGCCTGTGTGTGAATGTGTGTGAATGTGTGTGAGTGATTGGTGGTGGTCGGAGGGGCCGTAGGCGCAGAATGGCAGCCACGCTTCCGTCAGTCTGCCCCAGGGCAGCTGTGGCTACAGAAGTAGCTTACCACCACCGAGTGTGACTGAGGAGTGAATGAATAATGCGATGTAAAGCGCCTTGAATATTAGGAAGGCGCTATATAAATCCCATCCATTATTATTATTATTAAAGTAGGAATGTTAGATCTGACAGAAAATATTAAAACTCTTGCAAACTGTAAGTTTAAACACTTACAGCAACAGCTGGGTCCTTTATTCGAGTTATTGTGCGGTATTGGAGTTTATTCAGCATTATCATTGTAAATTGCAACATTTAAAATTCATGATGTTCCAAATCACTTTAATTCCTTTAGAGTTGTCTGTACTTTGAGCATCATGACCTTATTTCATATGGCTAGGGTAATATGGTAATTGCCCCATGTTTATCAAACTTCATTGTGGACGATTATTGTCAGACGGTCCTCAACAGAGATGTTGATGATAACATTCATCCATTGCCTATGATTGTCTGAGAAAGAGTGTTTGAAGATCAAGACCTCACACCTGGCACAAAGCCAGTGTTCTTCCAGCAGTAGTGATCTCTACCCTCTGGTTCATTGTTGGATAAGGACTACCTGTGGCAGACACCTTAAAACACTGGAGAGAAGAAAGGAAACTATGTCCATAAAATCCTCCTAATCCACTGGCGGATAAGTAAGCCAATGTACGTACCCTCTCCCAAGCCAACAGTCCAAGCAATGGGTAGACACAATGAGTAGAAAGGAACTGCAGATATTGGTTGAAACCGAAGATTGACACAAAAGTTGGAGTAACTCAGCGAGACTCGACCTGAGACTTCACCCATTCATACTCTCCAGAGATGTTGCCTGTCCCGTTGAGTTACTCCAACTTTGTGTGTACATATTGGGTAGACCATGTTGTTCATGGTCACATGCATGACACCAGACTCCTGAGTTCTAACATGGCAGGTGAACAGAGGTATATATTTGAGGATGGTTTCCAAGTTTCCCTGCAAAGGTCAACATAGAAACATAGATACATAGAAACATAGAAAATAGGTGCAGGAGGAGGCCATTCGGCCCTTCGAGCCAGCACCGCCATTCATTGTGATCATGGTTGTGATCGTCCCCTATCAATAACATCACCAGTGGCTCAGCGAAATCCATGCCCATAACTTCTCAAGCAGCAACAGAGTATTTTGCATGGCATTTGAGAGCCTTTCATGAGCATATTCATGAAGAATAAAGAAGCTCAGCATCAATGGAGGATGAAGTGCACTATCTCGCAAACTAGCTAGCCAAGCGCCTCCCACCTGTGACTGATTGTACAGGTCCCACATTGACATTATTAGCCAATTCAGAACCTACAAATCTGAAATAGAAGCGAGTCAAGCTTGATCACAAGGGACTGCCTAAGAAAAAAAAGGCAATGCAGGGAACTTTGGAACTGACCTCTGTCTTATGAATGCTAAGTATAATGGTCATTCCCTTGTATGCTTCAGTGTAAGAGTCTATAGCCTTCTGTAATTTTGAAGTATTGCTAGGAAAATGGTGTTCAATCTGGAGTGACTCCAAGGCACTGAAGATACCTTTTTAAAGTTATTTTTGTTCCATAAGTCTGCATATTCATATGGCAATTTGATCATTTGCATCTGGCTCCTTAAATATTCAGAAGTTGCTCTATCTCTGTTGCTTCCCTGCAGAGTGTCTGGTTTGTTTGTTTTTTACTAATATTTTCCTTAACTGAATTCTGAATGACTCCTGCCATCAGGTTCTCTTTGATGTTGGATATCTCTCAGATCAATTCTATTTACCCTGTAGGTTGTATTTGTCCTCATTATTTAGCCTCCATATGTTGAGCTGATGTGATTGGTTTCATTTACTCACAGCGATGCACTTAATTCCATAATAAAATAATCTTGCTTTAGTTTCTGATTCTGCATATTACTTACTACTGACCAACGATGGCCAATTGGCCACCTTCCACAATTCCAATGTGCTTTGTAAGATTGGGGGGGGGGGGGGGGGGGGGGGGGAATATCAATGACATCAGCCTCCCCTTTCATAAAGAATCACCAGGAATTCAGTTAATGCCACATTGGCCATTCTGTGAAACAGCAGTCCATATCCACAAAGGGATTCATTGGTTTTCCTCCGGGAGGGAAGGAAGTGGTTCATACCAAAAGTGAGGGAAATAGAAATTATATGATTGAGCCATGGTTAAGGAAAATGGAAGATACCTTGGAAGAATGTGTAGGAAGGAACTGCAGATGCTGGTTTACACCGAAGATAGACACAAAACGCTGGAGTTATCAGCGGGCCGGGCAGCATTTATGGAGAGAAGGAATGGATGGCGTTTCAGGTCAGACCCTTCTCAACCCGAAACGTCACCTATTCCTTCTATCCAGAGATGCTGAGTTACTCTTGCATTCTGTGTCTATTTTGGAAACATTGTTGTTGATGGTGTCATCAACAGAACCAAAGAAACTAAGAGAACAGAACATAGTCTATGCAAGAAAAAGGGTTGGAGGACATGAAGGTGACTGGTGTGGGATGCTGTGAGCTTGTGTTGGACATCAGTCGTTAATTTATCTACTGAGATGGACATGAAGAAGTTAAGAAAGGGAAGGGAAGAGTCACAGATGTACCATTAAAGTAAGAGCAGGGGGGAAATTTGTGACAAAGATGATGAAACTTATGCATAAGAGTAGGAAACAGCACAAATAATCTTCAATGTACTGGAAAATTAAATGAGGGATGGGGCCTGTGGAGGATTGAAACAAATATTGTTCCATATTTCCCATGCAGATTCTTTGATGTTGATGAAAGGGTAATAATAATAATAATGGATGGGATTTATATAGCGCCTTTCTAATACTCAAGGCGCTTTACATCGCATTATTCATTCACTCCTCAGTCACACTCGGTGGTGGTGAGCTACTTCTGTAGCCACAGCTGCGCTGGGGCAGACTGACGGAAGCGTGGCTGCCAATCTGCGCCTACGGCCCCTCCGACCACCACCAATCACTCACACACATTCACACACAGGCAAAGGTGGGTGAAGTGTCTTGCCCAAGGACACAACGACAGTATGCACTCCAAGCGGGATTCGAACCGGCTACCTTCCGGTTGCCAGCCGAACACTTAGCCCATTGTGCCATCTGTCGTCCCAATTGATCTGAATGGTTAAAATTGTTTCTCTGTCAACAGTCACTTCCCGTCTTGCTGAGCATTTCTAGCATTTTCAATTTTTATTTCAGATTTCCAGCATTTCCTACGTTTGATTTTCTATTACTTCTGCTAAATTAGTCTTTCACCACAATTGTGATTATGATGTGGAATTTACATCAATTTGGGCTTGCATTAAAACAGTATCCATCATTTCTTAGAAGGTTGTTCCCTATTAGTGTCAAGTACAATAGGCTGTATTCTCTAATTAGCCAAAGAGTTAATGACCTGATGCACATGATAGTGAAGAAGAGTAAGCTATTTTCTTTAGCCAGAGTAGTCAGATGAGTCAGTAGCTTTGTTTCTTCCATTCCTGTTTTTAAAAGTAAATTATTTCAAAAATATATATAGTAGGAGGTGCTATGGCTGAATTGAAGTAAAATAAATCTGTGAAATATGATTTCAGTTTTTGAATAAGTTTTGTTGTGTGAGACAAATAGATCTGTAAGTTATAGAGAGATTTTATAAAGATGGATTTACCACCAGTGATACCCATGCCATTTAAAGATGCCTGCAAGTCTGTACTGCAAACACTTCAGCCGGGATTGAAAGTAGTACAAAATATCTCGTTTCATAGACATAGATTTTATATCAGCATTGCAAAGGTTCAGTGTATAACAAGAGCATCATTACATGAGCAGGCGATGACAGCAGAGTGCACTATTGATCTTGGCCTCTTGTCTCCAGGCAATGTAATGCTAGCGTAGATCTGTACCTTGGCCTTTTGATGCACAGCCATCGGTTTTATAAATCTACAAATACAGAATCAGTTGTCTCCTGTACCTTAAGTATTCTTATCACTCATTAACCAACTCAGGAAGCAAAATCAAATTGCTTCTGAAGATTGAAAAGGGAATCACCTGAGTGAAATGTTTTGCCTCCATTGATTAAATATTGTACTTTATATGAATTTGCTACCAATTTCTCTAATTTTACTGATCCATACACTTGAACGTTATTTATCGTTTTTTTTAACATAGATATTTATTCCTGTGACTTGCTTTATGTGTCTTCGTCAATGGGATATAATTACAAGTAGTTTGCATAATTGTATAATAGCAAAATACCAAGCTTCTGCAAGTCTAACATAACGTCACAAATTGTCAAAAATACTCTGAAGAAGCGGCAGCATTTGTGAAGATTGGTGCACCACGTCAAAGAGCATCCATCGGAATGGGGAAAACTACCGGTAAAATACCTCTCAACTGGTAACCTCTTAACCTAAAAGATTAGTTATTTAGGAAGGAGATGAGGAGGAATTTCTTTAGTCAGAGGGTGTGAATCTGTGGAATTCTTTGCCACAGAAGGCTGTGGAGACCGTCAGTGAATATTTTTAAGGCAGAAATAGATAGGTTCTTGATTACTACGGGTGTCAGGGGTTAAGGGGAGAAGGCAGGAGAATAGAGTTAGGAGGGAGAGACAGATCAGCCATGATTGAATGGCAGAGTAGACTTGATGGGCCGAATGGCCTAATTCTGCACCTTATGATCTTAACCTGCAGAGGATGGGGCCAGGGTGGAAAATATGAAAGAACACAGGGAAGATCTGAGATAGTGTGATGTAAATGACAAAGGATGACTGGATAAAGTGAAAATGATGGTAATGGAATAAGTAACGAAGCCGTAAATGGGAGTGACAGAATCATTGTCAAAAATTATTGATCCTGCCTATTTCCCTGTTCCTTTGGTCTACTACAGGGACAAACATAGAAGTGAAATAGCAAGGCAATTACAGATGTGTGTATATAGTAAATTACTACCTTACAGGCCAGATCAAAGGGAAAAGCAGGTGGGATACACACTGCAGTTTCGAATTTAGATCCACTCTGAAATCTGGCTCAAAAATTAGCAGATCATTAGTCAGTGAGTAAATAACAAATTTGCTTTCTCTTACAGATCAAATAGTTTATGCTTACAACCTATTTATATGGAACTAACATTAAAATTCTATCATTAATATTAATAAGCTACAATTAAACTCTAACTCTAACGCACAAGGTATCACATAACTTAATCTTTTGGTTTAATGTGCTGCATGTTATCAAAATGTAGATTGATTCTTTCTCATGTGCTGAAATCCCCTCTCATCAATTAAAAATGTTACGTTTCTCGTGACTTGTGAATGACGTGTGCAAGGTTTAAATGTGGCAATAAATTGATATTGAGCCCTAAACATAAATAATCTTATACATTAGATTCATAGGTTGTTAAATGGAATGGATTGCAGAGTGCCTTGTTAAACTTCTTCCATACACAGTTTTTTTTAGGTTGGTTATTTATTGTAACATTTTGGTGGTAAGTCAGATCAATTTTTTTGTGCGAAAATACAGTTATTCGGTGTAAAATGGCCATGGTAATCACTTGTCAATGCAAGTACCTCATCCATTAAAAAAAAGTGCCAGTGTTGTCATCAAAGAGATGGAGAAAAGCATTAAACCTAACAAATCAGAAAAGGCACAGAAGTGAAGCCAGTTTGTAAAATGACAGTTTAATAAAAGTGACACAGAGGCCTAGTAGGCCTGATAGAAAACCTCTGTCACCCACAAATCCTGAATGATAGAACTTGTTAGATTTTATAAATTTGTTTTGGAGCCTTCACCAGCCAGTTTAGTTGACAAGAGATCGAGCATTACTTGCCAATATCAACTAATCAATCAATAGTCTCAATGCATTTTTAAAATATTTAATTCTGATGTGCTTTCTTTTACTCAATCCTAATCTAGCGTGATTTAGATAAGGAGCACACTGCAGGTAATTATCATCCTTGTTGCTGAACCGTTTTGCTCACACTCAATCTTGATAAGAATTTCCCATCCGGGGATTAATTTCTTCCATGAATCAGCTGTACTGAAAGTTAATCTAAAAGACGGGATATTAAGTGTTCAGGAACCAAATCCATATAAAATGTCACACATTGAAAACATTAGTGATATAATTAGGGGGCTCGAATTTTTGAATCTTTTCACTCAATTTATTATGAAGTTATACAATTATAAAGAAGATGTGAAGATCACTGTTATTCCTGTGCAGATCTATTTTTATTTTGAGAATTAAAAAAAAAAATTTGTGGCAAGAGTGAATGTTATATTTCTTTAATTGCTGTGAGAATGTTTTTTTTTTTGTATAACGTAATCAAATGTATTCCTGTGGTGGGAGATTGCAACCTTCACGTGGTCCGCCCTGTTTCAATGAATGCAATCAACCTGGCATGCACAATCAAATAAGATCAAATAGAACAAGCTGTCCTACAACTTTAGGCTGTGCACGCCATATGCAAGAAGAAGAAGAAATGTATTCCTAAATATCTCCAGGTAATACTTCAGGGATAATGAGCCTCTGGACCTTCTTGCCGCTCCTGTGCTACAGTGGGCCTTTCTCTATTGGGAGCCAAAGGTTTGTGTACTGTCTTTTGACCTGCTGCCAAATAGTCATCTGTAGATGCTGATTTAAACCGAAGATGGACACAATAAGCTGGAGTAACTCAGCGGGACAGGCAGCATCTCTGGAGATAAGGAATGGGTGACGTTTCAGGTTGAGATCCTTCTTCAGACTGGTTAGGGATAAGGGTAACAAGAGATATAGACAGAGATGTGGAGAGATAAAGAACAATGAATGAAAGATATTCAAAAAAGTTGTTTTTTTAAATTATTTTTATTAGAAGCAATTGTACAAGGATAACACATTTATCATCTAAAATTATACAATTATGCAAAAAAGTAATGATGATAAAGGAAACGGGCTGTTTGTTAGCTGTTTGTAGCATGAAAACGAGAAGCTAGTGCAACTTGGGTGGGGGAGGAATAGAGAGAGAGGGAATGCCGGGACTACCTGAAGTGAGAGAAGTCAAAACGCATCCGACTGGCTGTAAGCTACCCAAGTGAAATATGCGATGCTGTTCCTCGAATTTGCGTTTAGCCTCTGATGATGGAGGAGACCGAGGACAGAAAGGTCTGTGTAGGAATGGGAAGGAGAATTAAAGTGTCCAGCAACTGGGAGATCAGGTTGGTTCAGGCGGGCTGAGCGAAGGTATTCCATGAAACGATCGCCCAGTCTGCGTTTGGTCTCGCCGATGTATAAGAGTCCACATCTTGAACAACAGATACAGTAGATGAGGTTGGAGGAGGTGCAAGTGAACATGAATGAGCAGCCTTTCTGAGCTGATATTAACATTCTGTAATGGATGGGAAAGAGTTGAGGTGCGAGGAAGATAGAATCATGGTGGTATGTGACACTCATTAATCCATTTAAACTAGCCTAGGCTTGCCTGGGAAGACACTGGGCTTCACCTTCAACCCAGCCTTTCCCACCAGGGTTTTTCCGTCAAATGGCCCACTCTCACGTCAACCAGGTTGTCCATTTGACCAGCTGCCAGGTCGGTCAGGCTAGAACAGATGGGATTCACTGGATGGTAGTCTCATTTGCCTGTGAGACTAATGACATGAAAGGCCAATTCAAAGAGAATATTGCCACGTGCAACACACCATTGATAATTAAGAGGACACTTTAGGTGCACAAGTATGGTAGATGCCAGATGGTTTTCAGTACTTTATCATTATGCCAAGAACACAAAGAAATAGGAGCAATCATAATAAAATGCCCCATTTCCAAATCTTTTGCAATCAAGGCCACAGGGCTGTTAACCTTTTAATTACTTGCTGTACCTATCTGCTCACTTTGTGGTTCATACATGAGAATACCATAATCCCACGTTTGACTCGGTGGCAGTCTCTCTTCATTTAGGTAATACTCCACCTTTTTAATGTCTTCATCCAAAGTACATTACCTCACATTTTCCCCACACTGCATTCCATTTGCCCAGTTTTTACCCAGTCAATCATTTTTTCTACATCCTGTTTCAAGGTCACAATACCCTCATCAAAATTTCTGTTCACCCACTGTTACATCATATGCTCACTTGATATCATCCATTAGCCCCCCCCCCCCCCCCCCCCCCTCCCCTCCAGGACATGAAGATCTCCAGGACATCAATGTTATCAGGAGAACCTGGCAGACCTTGGTCTGGATGTTGACCCTGCCGAGCCGCTGCTGCTTGTCCCCTGAAGACCAGAGACCAGGAGGATGGAGCCGGCGCGATTATGAATGTAACAGGGCAGGAGCGAGGAATGTAGCAGAGGAGAGGGTACCGGGGTCTGGCCTTCCAAGCCTTCATGGTCGGCTGTGGGAGGCACCCCTGTAGCACAAATGTGGACGGGCGAGGAGAGAACTTCAGTTTCTGGTCGACTAAGGAAAGCGATGGCTGGAGGCCATGCAGCAGCCCGGGCAACGCTCATAACAACCAGAACATTGACTGGACTTCAAAATTGTGGTCAAAACATGGCGCCTCTTGCGTGTGGGCTCAGTAGACTTTTTCTGTAATTTGCTGATTGGGGATGGCATGGCAATACTCTATTGGACTGTTTGTTGCAAAATAAGTTAACTGTGTGTTTGCACTTTGCACATGTGACAATAAAGTACCATTGAACCACTATAAATAACTGAGAGCCAAGAACTCATCTGTGGGGTGTTCCATGAGTTATATCCTTCCAACCACAGAAATACCTACTTACTCTAATTCTTCCTTCTCCATGGTAACGTACTTCCTCCAATACCACAAGCTCATAATATATGCACCAGCCTCTTTTTCAAATGCATCAAACCTGCTTAATCATAATGGTTCAAGCATGTGCCCCATTGTATTCCAGGGACGACAGATGGCACAATGGGCTAAGTGTTCGGCTGGCAACCGGAAGGCAGCTGGTTCGAATCCCGCTTGGAGTGCATACTGTCGTTGTGTCCTTGGGCAAGACACTTCACCCACCTTTGCCTGTGTGTGTCCTTGGGCAAGACACTTCACCCACCTTTGCCTGTGTGTGTGGATGTAATTATGTGAAGCACTTTGGGGTCAATGCAAGTTGACTAAAAATGTGCTCTGAGATTGACGGTCTAGGCAATGATAGGTTGGTGTAGGATTATGAACCTTGACTACTCTCAGTGGAGCAGGCATTGAGAGGCATGTTCCTAAACTGAAGGACATATGCCACCTGGACACTAAAAGCTTAAAAATAGTTTTATTTATGAACATCTAACTTTTGGAGTATACCACCCAAGCAGAAACAATTAATTCCTTATTGAGCCAGTTAATTGATGGAGTTAGTTCATCTGATCAATGAACATATAGATGGATAGCCTCAACCTTATTCTCCACTGGTTTCCATTAGCAACTGATAGTTTTCTATTGGGTTGAGCACCCACTTGTAGACAAAGTAGTCAGTGCACATGGTTATGAATGTTCTGTGCGGAGTTGCCTCTTAATCTTTTTCTTGCTGCAAACTTACTGATCCAGAAAGTATAATAAATCCAAGTTCGGCAAGAGGTATAATGTAAGATTTATTACAGTGCACTGAAAAATAGCAGCACCCAACACGAAGAATCATTAACTGCACTAATATTGAACATTTTACACTTGGTATTCAAATTTTGGCAGAATGTTAGTTAGAAGATAGAATAATACAGTATAGCAACAGTACCTTCAGCGCATAATTTCCGTGGCAAAAATGATGCCAAGTTAATCTAATCTCCTCAACCTGCACGTGGTCTATAGTCCTTAATTCCCTACATATCTCAGTGTCATAGTCATACAGTGTGGAAATAGGCCCTTTGGCCCAACTTGCCCACACCGGCCAACATGTCCCAGCTACACTAGTCCCACCTGCCCGCTTTTGGTCCATATCCCTTCAAACCTGTCCTATCCATGTACCTGACTAACTGTTTCTTAAAGATTGGGATAGTTCCTGCCTCAACTATCTCCTCTGGCAGCTTGTTCCATATGCCAGCTACCCTTGGTGTGAAAAGGTTACCTCTCAGATTCCTGATAGGACCTATCCAAAAAAGCCTCTTGAATGCCAGTTTTGTAACTGCATCCATCACCATCCCTGGAAGTGTACTCCAGGCACCTACCACTCTGTGAAAAGTAGTAAACCCACATATCTCCTTTAAACTTTGCTCCTTTCACTGTAAAGTTATGCCCTCTTGTTTTTGACATTTACAACCCTGAGGAAGAAGATTGTGACTACCTACCCTTTCTATGATTCTCTTAATTTTAAATACTTTTACGACCTCTCCTTAACCTCTGATGTTCCGGGAAAAATGATCCAAATTTATCCAACTTCTCCTCATAGCTAATTCCTTGGAATCCAGGCATAATTCTGGCAAACCTCTTCTGCAAACGCCGAAAACTTCCATGTCCTTCCTGTGATTGGGGCAACCAGACATGCACTCAATACACTGAATGTGAGCCAAGTTCTAATGAGTCTATTTCTTACCTTATTGTTACAAAGTTTATGTTACCATTCTGAGTATTTATTCCATTTCCAGATTTGTTTTTTCTTAATGCCAACTTCTATGGGTGATCGCAATGGGAAACATACTCACTAATAACAACTATTGGACCACATTAGCCAAACCTTTCTCCTGTAACATATTAGTGGGCACAATTAACACCAAGGCACCAGACATTCCTCCATTATCTAATCTTTGTCATCGTTTATCTAATGCCATAACTGAAGTAAGTTTTAAAACAGGCACTTGATATTTTTCTGTTCTTTTGCAGTTGCAGCCATTTCCTCATTAACTCTACTATTGAAGCAAAACTGAAAATCTGAAAAGAGAAGTTTTATTTTCCAAATGGAGGTGAGTACAAAAGAAAATATTTAAAAAAAAAGCAGCACCATTTTTCTTGTTTCATTTCAGCAGTGAGTTTTTATTTACAAAAACTTGTCAAATATTGAAAGCTGACTAAGAATAACCTGGAGCTTTGAGGGTGATCTACACCACAGGCTGAATCCTCCATTGTTAATAATTATGCTAACCTTTTACTGACAACTACAGGAAATTGATTCAGGAAATCGCTCAGTGAGTTGTCCAAATCCAAAAACAAGAGGTTGCTATACATCAATAAATGTCTCTACATTATTCCACGCTCTGCATGCCTGTGGGGCATTGGGAGCAGTTGTAGTTGCCCTTGTTCAGACCTGATGGAGATGAATCTATGACTGAGATGAATCTCTATGGTCGATCCCCAGACCAGGCATCTCTGTATCAGATTATCAAAGGAGTTGAAGAGTATAATCAAAGCACATCATTTTTGGAAGTGGTTTTATGATGAAAATACGTCTTTAAATAATATATGAATATAGTTATCGATCAGCAAAATCTCTGTGATTGCTACAATCAATTCCTGTTTTAATTTTGAGTGTTTCATTGATTATGTGCTGTGGAACCATAATTAGCTGCATCTTGGTTGATAAACTTCAGTGGTCCTAGACAATAGGAAAAAAACTAGCAGTATCTTTACTTGTGTATAGCATCTTGTGGGCTGATTTATCAGGGTGATTTGGTCTACCATTCATCAGGGTGATGCTATGTCTACTATCCATCATTTTAAACTGCTATTGGCATATGATATATATGCAATGTATTGGTAAATGCATATCAATAACTGATGGCATCATTAGTACTTGTGTGTAATATTAACTCTGTTCTGTGTGGGGAAATGACTAGGACTTTATCCCCATTGTTGAGGCTCCAGTATCTATGTTGGCCAGGCCATGAGGTACTCCAAGCACCAGATTCCTGAAATAGGCAGCTTATACTTAACTCCGCAATGGAATGAGGTTATCAGTTGATAGAGGAAAAGATTCAATGATGTGCTCAAAGATCACATCACAGCCGCAGTGGCTGCCTCGCCAAGAGTCTGTCAGTCCCCTCTCTGTTTTTATTAGTTTAAGTATGTTTTATAAGTATGATTTAGTGCTTCTTGGCTTGTTTTATATGGGGGGGGGGGGGGGAATTGGGGGGGAAACTTTTTCAGTCACTTACCTCGACGGAGATGCGATTTTTCTCCATGTGCGCCCTAACAATGTGCAGTGGTGTGGCCTTTCCTGAAGACCGGGCTGGAGCTTCAAGCCGCGGGCAAGGCGCGGACGTACCATCGCGGAGCCTGCGATCCTTTGCCAAGAAACGCCAGCGAGAGGGCTCCAACCTGTGGACTTTAACACCATGAAGCCGGGGTCTCCGGTAAGATGAGGTCGACTCGTGAGCTCCATGCCGCGGAGTGTTCCGATCCGTCCCGATGCCAGAGTTTCGATCATCCCGATGCGAGGGCTTG
This sequence comes from Amblyraja radiata, assembly GCF_010909765.2. Lineage (NCBI taxonomy): Eukaryota > Metazoa > Chordata > Chondrichthyes > Rajiformes > Rajidae > Amblyraja > Amblyraja radiata. Next base: position 16,974,186 of record NC_045958.1, read on the forward strand.
AATATCGGACTGTCGGCAGCAGCGAACTGCGGAGGGTTCAGCCCCGATCACGGGTGAACAAAGGAGGGAGATGACTGAACTTTATTGCCTTCCATCACAGTGAGGATGTGGATTCCGCTGTGGTGGATGTTTATGTTACATTTTATTTTATGTGGCTGTGTTTATTGTTTCTTTTCACTTACTATGGCTGTATGGTAACTCAAATTTTCACTGTACCTTAATTGGTGCATGTGACAATAAACACGAACTTGAACTTAAACTTGAAAGGTTCCTTGAAGAGTTTATTTTCCTTGAATTTAGTTTAATTTAGTTTAGAGATACAGCACAAAAACAGGCCCTTCCGCCCACAGAGTCCGCACCGACCAACGATCTCTGCACATTAACACTATCCTACATGCACAAGGGATAATTTACAATTTTACGAAGCCAATTAGCCTACAAACCTGTATGTCTTTGGAATGTGGGAGGAAACCAGAGAACCCAACAATAACCCACGCAGGTCATAGGGAGAATGAACAAACTCCATTTGGACAGTTTGAGTTTATTTTATCATCATGTGTATCGAGCTACAGTGTAAAGCTTTTGTTGCGTGCTATTCAGACAATACATGATTAAGCGAGATCACTCATAGTCAGGATCGAACCAGTGCCTATGGTGCTGTAAGGTAGGGACTTTGCCACTGTGTATCTGGGTATCTCCGAATCCAAGACTGTTCAAACTGGAGAAGGAACATTAGGGATGATATTAAAAACTTTGAGATCATCCATAAGGCTAACATAAAAGTTCTGCATAATCAGCAGAAAAAATGCACAAACTTTTTTCTTTTCCTTTTTGTCTTTTTATCTTTGTGTTTTTTTTTTAACATTTATAAGTTTCCTTTTAAAGATTTAACTATATTTACATAGAGGTCTATATTCATTGTGTATTTTGACACTTGTCTCATATTAGGTTATACCTATTATTAATGTAATCCTGATCCCTATGTATCAATACCATTGTTATGTTTATCATTATTCTTTTTGTTCTGTTTTTTAAGTTTTATTTTTGCTTTTTTTGGAAATAAAACCAATACAAAGATTTTAAAAGAAAGAAAGAATGCACAAACTACCCTATCCATCTACCTGCCTAACTGTTTCTTAACTGCCTACTCTGTGAAGCTCCCTCACCTTTTCCGTAGAAGTCTCTATAGTTCATTCATTAGCTCCCTCAGAATGGAAGCAAGTCATTGTTAATCTCAATATTACATACTAGTTATAAATTATTCACCAAGTTCTGGTGTAACTCAACTGGTCAGGAAGCATCTCTGGATACTATGGATAGGTGATGTTTTGGGTTAGGACTCTTCTTGAGACTTCATGTTTGAAGTATAGTCCTGACCAAGAAGTCACCTATCCATATTCTCTGGAGATGCTGCCTGACCCACTGAGTTATTCCAGCATTCATTTTATTTTTTGTAAACCAGCACCTGCAGTTCATTTTTTCTACATTAATTATTCACTGATGTTTTCCAGCAGTTTGAAAAATACAAATTTTTACTGTTCATTTCATTATGGAAATAAATGATATTATTTCCATGGAGAGGTGTTCTATTAATGTTGTAATAGGGGTTGTCCTGTGCTGCCCTGATGTTTGGCTCTAATCAACAACATAGCACAGTTATGCTTATATTTTTGAGGGGAGGCCAGACTACGATTGAGATCACTTCCAGTTCAGTGCAGGTTTGGTTTAGTATTTTGAGATCTATTCTTCTCATGATGTTATACACCTCTAAAAGATCACCACAGCTTGGATACAGTCCCTTCGGCCCACCAATACCATGCTGACCAGCAAATCCCTGTACACCAGTTCTATCGTACAAACTAGGGACAATTTACAGAAGCCAATAAATCTACTAACCTGCGTGTCTTTGGAATGTGAGAGGCAATGGGCACACCTGGGGAAAACCCACGTGGTCACATGGAGAACGTACAAACTCCTTACAGACAGTACCCATAGTCGGGATCAAACCCTGGTCTCTAGTGCTGTAAAGTAGCAACTTCGCTGCTGGGCCCTCCTAAACTCCATTCATTTCAGTAACTAGCTAACAAGGAGAGTATAGTCCAGCTAAATGTTGGCCATGGACCTTATAGTTGTGGACCTCCATCAGGTAAAGCATCAGTCTGGTCCACTCAGGATAAAGGAAACCTTGTAATGTAGATTTTTCTAGCAGTCATATGAAGGAGGATTTTAATCCACTATTTCACAAAGTGTTGCATCTTCCATGTAGAAAATCAAAGTCACAACATGGGTGTGCCTGCTTTAAATAATTCATCAAAAATATTGAAACGCATAAATAGGAAAATCGTATGCACTGAGATTGTAAAACAATATCTCATCAGAGTCGAGAGGTGGTAGATAATTGACAAAGGCTGACAAGTGACATGATTGTGCAGCTTTACATCGACTAGTTTCTCTATATTATTGCATTATTCTGTGTTGCACGCTGGCTGTTGCTGTACCTTTGCCTCTGCTATTCTGCTCTCTGCTTCCTTTCTCCTTTCTATTTAACAGTGCCATCACATGCACAGGACCTTTGTGATTTGCGTGATCAATAGCAGTCACACTCCACAAACTATAAATCGCATTGCATTCATATGTAAAATAATTGAATCCACTCGTCTCCTGAATCCATTCTGCTTTGCATGTCACTTGTGCTATATTAATGGCATTCCAGCATTAGGATGCAGAGCTGCAAGATTTTTCTTTTGTACAAACAAGAATAGTAATGTATAATTGTAAGTATGGATTGCTGCTCTTTCTTTGCCTCTCCTACTTTTTTTATAGCCCATTAGTTCTGCTGTTGCTTTTTTGCCATCTCTTCCTTCTTTACGAAGATGTTGCCAGGACTTGAGGGTCTGAGCTATAGGGAGTGGTTGAGAAGGCTGGGAGTGCAGGAGAATGAGGGGTGACCTTTTAGAGGTGAATAACATCATGAGAAGAATAGATCGGGTAGATGCATAGTCTCCTGCCCAGAGTTGGGGAATTGAGGACCAGAGGACATGGGTTTAAAGTGAAGGGGAAAAGATTTAATAGGAATCTGAGGGGGTAACTTTTTCACACAAAGGGTGGTGGGTGTATGGAACGAGCTGCGAGAGGAGGTGGTTGAGGCTCGAACTATCCCAATGTTTAGAAACTCTCAGACAGGTGCTTGGATAGGACAGGTTTGGAGGGATATGAGCCAAACGCAGGCAGGTGGGACGTGTATAGCTGGGTCATGTTGGCCGGTGTGGGCAAGTTGGGCCAAATGGCCTGTTTCAATGATGTACGACTTTATGACTCTGTGATAGTTTATTTCCATTGTCTTAAGACATTACAGTTTCCTCTCTAATGTCATTTTCAATGTTCTATTTGCACTCACATCTTCAGTGCATTGCATCCAGGAGGCCCAATTGTCATCTTATTCTGGACACTTGAGGATTTAAATGTAGATTACGTTTGGGATGTGAAATGGTAGTTTAGTTTTAGTTTTAGTTTAGAGATACAGTGCGGAAAAAGGCCCTTTCGGCCCACCGGATCCGCGCCGACCAGCAACCCCCACACATTAACACTATCCTATACCTATTAGGGACAATTTTTACATTTACCAAGTCTTTCGGGTGTGGGAGGAAACTGAAGATCTCGGAGAAAACCCACGCAGGTCTCGGGGAGAACGTACCAACTCTGTACAGACAGCACCCGTAGTCAGGATCGAACCTGGGTCTCCGGCGCCGAATTCACAGTAAGGCAGCAACTCTACCGCTGTGCCACCGTGCCACCCAGTTGGGTGTGAGGGAACCAGCTGATGGTTGGATGTCTGATGATGGTCAGGTATTGAATGAAGGTTTGAATCTCGTAGTTGTTAAATTTCTGGTGGTGATAAGGTACCCAATGGATGACAGATGTTGGTTCAGCTGCCGATGATGAATGGTTGTCCACTGGTGGTCAGGCTGTCAATCATGATTGGACATCTGACGTTGGTCCAGCATCCAATGGTAATTTGCTATCAAGTAGGGGTTAGGCATGCAATTGTGGTTTTGCATCTAATGGAGATGAGGCATCAAGTCTAACAGTAGTTGGGCATTTAACCTTTTGTAGTTTATTATTGTCACGTGTACCAAGATATAGTGAAAATATTTTTTTGTTTCCTGCTATCCAGTCAATGAAAAGATTATATATGATTACAATCAAGCTATCCCCAGGGTACAGATACAGGGTAAAGGGTATATCATTTAGTGCAAGATAAAGTCTGATTGAAGATAGTTCAAAGGCCTTTAATGAGGAATGAGTGACTGATGATCTTTAAATAATGCTTGGGCATGTTGTGGTAAGTGGGGTCCCAGTATTAAGTGCCGCAGGTGCTGGTACCTTTCTTATGGTTCACGTGGGGTTTGGGTATATGTTCAAATTTAATCAGTGAATTAGTCATCTGTTGGCAAGTGAAGATTTGATAGTGATTAGATGTCTAATGATAGTTGGACATTGTGTTTAGGCTTCAAGTGATCATCAGTGATCCAAAACTTGTTGGACATCTATCGGTGGTTTGGTGTGCAACAATTTCAAATGCTAATGTGGCATCTTGTGGGTTCTAGGCATCCACTGGTGGTTGAATGTTCAATGGTAGTAAGGTAAGGGCCTGTCCCACTTACGCGACCTTGGCTCGCAAATTACGCGACCTCGTGGTCGCTTGAGGCGTGCGGGCACCATATGGCCGCACGGGGCCGTTCCCACTTAGAAGCACGGAGTTGTGCGGGGCTGGTCCCGACATCGCGCGGGGCTCCGAAATTCTTGCAGTGACCGAAATCTTCGCGCGCCCATGGCCTGTCAGCACGCAGGCACAATGCGGTCGTACGCAGCGTCTTGACGTCGTACGCAGCGTCTTGATGGCATACGCCTAGCGCGTGATGTTGCATGATGACATCACCGCCCGGCGTGGCGTTGTGTGATGATGTCACCACCCGACGCCCAAATTCAGTCGGCCCGCCTCCTGCCCAGCTGATTGGTAAGCATGACGTAAATGACATAACGCACGAACTTAACGCGAACTTAACGCGAACTTAGCGCGAACTTAGCGCAAACTTCGCGTGAACTCCGATTCCGGTTGGTCGCGCCAAACGCACGCAATCGCATGCAAGTGGGCCAGGCCCTGTAAGTGAAATGGCTCTTGACTGTCAGGGAATCTCAGAATAACCACAGTATGCAAGAAGGCTATATGTTTCAATGAGTCAATACAAACTATAAGATGTTAGGTTAACATTTCCTTTCTCTCAACCCTTCAGTGCTACAAGCTGAACTCTGTATTTACTTGTGATTGTCCTGAAAGTCAATCTGCTCATGATTCAATCAGATATAATTGTATTATTTTTATTTTAAAACTATACTTTATTCATAATGTAAGCAGTGAATAAAATCAATATACATCTTTCTCTACACACATTGTAACATCAATTCACCACATTCCCTTACAATGTTTCGGAGCCTCTTGTGGTTTCTCATTAAACGATGTACCTGAGAAACATTTGAAGGATGTTAAACAGAGCTCAATCATTCAGTGTGCAGAGGTGGCAGCTGTTCCCTGCACTACAGTCCTTCCACACAAAGCCTATGCTGTAGCTACACCAATCTACTGTGCACTCCTCAGCATGTACTTCTGCTGCACTTTGTGTGCCCTTTGGCAGCATTTGTTTACAGATACAGTGTAGAAATAGTCCCTTCGGCCCATCGAGTCCATGCCGTACAGCAATCCTAATACACTGGGACTATCCTACACGCTGGGGCCAATTTTACCATAGCCAATTAACCTACAAAACCTATACGTCTTTGGAATGCGGGATGAAACTGGAGCTCCCGGAGAAAACCCACACAGGCCACGGGGAGAACATAGAAACTCCGTACAGACAGCACCATAGTCAGAAATGAACCTGGGTCTCTGGCGCTGTAAGCTTGCTTGTGAACGACTCTTTAGACTGCAAGACAAAAGGTTTTTCACTGAGTTGAGAAAGTTCCATCAGCAGTAGACCTCTCATTCCCATGACTGTTCCATCTTTGTGGCTAAGAGATCCTATTTTTAAGGTAAAACTCTGTTGTCTAGAAACATAAGTAATTGTGACTACACCTTGATTTAATACTGATTCACTCTACCCCAACCTGATTTACCCAAGCAGACAATGCCTAGCTTTATTTCCCTTCTCCCGCCAGGCATCTGTGTCCGCTATTGGATTCAATCATAGCAAAGTTTCAAGCCACAATGTAATTCCATTCAGGTGGTCAAACACAATTTCAGCAGTTACATGAGGTCACTTCACATCAAGAGGGTCACAAGCTGGAAAAGAGTTTCAAAGGAATTGCACTTTCACAATGGGGTTGCGTGCCAGGTGGGGAGCAATACAAATTAAAACTTCCCAATACCAGCTGTCTGATCAATGAAACTTGCAAGCCACATATTGACAAGAAATGTCATGTTTTAAACAAGCCCTTCAGCAAACATATGAAGGGTTTATAACTGGCTCAGTCACTTTTGTTGATTTGCATTTCTGCAGATTCTGGGACAAAATTCCACTTTATGATAGCATTATGAATATGGAAGCCAGAAAAGGAAGTCAGAGAAGGAATAGCATGGTTAAATTGGCAAATCTTTCTCTCTATTGTGCACCCTTTCCATCTTGCACTTTCATTCTGTTCTTACAGCCTGTACCTGCATGGTCTTGAAATATACCAAGACGGTAGTTAAACCATCTCCACTATCAAATTTGTATTACTCGATCACATTTTCAGCCTCTGAGCTTTGATTCCAATTTATTCGAGCCAGATTTGCTCTCATCCCATTAAAATTGGCTCTTCTCCCGCAAGCCATTTTTATCTAAGTGTGCTTTACATCCTTTCCCACAGCGATTCAAACCTTATGATATTATGATTGCAATTTTCTGGATGTTTCCCTGCTGATATTTTCTCTGCTTGGTCAGGCTCATATGCCAACACCCAATTTCAGCAATGCCACCTTCCTTGTTGGGTGGGAAACATTCTCACTCCTTCTCTCCTCTTCTGCAAAACTCCCTGTTTTCTTTCTGCAGTATTCTTTCCCCTGGTCAACAACTTGTAGAATATTCTCAGTGGTGTAATTGCAAATCATGCTTCTTAATTCTAATCATATAGATTGTTTGTTAGTATCAGTCTAGGACATCCTCTCTCTTCAGCTTTGCAATGTTCTCCTCAATCAATAATGCACTCTCCTACCTTAGCCTTTTAATCATTTTTGAACATATTTTTCCTGGAATGTTGAGAACACATTCCTGGCCTTTTTATTTTAACAAGATGCCTATGCATACCACCGCATCATAATCACAAAGATAATTGTTTCTTTCTGCTCATTAATCTTATTAATGCTTCTTGCATCTACACAGTTACGAATGGATGGTTGGCTGTCTTTTATGGTAGGTGGAGGTTGGACAGTGGTGTGTGATGTTCCTTTGGTTTCTGCTGATAGTTAGATTTCCAATGGTGTTTCGATATCAATGGCAATTGGTTATCAGATGGAAGTACCTATATGTAATTTGAATTCCATTCTGTGTGGGGAAATTACAATGACTTTCTCCCCCATTGGTGAGGCTCCAGTGCCTACATTGACCAGACCATGAGGTTCACCCAGCACCAGATTTCTGAAATAGGGGGCTTATTCTTAACTCCGCCATGGAAAGAGGTTATCATTAGATAGAGGAAAAGATTTAAGGATGCGCTCAAAGATTCCTTTAAGAAATTAGTTTGTTTTAGTTTGGAGATACAGAGCGGAAACAGGCCTTTTGGCCCACAGAGTCCGCACCGACCAGCGATCCCCGCACAGTAACACTGTCCTACACACACAAGGAACAATTTACAATGTTATCAAGCCAATTAGCCTACAAACCTGTGTGTCTTGGGAGTGTGGGAGGAAACCAGAGCACCCAGAGAAAACCCACGCACGTCACGATGCAAGCGTACAAACTCAATTCCTTCCTACACAACAACTGCATAATAGATGCATTTCATTGGCATTGATTTCAGCATGTCAGCTATTATGTAGGAAGCAATGCTAGCAATATGATGGTGTGCAACACATACAAAAACACTGAAGTGGAATGTGCATAATATTCCATAGAGAACGAGTGTATTATGGATTTCCCAGCCTGTGCATTGCAATGCTTTACGTCTAGCCCCTGGGCTTAATATGTGCTGACACATCTATCTCAGTTGCAGTCATCTAACTAGGATCATCACCTGTCATTTAAAAGGGAGGTTGAGGAAATGTTGGTGTTTATACTTTTTGTTGCATATTCATATTTTAATTAATTGACATTGCCTTGTGTATTTTTTAAATCAATGTATTATTTTAAAATGTTGTACTCATATTTTTGTTGTTTTTAATTTAATTCTCTTCAATATCTCTGGTCCATGGTCTGGAACAGGCCCTTATTTCTGTGGTCTAGTTATTTCTCATGGCCTGCTCCATTTCATGGAACAAATGAAGCTGTGAGACTGGCAGGACCTGAGGAAATGCTAATGCCCCTGTCCCACTTAGGAAACCTGAACAGAAACCTCTGGAGACTTTGTGTTTCCGTGCGGTTCCCAGAGGTTGCAGGCGGTTGCCGGAGGTTGCAGGTAGTGGAAGCAGGTAGGGAGACTGACAAAAACCTCCGGGAACCTCCTGGAACCGCACGGAAACCTTGGGTGGGGCGCAAAGTCTCCAGAGGTTTCCGTTCAGGTTTCCTAAGTGGGACAGGGGCATTAGCCACTAAAGGTTGGTTTGACTCTGGGGTAAATGTGGAGTATCATCTCAAGGTATAACTGGGTTGATTTTGATCTAACTCTATATGGGGTCATACTATAGATGAGATGGACTGTGAGAAATATTTCCCTAAAATGGAGATGTCGAAAACTAGAGGGATAGGTTTAAGGTGATATTTATTGTCTCCATCTGCTTAGGACCAAATGCTGTTGATACCATTGGAACCTTTCAGAGGATCTTCAATCATAGAATAAGATGAGAATGTGAATGCTCCCCTACCATATGGTTATCTGCACCTCGTATTTAATAAAAAATAGTTTCAAAGTTCTGATGAAGATTGTGTGACTGAAACGTTAAATTAATCTTTTTTGTATCTGGAAGCTGCGTTTTGTGCATTTTTGCTTATTTCAGGTTTGGAATTTTGGAGCTTTTACTTATTAGCTCTGTCGGCTCTTACATTAAATTACTAAAGGCTCGATGAATTTTCTGTGTTTATTGGAAAGCCTGAGAATTTTTCTTCAAACAGTCACCAAAATATGCATAATCTATTTTACTCCAAGTTTTAAGAAACACTGAAATAATGTTGTGCAGACACTGTTTCTTCCATGTTTCTTTTATCAATTTCATTTCCTAAATTAAATGAATCTTTCATCTTAGAGTGCACTCCACAACTGTCACAAATAATTTCATGAATTCGTACAAAACAAATGCACAATCCTTGCATCACTGCTCACACATAAAACAGAAGACTACTGTTTTTGAGAAAAATATACACACTTCTTCAACTACAGCATCTGTACATCCTTCTGTTATGCCAAGTTGAATTATATGTTCTAGTTCATTAAAGACACTGACACCTAATACTGTGAGGCAGCTGGAGTCTTTGAGCAACTCTTTCGTAACGCAGCTGAGTCTGCTGTTAGCTTGTGGCCTTTTAAAGCATGTATCTCTATTTGCCATTGTTTTATTTGCACACAAGATATTGTATCTGTTACAAATTAATTAACTGCAATATGTCACATGCAGACCTAGGGCACATGTGTGTTCGCAGTGTGATGTGGACTGGTAGCAGAGATGAAGATTGGGTTGGCAGAGGCTTCTTCTGAACCTGCCTTGACACTTGAACTTGCAGCATGTGCCATTGTATTGTTGCCAGCCAATCTCTCCTTGAGCGATAAATGCATAAGAAGGTTCCTGGCCTCGCATTATCTAGTGGGAAGAGCTGTAAAGAAGCCAGAGTCATTCCGGTAAGAAAGTGGCTGACACAATCACTGCAAATGGTTTAATTGGCAACGTTACAAATATAACAATATATAATGATACAACTTTACAAATATAATTATATATAATGATACAACATTACAAATATAATAACTTTGAAAGGTCAGATGATGAAAGTAATATATTTTTTCACGTGCACCCTAACTGTCATTATAACCCTAATTTTTGTATCACAGTTTAACAATTAGATTTTTCACTTGTTATTACCACTTGTATCAAGAGGCATAAAACACTGTTCTGATTGTCAATCAATTTTTCACCAAACGGCCACTTCACGTTTTTTTTCATATCCAGCTCTATATTTGCATCAGAGGTGGAATCAATTTGAGGAACAATCAAACTTATTTGATTGATTAAAAAAATAAACTGCTGGAAGAAGTTGGCATGTTGAGCAACATCTGTGGAGGTAAAAGGGATGTATTGAGATTGAGACTCTGCATCAGGACCTGTTGGGGAGGGGAGAAAGAGAGATCATAAGTGGGAGTAGAATTAGGCCATTCAGCCCATCAAGTCTCCTCCGCCATTCAATCATCTTCATCTATCTCTACCTGCTAACCCCATTCTCGTGCCTTCTCCCCATAACCCCTGAGCCGGAGAGGAATGATGACAGTATATGAAAGCGCGGGAGAGGGATTGGATAGGATCTGGTAGGCAATTGGTGGAACCGTATGAAAGAGGGTGGGGTGATGGACAGATGGATCTTTATGTGGAATGGAAAGGATGAACAAGAGAACACTGGTGGAAGTGGGAAAGGAGGACATGGTGTAGATTACCTTAAATTGGAAAATTCAATATTCCTACTATTGGATTATTGGTGACTCTAGTGGAATATGAGGTGGTGTTCTTGTAGTTTGCATGTGGCCTCACAGTGGCTCTGGCCAAAGCTAAGGCCAGACAGATGTTGTGGGAATGGGAAGGGCAATTGAAATGACATACATCTAAGTCTTGTGCCACAAGTGATTAACTTTTCCGTGCAGTATTAACCCTCCTTTCTAGGATTCCTCTATTTTGTCTTGAACACCACATGTCAAAGATAGATATAGTTTGAAAACAGCCTCTTCTGCCCAACTTATCTACACTGACCAAGTTGCACCATCTAAGTCAGTTCCATTTGCTTCTAAACCGTTTCTATCCATGTACCTGTCTAGGTGTCTCTTAACTAGTGATATAACACCTGACTCAACTATCTCTTCTAGCAGCACTTTCCACACACTCAATATGAAGACATTGCCCTTCAGGTTCCTATTAAATCTTTCCCCTCTCACCTTAAACCTATGTCCTAGTCTGGGTAAAAGACTGTGCATTCACCCTATCTATTTCCCTCATGATTTTATACATGTCTATAAGATCACCCCTCAGCCTCCTGCAATCCAAGTCCTAGCCTGCCCAATCTCTCCATATAGCTCAGGCCTTCAAGTCATGGTAACATCCTCCTAAATCTTCTCGATACTCTTTCCAATCTAATAATATCCTTCGTATAGGAGGGTGACCAAAACTGAACATAGTACTCCAAAAGTGGCCTTATCAACATCTTTTACAACTGTAAAATAATGACCCGACTTCTATATTCAATATCCTGGCGGATGATGGCCAAAGTACCAAAAGTCTATTTTATCATCCTATCTACCTGTGATGTCACTTTCAGAAAATGATATCCCAGAACTCTTGGATCACTTGCTCCCCAGACCATTCCATTCACTGTGAAGGTCCCTACCCTGGTTGGACTTGCCAAAATGCAACACTCACCCTTATCAACATTACTCAGCCCACTTATTCAGCTGATCAAGAGTTTGCTTTAATTTTTGATAACCATCTTCAATGTCCTACTTTAGTAACATCTGCAAACTTAGTCATCAGACAGTATACTTTCTCGTGCACTTTACTGATATACGCCACAAACAACAATGGGGCCCAGCTCTGATCCCAGAGGCACATCACTCGTCACAGGTCTCCAGTCCACAAGGCACCCTTCCACCACCATCCTCTGTTTTCTTGCATGGAGTCTATTCTGTATCCAGTTAGCTAGCTCTTTCTGGATCCCATATGATCTAATAAGATGGATTTGAATAATATGAGTATTGCAAACAGTGATTTCACTAGAACTGGAATTACATTCACCATCCTATTACATTAATTTTGATCCAGAAAAATCCAAAGCTTTATTAAGATGCTCTTGCAGAGATTCTTTAATTGAGAGCCTTTAATGATTTTTAAAAAAAGTTGTATTTCCTGGAAACCAACAATTCTTTGCTTTTAAACTATGATATATGAGATGGTACCGAGTACAACTCTGGTCACGTATCCCATAATTCATGTTTAGATTTTCTTCCAACATTAGAATGCATGAAATGAATTGGGATATATTTAATTTTTTAATAGACTCGCTGATTGAGTGGAATGATATCCTTCTGCTTTTGACTTAAATGCAAGTCCAGGCCCACCTTTTTAGCTGACTCATAACTGTCTCCTCATTTCAGTGGTAATTTGGAATGGGCAATAAAAGCTGCCTTTGCAAGTGACATCTACTTCCTGAGGATGAATACAGTTTTAATTATTATTTATGTAATACACTATTATTCAGGCTTCAAGTCTTCTGGTGCTGAACAGTGCCCACTGGCAGCTCAATATCAGGAAATTGTACATTCCCCACATGAGTTTCAGGCCATTAGGTTTAGTAGCTAGCAAATTATGGGCTGAGACTGTATATCTTGCATATCTCATAGGGATATCTTGCTAGGGCATTTGTAATAAAGGATTCACCAATTGTATTTAGTTACAACCACTGCTACTCACATTCTTAATATCGCAAAAACAAATTATTTGTGCACATGAGGCATATTTCATAAGCTCACAACCTCACTAAACACCCTGCAGGCAATGAAGTACTTTTAAAGATAAAACACCATTGCAAGGTCAGAGAACATGGCAGCTATTTCTGCACACAAAACGTCAACAAACAAAGAAATAAATAGACCATGGGCCAATATAGTGAAGGTACAGGACTTGTGGCCCACAATGTCCAAGCCCGACATGATGCCAAGTTAAACAAATCATCTCAGCCTGCATGTGATCCATATCTCTCCATTCCATATGCATGTGCCTACCTAAAAGCCTCTTGAATGCACAATTGTGTGATTATTAAGTTAGCTAATCCGTTTTGGTGATATGCAGTTGAGAGATAAATATTGGACAGGAAACCACCATCCTTGCTCACATTTTCCATCTATCTCAGCTGGTAGGGGGAAACATAGAAACATAGAAAATAGGTGCAGGAGTAGGCCATTCGGCCCTTCGAGCCTGCATTGCCATTCAATATGATCATGGCTGATCATCCAACTCAGTATCCTGTTTAATGTCTCATTCAGAAGAACAGAAGACATTGGAGTTGTATAGTTTCAACGAGTTCACAGAATTACAATATTAATGATGCATTCTGCATTAACAGCTCTGCTTTTAAATTGTACGGACAAAAACAAGTGTGAACTTTCAATTAACGGTGGGTAATTTGACAATATGGGTACATTTCTTTGGGGAGTGATGTCCTTTGCTCATCTCCTGTCCTGCCATTGATGGAACTTGGACCTGGATCTGGGCAAACAGCAACAAATGCATTGGATGCATTATGTAGGTGTTGTGCTAATTTTACACTGAAGTTAATACAGGGGATTGAGAGCCCCTGGAGAAAGCTTCTTCCACAGCAACACAGAAAGTATGAAGAATCAAAAACCTAGATTTTCCATAATCAGAGCACAATCTACTTAAATTCAATGAGGCAGATGTAAGTAGTTTGAGAATATAGGTTGGTGGGAGTTCAGCGATATATGGTGAATGAGCACAAAATTTAAAGCTTTACATAAAGATGTAGACCCTTGGGGAATAGATTTCTTAGTGAGCTAATTCCTGTGTGTCCTTTTGGATCACAACACCATGTTGCATATGGCATATTATGTGTTGAAGAATGGCCTTGGAAGCGAACAAAATAATGTTATCATTTTTCATTTAATGATGGCAACAGTTTTATGCAATGAGGATTAATTGACCAGTAGTTACACCTGTAAAATGTGCAAAGAAAATATTTTTAATCTATTCTTTTTATATATACAATAGAGATTTTCAATATGCTCTATTTGGTGAAATGAGACTTTAGACAATAGGCCCCAAGATATGCATGAGCTTAAATTCTGTTAAGAAAACAGCACCCTTGCGCAACATGTCCATCTATCATCTGTCAGATGATAACATTATTTTAAGTTCATAAGAATTACAGACAATCATGACAAAAGTATTTTAAGGATCAATAAATATGCATAGTTTTGTCTTTGAATTTCATTGTGTATATTGAGAAATTGCCATCCATGCAATTATTAAATTAGTACTCGTGATGCATGTGCTTCTAGCATTATGTAGTAACAATTCATTAATGTAATGGACACTTTCTCCAGAGATGTCCAAATGTGCACCGGAGTCCTGAAGTCCAGAGAGGTTAGAATGACTTCCTGCAACTCCAAAGGAACATTTAACTTAGTGTGATATTAAGCAGAAAAAGACAAAGTGCTGGAGTAACTCATCAGGTCAGGCAACATCTCTGGAGAGCATGGATAGGTAATTCTATGTTCATAGAAACATAGAAACATAGAAAATAAGTGCAGGAGTAGGCCATTCGGCCCTTCGAGCCTGCACCGCCATTCGATTATGATCATGGCTGATCATCCAACTCACCTGTTCATGTATTCCAAAGATGCTGCCTGACCTGCCGAGTTACTCCATTACTTTGCGTCTACTTTTGTAAACCAGCATCTCCAGTTCCTTGTTTCTATGGGATCATAAGCAGCCCTGGTAAATCTGAAGTCAGTGGGTATGAAAGTGAAAACGAAACTCCAAAAATGGAACAGATCTTTCCAACAAATAACTTCTGTGGACTTAATTCCATACAATGATCATCTCCAATGTAATAAAATAGTCAAAGTATCTACCCTTGATGTCACTGAGATTACTTTCACAGTCCTCAACGATCTACATCCTGGGGATTAACATTGACTGGAAACTCAACTGAGATCAGCCACATAAATACTGTGACTGCAAGAGCAGGTCCGAGCCCAAGTGTCCACTGGTGAATGATTCATATCCTTTCAGCCCGCAGCTTTTCCACCTACAAAGCTCATGTCATAATTGCAATGTAATACTATCCACATGCCTGGATAAGTGCAGCTCCAATAACACTTGACAAGCTTGACATCAGATCAGTTCAGTATCGTGCAGAAGAAAGCAGCTTGCTTGTCTAATCCATCATTCTAGACATAGGATGCTTGCCCAACATGCAGCATCCTATGACCTCCCTCACTACCACGAAATGCCATTTATTGCAGTTTGCCCAGATCCAGGTCCAAGTTCCATCAATGGCAGGACAGGAGATGAGCAAAGGACGTCGCTCTCCAAATAAATGTACCCGTATTGTCCAGTTGGGTATTAGGTTAGCATATTTTGGCAGCACTTCTCAAAACCCCCAAACTCTGCCACAGAATAGGAGAGTACTTGAGTTTCACGTTCCTTTCCAAGTTACACCCAAACCTAATTTGGAAATATACTGCCTTTCCTTCATCATTACTGTGTCTAAATCCTGAATTTCCCTCCCCAACAACAGTATGTGGAGGGAAGTTCAGTCCAGAAGGATTGCAGTGGTTAAAGAAAGTGGCTTAGCGCTGCTTCTCGATGGCAATAAAAATGATTCATGGTACAGAAACCGCCGTGACATCATAACAGAACCAATATGCGCACCATACGCTTAAGAAAGCTTCCTAAGGAAATTGACTTTTTAATAATTGTTCTGTGGTTTGTTCTTCATCCCCCTTTCCCTGCCCAGTTCCACTGCTCAATAGGAAAACATTCTAAGGTAGTTGACATGACATGCCTGAGAACTGTTCCTGGGTTTAAAGCCAAGTCAAAGAAAGAAATAGCTGGAGAGTGGTGGACAAACATTTGATCAAAGGACATAGGGTTTAATCAAGTCTCAATGGAAGACCAAGATCTAGAGAGAGCATGGTGTTACATTGCAGAGTGGGATTCTGCATTTAAATTGCAGAGTGTGGGCCTCAGCAAGTTAAATGCACAGTTCTCAAAATGGGGCAAAGGGAGGGTGTTACGTAAATTGCCTTCTCTGATGTTTGAATATCTGATATCTGAAATATCAACACAAAATATTGGAAGTACTCAGCTGGTTAAGCAGCAGCTGTCAAGAGAGACACAGAATTAATGGTTTAGATCAATGTGCTTTCATTAAGAATATATTTTTTTCAGTCTCCACAGATACTACATGACCTGCTCGTTATTTTCTGCAATTTCTACTTGTATTTCAGATTTCTAACAATTGAAATATTTTAATTTTCTGAGAAATATAAATGTTGCAGTGTTGTAAAAATTGGAAGGGATTAGGAAGATATTGAACACTGGCCAAATCATAAACAAATTGCCCATTGGTGAATTTTACTACCACTGGCAACGTGTGGCAGATGATCGTATCATGTCACATTCAAAGGCTCCATGGTTTTTTTTAATTCTTCTGCATTGTCCCTCAATGCTATTGTGCCTCCCGTATGCATTTAAATCTCCTGGAGAAACACTCCATCTCTTTTCTGTTCTATAGGTATGTACCAGCCAATATTGCAGACATAAAATTCCCCTTTATATTATTTGTTCTTTTACTGCTACGATAAACAACAAAATCTTCCTTTTCATAAAAGTCGGATGTGACCTCGTATAAAACCTTTGTTTAATTTGTCAGTTTGCAATACTGAGAAATCCTGTATAATCCCACTGAGTTCATTTGTAATAACCTTAAGAAAAGAAAAAAAATATCAGGTCTTCTCTTACCTTTTGCTAATGTTAAATCTATTTTCAGGTTAGGGATCCCAGAGGAGTGCAAGACATAGACAAATATTCCTAATGATTTCCACTGACATAACATCTATATACTTATAAAACTTACATCTTGTCCTCTTCCGGTTTGTGTTGTTTGTAAATTTGCACAAAAACGGTATCCGATGGCGCTACGATTTTTTGCCACCTTACCCGCCATTCTCCTGTGCTGCAAGTGCATCGCTTTGTTCCGATAGATGAAATATTACAAAAGTTATTGGTCTTCTCTCCTGTCATTCGCTGAGACAGCGACGCCCCTTCTGGCACCCGCGGTTAATCACGCGAAAATTAAGCTGAAGGAGCGGAGTGAGCAGAGTGCGAGCAGGAGCTGTGTTCACGGGCGGGGGCTGTGTTCACGGGCGGGCGGGACATGCGTTCGTGGGCGGGGGATGTATTTGCGGGCAGTGGGTTTGCTTGCGGGCGGGCGGGGGCTATGTTGGCGGGCGGGGGCTGTGTTCCCGGCGGGTGGGGCTGTGTTCCCGGCGGGTGGGGCTGTGTCCTTGGGCAATGGAGGCGACCACCACAACAAGCCGGGAGCTGCTGAGTGCAGCCGGGGCCGGGAGCTACTGAGTGCGACAGGAGCCGGGGATGGGAGCCGCTGAGTGAGTCCGGAGCCAGGTCCTGGCGCTGGTGAGTGCGGTCAGAGCTGGGAGCCGCTGAGCCCACACACTCACCTCCCAAACCTCCCCTACCACACACTCCCCTGCCCCACTCCCACACACACCCCTGTCCCCTCCCACATACACCCCTCCCCTACCCCTACTACCCCCCTCCCCCACACTCCCCCCTCCCCCACACCCACACCCCCCTCCCCCCCACACCCCTCCTCCCCCTCCACCTCCCTCCACCCACACCCCCCTGTCCCCGTACAACCCCCCGTCCCCCACACCCCCCATCCCCCACACCCCCCTGCCACAAACCCACCCCGCAACACAGTGATAGGCCACACCAGCTGAAGCGGTAGGCAGCGGCTGGAGCAGACAGCGGCAGACAGCGGCAGACAGCGGCAGGGGTAGGCAGTGGCAGGGGTAGGCCATATTTTAAGAGTTATTCACATTTTAAGCTTTACCACTTGTTGTACCTGTCAGCTACCCCTGCGCAGTAATACTTGCGTGTTCTACGTCACAATGGGAACCCAATGGGCGGGAATGGCTGTGCCGGAGAGCCGCAAAGAGTGGATGGGGGAGGGGCGGAGTTGGGGGGGTGAGCGGAGTAGGGAGGATCAGGGCCATCACAACGGGAACCCGTCAACCTGCGCCGTTACAGGCTATGCGTGAGTAGTGGAATATTGCGTTGGGGGACCAGGCCTCCAGTGTGAGAATGGGGTCCCACTTAGTCTAGTCTTTCCTTGGTTCTATTCAAAACAGCAGGTTTTGAATAGAACTTTCTATCAGCTCCTGTTAGGGGATAGGTTGACAGACTACTAATTTTGGAATCATGGTCAGGCAATTTATAGGTAGTTTGGATAAAAACAAAAGATCCTCCAATGACCTTCTCTTACCAAGCCTGGCCATGTATTTTTACAATAACCATATGGAGTTAACATTTTTGTGCTGCGATCATTGCAGCACTTTAACAGGAATTTAGCAGGAAGTCCAATGAATGCAGAGTTCCTAATATTTTCATTGCAGCATATGGTGCTGCATTTTCCACTAGTTTTACGCATGAAATCAGATTTGAATACAATCTATAATTGCTCCACTATTTGAATTTATGCCACATGCAATACATAATATCAGTTGCCTCATATTTGGCTTTGTATCCAGGGTCTTTGCAGTGTGCATATGCAATACGTTATTGAGGTGCCATTGAGATAATTATCTCTGATTGCACAGTAAAGCACTCTATTATATCTGTGGTATTTGTAATCTTACCATACTGATGGAAAGAAATCTACATCAGGGAAAATAAAAAAAGTGATCAAGGGTGCATAGAATTTTAATATGTGGCACTGGCTTCTAACTATGTTCTTGACATTGCTCTCTGTTTGAATGTATTGCTAGTACTTCCTACTTTTTCAAAATGCATAAACTGTTACTGTTTAAAAAGAAGAATGAAATGAAGCCTTGTAATTTCTCTATATTGGATTGTGCACAAATATTTCCCTAAAAAACCCTCGTTCAATGGTCCAGTGGCACTTCTCCAACTTTTAAACCATGTGCCCCCTCACAGGAAGTGAACACTGATGATTTTTGTCAACGGTTTTGGGAAATGGAAAAGCTAATTGGCACATCTTTTCTCAACTGATCATACCCCATCCACGCAAGTTATCACCATAATCTCTAAAACTCTTGTCCTGAAAGAATACAAATAAGAGTAATGAAAAAATAGAATAAATAATTGCAGTCAAAATACCTGGAGTATCCCAATGAGTTGTCTCTTGTATGTGAGGTTCTGCCAAGGTAGAACGCCTTGCTCTCTGTCTTCAAGCACAGGGACTGAGCTTATTATCTGATATGAGGTTTTGATTTTGATTTTTGTAGTGATATGTTTGTGTTATTGTTTAAAAAAAGTAGACATTTTTATATTGAAATAGTTCAAGAGAAACAAATTGCAAAATTACATGGATGGATAACCACAGAGATCGACTACAAAAATGATTGGATTCGATAGATAACGTGCTTACCTTGCTTCATTACAAATATCTCTTTAACATTATTGATCAGAGGGACCAAAAGTCGCTCCAATCTTGCAGAGGAGAGGCAGTTCAGCGCTGTCGAGCAGAGGCAGTTCAACATTGCCATCATGCTGGGTGGTGTTCCTTGCACAGACTGCTCCTTCACACTCTACACTACCTCACCCTTGTCTCCCGACCGCTGTGCCATAAAGCTCCATTTTTAACATCCAGTGGTGAGTGGAGTCTGAAGTGGAGGTCCCTCTATGTTGGGGACCTGGGATTAGGCATTTTCATTTAGGCATTCGTGATACAGCACAGAAACACGCCCTTCACTGCATCCATGCTGACCAGCAAACCCCAGAACAACAACACCATCTTACACACAGGGGACAATATCCAATGTTTTACCAAAGCTGATAAGCCTATAAACCTGTACTTCTTTGGTATGGGAGGAACGGAGAAATCCCACGCGGTCACAGGGAGAACGTACACACTCGCTACAGACAGCATCCATAGTGAGGATCAATCCAGGGTCTCGGGTGCTGTAAGGCAGCAACTCTACTGCTATGCCACTGTGCTGCCAGGGGAATGGAGGATGTTAGAAACATAGAAACATAGTAAATAGGTGCCAGAGTAGGCCATTCGGCCCTTCGAGCCTGCACCGCCATTCAATATGATCATGACTGATCTTCCAACTCAGTATCCTGTACCTGCTTTCTCTCCATACCCCCTGATCCCTTTAACCACAAGGGCCACATCTATCTCCCTCTTAAATATAGCCAATGAACTGGCCTCAACTACATTCTGTGGCAGAGAATTCCAGAGATTCACCACTCTCTGTGTAAAAAATGTTTTTCTCATCTCAGTCCTCAAAAGATTTCCCCTTTATCCTTAAACTGTGACCCCTTGTTCTGGACTTCCCCAACATCGGGAACAATCTTCCTGCATCTAGCCTGTCCAACCCCTTAAGAATTGTGTAAGTTTCTATAAGATCCCCCCTCAATCTTCTAAATTCTAGCGAGTACAAGCCGAGTCTATCCAGTCTTTCTTCATATGAAAGTCCTGACATCCCAGGAATCAGTCCGGTGAACCTTCTCTGTACTCCCTCTATGGCAAGAATGTCCTTCCTCATATTAGGAGACCAAAACTGTACGCAATGCTTCATGTTACACCGTGTGGATCCTGTGACAAATTCCTGAGCCAATTCACAGACTTTCACAGACTTGTTAGCCACCTCTGCTGCATGCATCAAGAGTCTGTGTTCCACATATACATGGAGTGTGAGAGTCACATCCATTATTTGAGTACATGCAGGGGCTGCTCCTTGTTTTGTGGCTCCCCTTCAGATCCACCATCCTAATCTTTGGGTACCCAGTGCAGAAGGGAGTGCTAGATCGGTGGGTTTGTTTGCCGTCTGCAGGTCATGACACCAGGTGGATAATGGCTCTGCCTGAGCTGACTGCCTGCTCCTTTTTCCGTGTTGTGTTTGTGCCTAGGTGACCCTTGGAAAAAGAACACACTGTGTCCACTGGTGCCATTGAGGAGTTCCAAGGCCACTAGATGCTGTGGGGAATTGACTGTATCCTGGATCAGGATGGTAATTTGGTAATTTAATAATTTGATGTTTAGTTAAGATATTTGACAGGCTGGTGTAATGGCGGTGGGTGATTAAAAAAAAAGATATAGTTCAATTTGCAAATATTTTTGTATATTGACAAATATACTTGATTTTGTTATTCACAGGGGGATTTCTGGGTCCACTGGGTGCTGTGGGGACTTGATTGTATACTGGACTGTGATTATAATATAGTAATTTGCTATTTAGTTATGAGGAATATTTGACAGTCTGGTGTTATGAATTTAGACTTGAGATACACGTGGAAAAAGGCGCTTCGAGCTCCTGATTCTGTGTCGATCAATGAGCACTGCGTACGCTACACACTAGGGAAATGTTATAGTTTAACAAAGCCAATTAACCTACAATCCTGTGTATCTTTGGAGTGCGGGAGGAAGCCAGAGCACCTAGAGAAAACCCACGCAATCACAGGGAGAAGGTGCAAACTCTGTACAGACAGCACCCCTATGCAGGATTAAATCCGGGTCTCTGGCAATGTAAGGCAGCAACCTCTACTGTTAAGCCACTGTACCGCAATATTTTAAAAATGGCCAGAAACAAGAAGGGATTATATTCTTATCCCTATCCATCCCTATTTCATTGTGGTGGTGGGTGTGTTGTTATAGTTTGAGGAAATACTTGAGTAAATAGCTGAATAAATTAAATTTTGTAAAATAAAATTTACCATCATATGCAGAAAGCAACAGTTGAACAGAAACTTGTATCCCCAGCAGATTTTCCCTCTCTTTAAAAAAAAGTATTTTTTTTCCCCCATTTCCACGTTCTGAAAGAAAAAAACAGATTATCCTTCTACACATCAACTACTTGTCATAGTACTGAATCGATCTCTCAGCTCTGACTTAAATCACATCACTGCCTGGAACTCGGAAACCCAAGATTTCAAACAGTTTAAATTTCCGCAACTCGCTAATAAATACAATAAGTGAACAGGTCACTGTTTAAACATTAAGGTAGTCCTGAAAATTCTTACAGGAATCTGGTTTCATTTGCAAGGTTGCGATTAAACCCTTGTCACTGTATTTACATGTTGGTCTAAGGGGGGCAGCAAAGACCTATTATTGTAGCTTGAAAATCCAGCTTCATAAAGTGTAAAGAATAGTTTCTTGTAATAGGCTGTATATTCATGATCTTGAAATTCATCCAAATATATCCCTGTTCATATTGTTACTCTAGTGGATTTGGAATTTATATTTATTTAGTTGTAACACTATATTCTGCACTCTCTTTATTTTCTCTTTGCACTACATGTTAAACTTGCGTATGGTTTTTTAAATTGTAATCAAACATGGATGCTTTTATTGAACAGGATGCTTTTATTTTACCTGGATAGCAGGCAAACCAAAGTTTTTCAGTTACTCAGTACACTTGACAGTAACATATTCCATATACTTTCAACCTAGGAATGAATTACTGAACAATCTGCCATGTAATCTATTTTGCTTTGGTTGGTTGGTGATTTTTATTCGTATTCAAACAGATAATGTATAGCCTGCCATGTAGTAATGATTCCGTACAAGTGGAGGAAGGAGCTTGCAGAACCTGGGATCTACAGATGAGTTGGTGTTTCCGATGTTATCCTTAATCTGGTTGTGATAACGAATCAAAACCAGAAATATTCTGAAATATTGGCTTGTCTGCTCCGTGCTTTTATTTGCTGAAGGTTTCTGGCACTTTTTGATTTTTGTTTTACTATTAAGGAGGGGAAAGGACAAAACTAGTGAAATACAAGGTGGCATGCATGGAGGAAGGGCAGGGCATGTGTTACAGGAGATGGAAGCTGGTGGGTGAGTTGGCAGATGAGAGGAAGATCCAAGAAAAAATCTCAGTAATGGAAAATGGCAGAATTCAGAAGAATATGGTGTAATATCACTTGAAGGAATATAATTTTTGAACCACATCGGGAACGAGAAAGAACCGGATGTGGATTGTCAAATAAACCTGTGGGAAGGAGTTGCCAAAATGAACAGGAACAAAGGAAGAGTCAGGATCTGGTAGAGGAAATATTGGCAAAACAAGATGGGGGACTAAAGCAATTGGAAGAGCAGGATGATGAGACATAAGTAGGTTCAGGGAAGAAAGGATCATGAGGATTGAACGTATGATTTCTGTCGTCAGTTGATTGAGTGTCATTTTTTTGGGAAAGTGTTAAAAAGGCCATTGCTTTGTTCCTGTCTGCAGCAAGGTTTGTGACTGCAAGCAGCGCAAAGAAAGCTAACGAAAATAAATAGTTCTTGTTTTTATATTCTTATAAAAACACAAGTGAGTGATACAGTTAATTAACAATAAAAAGAAAAAAAAGTAAATAACTGGAACTGTGCAGAGTTTTCAGAATGCTAAGTAATAACTTGTGAGGCTTAAATGGTAACAACAGCTAACATCATCAGTTACATGAATATTTTCTGGACTATACCATTTAGAACAAAACCTGAAGATTGTATTAACATAAGTAGAGGATTTTTTTGTAATAAGGAATTTAACTGAATGGACCTATCTGAAAAACTGTAAGTGGAAATTTTTATTGTGAATATTCAAAGATTTCTGACCAGTTCCACTGCTTGTGGTTTAACAAATACCGAATACATTAATTAAGTGCATACAATGAAATCACAGATGCGAATGAAATGAAAGGTAAACTTTTCAATAAACTTTCAAGTTGGTGGCTAATTAGCTCTCACTGGTAGCTCACTGGACAATCTTGTGGAATTTTCCAAGGTCAGCCGCATTAACTATTTATAGCAACCTTACGGCTGCCTTTGGCCTGGCTCTGGGAGCTTGCTGTCAATCTGGGAAGTGAAATAATGGCTGCAGCTGTTATTTAAATAGCCTGCGTCTTGTGGCTGGGTGAAGAGACCACAATGGACAATGAGGCATCACCCTTTAGCTTTTTAACAAGCAGGAAAAGATGGAGGAAATAATTTAAAAAAATTCCCAACATTTGCACACAAAGGGCAGCTATTAAAATCACGGTGGTGAGAAACAGCCAGAGGGATAAATCAGAAATATTGCCGCATGAAAGCTAACTGGCTTTTCACTGTAATAAGTAATGGGGGAAGTAAGCTTGCTTCCAAGTGTCATCTGCAGTGTTCAACCCTGATCCTGAGTTTGCATGAAGATAGAAGTTAGAACAGGACAGCACAGACATTATGTCCACAATAACTGTGCCGAAATTTATCCTTAGACCAACGCGTATCCTACTTCACACAATCCATATCCCTCCATCCCCGGCATATCCATTTGGCTATCCAAGAGTCTCTTAAATGTTGCTATCGTATGTTATATGTTCACATCATACTTATTTCTAACTTAACCTCCTTGCCGAGGCTGCATACCTTAAAACCACAGACTAATGGTGTGAACTTGACACTGAATTGTGAAGGGCAAAATAACATATAGGGCTCTGCAGGACTAAATGGATGCCATCCTCAGCACCCTATACTTTGGGGAATTCAGTCATGCAAATACAATTGCAATGCTGTTGCTCTGACCTCAGCTGCCCATGGGGAAAAATTGTGAAATTGCTTTTTGTGGCATCAGCTCCTCGCTGGATGGATAGGTGACTCTAACTGACATTGTTATTGCTTTGCTTTGAATTGAGACAGCAACAGAAAATGTTCAGGCATTGGTGACTTTGATAGATGGTGGCTCTTTCCTTCCTATTGTGGAGATTAGCTGAATGTTATATTTTGGGAGAAGACACCATTCTGTCGTTAACTCCACTGGTGAAATTGTAACCTGTGTTGACATTATCCATTGATTCTCCATGCAAACTCTGCAGGTATGGTTTTGTACTGAGGGAACATGAAGCCAAGCCTTAGAAAGCTCTGAAATAGTCATGTGGTTTCAGCATGTCTGCCTTCCAGGAAATGCCTTTTCTCTGTGGTTTACAGTATTATAGTGTTAATTAATCCAGGAAGACTTTGTTTGGAATATGCAAACAATTACCACATGTGGGTCAGTCAACCTGGAAGTGCTTCCGCACCAGCGGAGAAACTATTATTCAATCAAGTAACACTAAGGTCTTGTACTTTTCCAGAAATTTAGAGCAGAGTCCGTGACTTGAAAAAGGAAATCATTCTTGTAAAATTTTGGCTTGAGAGACCAAGAGAAAAATAGAGGAGTGACAGCCAGAGAAGCACATAGGAACCAAGGTGGTTCTCAATGAAACAGTGTTAAAGAGATGTTGCATGCACTACAGAAGCAGAGGAAGATCAGCCTATTTACAGCTGTCACGACAAAAAAAAAAGTTGTGGTTGTACAGATGCAAGGTATGTTCAATGAGATGGTGCACGAGACTGTAGTTTAAATGTCCCATAGAATTATATTAGCTGAACGTTCTGAGCGACAACTGTTTCATCAGTCCCAAAAAAGTAAACTTCAATAATAAAATGCAACGCTCATGTGATATTTTTTCAGCTAATCTCCACATTATTTGGGGAAATCCACCAAGATCAACCACAAATTCACTTTCCTGATTTTCTGATTCTGCAGTAACTACGCTGTCTCAGTGCTGATGAAATAATTTGGACATGAACACCAGACTGGCACATATGTACATATGCAGAGAAGGTCAACCAGTCCCTCAAGCCTGCTCACCATGTAATAAAGTTAAGACTGATCTGTTTGTCACTTCAACTCTACATTCCTGTCCACCCATAGTAACCTTTCACCCCCTTGCTTATCCATCACTGCCCTAAAATACATTTAAGAAACTCTATCTTCACTATCCAATGTGGAAGAGTTTCAAAGACACTCAATCCTCAGATGAATAAAAGCCCATATCTGTCTTATTATTAAACAGTGACTCCTAAAATTAGAATGGAAATGTTCCATTCTCATTCACCTTCCCCCTCAGTCTTGTTTTAATCATGACACATTGAATTCTTCTAAACTCCAGCGTGATCCTCTAACCATTCCATTAGGCATCCTACACATTATTTTATTAGCCGAGTAAATCTTCTTTGAACTGCTTCAAAAGCACTGACATCCTTCCTTAAATAAGGAAGTAATCCCCCTGTCCCACTTAGGAAACCTGAACGGAAACCTCTGGAGACTTTGTGCCCCACCCAAGGTTTCCGTGCGGTTCCCGGAGGTTTTTGTCAGTCTCCCTACCTGCTGCTTCCACTACCTGCAACCTCCAGCAACCACCTGCAACCTCCGGGAACCGCACGGAAACCTTGGGTGGGGCGCAAAGTCTCCAGAGGTTTCCGTTCAGGTTTCCTAAGTGGGACAGGGGCATAAGGAGACGGGTATTGTAATTTGAATTCTAGATGTAGCCTCACAAATGCCATATATAACTGAAGAATAACCTGCCTACTTCTATGGAGACAAAAAAAAACTGCATGTGACTGAAGGAACTGCAGATGCTGGTTTAAATCAAAGATAGATACTGTAATGTATATAATATAATTAGCATATGTTATGTCTTGCGCGAGGGGACGCATGCGCTAGAGGAGACTCATGGTGGCGTCCAGCAATGAAGAAGCGTGTTAGTTTACTCCTGTATCTGAGAGTTCTTTTAAGTCAGTTCCAAGTACCCAAAATACACTACAATTGGCGACGAGGATGGGATAGAGTTTGTGAACTCACCCACAGGACTGTTTTGCAACACGTAGGATTGTTTAACAGTTTAAACTGTAGATACGGAGTTGTGTCGCAGTTGTTTGCGAGCTGGACAAGAGAGGCCTGCAGATCCCTCTATGCCGGGGACTGCATTTAAAACATCAGCTGTACAAGTCGGCGAGTTTTGTCAGGCTATCTCTATGTTGTGTCTACGTGGCAAGATGTCGTCCTTCGGATTGTTGCTCATTTTAGACTGAGTTTTCCTTTTGTCAAATTCCTCAAGCTGAATAGTCTTTGTATAAGTTTTAGGTGAATTGTTACACCAAAACACACAACAACAGCACGAAGAGGATAAAAGAACAGAAAAGGAAAGAAGAAGGACTGTCAGAAAAAAATAAGGTTGTGTTTGGAAACAAGTGGAATAGCACCAAGCCAAAAGATTTGGCGCCAAATGGTTTTGAATTGGCGCCAAAGAAAAGCAAGGTCGGAACAGGAAGCAAGGAAAACAAGTGGGGCAGTAAGTAGGTGTCACCGAAGAAAGCAGCCGAAAGCTGGAAGCCTAACCAGCAGGACAGCGACGGTGTCAACTTACCTGGAACATTTTCCAGGGCTGTGCAGCCAAGGCGAAGGGGCAGAAGAGGCCCAGCAGCTGCCACCGACTTCGGACATTTTCCAGGGCTGTGTAGCCCACAGCCAGGCCCAGGAGCTGCCAACGACGTAGAGTGAGGGCCTAGTATCGGGTAGGTCACGGACAGGTCTGGTGAAGCCACCGACGAAACGGAGTCAGCCCGGCTGGGAGAAGAGTCAGCCCGGTCGAGGGAGAAAGCCGGCCGCGTGAGACGCGGTCCAGCAGCGAGAAAAAAAAAATCCCGGCCACGCGTGAGAAGCGGACCAGCAGAGTAAAAGAAAACTGGCCGCGAGAGAAGCGGACCGGTCGTGAAAGAAAGCCTGGTCGGAAGTAGAGTCAGCCCGACCGTGAGCAGAAGAGAGGGTCCGGCCGCGCAAGAGAAGCGGACTGGCCGAGGGGAAAGCCCGGACGTGAGAGGAAGTCCAGCCCCGAGCAAAGAGTGGGTCCGCACGAGAGAAGCAGGACAGCACTCAAGCACTTCAGCCCGGTCGGGAGTAGAGTCAGCCCGGTCGTGAGGGCTGTGGAGACAGCGGGCAGGCAAGTCAGCAGAGCAGCGGAGTCAACTTGGCAGCGAGCCAGTGGCAGCAAAAGTAACGGTGAAGCCCGGAGGAGCCAGCAAAAGCAGCAACAGTGGAGGTCTGGTGAGGCCAGCAGCAAACGTACCGGTGGGGACAGCTCGAGAGGTCGAGAAGGCACTGGAGTCCATAGGACCGACAAGCTGGACCGGTGAAATTCTTCAAAGTAAAAGCAGGACTGTAGAATGTAATGCGTTGGTCACTATTCCTTCACAGTAAAAGCGGGACTGTTTGGATGTAATGCATTGGTCACTGTTATTAATAGTAAATCTGTGTGCATAGCAGGAATATGGTTAAAATGTTCTAAATGTCTATTAACATGAAATGTTGGTTAATAGTATTAATCTATTATTATAAGAATTAGTAATAGTCAGTGGGCTGGATCACTTCTTAGTGTGTAGAAGGATTAAGTCTAGTGCAGAATACACAGTGAGAGAAAAGAAGATAGTGCACCTGAATAGCAACAGGTAGCATGGCTTTTCAAATTATAAGAAACGTGACCCAGTTAGATTCTGGGTGTAATTTTGAGAAATGGACCAAAGTCTTGGAGGCTTGTTTCATTTCCAATGATATTGCTGCAGAGAAGAAGAGGGCATGGTTCATATTAGGCTTAGGAAGAGAGGGTTATCAAACCTTACGTATGTTACTGCTGCCAGCAGCGCCCACAGATAAAATGTATGAGGCGTGTAAGGAGGCTTTAATGGCTCATTTCTCGCCAAAACCTCCAAGGGTATCCAGAGGCAAGGAGCCTGAACTAAAGAGGGCAGAGAGTCTCTCAAAGGACCAAGGTCAAGTGCAAAAGGACAAAGGTCAAGTGCAAAAGGATAAAGGTCAAATGCAAAAGGACCAAAGTCAAGTGCAAAAGGACAAAGGTCAAATGCAAAAGGACAAAGGTCAAATGCAAAAGGACAAAGGTCAAGTGCAAAAGGACAACGGTCAAGTGCAAAGGGACACAAGTCAAGTGCAAAGGGACACAAGTCAAGTGCAAAATGACACAGGTCAAGTGCTAAGGGACAAAGGTCAAATGCAAAGTGGCAGAGGTCAAAGGCAAAGAGAAATTGCCATCCAAAGGGCAACCCTAGCTATTCAAGCTGCAGTCAGGGGTAATGAATGTACGGAGAAAGATCCGGAACAAACAGAAGGCAGCAACGGTAATACAAGCAGCATTTAGAAGGCACAGAGTATATCGTCAATACAAGGCAATGAGATTGGCAGCTATAATAGTACAAACCCATTATAGGGCACACCTTCAAATGGAAAGTGATCGCAAAACTTACATGAAGGTACGCAGAAGCGTTGTACTGCTTCAGGCAGCCTACCGTGGAATGCTTGTTCGAAGGTAACTGCGGGGCATGCATAAATCTGTCAAGGTCATACAGACTTATTATCAGATGTATAAACAGCGTCAGTATTTTAAGAAACTACGCTGGTCTGCCATTGCGGTACAGCAACGATACAGAGCATGCCAGATAAGAGATGTCCAAGTGAGACAGTATAAGAGTTTGAGAGAAGCAGTGGTGTGTATTCAGGCCTTATACCGCAGGATCAAAGCCAGAGTATTGGTAGAGAAAACCAAGGCAGCACGCTGTATTAAGTCATTCATAAGAATGTGCATTACTAGAAAGCATTTCTTGATGCAAAAGGCGGCTGTAGTCACTCTGCAAGCTGCATACCGTGGTTACCGATTAAGGGTACGGTACAGAGCTATACGACAAGCAGTCATTTCGATCCAGAGATGGTACAAAGCATGCAAAATAGGGCATTCCCAGTTTGTGCAATATCAGTCAATGAGGGATGCAATTATTACCATTCAAACTGCCTACAAGAGTATGGTGGTTAAGCAAAAGAGAGCTACTGTAAAAGTGCAGTCAGTACTCCGTATGAGTTGGTATAGGAAAGACCTAAGGAGACAAATAGACGCACAACAGAAAAGGTTGAAACGATACAAAAGGCTTAAACGATATAGGAAAGACTTCCTCAAACCGATTTATACAGCAGTTGTAGTGCAGTATCACTACCGTGCTTATGTAGTAAGAGAAATATACAGAGCGCAAATCAAAGCCACTGCTGTATTGCAAGGACAGGACTTCTTGATGAATAAGCAGAAAGGTGATTTAAGAAGACAAATAGACGAACAGCAAAAAAGGCTTAAACGTTGCAAAGAACGGTTAAATAAATGTGTGACGATGAGCAAAAAGCTGTTAACAGAAAAGTCTAAAGAAGAGAGGCTTGTCGGTCGAGACAAAAGTATGCAGGACCGATTGCGATTAGGACACTTCAGTATAGTCCAGCATGGAGCTTCCTTCACTGAGCAATGGACAAATGTTTATGCATTGCAAAATGTCATTATACAACAAGAGCAGATAAATACGTAGTGCCAGGAAATTGAGCGACAGAGAGCGACTGAAAAACTAAAACCTGCAGTCATGTGTCAGATCCCACCTACAAATAAGGAACAGAAACAGAGGAAATGTTAACTTTAGCAGAATATCAAGAACAGGAAATCTGCAAATTAGATAAGGATATTTAAAAAGGGAAGAGGCAGAGATACAGGTAGAGCTAGAGTGATTAGAAAGATGAGTGGAATGAACCATTATAAGTGCTATGTTTTAGTACGATTATTACAGTTATGAGGATGTAATGTAAGATGACTGTAATAATATAATTGGGCAACAGTGTATTAATCAATTATATTTAACGTACTAGAAATGGTGTTATTCGCCTCCAAGCTAAAGGGGGAGCAGTGTAATGTATATAATGTAAATGGTGTTATTCGCTTCCAAGCTAAAGGGGGAGCAGTGTAATTTATATAATATAATTAGCATATGTTATGTCTTGTGTGAGGGGACGCATGCGCTGGAGGAGACTCATGGTGGCGTCCAGCAATAAAGAAGCGTGCTAGTTTACTCCTGTATCTGAGAGTTCTTTTAAGTCAGTTCCAAATACCCAAAATACACTACAGATACAAAAAGCAGGAGTAACTCAGTGGGTCAGGCAGCATCCCTGGAGAAAAGGAAGAAGGTTCTCAACCCAAAACATCACCTATTGTGTGGAGCTGTGGTCTGCGGAGCTTCCAGCTGCGGGCGGCGCTGACTCTAACATCGCGGAGCCCTGGGATCTTTCGCTGAGGTCGCCAGTGTTGGAGCTCCGTCCAGCTCGGCCTGTGGACTTCGTGAGCCACTGTCTCCGTAGGAAGCGGCTGATTCGGAACTCCAAACCGCTGAGAGTGTTCTTCCGACGCCGGAGTTCCATCATCCGGCGAGAGGGTCTGAAACATCAGGCCGTTGCAGCGACTGCGGAGGCCTCAACAGGCCCTGACCATGGGTGAACATAGAGGAAGAGGATTGAACTTTGTTGCCTTCCCTCACAGTGGGAAACATTGATTCCTCTGTGAGGGGATGTTTTTTTGTTTTTATGTTTAATGTTAAATTCTATAGTGTTGTGTTTATCTTATTTGTGTGCTGCATGGTAACTCAAATTTCACCGCACCAATTGGTGTATGCGACAATAAATGTCCTTTGTCCTTTGCCCTATTCCCCAGAGATGCAGTCTGACCCGCTGAGTTACTCCAGCTTTTAGTGTCTATCAACCTAGTGGCGGCGCGGCTCTGGCTGCAGCGGCTCTCCGGCAGTCCTGTTTGTTTTGTGTTTTTTGTGTTATTTATTTTCGTTTTGGTTAGTCTAGTTTTGGTTTTTAGTTTGTGTTTTGGGAGGAGGGGGGGGGTTTGAAACGGGGCTTGCTGTCTCTCACTGCGGGGGAATGCGACTTTTTTGTCGTATTCCCCTTCTCTGCCTCCGTCTGCGCTGAGGCCTAATGGCGGAGCTGGCGACCTCGAGGCTCAGGAGGCAGAGCCCGCCAGGACTCACCCTGGGCTCGCTCCCGTGAGGATGGCCCGGCTCGGGGCTGGAACAGTGCTTTCGTGAGGGGCTGTGACGCTCCCGGGAGGGCGGCTGGCCCGAGGAAGGAACGGTGCTCCCGTCGGAGTGGCCGAGCTCGGGGAGGTACGGCGTTCCCAGCCCGAGGGAGGAGCGGCGCCCATGTCGGGGCGGCCCAGCCCGAGGGAGGAGCGGCGCCCATGTCGGGGCGGCCCAGCCCGAGGGAGGAGCGGCGCCCATGTCGGGGCGGCCCAGCCCGAGGGAGGAGCGGCACCCATGTCGGGGCGGCCTGGCGCGAGGCTGAGACGGTAACGGTACTCACGTGAGGGCGATCCGGCTCGAGGCTGGAATGGTGCTCCGGTGGCTGGGACGGTGTTCTGGCGGCGGTGGCCTGAGTCCGGGGTTCGGCCGCGGGCCAGCGGCTGCGTCAGCAGGACTGGTGGGCGGCAGCTTCGACCACCCCGGGCCGCGGTGTTTGAGCCACGGGACAGTTGTAACATCGCCCGGGGGGTATCGCCTCAGCGCAGAGGGAGAAGAGGAGGGAAGAGACTGCAGACCTAAGACTTTTGCCTCCATCACAGTGAGGAGATGCTGGGTGGACTCACTGTGGTGGATGTTAATATGTGTTTATTGTTGTTTTTTATTGTATTGTATTGTATGTATGACTGCTGCAATTCCGTTCAGACTTCGGTCTGAATGACAATAAAGGCTATCTAATCTAATCTAATCTAAAAAAAGAACCTGCAGATATTCGGAGAGGAGCATGCAGAGGAGAAAGAAGCATGGTTGCATTTTTCCCACTGTTTCCTACCACCCGAGTCACCCTTCTCCTTTTACCTCTTGCACCTGCTTATCTCCCATCCTAGAGTCTCATTTCCCTTTTATTCTCCCTTCTTTCCTCTCCTCCCCATCCATATCCCTCTAGCTTT
This sequence comes from Amblyraja radiata, assembly GCF_010909765.2. Taxonomy (NCBI): domain Eukaryota; kingdom Metazoa; phylum Chordata; class Chondrichthyes; order Rajiformes; family Rajidae; genus Amblyraja; species Amblyraja radiata. The sequence goes on from NC_045958.1 coordinate 17,006,971, forward strand.
ACATTTCACTCCTTTCCTTATCCAACATCCTTTTGTTTCATTTTCACCTCTAGCCTTTGTCACATATTCCATGCATCTGCCAAGCACACCCCTCCCCCCCCCCCCCTTTCCTGTACCCACCTATCACTCACCAGGCTTTTGCCCACTCAAACCTCCTTTTCAGTTTTCTCCGCACTACCACATCAGTCTGAAGAAGGGTCCTGACCCAAAACGTCATCCGCCTATTCCCTCTACAGATGCTGGTTGATCTGCTGAGTTCCTCCAGCACTTTTTCTTTTGCTCCTCATTTATATATTTAATTCCCTGGGCAATAAACAATAACAAATAACATTCAGTCTGAAGAAGGTACCCGACCCGAAACATCATCTATCCATGTTCTTACGAGATGCTGCCTGACCCACTGAGTTACTCCAGCAGTTTGTCTTTTTTGGTAAACTAGCATCAGCAATTCCTTGTTTCTACAGATAACATTATTGTAACTACCACTTCAAAACTAATCTAAATATAGATCTATAAAGAAAACAAGTGTAACTCTGTGGAGTGAGGTAGAAACTAAACATCCCTGTGTAATTACCAGAAAGCATTCCCCTGGTGGCCTCTGCTGACACCATACCTAAATGTAAAGAAAAGCACAGTGCTGTAAGGACTCTGTGGGTCAAGCAGCATCACTGGAGAACATGGTTGGGTGACGTTTTGAGTCAGGACCTTTCTTCAGACTAGGAATGTCTCTCATCTTTTCAATATCTAAACCTGTGCCAGTCCCCCTGATTCATCTGGTGTCAAGCTGCCAGAAAAACAAAATTAATTTAAAAATAAGCTTGTACTTCCACAATTCCCTCACATCTGAGTCAAATACTATGCAGTAATGCAGCCACTTTCATATTAGGACAAAAATATTTTCTGAACTGTTGAGGTTGTTGGAGGCAACGTGGCTAGAATCTCAAACCCTATAGTGGGCTGGTGTTACTGTTACCCTCTTGGTTGCCTATGAAGCTAATGATGCACAAGCCCCTCTGCTCAACTTTTATTCTCTCATTTATCCTCTTTTCGAAGGCCAAATGTCTTGCACCCAGCAGGCCAATTAGCGTGTTTCTTTGTGATTCACATTGATCACTGTACAGCTACACATTTTCCAGTCCATTGGACCAACGTGTGAGGCCTACAAGCCCTCGAGCTGAAAATATAGTTAACAAGATTAATTCTTTGATCTCCTTCCATCAGAAGGGAACAATACTCACCGGGAGCATGGCCTGGGGAATTAGGACCATTGTGTTGCAGACCAATCCCTGACCCGAACATTGTTCAAACAGAATTACCTCACTGGCTGTTCAGAATCATCACAGACATTCTCAGGCAGTAATGGCAGAGAGCAGAGAGCTGCAGCCAGTCACAGTAGTCACTGTTGTGGCAGAGGCTTTTGTTTCATGGGCTGACTGAAGATATGCAACGCCTTCTCAAAAAATGTCATATTATACTGTTGCATTTCATCTCACTTCTTTTTCAGCATGTAATACAATTTAAAAAAAAACCCTTGTTTCAGGAATACTTAGGAATATTTTAAATTTGAAGATGTAACTACTTAGATGTAAAGTTTACTTTCCTAGGTTGGGCTAATATAAATGTTTGACATTTCATAATATAGTTATGGGAGATGGCCATGTTGAACGAACACAGTGAGTGTCCTTCATCTGTTATTCCCACCGGCAGTAAATTGTGAAACTGGGTTTATCAGGTGCTAATGATGGAAAGTGAAATGTCTGAGACTAATACCTGAAATGAAGAAGGTTGCTTATAGTTGAGCATTTATTTTATTAATTGGCGTCACAGGTACTGTAGATACACAGTTAAAAGCAAAGAATGCTTTTGGCACTATGGCCGCCTTCAGTCAGAGAATTGAGTACGCCATTTGGGATGTTATGTTACAGTTTATGATCGGGAGCCTGGGAGCTCCAAACCGGCGCGGCCTTGTCGGCTTCGGCAGCCGCGGGCTCCAACCAGGAAGCGGCCGTTCCAGCTGGCCCATCCGCCGAAAGGACTCTCCCGACGCCGGGGCAAGACCACCCGGTGAGAACGGCCAGGGACATCGGGCCTCCGTAGAGGCAATTGCGGTGGCCTCAATAGGCCTGACTTTGGGGTGAACATGGGGTGGGGACTGGACATTGTGCCTTCCTCCACAGTGCTACCCACTGTGGGGGGATGATTTTTTTGTCTAATTGTAGTCCTGTAGGTCTGTGTCCAATATGGCTGCCGTGAAGAGAGAGTGGACGCTGGCGCGCTTTGGCTGCCGCTGCTCTCTCTTCACGCTGTGTTTTTGATTTTCTGTTTTTGGATTGAATTCTGTTTTTAATTTGTGTCTCTGTGATGTCTTTATTACTTGTTATATTCCGATTATATGTTTTTATTCCGATTACTATGTAAGGTGTCCTTGAGATGTCTGAAAGGCGCCCATTAAATAAAATTTATTATTATTATTATTAGTTATCCATGATGTTGATAAGGCTGCACTTGCAGTATTCAGTTTTGGCCGCTCTGCTGTAGGAAGGATGTCATTAAGCTGGAAAGGGTGCAGAGAAGATTTACGAGGATGTTGCCAGGACACGAGGTGCCTCATGACGTTGGGCAGGCTAGGACTTTATTCTTTGGAATGCAGGAGGCAGAGGGGTGATCTTATAAAGGTGCATAAGATCACGAGGGACATGGATAAGGTAAAAGCACATCATCTTTTTCCCAGGGAAAGGGAACCAATAACCAGAGTCCATAGGTTTAAAGTGGGGAGAAAAATATATAATAGGGAACTTGGGGGCACTCAGAGGGTGATGGGTATATAGATTGAGCTGCCAGAGGAAGTAGTTGAAGCAGGCATAATAACATCTGGACAATGGGCAGGTGCTATAGAGTTGCACGGGAAGGTGGACGCTCCCGCCCCCATGAGTCTTGGGCAGATGGGGCTCATCAGCCTGGGAAGACAGTCCATCTAGGAGAGGGAAAACTCTGATTTAAAACCTCCACTACCTTGTGGCCATATCCAGTCATGGAAAAGGCTCCAGAGGTAAACCTCAATGAAATCCGGAGTCGGAGCCCCTAAGGTCGTTGTCTACAACCTCGCTCTGGCAGCTCCTGCGACGGCGCTGGTGCCAAACTGTAACGGCCCTGCTGTTCCTTTGGATCGATCAGCGACGTGGAGAGGGGGCACGTGCTGCATGGGCAACAGCCTGTCCTCCATATGACATCGCCCAGGCTTGCATTCGACCATGATGCATGTCCATGGTCAGTCATGACCGAGCGGGGCCTGCTACTAATAACATTTATGATATTTGGACAGGTACATGGATAGGAAAGATCTTGAGCGATTATGGACTAAATGTGGGTAAATGTGACTAACTTTGCTAGGGCATCTTGGTTGATATGGAAGTATTGAGCCAAAAAGCCTATTCCCATGCTGTTTGACCCAATGTCTCTATGGTAATAAAGAGGATGAAATCATGTGAATGTAAAAATACTCAATCATCCCCATCCAAGAAGCACTGGTGCACGCTGAAAAAGAAAAGAACAATTGTAAGCCCGTACATGATCAGTTCAATACTGGCAGCCTAATGTTAATCTTGAGTTCTTTTTCAGTTGATGAATTGTGGTGTGAATTGGAAATCACATGCTACAGTGCAAAGGAGGTCCAAGAGGTTCATTTGAACTTCACTCTGTCTCTACCAGTTACATTGCCACCTGCTCTTGGCGACTGGCAACATTTGTTAAAGGTTTCGGGGCAGAACCTACCTGCTGAAACCATTAGCAGTAGGATTGTCTGTCAGATTATGGGTGTAAAGTTGGAACAAGAGTGGATGAAGAGGATCCTGCTGGAGAGGAGGGTATGGGCAAGAACCGTTGACCAGAGAGATCTAGTCCTTCATGAGTCCTAGAGAAATATATCTGTTTTTCCTAACCTCACAAAAAATGTAAAGTTTCTCTTTGTTTTTGTATGCCTACAGGTGATCTAGTAGATGTAAAACTCCAGGTTGTTACCCACTTCGGTCTGCAAATTAAATTTATGGTCATGTCACAATTGTGTCATTGGGGCCAACATGCATATACTAAACAAAATAAAAAGTGTTGGAGGAATTCAATGGGTCATGCAGCATCTGTGGAATGAATGGACGGATGGCATTTTGTACAGGACCCTTCAGACTGATTGTTGTTGGGGGAGGGGGAGCTGGAAAAAAGGTGGGGTGGGACAAAGCCTAGCAAGTGATATAGGTGGATACAGGTGAGGAAAGTGTGATCGACTGATGGATGGAGTAAGTGACAAAGCTCGGAGGTTAAGACAAGACAAAGTGACATTAGATGAGGAATGAAGAGGAGTGAAATGAAATGCCCGAGGGGGGGAGGTGGAAGGGGATAGAAGAGGAGATATTTGGGGTTGAAAGATAAGTGTATGAAGGAAGGGAAAGGAGCAGGGTACATAAATGACAATAGGTTGACATCTTCCCTATCTGCTCAATTGGAATTAGAATCAGGGTTGGTTGTCTCCTGTATAGATCTGTTTCCCACTGATGATTAAATTCACCTCGAATTACGTGTAGTGTCAATGTGTTCCATGGTTATGTTTAAATATTTATCAAAGGAGAGAATGTATTCATTTTGTCTTTATTAGATGAATCTTTGAAGGAGATATCTCCGGTGCATTTAGCAGATATTGAAGTTGTCTTGCAGATTTTTGCTTTGATTTTCCTGTTTTTTATATAAATGAACGAAAATATGAGCATGTGATCTGTGTCAGGTTTTTTGGATATTGCAGTGAGGCTCTTTTTGGCTGTTTGTAACACATAAATAACAGGCCTCGGAGGTGCTGGCAAAGTGCACCTCCACAGATTCTGCACTTTTGTACAGCAACAGAGGAGAGCTTAGTCATCAATCTAAGGAGGCAGACCATCTGTGAAAGTGCTTATTAGGGAAGTGTAACTCAAACAAATGGTAGAGTTCACTTAATTAGGTGGGCAGCCTCTACACAGGCAATCAGAATAACCAGTGGTCCAGGAGACAGCAAGAAAGAGCCTCTCAGATAATACTCTTCCTCCAGTGTCATGGCAGAAAATGTTCTTCTCATCTCTGTACTTTTTTTAATTTGACCTATTGCTACCTGGGAGCTGCAGGGGGAAGTTCACCATGATTGAAGATGGAATTAGCAAAAATATATAAATTCTCACAATTGCCTGAACTCTAGAGCTGATCTCAAAATATTCTGAAAATCTAGTTTTTGCATGTTTGTAGGCCAGGAGCCTGTACTTATACTTGGTTGGTGAATCTCACTCTACCTCTGAGGTTTTCAAAGAAAACCATGCTAGTCTTGTTGTGCAGGTAAGTGCTATAAGTTTAGTTTAGTTGAGAGATACAGCGTAGAAACAGGCACTTCGCCCTACCCAGTCCACGTCGAATATTGATTACCCGTACACCAGTTTTATGTTAAACTACTTTCGTATCCTGCACACTAGGGACAATTTATAGAAGCCAATTAACCAACTTCTTTAGAATATGGGCAGTGGCAGACTGGGTCTAAAAATGTTGGTTGCCAGGAGACAAAGGGGGCCCACCCACAACTACAATGCTATCATTTAACAGGGGCCCACTTGCCATCACTTGCTATCAGAGGCCCACTTGCCATCGGGCAAGCTGACACCCTGGCCTGTCCGCCACTGAATATGGGAGGAGACCAGAGGACCTGGAGAAAACCCATGCGGTCACAGGGAGAATGTTCAAACTCCACACAGACAGTACCCGTAGTTAGTATTGAACTTGGGTCTCTCTCGCTGTGTGGCAGCAGCTCTACCACTGCACCACAGTGCTGCCTGACTCAGAGTTTGCCACTATATTCAATAATAATCTTTCAAAAATTCTTGCTCTGAAGCTTTGTGGAAAAGGGAGCATTAAAGTTGGACGTGATTGCACATATATTATTTGTATTTTTTGTACATATCTTATCAAAGTACTGATAATTTTCTGATTAAATTAGTGACCATCATGAAACTGGCCCAGGCACTTTAGGGTAAGATTTACCTTGGGTGAACGAATGCTTGTTTTGGTGTCAGGCAATCATCTAATTGTGCTATCTGCTGTACAGTGGCTACTTGCATGGTTGTCATTAGAAATTAGTTCTCAAGAATGTATTCAAAGTACACAATATAACATGGAGCAAATGTATCCCCAGCAGGTTGGCAAGGTATGATGTTATTCATCAGTGTATTTCAAATGGTATTGCTAGGGTTTCATTATAAGTTGCAGCCAATCTACATAATACACAACAGTGATGTGTGGTGAACCTTGCCAGCACATGCTAAACAGGGGCATATCTGTGGGGATGAACATGTTGGGGTAGGCAGGTTGTAGAGTCTTACGATAGTGAAAAAGACTGAAGAAGGCTCTCAACCCAAAATGTCACATGTACCCTCCCTCCCCAGATGCTGCCGGACCTGTTTAGTTCCTCTGATATTTTGTGCTTTGCACAGAAATGTTTTTTTTGGGTCAGCCATTTTACAGCAGTCATCAAGCACACATGAGATGGGGGATAGTCGGACACATTAAAAGCATGAAGTCAGACACAAAGTGAGGGAGTAGCCCACGTGTGTGACGAAGGCTCCCGACATGAAACGTCACCCGTTCTTTTTCTCCAGAGATGTTGCCTGACACACTGAGTTACTCCAGCACTTTGTCTATCTTCGGTATAAACCAGCACCTGCAGTTGCTTTCTACACATTGAAGTCATGGTCACATCCTCCCCCACATGCTCTCTCACATCCATGGGTGTTCTTTCTGCAGCTACCACATAGAGAGCATAAAAAATACGTCTGACTCACTCATAACACCACTGACATGGCAACAGCGGTTTCTGAGGCACCTGCTGCCAGAAATGTACGGATTAAGATTTTATCCATGATTCAGCATTAAAAACATTGTCACTATTTTTAACTGCAAATTCAGCCAATTTCTTGGATCTTGGGGAAACATGATCTGCAGTTTATGCTGCATGCAGCATTTATTTCTCGCATAAAAAAAAATAGAACTGTTTCCAGGCATCTTGCATTGTTTGTGTGACATGTATTGGACATCTTCATTATAAAATGTTTTTATTTATTTAACTAAATCTTTGCATGGGATTATATTCCACCACTACAAAGACATACAGGTTTGTAGGTTAATTGGCTTGGGTTTGTATATTTCGTATAAGTGTGAATTTTCCCTAGTGTGTGTAGGCTTGTGTTAATGTGTGGGAATTGCTGGTCAGTGTGGACTTGGTGGGCCGAAGGGCCTGTTTCCACGCTGTATCACTGAACAAAACAAATCTAAACTTGCATCACTGCAACCTAACAGCTGTTCTTCCCATTAAAAAGGCCAATGAGTGGGTGATCTGCTGAGGGAACCTTTTCCTTGGTAGAGTGCATCCACCACAGACCCTCTGACTATTAAGAGAATGCAAACACTCAATGGAGATGTTATAACTTCTGCCCACTGTCTTTCATGGCTTTGATTTTGGGCTGCATATAACCTCAATATTGGCCAGGTTATATGCAATATATAGTGATGGGCTAAGTCTCCCATTAGTCAAGAGTGGAGATTGATTTATGCAGTTATAATGTGCATAGCTATCCTTCACTTATTCATATTCTGCGACAAAATTACTCTGTTCTCATCAGATGAAAGATTTGGTAACCTGATTCTGTTGAGAACCTTTTCAGCTATACTCCGTGGATTGCTGGCTGTAATACAATCTTAGTAGACACTATTTTCTGAGTAAATTGACTTTTTCTTACTGCAACATGGACAGCTTCCAATGAACCCAGTCGTGCACCTGCCCTGCCTGCAACTCGTTGATTCACCCATCAGAACGCAATGGGTAATAACATCAGTGTTAAAGGCCAGTCTCTCTTTGGAGGAGGGAAAGGGGACTTGGCATCAGCAAGACCTTCAGAATACCTCCAGGAAAAGATGACCCACATCACCTATGCATTGCCAGTGGGGTTGCCTTGCTATTTTCCAGTTATTGCTCTTTGATTAATTAAAATTCAAAAGCTAAAACTGCAATTTTATATATTTAAGTATTTGCTACAAGTATTTGATACGTGATCGCAAATAGATACCGAATAATGAAAATGCATGCAGCATGCACTGTAAGAGATGAAATATACGTCCCTACATACTCGGTATAAAAAGTTGTTTTCACTTGGTATATTGACATGGTGTCAGTTTTCACAGAAACTTTAAATGAATGGCTGAATCTGATTTATTGAACAGATAGTATGGGGAATGAACATTTTGAATATATGTTCATTGTTAGAGAATCGTGTCCTCTGAACCTCCTTCTGAGTGATTCATCCAGGGGTGTATCAGATTTCATCTCTCTTCAGCACGCAAGGGATGCACACCTCATCGTGTGGCTCTGACACTGTAGCAAGGTCCCATTAGAACAGTTTCCTCTCAGGATGGATTCAATGGAGGTTTACAAAATGAGGAGTCGTGGCTTTGATAGTTTGGCAGTAAGCTGGAAGATAGGCAAAATGCCATGTCTGGTTGATTGCTTGCTGCCATTGGTGCCAAGTATACCATGTCCAGAGTTAGACACAAAGTTCTGGAGTAACTCAGCTGGTCAGGCAGCATCTCTGGAGAAAAAGGATAAGTGACGTTTCAGGTCAGGACCCTCTTCAGATTGAATTGGGCTGGGAACCCCCCCCCCCCCCCCCCCGCACCCCCAACCCACACTTCAGTCTGAATAAGGTTCCCAACCAGATATGCCACCTATCCTTTATCTCCAGAGATGCTGCCTGACCCACTGAGTTACTCCATACTCCATAGACTTTGTGTCTGTCCTTCGTATAAACAACATCAGCTGTTCTTTGTTTCTACAGTTATAGCATGTCCAAAATCTGGTTGGTTAAGAAACTGTTGATCTGGAAAGCTGCAATCCATTATCTGCGTTTAATATGGATTGAGCAAGAGGCATAACTTGTAGAGCTTACTGCACATATGATGACATCCTAATTATTTCAAAAATAAGTTGAACAAGATTAAATGCGAATATAATTGAAATGATTTGTAAAACACAACTGTGAAGAAAACGAACAACCAGAAGCAATGCAATAATCCATCCTGGTGATATTTACATGTTCTCCCTAACATGACTGAGCGCAAATTGATTCAGTATTGGATAATGAAAACCACTGTAATATACACAACTTTATGTTTTATTTGCTTTTTCAACATGTGGCATTGTCGGTAAAACCAGTATTTATTGTGAAGGAGGTGGGGAGCTACATTCTTGAACTGCTGCTAACCTTCTGTTAAAGGTACTCCCACGGTACTGCTGGGGAAGGAGGTCTACGTTTTTGACCCAGTGATGAGGGAACGGCGATGTTTTTCTGAGTCATGGTGGTGTGTGACTTGGAGTGGAACAGTTTAACAATTTGTTTTCATTTGGGGAACAGTTTTTGATTATGCCAATGAAGTCTAAATTAATGTGAATAAATAAGCTGCACAAGAAAACAATGAACCGTTCATGCTTTGAATGAGTGGAAATTTAGAAAAGGAGCTGGATTTGTTTTACGTGTTCTACCTGGCTTCATAAATCTGCAAGGTCTGCTTTGTGGTCCTTGCTGAATGCAGCAGATCTCTCGTAAGACACTGGTGGGCCAGTATAATTAGATTCCAAGGCGTCTCTGCAAGGAGGATCAACTTACAAAGCATGCCCGTGCCTTAGTGCTTTTCGATGTTCCCTCATTGCAAAGTCTGCAAGTTTTGCTTTCATCTATTGCACAGTTAAAGCATGCAGTGATGACAAGAGTGGGAATCCTGCCAGGTTCATGTTCATGACTTTGCTACAAGCAGCAAACTGCCAATGCTCGCCATCCTCCCTGTAACACCTTGCTGACTGGCAAGGGCAGTCTACTGGGCCTGCAATTATTTTCAGGTAACTTAGAATTTAGAAGCAACATGCAGTTTCCATCTATTAAAATTAGCTGGCAAGTAATGTCTGATGATCTCCCAGATTTTCTGATGGTAATTTAGAGGTGCTCATGCACAAACAAAGATAATGATACTTTAATTCAATGATGCTTTATTGACACATGTACCCAAGAATAACAAAGTGTTTTGTTTTGCATACAACCTGGTAAAATCATGCAACACACCTCACCTAGGCAGTACACAAGAGTCGCCATGTGTCTGGTTCCGACAAAGGAGGAAATCTGTGGTGGATGCTGGACATGAAGATCAGAATATGGTGATAGTAAGCGGAAGGGAGGTTGGGATCAGAATATGGTTCTAGTAAGGGGGAGGGAGGCTGGGGTATAATGGTGGTCGACAGATGTAAGGATGATAGATTGGGGTCCAGTGCTGGTGGATGGTTGAGGAAAGATATGTTTGGTAGTCGAGAGATTTGGTGCAACTTGATAGTGGTGGATGATTCAATTGAGGATTAAAACTCCCTATTATGAGTGATTGTGGGTTTGGATTGGAGTTCAGTGGTTGTAAGTGAGGTGGTGGTTGGAGGCTGGTTTGTTGGGGGAGGGATTGGTACCTGGTGGTGGAGGGTTGCTTGGGTGGTTTTGTGCAATTAATTAAAGAAAGATTAAAATATAAAACCGTACAGTACAAGAACCGGTCCTTCAGCCCACCATGCCCATGCTGACCATGATGTCTGTCTAATCCCATCAGTTTACACATTGTCCACACCCCCCTCTATTCCCTGCCTGTTCATTTGTCTGAATGCTTAAATGTTACTATCATATTTGTTCCTACCATCTCCCCTGCATATTGAAGGGATCTATCACTCTCTGTACAAAACATATGCTGCAGACATCTCCTTTAAACTTTCCTTGTCTCACCCAAAACCCATGTCTCGTTAGTTTATATTTTTTCCATCAGGTCGACCCTAAGCCTCCAACACTCCAGTGAAAACAATCCAAGTTAGTACCATCTCTTGTTACTGCTAATACTTAGCAGATATGTTGGACTTGACTCTTAATGTAGAGAATGAAGGAATGATGTGCTGAATCTCTTATCATAGAGTCACTGCCAAACTCCACTGCTCATCCTGATCATATTATGGAGAATATGACCCCAATATGTAAAGGACTGAAATGTCTCTGGGTGGCATCTGAGTTGTGGGGCAGAAGCTAGGATTGGATATCCTCCTCACATCACTAACTAACATCAATGAATTTGCCTTGGACATGTAATTGGCTCGGTGCGCCAAAACCTCCACAAGTCATAGAGAAAGTGATAGAGTGTGGAAACAGGCCCTTCGGCCCAACTTGCCCACACCGGCCAATATATCCCAGCTACACTAGTCCCACCTGCCTGTGTTTGGTCCATCTCCCTCCAAACTTGTCCTAGCCATGTATCTGTCTAACAGTTTCCTAAACATTGGGATAGTCCCAGCCTCAACTACCTCCTCTGGCAGCTTGTTCCATACACCCATCACCCTTTGTGTGAAAAAGGTACCCCTCAGATTCCAATTAAATATTTTCCCCATCACCTTGAACCAATGTCCTCTGGTCTTCGATTCCCCCATTCTGGGCAAGAGATTATGTGCATCTACCCGAGTTATTCTTCATGATTTTAGGGGCGATGCTGTGCCATTGACAATCCTCGAGGTATCGCTAATTGGCTCGTCAACCTTTATTTCTCATGGGTTACCATTTGACTGGAGACCCTAAATTGTTTGTCATTTGTACTACACACTAGTCTACACACTAGTCTACACACTAGTCTACACACTAGTCTACACACTAGTCTTTGTGGTAATGATTATGAACTTAATTCTCAGGACACGTTTCATTGAAGTCTTTCTCATCTGGGAACAGCATTGCTAAATTTGGAAACAGCTATCAAGAGAGTACAGTCATTTGCATAATATAGATATGATTAGCTGCAATATCAATGGCCCATAGAAGGTTACAGCATCCCTGTTTAAAAATCAATTTAAAATAATTTTGATGTTGTATGGTCGATTTTCACTGAAAATAAATATGCAGGCAAAAATAATAAAAGGGCTTGTCAAACTGTGACATGTAACACATGGAAATACAATTATATCAACTAGTACAGATGCCATAGGTTGCCCAAAAAATGTATGAAATGCTTTCCAATTGTATAAAAATAATCTTGAGGGACAGTGACAGGATTTTTGATTGTATGTGACCATGTCAAACAGACGTATGCTACATCTATTTGTCGTTTGGTTTAATCTTGTGCTCTTGTCCATCTTCAGCAGAGGAAATGGACAAACACCGAAGCCGAACAATTATGGGGAGAATTTGTGGCAACTAAGAAGGAGTGAATGTTTAATAGAGATTCATGTATCAATGGCATTTTCAGTTTAAGCTGCAAATCTCCCACACACTGCTGAAACTTACTTTAATTGTCAAACGGTGGAAAAGGATGGCAGATGTTTTTGTTTCTTAATTTGTTATATCTATTGTATAGAAATGTACTGTGGTTGCATTGTCTTATTCGGTATTAATTTTGCCTGTCATGGGCTTTTGGCTTCAGCTTTAGATCCTGCCACTTTTAAATATTTCTAAAGTTAGTCTCTGTTCTTATTTATCTTCGACTATTTGAAAGTGTCCGGCAACATTGAAGGAACAGTGATTCATCATTCTGCAGTGGCCTCAAATTTCCTCGGGGCTTGGGAACAAGCAGGCCCATGTAAAGTAAATCCCTCTGACTGTTTGCCCAAGGAATGTACGTGGAGAAAAAATGATACCCATGCTGACAGACTGCATATGGAATGACATGGCTTGTACTGAGAATGGTGACATTGGAATATATTGCATTCTCTTCAAATATTGTAATAAAGTAACAATTTTAAAATATGCAATATTAACGAGGAAGAAGGAAAGACATTAGAATTGAAAAGTAAGATTGTAAACAGCTTCTTGTGAATCTTGTTACTTTGCCTTGCGGCCAGCCTTGGCATCTTCTCTCTCTGTAGTGTCCTTGTCTTTGCTGGGTTTTTTTCCCAATTAGTTCACTTTGCAAGCTGTGATGAAGGACATGATATAGAGTTAGATATAGCTCTTGGGGCAAACGGAATCAAGGGATATGCGGAGAAAGCAGGAAAGGGGTCCTGATTTTGGATGATCAGCCATGATCATATTGAATGGCGGTGCTGGCTCGAAGGGCCGAATGGCCTACTCCTGCACCTATTTTCTATGTTTCTATGAGGGGTAACCACAATCGTAGGGAACCTCCCTAGATTGCATTGTAGCACCCCCCCCCCCACCTTCCAGGCCATTGTACTGCTGCTGCAAGGCTCTGAATGTGTCTTTAACTATTGACCATATTGTACTACCGTTTAGCTCTTGACCTTGAGTGATGAAGTGAAGGCATGATTCATGGCTGCAGGGGAAACCTGGTTGTCCTGGTCCTTCTATAATTCCAGCACACAAGAAAAATGGATTAGCAGACCTGTCAGAGAAGTGAGCTTTGATTAGAATAGCTGAGGACCACCTGCACATTCAGGGGATACTCTTTCCTTTCACGAATGTAGCAGCATTGAACGTGGTGGCCATATAACAAATCAATTATGATCTGCAACAATGGAAAGCTGACTGCCTGGTATATGAAGACAATTTTCATCTTGCTTTCCTACTGAAAATTTAAAGAAATTACTGACCTGACCTATAATGTATTGGTGACTGTTTGATGCTAGACCACAAGGATGATTTGTGACATAGATATGTCGCACTTCTGAAAGAAGTCTGCTACATACAAATACCAGTGCAGCTGTAGCCTTAACAGCCCATGTGCTGGAACTATAATGCACGTCTGACTATGTAGCTCTGTTAATGGTGTCCTTTGGGAATCTTTCTTTGCTGTGTAGAATGGCAACAGCTGCAAAGAATTTTCAGGCCTTAGTCTGCACCAGCAGATGTTCTTGGACAGATCCACATTCCAAAACCTGGAATGTACATCAGTTTAACTAAGTGCTTGAATGGGCTGCCCAAGCAGCCAACAAACCAGTCTGCGATGTTTCACATGCTCCCCTTCTTCAAGAAACATAGAAACATAGAAAATAGGTGCAGGAGTAGGCCATTCGGCCCTTTGAGCCTGCACCGCCATTCAATATGATCATGGCTGATCATCCAACTCAGTATCCTGTACCTGCCTTCTCTCCATACCCCCTGATACCTTTAACCACAAGGGCCACATCTAACTCCCTCTTAAATATAGCCAATGAACTGGCCTCAACTACCTTCTGTGGCAGAGAATTCCAGAGATTCACCACTCTCTGTGTGAAAAAATGTTTTTCTCATCTCGGTCCTAAAAGATTTCCCCCTTATCCTTAAACTGTGACCCCTTGTTCTGGACTTCCCCAACATCGGGAACAATCTTCCTGCATCTAGCCTGTCCAACCCCTTAAGAATGTTGTAAGTTTCTATAAGATCCCCCCTCAATCTTCTAAATTCTAGCGAGTACAAGCCAAGTCTATCCAGTCTTTCGTCATATGAAAGTCCTGACATCCCAGGAATCAGTCTGGTGAACTTTTTTTACTCCCTCAATGCAAGAATGTCTTTCCTCAGATTAGGAGACCAAATACTCCAAGTGTGGTCTCACCAAGACCCTGTACAACTGCAGTAGAACCTCCCTACTCCTATACTCCTATACTAGAACTTACAGTAAAAATGCCATGGGCTGGATAATCTAATTCTGAGAGCTGATGAGTCCATGTTTACGATGGTTCATGATCATAATGCACATGTTCATATGCAGGCTTCTCTGTGGCGTATGGCACAGGGTGTGGAGGTGTCGCACAGTGGCGAAGCTGGCAGTACTGCTGCCTCACAGCGCCAGAGACCCGGCTTTGATCCTAACTTTGTGTGCACGCTGTGTGGAATTATGAACGGTCTCCCTGTGACCACATGGAATTCCATATAACCATATAACCATATAACAATTATAGCACGGAAACAGGCCATCTCGGCCCTACAAGTCCGTGCCGAACAATTATTTTCCCTTAGTCCCACCTGCCTGCACTCATACCATAACCCTCCATTCCCTTCTCATCCATATGCCTATCCAATTTATTTTTAAATGATACCAACGAACCTGCCTCCACCACTTCCACTGGAAGCTCATTCCACACCGCTACCACTCTCTGAGTAAAGAAGTTCTCCCTCATGTTACCCCTAAACTTCTGTCCCTTAATTCTGAAGTCATGTCCTCTTGTTTGAATCTTCCCTATTCTCAAAGGGAAAAGCTTGTCCACATCAACTCTGTCTATCCCTCTCATCATTTTAAAGACCTCTATCAAGTCCCCCCTTAACCTTCTGCGCTCCAGAGAATAAAGACCTAACTTATTCAACCTTTCTCTGTAACTTAGTTGTTGAAACCCAGGCAACATTCTAGTAAATCTCCTCTGTACTCTCTCTATTTTGTTGACATCCTTCCTATAATTGGGCGACCAAAATTGTACACCATACTCCAGATTTGGTCTCACCAATGCCTTGTACAATTTTAACATTACATCCCAGCTTCTATACTCGATGCTCTGATTTATAAAGGCTAGCATACCAAAAGCTTTCTTTACCACCCTGTCTATATGAGATTCGACCTTCAAGGAACTATGCACGGTTATTCCTAGATCCCTCTGTTCAACTGTATTCTTCAATTCCCTACCATTTACCATGTACGTCCTATTTTGATTTGTCCTGTGTAGCATCTCACATTTATCAGCATTAAACTCCATCTGCCATCTTTCAGCCCATTTTTCCAAATGGCCTAAATCACTCTGTAGACTTTGGAAATCCTCTTCATTATCCACAACATGCCCTATCTTGGTATCATCTGCATACTTACTAATCCAATTTTCCACACCTTCATCCAGATCATTGATGTACATGACAAACAACAAAGGACCCAACACAGATCCCTGAGGCACCCCACTAGTCACCTGCCTCCAACCCGACAAACAGCCATCCACCATTACCCTCTGGCGTCTCCCATTCAGCCACTGTTGAATCCATCTTGCTACTCCTGCATTTATACCCAACAGTTGAACCTTCTTAACCAACCTTCCATGAGGAACCTTGTCAAAGGCCTTACTAAAGTCCATATAGACAACATCCACTGCTTTACCCTCGTCAATTGCCCTAGTAACCTCTTCAAAAAATTCAAGTAGATTAGTCAAACATGACCTTCCAGGCACAAATCCATGTTGACTGTTCCTAATCAGACCCTGTTTATCCAGATGCTTATATATATTATCTCTAAGTATCTTTTCCATTAATTTGCCCACCACTGAAGTCAAACTAACAGGTCTATAATTGCTAGGTTTACTCTTAGAACCCTTTTTAAACAATGGAACAACATGCGCAGTACGCCAATCCTCGGGGACTATTCCCGTTTCTAATGACATTTGAAATATTTCTGTCATAGCCCCGGCTATTTCTACACTAACTTCCCTCAATGTCCTAGGGAATATCCTGTCAGGACCTGGAGACTTATCAACTTTTATATTTTTCAAAAGTGTCAGTACTTCTTTTACTTTGAAACTCATAGTATCCATAGCTACTCTACTAGTTTCCCTTACCTCACATAATTCAATATCCTTCTCCTTGGTGAATACCGAAGAAAGTAAATTGTTCAATATTCTTCCCATCTCTTTTGGCTCTGCAGATAGGTGTCCACTCTGTCTCTCCAATGGACCAATTTTATCCCTCGTTATCCTTTTGTTATTAATATAGCTGTAGAAAACCTTTGGATTTACTTTCACCTTACTTGCCAAAGCAACCTCATATCTTCTTTTAGCTTTTCTAATTTCTTTCTTAAGATTCTTTTTACATTCTTTATACTCCTCAAGCACCTCATTTACTTAATGCTGCCTATAATTATTGTAGATCTCCCTCTTTTTCCGAACAAGATGTCCAATTTCCCTTGAAAACCAGGGCTCTTTCCAATGTTTACTGTTTCCTTTCAACCGAACAGGGACATAAAGATTCTGTACTTAAAATTTCCCCTTTAAATGTCCTCCATTTCTCTTCTACATCCTTCCCATAAAACAAAATGTCCTCCGGTTTCTTCCCACATCCCAAAGACGGGTGGGTTTGTAGGTTGATTGTCCTCTGTAAATTACCTTTGTGTGCAGGGAGTGCATGCAAAAGTAGGATAACATAGAACTATTGTGAACAGGTGATCGATGGTTGGCATAGACTTGATGGGGAAAAAGGGTCTGTTTCTATGCTGTATCTTTTAATTGATAGCGTAATTGGAATCGCAGTATTTTACTCCCTGTAAGGAGGAAAGGAGGCCATTCTGTCCATCATGGGCATACAGACCAACAAGGAATGATTTGGCTTATGTCCCCTTTGTGGAGATTACAGCACATCACCTCTCCTATATACTTTATAACTATGATGAGAATTTCTGCCTCCATCTTGCCTCTAGGCCCCATTACCCTGAATGAAGTTTTCTTTGGAATGCCTCTAAATATTTTACCAATTAACCTAAATTGATGAAACAAAATACAGAGCGGAGGTGCAGAACCTGGCGGACTGGTGCACACGTAACACTTGTCACTAAACACCTCCAAGACCAAGGAGCTGATTATTGACTTCAGGAGGTCCCATAATGGAGAATATGCCCCAATCTCCATTTAATGGGAAAGTGTGGAGAGAGTGTCTAGCTTTAAGTTTCTGGGCACTCACATTTCTGAGGACCTCACATGGTCCACCAACACCGCTGCGTTGGTCAAGAAGGCACAGCAACGATTGTTCTTCCTGAGGACATTAAAAAAGACTGGTCTGCCCCATCAGCTGCTGACAACATTCTACCGCTGCACCACAGAGAGCATATTAATGTATGGCATCTCTGTGTGGTATCTCAGCTGCACGGAGGCAGAGAGGAGAGCTCTTCAGTGCATCGTCCACAGAGCGCAGAGGATCATTGGGACACAGCTACCAGCCTTGGAGGGCATCTACCACACACGGTGCCTCAAGAAGGCCGTCAGCATCCATAAAGACTCCTCACACCCTTGTAACGGACTGTTCGAACTACTTCCCTCCGGCAGACGTTACAAGACCTTCTACGCCCGTACCTCCAGACTCAGAAACAGCTTTATTCCCAGAGCTTTAGCGGCTCTGAACCGGCCCTGCTGAGTGCCCCCCATCCCCCCTGGACTGTCTCCCTCGGATGGTCACGTCACACAGCTTATTTATTTATTTTACTCTTCTTTTACATCGGTTGGAGCTGCATACTAAATCTCGTTGCACTGACGTGCAATGGCAATAAAAAATATTATTATTACTATTATTATTATTATTATTATTATTATTATTATTATTATTATTATTATTATTATTATTATTATTATTATTATTATTATTATTAAAAACATGTCTCAAAGTCACAGAATCTACATGCAAGTCTTCAGAAAGTCTGGAACCACTTCCATAAACTTTCCTTGTCAGAAAGGTCTACAGAGGGGACAGCTATGTGTCTTTAACAAAAGAAAGACTCAATCACCCCCCCCCCCCCCCCCCCCCCTTACAATTCTTGTATATAGGTGTTCTCAGAGCTCAGGCCTTTGGGTGTGATATGGGAGCCTCCTTTCATTATATAAGATTGAGTTCATTTATTCTTCCCTAGACACTACAACAGCTGCAAGAGCACAAAATGTCATCATATTGCATTTAAGTTTACATACCCATCAAGTTGATAAGTTCCTATTCACATGGCCTATCAAATTATCATTCCTCTTAATTAATTTTTGAAAATACATTTGATATCATTGATCATTTCAGGCAGCTATCTTTATTTTTGTCATCAGGAAGGAAGACAGCAACTCTGGTAATGTTGTTGCTGCAATTACTTTGAATAATTAAGAGTCTCAATTATTCAGACATCATTGTTGTATGTGGAAATGTGGTTTAGCCAAAGGAGTTTTTCTGGTGGAGACAATACTCTGGGAAGATGGAGGAATTTCATTCCAGAGGTGCTCAACAGCCTGCTGCACTAGTTTTTCTTTCCTGTCCTCCCAATACCAGCTCTTCCTTGCTGCCTCTATACTGCTTTCATGCTCAAAACTTGTAAATTTCTAAGCACGCACTAAGCAATGGCAAACAGCACACGGTTACAATTAATGAGAACTTGCAGGACTCTGTGATCCAGAAATCTGAATCATTGCTTTAGCTTATCAGCAACCTGATAAATAATGGGACGTATTGTGAGCCCATCTTATCGCTTGCAGTAATTCTTTGTTGGGTTACAGTGATTGAGTGCTGGTATCATTAAGTAGGGATGTATTGAGTGGCCAAGATTTCCCCAGTGGAACATTTCCAGACTATATTTCACTTTTAAGCAATTAGATCATTTAAGATTGTTTCATAACATAAGTGATGTGTGCATTTCTTGATTTTTTTTTTCATTCGTATAGGTGATTTTTTGGTTGTTAGTGAATAATTATTTTATTAATTAATAATCCCCCAATAATGAATAAGAGTGTCAAGGGTTATGGGGAGAAGGTAGGAGAATGGGATTGAGAGGGAAAGATAGATCAGCCATGATTGAATGGTGGAGTAGATTCGACGGGCTAAATGGCCTAATTCAACTCCTATGACATGAACTTGCATTAGATCAAATATTTATAAATACATTGCATTCTCATCACTGTTCTGCATTAAGCTTCAGCTCTTCCCAAAGAAGTAAGAGTGTGTTGCACATATTTGTGGTGGGTATGTATCTCAGTCCTCTGGTGGACTGCTGGAAAGAAGACTGCAGAAAAGGTGCGGCATATCCTTCACAATTGTTTAGAGTCATAGAGTTATACAGACATAGAGTGATACAGTATGGATACAGGCCCTTTGGCCCAACTTGCCCACATGGCCAACATGTCCCACCTGCCTGCACTTGGTCCATATCCCTTAACTTGTCCTATGTTTGTGTGGAATATGCACATGTACCTGTCTAACTATTTCTTAAATGTTGGGATAGTCCCAGCCTCAACTACCTCCTCTGGCAGCTTGTTCCATGCACCCGCCACCCTTTGTGTGAAAAAGTTACCCCTCAGATTCCTATTAAATCTTTTCCCCTTCGCCTTGAACCTATGTCCTCTGGTCCTCGATTTTCCTACTTTGGGCAAGAGATTCTGTGCATCCACCTGATCTAATCCTCTCATGATTTTATACACCTTATTTTATACACCTTTGTTCTTCCTCCTCAGCTGGTTGCATGTGTGGGTAAAGATGTATTCCCGAGGAACAGATAGAATTTTAAGTATTTAAAATATATCTAAAACATATTTTTTATAATAATTCCTGATATTTAGCAACAACATGAAAATATCAGAAACTTCAGATTGCTGGCCTGAATTCATCATGTACTAGAGAAAATGAAACCTTTCAAGAATTTCAAGCCAAATGTCAAATTTCAGTATGAAAATCATAAAATCATGAAATCATGAAAAATTACAGTAAAGGAAGCTATTTGATTAATTTTGTTGCAACAACCATAAGTGGATTTTAAGTTGGTCTCACTTCAGGTCTTGGACTATAGCCCTATAAAGGTATTGGCTCTCCAAATTGTTGTCCAGGTACAATATATATATATGGTGAGAGTTTCCACTTCCATTATCCTTTCAGGTAGTGATTGCAGAACGGACTACCCATTCGCTAAAAGAAAATCTAAACCGTATAGTCAGTTTACCAACTATTTTAAATCCATGCCTCTTTTTTATTATTCTCTCTGTTAAGTGAAACAATTTCTTCCAGTTCATCCTGATGAGGGCTCTCAATTTTATGAACCTTCAAAACTCATTTGACCTTTATTCCGAATAAAACAGCCCCATCTTAGTCCATCTTTATAACATTCTCCAATGCTGGCAATAGCCTTATAAGTCTCTTCTCTTCCCTATCCAGTGCCAACACATCCTTCCTGTAGCCTGGGGACCAGAATGGTGCAGTAGCTGGCTGTGGTCTAAAAAATGTTTTGTACAGCTTAATGTAAATGTCCAAGGACTCGATGCACTTGGCTAAGTGTTTCTGTGCATACCCAGCTGCCACAGTACATGTGCCAAGAGGCTCAGTGCACATACCCAGTTGTTGCTCTGAGCGTGCATACACATCACACACGGAGGCTGGATCAAAATCCAGAAGAGAGATCCACAGCATCAAGTGATTGAATGTGCATAGTGATTTTATATTTAAAAAATATTCCACTACAGCATAATAAAGTTGTGCCACTTGATTGTGTCTCTGTGCCATTATTGATATTATGCTCATCATGTCTGAAAGGAACTGGAATGTATGTGTGAGAATGCACCACTATTTGCAGCCTGACAAGGGATATAATTCCTTTGCTTGCAGTCCACTGCAATGAAGGTGTATCCTTCGTCGTGCTGCAAGCCATCATCTCCATTTTGTTTTTGACACGCCCTCTGAAGCTTTTTTATGCTTTCCATCTGATGTCAACAAGGGATGTACTGAGCAGTGCATCAGATCCCATTTAACACACGTATTCAAGCCATCTCACAGTAGGATAATAGGTTTTGTATTTATCATCTCAATGAACTTTTTTGATTTGAGAGGGGGACACTGTGACACAGCTGGCAAAGCGGCTGTCTCTCAGCGCCAGAGACCCCGATTTGATCCTGATCTCGGGTGCTGTTTGTGTGGAATATGCACATTTCCCCTGCGACCACATGGGTTTTCTTCAGGTGCTTCGGGTTCCTCCCACTTCGCAAAGACGTGCGGATTTACACCGGCTGCTGTGACATGGCACTAATGTGTAGCAAGTGGATGAGAAAGTGGAATAATATAGATCTAGTGTGAACAGGTGATCGATGGCCGGTATGGACCTGTTTCCACATTGTTGGAAAATTCCGCTGGCCCATCCTCCAACAAGTTCTTGTTTTGGAAGGTTTTAGCTTGAGTTATGTTATGTTCTTGCAATCCAGGGAGGGCGAAGCAGCTGTTGATCATCAACTTTGATTTTATTCTTTTTGCTCCTTCATCTAAATGTTCATCAGCCTGGTTATTAAATGTTCAGCTTTACTAATTCCTGTGATGATTTCTTTCGCAGTGCCTTCGTCTGTTGCCATCTTTTTTTCTCATGTAAATGGATTACTTGCTGCTTCTGTGGAATTACAATTTGTGATGCAGTTGTCTGCCTTCTTCTGATTCATGCTCATTAACATTGTTCAGCTGGTGTTCACTCTCAGTCTCAGCCTAAAGAATAGCAAGGATGTATCGATTCCAAGGGATGATGTAAAATGGATGATATCACTTCAGACGTCCATTACACATCTTTCTCAATTTTCATGTCAATTGTGAGCAATGTTTAATATGTGGATGAATCAATATTGCTACTTTTTACAATATTGCCGAAAAGTAGGAATTAACACTAATCAGGTTCAGGCATTTTATAAGTGACACTATCATCTAAGCCAGCGGTTCTTAACCTGGGGGTCCTGACCCCCATGGGGGTCTTTTGGGGTTTTTACCGGGGTCGTGAAGGGGTCATAAATAACATATCAATTTGTTGAGCCCATTTTTAGGAACCTAACAAAGATACATACCACTCACAGTATTTTGTTCGCGTATGCGCATACATATACGCACACAAACTATGTGTGGCCTGGATCATGTGCGATCGAGTTTCATGCTTGATATCAGCCGTGTGTTAGCGTTCATGCATGGTCAAACTGTGAGTAGGCCTTACATTTACCCATTTTCACTATAATTTCATAATGGCACTTTAGCTCAGGTCACATAGAACAAATTTGTGTAATTCTCACAAATCATGGTTGTTCTGAGGCCACGAGTGTGTGCTACATTGATGTTGTGAGCCATGTCTGCCAAGAAGCGCACGTATAGTGAAGCATTTCTCAAGTTCGGCTTCACAAACATTGTTCAAAAATCCATGGTCAAGCCGCAATGTGTTATCTGTGCCAAGGTTTTGAGCCACGAGAACATGAAGACCAGCAAACTGAAGATCCATTCAGAGTCTTGTCACAGTGACCTGTCGGGGAAGGGCGTGGACTATTTCAAACGAAAAGAAGCCACACTCAAGGGTTCCCGCATCGATTCGACGGGTCACTACGCTCGTCAAATTGAAGCAGCGTTGGAGACTTCATACCGGATTGCTTATCGAATCGCACAGACTAAAAAACCTCACACCATTGGTGAAGAGCTTGCCTTCTCGAAGCAGCGAAGTTGGTGCTGGGGGAACAGCAGTCAAACAAATTCAGGCAGATTTCCCTTTCAAATGACACAAAGTCGAATCTCAGATATGAGTAATGACATTCTGCTGCAAGTAGTGAGCGCTGTGAAGGGCAGTCCAGTGTATTCACTACAACTGGATGAGTCAACAGATGTTGCCTCGTGTTCCCAACTGCTAGTCTACGTTCGTTACCTCGATGGAGAAGCTATGAAGGAGGAGTACCTTTTCAGATTCAGATTCAGATTCAGAAAACTTTATTGTCTGTCGTAACAGAAAATCTTCTTTGACGTGGCTCAACATACAACCAGGACAATGTACTGATAAGCAGTCATACAACACAGATTTCTGCGAGCACACACAGTGTGTATAGATCTTAAAAGCAAGTATAAAGATTAGAAACTGTAAAAATAGACAAGATAAAAGTTGTGGATACGTGTAAAGTGACAGTGCGTCAGGGTTAATTTGTCCCTTGTTCATTTTTTATTTAAGCTGTTTATGGCAATGGGTATGAATGAGTTTTTGTGGATGTTTTTCTTGGATAGGGGGACTTTATATCGGCGACCTGATGGCAGAAGTTGGAAGGACTTGTGCAGGGGGTGGGTGGGATCCTGTGTAATGAGGTTGGCTTTTCTCGGAGCTATTGGCCATTACCACTCGGGGAGATGTGTTCAGAATGCTGGAAGCCTTCCTAATCAAACATGAGTTTGACTGGGAATGCCTTGTCGGTGTGTGTACAGATGGGGCACCTTCCATGGTCGGATGCAGATCCGGCTTCAAAGCCTTCGTGAAGGATGTCGCTCCCCATGTCTCCATTACCCACTGCATGATACATCGCTATGCTTTAGCGATGAAGACTCTACTCTCCCTCCTGGTCTTCAAGAAGTGCTTTCAGATGTGGTGAAGATTGTGAACCACATCCGAGGGAGCGCAACAAACCAAGAATCTTCAAAGCGATGTGTGAAGAAATGGGCGCCAATTTCACTGTTCTGATATTCCACAAAGGTGCAGTGGCTTTAGCATGGTAAAGTTCTTAATCGTATGATTCAACTTTGAGAAGAAATAGCGCTGTTCTTGGAGAGAGGGTGAATCAGCTTCATGAAAGGTGCAGGATGAACTGTTCGTGATGAAGGTTGCTTACTTGGCTGACTTCTTCGCCGAGGTGAATTCCTTGAACCTGTCACTTCAAGGAAACCTCCCAATGCTACGCACGACTCTTGACAAAGTGGCAGCGTTCAGGAGGAAGATTCACCTTTACCAGAGAAGAGTCCAGGATGGTGACACGACAATCTTCACTGAGATGACGCCTCAACCCACCTTCTGGCAATTAGTGAGGCCATCATACCTGTCAACCTATCACTGTGAGGCTGGATTCTCAACCATAGTAACTCTGAAAACAAAGGCACGCAATAGACTTGTGATCGACGCTGACATGAGGTGCTGCCTGTCGAGCATTCGTCCTCGTTTTGATCGCCTGATGGCTATGAAGCAATTTCAGCCATCCCATTGACTGAGTATTGGCAGACATGTTTTAATAAATCGGGGTTTTTTTCCTTCAATTTTTGTTTCGGGGGTCACGGTACTGGGGGGATCGTGAGGGGGGATCTTATAGAAACTTACAAAATTCTTAAGGGGTTGGACAGGCTAGATGCAGGAAGATTGTTCCCGATGTTGGGGAAGTCCAGAATAAGGGGTCACAGTTTAAGGATAAGGGGGAAATCTTTTAGGACCGAGATGAGGAAAACATTTTTCACACAGAGAGTGGTGAATCTCTGGAATTCTCTGCCACAGAAGGTAGTTGAGACCAGTTCATTGGCTATATTTAAGAGGGAGTTAGATGTGGCCCTTGTGGCTAAAGGGATCAGGGGGTATGGAGAGAAGGCAGGTACAGGATACTGAGTTGGATGATCAGCCATGATCATATTGAATGACGGTGCAGGCTCGAAGGGCCGAATGGCCTACTCCTGCACCTATTTTCTATGTTTCTATGTTTCTAACCACTGATCTAAGCAGTTTCTGAAGATGAAAGGAGTAGTGCAAAAGGAAATGTGCCCTTTTATTTTCTGCTGAGCGAATGTAAAGATTTTTGTTGTTGGCTATTTCCTATTCCCGACGCTTACACTTATACAATGCTCCTGCTGAATAGAAAGGCCTCTCAAAGCATTTCGCTGGGCAATGGAAATTTGTCCTCGGTTGGATGTGCTAAATCAGAATAGCGGTGACATTAGTGTATTAATGTATTGAACTCCTGCTTCTGAAAGTTGGTTGCATTAAAGTGAATGGACCCTAAATTGAGAAATAGCGATGTTATAATCTTGATGGCTCCTGCAATATAGGGTGAATCTCCCGTCCTTTATATTGAGCATGATAGAAAAGAGAAAAGCATTACTGATGGGGCTTGAAAGTTCAATGGCAGAGTATGATTTTCATAAAGGTACACGGTAATATTTCTTCACATTTATGTGATGTACGCAGCAGAGGGAAGCACTTTTTGGTCTCATCAGTGCTCCTTTTGATAACACCAAATTGATGCTGGATATACGTAGAAAAAAATAACACAATTTCTTACATCAGCAGCTGGCATCTTTACAACAGAAGATGTAAGAACGATTCCACTAATGGATTAAATCAGCTAAACAGCACATTCTTAGGTTATGTCCAACCAGCTGCTGTGATCACCACACACTGAGCTCAGTTCAGACCATGTTTTTGTGGCTCATTATCTCTCAATATACCTGTCCAGCCATGACATTTTTGAGTTCCCAACTCGCATTAACAACAGATTACAGAAACTCATAACATTTTCAGTCCCTTGAAAATCTTGTACATTTCAGAGAAGACTGTCTATCAAATAGAGCACAATTTAAAATACACTGTGCTCTGTGGATACACTTTGCGTTCATGTCTCATCGTTGAAAATGTCTTGTTCTGACCTATTTGTGCCCAGTAGCGGGCTGAAAAAAATAGTTCACTGACACAAAAAAGCAACCTAGTCATACTGATTCACTGAAATATGATCTACTAAAATCCAATCAAATCGCAGAAAAATCAATTGGTCAAAAAACTATAATCCCAACCTTATAGCACAAAGTTGCTTTGGTTATTTATAGGGCTATACCCATGTATAGCCCTATAAATAACATTCATAAGATAACATAAAAAATGTTTAAAATGAAATAAAACAATTGGTTACCCTTCCAATTTTCTTTTCTTTTACCATTAGTGGAAAGTAAAATACAGTAGAAAATTGTTCTGTTCATTCACAAGGCCAATGCTTATTGCTCCTCTCTAGTTACCATTGAGGTTGGTGGTGAGCTGTGTTACTGAACTCCTGGTGAAAGTAATTCTGAAATCTGATTTTGATGCAGCTGTATATTTGTTAGACAGTCTGAACATGATGGGGGGGCAGACCAATGTGGTAGAGCTGCTGATGCAGCACCAGAGACGGAGATTCAATTTTGACCTTGGGTGCTGCATGTGTGGAGTTTGCACGTTCTCCCTGTGACCGCGTGGTTTGTTTCTTGCCGCATCATCCCAAAGACATGTGGGTTTGTGGGTTAATTGGTGTCTTTAAAATTGCCGCTAATGTGTGGGCAGTGGGATGACATAAAACTAGCGTTGATGAAAAGTCAACGTGGACATGGTGGGTCGAAGGAACGTTTCCCATGTTCTATCTGTAAACTAAACTAAAAAGCGGTAGATTTTCTTCTCTAACTTTCCCTTAAGGACATTCGAGAACTAGTTGGGGTTTTACAACAATCCACTTATTGGATGTGATAGCAATTCTCCTATTCCTGATTTATTTAATCATTCAAAATCGAATTGCCCAGTTGCTGAGGTGGGATTTGAACATTCAATTCCAGATCATTAAATAAGGCTTACGGATTATTATTTCAGTTACCTAATCATTATAGCTTTGTATCTGCATAGTTGATAAATGTAAAATTGATGGAGACATAAGCAAATGCTGGCTTAGAAGTGCTAGGGGGTTGAAATAGGTGGTGTAATCAGCCAGAGGGTGGAATGAGTGACCAATCTGACTATCACTTCATCAATATGAGCCCCTATAACTAAACTGCCATTGGTTTAGTGGTGCTTAATTTAATGGCCTTTATTTTATTTACGGGGCTTTATTTAATTGAGCTTCAAAGTTAGAGACTCGTCCAGTTAGATTGCCCCATTCAGCCTGGGCTGAAAGCCTGAGGTGTGATTTCTGCTGATTCCTCTGACTTTTCCAATATACCAATGTCATCATGTCAAGCTGATAGATTGCAATTCCCAGGATGTAATTTTGTACAATTCCCTCAATAACACTTTACAGAAGATAACAGGACCTGACGATTTGGTCAAGGATGACGGAACCTGACTATATCTGCTTGGTTTGGTCTGGCTCAGGTCAGGTAACTAGTCTGTTTAAACATTCAGGTTCGGGCTCGGGTTCAGGTTAAGCCGTGGTGTGCAGATCTGGCTGAGTACTTTAAACGGGACACTTAGACTTGGCATCAATGGCGGCACAGCGGTAGAGCTGCTGCATTACAACGCCAGAGACCTGGGGTTCAATCTTGACCACAGGTGCTGTCTGTGCAAAGTTTGTACGTTCTCCCTGTGACCTCGTGGGTTTTCTCTGGGTACTCTGGTTTCCTCCCACACTCCAAAGATGTACAGGTTTGCAAGCTAATTGGCTTTGGTAAAATTGTCCCTTGCGTGTGTAGGAGAGAACTAGTGTATGGGGTGATTACTGGTCAGCGTGGACACGGTGGGCTAAAGTGGCTATATCTGCACTGTATCTCTAAAGTCTGAAGTTTAAAGTATGACAGCCTGGGAGCAGATGAAGAAATCTCACCCAGGATGGGTGACTGATATTTGGATATTGATTTTATTTTGGCCTCCTTGTCATTGGCAGGGTGTGATACTTATCACAAGGAGGGACAAGGGACATTACGCAGATTTGCAGTGTGTCAATCTGGCAACCGTTTCAAGCTTTTCTTGGTGCTATACCAAGGTAGGGGGTATGGATGAAGGACTTCCCCAAACTTTGAATACATTGTCCTGGAATGTTGGTTAAATTTGGTTTGGCGTTACTGTCCGGGCACAATATTCTATAAATATCTCCTGTTTGGAGATACAAGGAACTGCAGTTGCTGGAGTTTTGCTTAGAACACAATGTGTTGGCGTAATTTAACAGGTCAGGCAGCTTCTCTGGAGGAGATGGATAGCTATATTTTGGGTCGGGACCTTTCTTCAAACTCATTATATGTTAATATTGGCCAAATTGAAGACACTATAAAATGGAGGAACACTGCATTTGTAAGATTTATTTAACCCTTGTCTGTGGAAAATTACAGGTTGTGGATGGCGCCAGCCATTCTGAGCCCTAGATTGATATGCAGGATGGGGAAAGATCCAGATGACCTCTCAATTGATAACATGTATGAGGACCATGCAAAGAAACTTCAAGGTGTTATAAATGCATTGCTTTCATTGGATTGCTGCAAAGGGATTGTAAATAATGTAAATAATGTTGCAAGACAGTTGCCCTGCTGTTTGGTGATTGGCCGAAGTGTGAAGCCCTGGCTGAATTGTTTGTACTGCCAGGGTAAATGTTGCATTATTCAGTTAACTGACTTCCTTCCAGAAGCTTCTGTAGAAACATTGTTTGGGACTCTTTGTTATTGGGTTGGGGGACTGTCAATAATACTTTAATATAATCGATATGTGTAATTGGCTTGTAAGGGGAACTACCCCTATGTAGTTCGCCCCCTCGTGGTTCGTTGACCTATAAAAGGTAGCCCCCATTTGGATCGGTGTCGATTTTCTGGAAGGGCGCTTGCAACTGTGTGACCTTTTGGTAGTGCCTGCTTGCATGAGGCTGCAGGGCTTGGCCAAGCAGAGACAAGGATCGAACCCGTGGTGGTTTAGGTATCGTATAGGGGGATTTATTGTTCTTTCAAAAATAAAGTTTAGTTGTTCCAGTGCTTGACTCAGTGTTTTTACTGAATTAGACTAAGGGGGGTAAGCTTTCGGAGCATACTTACATATAGTCTGAAAAAGGGTCCTCGCCCAAAACATCACCTATCCATGTCCTCTAGAGATGCTGCCTGACCTGTTGACTTACTAAAGCACCTTGTGTTCTCCCCTCTTGTTTGGATTGGGTCAGATATTGGAAAATCTGCAAGCAATCAGGTTTGGATTTGCTTCAAAATCTGAGGCAAATCTGATTTATATCGGGAATTAATTCTAGTGCCAAACCGACCTCAACTTCAAAAAGCCCTTGCTTTCCCTCTCTCTCCATCCTCTCCCCTTCTCAGTTCTCCCACCAGTCTTACTGTCTCCAACTACATTCTATCTCTATATCGCCCACTCCCCTGACATCAGTCTGAAGAACGGTCTCTATCCGAAACGTCACCCATTCCTTCTCTCCAGAGATGCTGCCTGTCCCGTTGATTTGCTCCGGCATTTTGTGTCTAGCTTTGATTTAAACTAGCATCTGCAGTTCTTTCCTACACCTCAAATTAAAATGTTGTTTTAAATGGGTGTCAGGTAGAAACTCATTCATCCTCTGATTTAATATTTTCAAAAGGGGATATCTCTCAAAGGTGGATTTAGTTGCCGTTTCTCTTTTCCATGCACTTCAACTCGATTGAGGAGCTGGGATTCTTGTTGTGAATAACACTCCAGCTACTGGTTCTGAAATCAATTCTCTGCATGGTCTGAGAAACTGGACCCATTAGCACAGACTTTAAATGTGTAAATTGTGCATAATACCAATTTACACAGGTACTTGTATGTCCTCTTCTTTTAATACCATTATCCCATTGAAATACATCACCAAACTCATGGAACTTGGATCAGCACTCATCTCTGCAACTGGATCCTCGACTTCCTGACCAGCAGACCACAGTCAGTGAGAATAGGGACAAATCATTCTCTACAATAATCCTCAATGCTGGTGCTCCAGAAGGATGCATTCTCAGGCCCCTTCTCTACTCCTTAAACACCCACGACTGTACAGCAAAGTACAAATCCAATTCCGGATTTTATCTTGCACTTAACACTATTCTCTTTTTCATGTATCTGTGCACTGTGCAAAGATTGCTCGATTGTGATCATGTATAATCCTTCTGCTGACTGCTTAGCATGCAACAAACTTTTCACTGTACCCCTCTACACGTGACAATAAACTAAACTCAATGCAATTATACCAATTAAACTAAACTTGCCACAATTTCTCTGAAGTTTATTGAAGTTGCATGTCAAGCACTGCATGTTCCCACCTCCTGCCTACATCCCCTCCCCCCCCCCACCCATGTTGAATGTTCCCAAAGTTGGGCGAGTCCAGAACCAGGGGCCACAGCCTTAGAATAAAGGGGAGGTCATTTAACACTGAGGTGAGAAAAAACTTTTTCACCCAGAGAGTTGTGAATTTATGGAATTCCCTGCCACAGAGGGCAGTGGAGGCCAAGTCACTGGATGGATTTAAGAGAGAGTTAGATAGAGCTCTAGGGGCTAGTGGAATCAAGGGATATGAGGGAAAAGGCAGGCACGGGTTATTGATTGGGGACGATCAGCCATGATCACAATGAATGGCGGTGCTGGCTCGAAGGGCCGAATGGCCGCCTCCTGCACCTATTTTCTATGTTTCTATGATATAAATTGGAGGTTCTGTGTTCGATCTATATTCCTGGCTTCACTCGTGTTGTGACGTAATAATTGGGGGTGAGTTCATGAAAATGTGAGGAGAATATAAAAGAAGTAGTGTATATGGGTGCTTGAAGATCAACATCAATAGGCCAAAGAAACGATTTCTGTGGTGATTAACTTTGTCTCTGACTATATTGCACACCATGTTTGCATTTGTCTATTTAAAGTAACACTTGGTGACTTTAAGATATCTAATCGGGTAGCTTCAAAACTCACTGTGGACTGTGTAAACACTTTTCAAAGCCCATGGATTATTCTTAAACTGACAGAAGCGTTTTTTTTTTTCAGCATCTGAACAGTGAGATATTCATTTAATTGCCTTGGTTGTGACAAAATTGCTAGCACTCTATTAGCAACTTGATGACTTGTATCACGAGCTGCAGTAATGCCAGCAGCTGACACACCAGTGTCACTTATGGTGCAAAATAAAAGATCTCATGACCAAAATGTGGATGCATTTCAACAGTGCTAATGTTTTCAGAAACGCTTTGAATAGATTAAAAGCAAATATCACAAATATCTTGCAATAGAATTACATTGCCAAGCTCCTTTCCCATTTGTGTTTTCATACCTTGTGTATCAATTTTGAACTTCTTGCAGTACATTGCGGTATTCCCTGCATGGACCAGAAACTGACTGCTCCCTTTCACTATAAGTCCTTGGGCATGTCCCACACAGATGTTCCAATTTAAACTGAGTAATGTTGTCTGTAACAAGTGAAGAAATTAGATTGATTGACCATATAAATATGGGAATGTTTGTCATACATTTTGCAGCATTGTGTTGAATTTAACTGTGTTTTATGCTTACATGTGTTTATCCACATTAAAAGGGTAGAGGCATGAGACACGACTCATTTTGAGAAATATTATTATGTTGCTGTTACCTGTCTAGAGATCAAATGATGGGTGCAGTAAAATAGCTACACAAACACAAGCATATAATTAAACACTTTTGAACTGAGAGCATATTGATTTAATCTTTGCTTAAAATGCATGGTGCTTTATGATACCAAGCAAGGCTGGTGTTCAGAACACGAAGTTTCAAACCTGGTCACGTATTCCTATTGTCGATATTGCCAGTACGTTTTGCCACTGGGTTAGCATGCCTATGGAGTCACATGGCACAAAAGCTGTATGTAGAAAGGTAGGAACATTGTGCCTTTGTTTGAATTTTCATTGTACATTATTTGAGTTTTTTGCAATCTTAAATGTTTTTAAAATGTTTATAGAAACATAGAAAATAGGTGCAGGAGTAGGCCATTCGGCCCTTCAAGCCTGCACCGATTCAATATGATCATGGCTGATCATCTAACTCAGTATCCTGTACCTGCCTTCTCTCCATACCCCCTGATCCCTTTAGCCACAAGGGCCACATCTAACTCCCTCTTAAATATAGCCAATGAACTGGCCTCAACTACCTTCTGTGGCAAAAATTCCAGAGATTCACCACTCTGTGTGTGAAAAATGTTTTTCTCAACTCGGTCCGAAAAGATTTCCCCCTTATCCTTAAACTGAGACCCCTTGTTCTGGACTTCCCCAACATCGGGAACAATCTTCCTGCATCTAGCCTGTCCAACCCCTTAAGAATTTTGTAATACTGATGTTTTTGGTAATATATTTAATTTGAACAATTATTGATTTATTTTCTATGTCGGGCATAAAAAAGCTAAAACAAAGCACAGCTTTGACTATTAGAAATTGGTGGTCAAGCGTTACATGATACTGAGTTTGGGCTCGCACTGCTGAAGTCGGGTCATGCTGAGTCAGGTTGAGTTTGTTGTCATGTGCACACGTTTGATGAGGATCAGGTACTGTGAAAATCTTGCTGACAATAGCATCACAAGCACATAGACTCGGACAACACTCAAAATGATAAATTACATGTAAATTCTGCAAGACAGTAAAAAGAAAAAATGATTGTGCAATGAAAACACAAATTAGGCATCCTCGTGGCCATAGAGAATTTGAGTAGAGAACATGAGCTATGGGTCCTTCTCTTAAGAATAGTGGCAACATCACCTTGTCTTGAGTGTTTGGACAAGTTGTAGGATATCGAAGGATCTTGCTGGTAAATGTTGGTTATCATGGCCTCAAACTTGACCAAGTATATTTAAAAAGGAAAGAAACATCTATCACAATTCCCATGCAGGTGCCCCCAATGCTTAAAACCAGGATGGATACACTATTTATCAATAATAACTTTTTCAAAATTACCGAGTCAAAATCCCGTTGCTGCTTTCCTGACACCAATGTGACAATTTCACCATCAAATAAATGTTGATAGTTCGAGAAGGTGGTTCACCAACAACTTCTCAAGGCAATAAAGTTAGACACGGCTAACAACATCCTCATTCTGAGAATGAATTAAACAAAGACCATGTGTGGTGAGTAGAATCGGAGGTCATATTACTACTGTGTAGGATAAATGAATTGAAGTATGTTGCAATACCAAGAAAAGCTATTTTGCTCATTATTTCTGAGCTTTCTGATTGTTCACATAAAACTTTCCCTTTATTTGCTTCCCACAACTTCACTTGTTCCCTGTCTCAAGCAACTAAAAGCATTTGTCGACAATTTGTCGACAATTCTAATAAAGACGATGCTATTCATCCTTAAGTATAATAAAATGATTTCCAACTTCTCTCAGCTTTCATGGTAACATTGATTTTGTGTCCATGCTGCTGATTAATGAAACAATGGGGTGCAATTATTTAATCTCAGTAGTGATGGGTCTTCCCCTTCCCACTTTTAACCAGGTTACCCTAACCACACTCCACCCATACTATAGTCCTCACGCCCCCCCACCCCCCTCCTCTCTGATCACGATCCTCCCCCACCAGATCTGGCCTCAGCCTTTGTCCACTCCGCGGCCCTCCTCTGACCCCAACCCCCACCCTTGTCGTGTCTTCACCATCCCCCCCAACCTCCACCTTTCTGATATGGAATGCTGTCCTCAACAGAGGTCTTGCCTTCGTTCCCCTCCATCCCCACCTCAACGAGTTCCGGCCCACCATGACATAGAAAATTTTCTTCCTCCATCTTTGTGACTTTTTTTACGGGGAGGAGTCCTCACCACCCAGTGATGAACCCTTCTCCCGTCTCCATTGGTCCCCCTTCTCTTGGTCTCCCCAGAACAGCCTTCTTCCCTCTCTAGACCTCTTCATTTCTAACTGCCGGCGTGACATCAACCATCTCAACTTTTCGACACCCCTTACCTACTCCAACCTCACCCCTTCAGGACGTAAAGCCGTCCGCTCGCTCTGCAGCAACCCTGACATTATAATCATACCCGCCGACAAGGGGGGTGCCGAGGTAGTCTGGCGCGCTGTTTCTGCCTGCTCCTGTCCTACGGAAATTATTTCCACGTACCTCGACTACATCCTATCCCCCCTGGTCCAATCTCTCGCTACCTATGTCCAAGATATCTCGCATGCCCTTTGTGTCTTTAATGACTTCCCCTTTCCATGCCCCTACTCCCTCATCTTTACTATGGACATTCAGTCACTCTACACCTCCAGCCCCCACCAGGAAGGCCTTAAAGTCCTTTGTTTCTTCCTTGACCATCCAATTTCCCTCTAGTTAGTAACTCTATGTTAGTAACTCTATTAACATCCAATTTCCCTCTATTAACACTTACCGGAGCTGGTCCTCACCCTCAACAACTGCTCATTTGACTCCTCCCACTTCCTTCAAGTCACAAGGCGTAGCTATGGGCACCCGCATGGGCCCTCGCTATGCCTACCTCTTTTCAGGGTACGTTGAACAATCCCTGTTCTAGGCGTACACTGGCCCTATCCCCGAACTCTATCTCCGTTACATTGACGACTGCATCAAAGACTTCATCTTCACCACCAATTTTCATCCTGCACTCAAATTTACTTGGACCATCTCCGATACCTATTTCTTGATCTCACAGTCTCCATCACAAGAAATAGACTATTGACTGATGTCTATTTGCCACAACTACTCGACTACACTTCTTCCCACCCTGCTTCCTGCAAAGACTCTATCCCTCCTACACCCAATTCCTCTGTCGACGCCGCATCTGCGCCCAAGATGAGGTGTTCCATACTAGAACATCCAAGATGTCCTCATTCTTTAGGGAACGGGGGTTCCCCTCTCCCATCATAGTTGAGGCCCTCACTCGTGTCTCCTCGGTACCCCGCAGCTCCGCTCTTGCTCCCCTTCCCCGTAGTCACAACAGAAACAGAGTCCCCATAGTTCTTACCTTCCACCCCATCAGCCATCGCATACAACACATAATCCTCTGATGTTTCTGCCACCTCCAACGGGATCCCACCACGCGCCACGTTTTCCCATCTCCACCCCTTTCCGCTTTCCACGGAGACCGTTCCCTCCGCAACTCCCTGGTTAACTCAGCCCTCCCCACCCAAACCACCCCCTCCCCAGGTAACTTCCCCTGCAACTGCAGAAGATGCAACGCCTGTTGCTATACCTCCTCCCTCGACTCTGTCCTGGAACCCCGACAGTCCTTTCAGGTTAGGCAGAGGTTCACTTGCTCCTCCTCCAATCTCATCGGCTGTATCCGTTGTATCTCTATACCACCCACTCCCCTGACATCAGTGTGAAGAACGGTCTCTACCAGAAACTTCACCCATTCCTTCTCTCCAGAGATGCTGCCTGTCCCGCTGAGTTACTCCAGCTTTTTGTGTCTATCTTCAGGTGAAATTAGTATATGGATGTAATGTAAAATGAGGGACTGCATGTCTAACTCTGATTTCAATCTAAAAGAAAATTATGCTAGGTGTAAAAGCTGGATGCTATCTCCTTCATTCACACTAATGCTGAATACCAATTCACTCTCTGTCGCTATTTATCTTGTATGCTTTTATAATCTTTTTAAAGTTACTTTTCTCACTGTTTTAATTACTGCCCTTCAGTCCTGCAAAAATGGGGCCACACCGCTCTTAATTTTGTGCCATCAACTTGACTCTGGTTTGTTGTGATGTTTTTACAATTTATATAATGAATTCATTGCGTTTAGTTTAGTTTGGAGACAGAGCAGGTACAGGCCCTTGGGCCCACCAGGTCCTCGCCGTCCAGCGATCCCCATCCACTAACACTATCCTACACACTGTGGACAATTTACAATTTTACCGAAGCCAATTAACCTACAAGCCTGCACGTCTTTGGAGTGTGGGAGGAAAAAACCCTCGCGGTCACGGGGAGAACTTACAAACCTCATACAGCCGGCACCCGTAATCGGGATCAAACTTGGGTCTCTGATGCTGTAAGGCAGCGACTCTACCGTTGCGCCACCGTGCCGGTATAGTTGCTTGAGACGGGGATCGAGTGAAGTTGTGGGAAGCAAATAAAGGGAAAGTTTTATGTGAACAATTTCTGCAATTCCTTGACCTATTGCTTCAAAAATGTTGGTGATGCCAATCGAATACAAATGGGTTGAGAGGCACAGCTGGTAGGGCTGCTCCAACAGCAGCAGAGACCTGGGTTCAATCCTGACCTCAGGTGCTGTCTTTTGAGTTTGCATATTCTCACTATGACCATATGGGTTTCCTCTGGGTGCTCTGGTTTCCTCCCACATCACAAAGACTTGTGGGTTAGTGTAAATTGTCCTATGCTGTGTGGGGAGTGGATGAGAAAGGGGGATAGCATGGAATTAGTGTGAACGGATGATGAATCGTCGGTATAGACTTTGTGGGCCCAGGTGCCGATTTCCATGCTACTTCTTTCAATCAATCAAAACTTCTGGCTGGAATGGGAGAATCCCAATCTATGGGAGAATCCCAAAACTCTGATGCTGGAAGGGGAGAAAGCTGAGGGAAATTGGTTTAGTTTTGGTTTAATTCTGAGGTACAGCATAGGAACGGGCCCTTCAGCCCACCATGTCTGCACGGACCAGTGACCCCATACACTAGCACTACTCTACACACTAGGGACAATTTTTAACCAAAGCCAATTGACCTACAAATTCATCGGCAGTTTGACATAAATAGGCGGTTGCAGCGGCCTCTGCAGTCAGTCTGTGTTTTTTTTTGTCTGTCGAGTGTATAGTTTGTAGAGGTTTATATATTGTTTTTAACTGTGTATATGTGGGGGGGGGGGGGGGGGGGGGGGGAACTTTTCAATCTCTTCCCTGTAAGGGGGACCCGATCTTTTCCCTGGCGGGTCTCCGTTGTCGTTGGGGCTTAGCACCGTGGAGAGACCTCCAGCCAGAACGACCTTGGAGCTCCAGTCGCGGAGCCTGCGGATTCGCCACCGTGGAGCTGGCCGGCTTCGGAATGTGGAGAGCTGTGGTGGCACGCGGCTGCGACCTGAGTCCGGAGCTCGGAGGCTCCAGCCGCAGGCCCGGTGGACGGGACATCGGGAGCTTGCGGGCCCCTGGTGGGAGACCGCTTTTCGGAGATCCCGCAATGGTAACTTCTCCCGCCCGAATTGCGGGGCTGTGGGCGACGCAGGGCGGTGCCTTAATTCGCCCGGCGCGGCCTTAAACGGCCGCGGGACTTGCCATCGCCCGCCGGGGACTCCAACATCAAGACCTGGAGCGGGGCCTTGCATCACCTGGCGCGGGACTTGCTGTCACCCGCTGGGGGCTCCAACATCGGGAGAAGAATAAGGAACAAGCGAGAGACAAGACTTTTGCCTTCCATCACAGTGAGGAGGTGTTTGGAAATTCACTGTGATGGATGTTTATGTAAATTGTGTCTTGTTTTTTTTATCTTGTTTGTATGACTGCAGAAACGTGATCTCGTTTGAACTTAGGTTCAAATGATATAATAATATATCTTGTATCTTGTATAAATTGCATAGTCAACTGGCGCATTAATACACACAAACCCCCCCCCCCCAATCAAGACAAGTAATTACTGTCCTGGCAGACCCATTGTTTCTGCTTGTTCATGCCCCACCAAATTAATTTCCACATACCTCGACTCCATCCTATCCCCCTGGTCCAATCCCTTCCTACCTATGTCCAAGATGCCTTACATGCTCTTCTTCTCCTCAATGACTTCCGTTTTCCAGGCCCCCACTCCCTCATCTTTACTATGGATGTCCATCCCCCCACAAGGAGGGTCTTAAAGCCCTCCGCTTCTTCCTCGACCACAGAACCAGCCAATTTCTCTCCACCAATGCTCGCCTCCACCAAGCAGAGCTGGTCCTTATCCTCAACAACTTCTCCTTTGACTCCTCCTACTTCCTCCAGATCCAAGGCATAGCTATGGGCACTCGCATGGGCGCTAGCTATGCCTGCCTCTTTGTAGGGTACGTCGAACAATCCCTGTTCCAGGTGTACACTGGTCCCATCCCCAAACTCTACCTCCACTACATTGATGACTGCATTGGTTCTACCTCCTGCACCCATGCAGAACTCATTGACTTCATCAACTTCACCACTAATTTCCATCCTGCACTCATATTCACTTGGACCATCTCCGCCATCTAGGGTCTCCTCGATATCCCATAGCTCCGCTCTTACTCCCGCTCCTTCCATTCGTAACAAGGACAGAGTCCCCCTTGTCTTCACCTTCCTCACCATCTGCCATCGTATACAGCATATAATCCTCCAACATTTTCGCCACCTCCAACGGGATCCCACTACAGGCCACATCTTCCCATCTCCACCTCTTTCTGCTTTCCGTAGAGACCATTCCCTCCATAACTCCCAGGTCAAATCGTCCCTTCCCACCCAAACCACCTCCTCCCCAGGTACTTTCCCCTGCAACCGCAGGAGATGCAACACCTGTCCCTTTACATCCCCCCTCGACTTCATCCAAGGACTTAAACAGACATTCCAGGTGAGCCAGAGATTCACTTGCACCTCCTCCAACCTCATCTACTGTATCCGCCGTTCCAGGTGCCAACTTCTCTACATCGGCTAGACCAAGCGCAGGCTCGGCGATCGTTTCGCTGAACACCTCCGCTCAGTCCTTCTTAACCTTCCTGATCTCCAGGTGGCTCAGCACTTCAACTCCTCCTCCCATTCCCATTCTGACCTTTCTGTTCTGGGCCTCCTCCATTGCCATAGTGAGGCCCAACGCAAATTGGAGGAACAGCACCTCATATTTTGCTTACCCCAGCGGTATGAACATTGACTTCTCTAACTTCAGATAGCCTTGCTTTCTCTCTCCTTCCCCTTCCCAGTCCTCCCATTCGTCTTACTGTCTACGACCCATCTACATTCTATCTTTGACCCGCCCCCTCCCTTGACATCGGTCTGACGAAGGATCTTGACCCGAAACGTCGCCCATTCCTTCTCTCCTTAGATGTAGGGAGTTAGATGTGGCCCTTGTGGCTAAGGGGATCAGAGGGTATGGAGAGAAGGCAGGTACGGGATACTGAGTTGGATGATCAGCCATGATCATATTGAATGGCGGTGCAGGCTCGAAGGGCCGAATGGCCTACTCCTGCACCTAATTTCTATGTTTCTATGTTTCTATGTTCTGCTGAGTTACTCCAGCATTCTGTGTCTACCAAGTAATTCACATGCAGCTGTTTATATCCCTACTCCAGTTCTTGTTTAAGGATTCTCCTAATTTAGAGATTGCAGCTATGAAGATAAACCCCAACCTAAAATGTCATCTGTCCATTCCCTCTACAGGTGCTGCTTGACCAGCTGAGTTCCTCCAGCAGTTTATGTTTTGCTCTTTATTCCAGCATCTGCAGTTTCTTGTGTCACTGAGATTTATAGTAGCTCTATCCCTAGTTGCTTTGTATTTAAATGCTCTGGGATGCCGTGAAAGAATGATTTGTAAACCACATACACAAGCAGTGGTGATTTTTGTCTGGATATGATACAAATAAATAAAATGAGAAACTGCAGAGGAAATACCAGGCGTTGTTTGTGGCACAAACATGATCCTACCACTGGTACATAATTAATCATAATAGCACTTCATTAATAAACGGTGTACACAGTGGCAAGGAAGTCAATAGGATACTAACCTTTATTATTAGTTGATGGTACTATATCCATAATAGTCACATAACCTGTTAATGAAAGACTAAAAAAAAGTGTGATTTAAAAGTAATTTAAGTTCGGCCTATCTATTCATTGGAAACATCTATCACATAGTTTTTGCACTGAGCAAAAAGGACTAGTAGGGGAAAATCTGTCGGTAAAATTGAGCCATGCATCATAGCATCCTGATTCAGCCGCAGCAGTCACAGATCACCAAGTGGAAGAATGGATACCCATTAAACTTCTGCCCTACGTGACCAGAATCACACCACCAGCTTCTCCTGCCCAAATTGAAGGAAATGTGTTGAATTACACTGTTTTCAGCCTCTTACGGTGACGGAAGGGGACCAAGCTGAGCAATGCTGTCGTTGTCTATCATTTTGAAATCGATTCCACCCCCAGACACTGAGAGTAATGGCTGCTGTGAGTGCTCCAGGACATGGCCCAGCTGGACACTGTAGGGAATAGTCAAACGGGTTTTTATATCGATTTATGAGGAGCATGTTGTAACTCGGAGGTGACCTCAAAGCCTTCACCTGTTTCTACTGTACATGCTGTAAGACGTCTGTGATGTGCTCAGCTGCGAGCTGGATACATGGCTGAAGAAAAGGCAGTCAATTGAAAGCTTCAGGCAAAGGTTGTGCAAGGTAATCTGACCACTGTACACATGAGTACAAGATTTGTGGTCTGTAAGGTCAGGAAACATGGCTTTAATTGAAAAGAGCACGTGTATGAAACAAGTAACATTACTAGGAATAACTTATTCATATGATTCATATGAAAACTATTATCGGCATGTTTCTTTCATCTCATATGAAAGCCATTATTGGTGCCATGTTTTGTTAAAGCAGCTATCCTGTATTTTGTTGTTTTTTTTAAGTAGCAGAATCCATGGCATTTAAAGGGAAAACATTTTATCCATTCGGGGGTTGGAATTGAAAATCAAAGTATTGCCTTCGGGCAGCAAATACACTCCCAGCATCTCCCTACATTTTATTTTCTAATTTGTAGAAGCAATTATGCTGCAATTTGTGATTTACAATTACATTATCGCAAAGTACACCCTCATCCACATCAACCGTTGCAAGAAAAATTTCACCCAATCTTGTTGAGAATAACCCTTGAAACTAAGATTTTTTTTGCAGCGTCCAGTGAATTAAGAAAGACAATTGTGAAAGAAGTTACAGTACAGAATGTACAGGAAAAAATCATAACTCTAGGATGGAAAAGTGGTGCAGCTGGCAGAAATGCTGCCGCAGCACCAGAGACCCGGGTCTGATCCTGACCTCAGATGTTGTCTGTGTGCAGTTTGTATGCTCTCCCCATGACCACATAGGTTTCCTCTGGAAGCTCCGGTTTCCTCCCACATCCCAAAGGCGTATGGGTTTGTAAATTAATTGGCCTCTGTAAATTGCCCCTAGTGTGTAGGGACTGGCTGCGAAAGTAGGATAACATAGAACTAGCGTTAAAGAGTGATTAATGGTTTAGATTTATTATTGACACGGATAACAAGGTGCAGTAAAAAGCTATCCAAACAGATCAGATAATACCATACATACATGCAATCAAGTCCAACTCAAACAATAGATAGAGCAAAGAGGAAGATATAGAGTGCAGACTATAGTTCAGGATGTGTAGGAAAGAACTGCAGATGCTGGTTTAAACCGAATATGGACACAAAATGTTGGAGTAACTGGGCTAACTCAGTAGCTAGGTAGTCTGTGGCTCGACCCAAAACGTCACCCATTCCTTCTCTCCAGAGATGATGCCTGTCCCACTGAGTTTGTGTCTATCTGCAGAATATAGTTCACAGCATTGTAGCACATTATTTCCATAGACAAAGTCCCAATGTCTTCATTGGGGTAGACGTGATTCAGTGAGTACCTTAGCTTAAGGAAGGACCATTCAGAAGCCTGAAAAAGGGGGAGAATCTGTTCATGAGTCTGGTGTTGTGTGCTTTCAAACTTCTGTAACCTCTGCCAGACAGGAGGAATGACTGGGGTGGGACAGTTTTCTGACTATTGCTGCTTTTCTAAGGGAGTGTGAAGTGTAGAGGGAGTCAGTGATGGCAAGTCTGGTCTGTGTGATAGACTGGGTTACATCTACAACTCTCTGCAATTTCTTATGGTTTTGGGCAGAGCTCTTCCCAAACTGTGATGCGACGTGACAGTATGCTTTCTCTTTTTCTATCTGTGGAAGTTTGCAAGAGTCACTGGATACATGCTGAATTTCCACAGCCTCCTCAGGAAGTAGAGGTGTCAGTGTGCCACCTTGGCTGCTGCATCAATGTGGTTGGTCCACGACAGATTGTTGGTAATATTAACGCCAAGGAAGTTGAAACTCTCAACCATTTTTACATCTGCACCATTGATGCTAATTGGGGCATGTCCTCTTCCAATTATCCCGAGGTCAATAACTCGCTCCTTTGTCTTGCTAACATTGAGGGAGAGGTCATTACAATGACATGTCATTAAGTTCTCGATCTCCTTCCTGTAGTCCATCTCGTCATTGTTCGTGATTCAGCCCAGCACAGTGGTGTTGTTTGCAAAGCTATAGATTGAATTACAGTTTAATTTGTCTGTGCATTCACGAGTGTATAAGCTGTATAATAGGAGACTGAGAACCAATGTTACGGGGCATCGGTGAATTATTGGTGGAGGCCTGGTTGAATTATTGGTTGAGGGTCCAGTGGCAGAGGGGAGAGCCGATTATAATAACCATATAACCATATAACAATTACAGCACGGAAACAGGCCATCTCGACCCCTCTAGTCCGTGCCGAACACATAATCTCTCCTAGTCCCATATACCTGCGCTCAGACCATAACCCTCCATTCCTTTCCCATCCATATAACTATCCAATTTATTTTTAAATGATAAAAACGAACCTGCCTCCACCACCTTCACTGGAAGCTCATTCCACACAGCTACCACTCTCTGAGTAAAGAAGTTCCCCCTCATGTTACCCATAAACTTCAGTTCCTTAATTCTCAAGTCATGTCCCCTTGTTTGAATCTTCCCTACTCTCAGTGGGAAAAGCTTTTCCATGTCAACTAGATTCTTGGGTCTAAGAGTTTAGAGATGTATTCTGCGATTATGGTGCTGAAGGCAAAACTATATTTGATAAATAGGAGTCTAATTTATGAGTCCTTGCTGGCTAAGTGTTCCAGAAATGAGTTTCGGGCCGGCGTGATGGCATCTGCTGTATACCTATTACGACGCTAAGCAAACTGTACGGGATCAAGGGTGGCTGGGCGACTGGATTTAAAGTGTGCCATCACTTTTCTCTCCGAGCATTTCATGATGGTGTAGTCAGCATGGACTCAGCGGTCCAAATGGTTGGTTTCCATGCTTGTATATCTAAACTACCAGTTTTACCTCTCAACTAACTATACATCTGTTATTTAGCCATGCACATAAAGTTTACAAAATATAGTCAGAACAATGACGTTAAAATAGAGCTAGATGCCTGATGTTATCCACTGGGATGTAGTTCCACTGCACCTTTGGCTACATTTGGCTTTGCCTCCAATGTGCAATGCCAAAAATAATGTTTTACTATTATAAGGAGAAATCAAGATTGGTGCATGATTTTAGTATGCAGAATAATAAAGTACATGATGAAATGCTATTCTTTTGCCCTAGATTTTTATGTCTGGGTTATTTATTTTTATCATGACATATCATTGATTGTATGACTGATTGGTCACCTTTTAAATCAGTCGAAGTGCACAATAGAATTCAGCACAATGGAACAAGAGAGGAGTGTACCGGCAATGTTATTAAACTAATGATCATGAGACCTGGATTGCTAATCCAGGGAATATCTCATTGCTTTGACCATTTACGAACATAAAGTAAAAACAACCATGCTGGCTTGTTAGTGAGGCAAGCTTTTTCATTCATTTCCATTGGTGAAGAAAACATCTGGCCAGACTAGGCCTCGTCCAAGGGTAATTCCCTCAACAATGACTCATAAGGACCCCATAAACAAGTCATTCAATTATATCTAGCCTCCTGTCTGCAATTCATGAAGAAAGGTCATGAGAAAGATTGCCAGCACTCTCTCAGGGAAATTAAAGATGCGCAATAAATAACCAGTGGAG
The DNA here is from genome assembly GCF_010909765.2 of Amblyraja radiata. Classification (NCBI taxonomy): domain Eukaryota; kingdom Metazoa; phylum Chordata; class Chondrichthyes; order Rajiformes; family Rajidae; genus Amblyraja; species Amblyraja radiata. Next base: position 17,050,911 of record NC_045958.1, read on the forward strand.
TCCGTTTTCCAATCAAACAGGTCAACCATTCAGCTTTCAGTTTGCAGATTAGAATAAATCATCATCCACAGCAAAATTAAATGAGGAAACAAACTATCGATTGGGTTGATGTGTATATCAGAGGAACTACATGGACTGTTCTAATGCAATAAAAAGTAACTGCAGATCCACACTCAACGGGTCAGGCAGCATCTCTGGAGACCACGGATAGGCGATGTTTCCGGTTGGGACCCTCCTTCGGACATTGTAGGATCAGTCCGAAAAAGGGTCGCAACCTGAAACATCATCTATCCAATTTCTCCAGAGATGCTGCCTGACCCGTTGAGTTACTCCAGCATTTTATGTCAATCTATGGACTGTTCTAAGTTGTGCAACAATACTTTTGCAGTTAATTACGTAATAACCAAATTTGACGTTTCACAATTTAAACGATAAGAGCTCTTCTAACAATGTAATAACAACTGTATCAACAGGTTAATTCCCATCTGAGCATTTTTTAAATTAATAACTGTACTGACAGGTTATTTCGGGGCGAGTACTCAAGTCCTGTGCTACACAGCTAGCTCCGGTGCTCACTACAATATTCAACCTCTCCCTGGACAAGTCCGTGGTCCCTGCCTGCTTCAAAAAATCCATCATTGCACCGGTACCAAAAAATGCCTCCCCAGCCTGTCTGAATGACTACCGTCCGGTGGCCCTTACCTTGGTAGTCATGAAATGCTTTGAGAGGCTGGTGAAGAAACACATCTGCGCCTTCCTCCCTCGGAACATGGACCCGTTGCAGTTCGCATACCGTCCGAACAGATCCACGGACGATGCGGTCTCCCAGGTCTTGCACACCGCTCTCTCCCATCTGGACAGCCAGAAGGGGGGCTACGTGAGGATGCTGTTCATAGACTACAGTTCAGCCTTCAACACGATAGTCCCCACCAGACTGGCCGGGAAGCTAATGGAATTGGGGCTCAACACCTCCCTGTGTGCCTGGGTCCTGGACTTTCTCACCGCCAGGCCCCAGGTAGTCAAGATGGGAGGGAATACATCGAAGTCCCTCACCCTGAGCACAGGATCGCCCCAGGGTTGCGTCCTCAGCCCCCTATTGTACTCCCTGTACACACATGACTGTGTGGCTAGGTTCAGCTCCAACTCAATAATTAAGCTTGCTGATGACACTGTGGTGGTGGGCCTGATCTCAGACAACGACGAGAAGGCCTACCGGGAGGAGGTGTCTGGTCTAGCACTCTGGTGTCAGGACAACAGCCTCCTCTTGAACATCGAAAAAACGAAGGAGCTGATCATGGACTTTAGGAGGGCACATCATCCGAGGACGTACACTCCATTGAGGATAAATGGGGATCCTGTGGATAGGGTGAACTGTTTTAAATATCTGGGAGTCCACATCTCCGAGGATATGACATGGGCATCACACGCCTCAGCACTCGTGAGTAAGGCAAGGCAGCGCCTTTACCACCTCAGGCAATTGAGGAAATTCAGAGTGTCTCCGAGGATCCTCCAGCGCTTCTACGCAGCGGCGGTGGAAAGCATCTTGTCCGGGAACATTACCATCTGGTTTGGGAATTGCTCTGCTAAGGACAAGAAGGCTCTGCAGAGAGTAGTGCGTTCGGCCGAACGCACTACGGGAACTTCACTTGCCCCCCTGCAGGAACTATACATCAGGAGGTGCAACTCCAGAGCCAACAATATCATGAGAGACCACTTCCACCCCTGCAACGGACTGTTCCAGCTGCTACGGTCAGGCAAACGCCTCCGTTGCCATGCGGTGAGAACGGAGAGGTTGAGAAGGAGTTTCTTCCCAGAGGCCATTCGGACTGTAAACGCCTATTTCACCAGGGACTAACTCTACTGAATGTTTTTCCTTCCATTATTTATTATGTAAAGGTATATGTGTGTTATGATTGTGTTTATTGTTTGTTTGGTTGTTTGGTTGTTTTTCTTTTGCACAAAAGTCCGCGAGCATTGCCACTTTCATTTCACTGCACATCTCGTATGTGTATGTGACAAATAAACTTGACTTGACTTATTTAGCATCTGAGCATTTTTCCTTTCCTACATGGAATGGAATCTGATTAGGACTTTATGATGAAATAGCAGTTTTTTTTTGTTTTGTTTTTTTAAATATTTTTTTATTAGAAGCAGTGTACAGTAGTATAAAGCATGGCATAGCACATAATACATTTCGTGTACAACTTCTATTTTTAATTTAACAAAAGAAAGATAATACAAGAAAAAGAAAGCGAGAAAATGAAAGAGTGAAAGAAGTTGTGATGTGTAAACCCCTGGAGTGCCTGGGTTAACAAGTGATATTGTAGAAAAATAAAGATAAATAAAAAGATGAAATAGCAGTGTGAACAGATAAAACAAAAGTAACTTCCACCAGTGGAATAAAATAAAACAAGCAAATTAGCGTAGGGACAAACAGTTTAGTTTAAATGTTTTGCTGTCTAGCGTGTGGGAAGCTGGTGTTTTGATATATGTGGTACTGTCATGAGTTCTGGGAAAAGGGGGCTTTTCCATTAGAGGTGGGCTTCGTTAGACCATACTGACCTGTGCCCTGTCATGTTAAATAAATGGACCGGTTGAGAGTGCTATGGTGGTGTGGGGTAAGAGCATAATGCCCCTGTCCCACTTAGGAAACCTGAGCGGAAACCTCTGGAGACTTTGCGCCCCACCCAAGGTTTCCGTGCGGTTCCCGGAGGTTCCCGGAGGTTTTTGTCAGTCTCCCTAATGCTCGAAAGTGGTTTACGCTTCTTCTATGTTCCGGCGATTATGTCAAAAAATTCAAAACCTTCCGCGACTAAAAATAGGTTGCCGTTTTAAAAATCGGTAATTTTTTAGTCGATGCCGGTTGCGATGGTAGTTGAAGGTGGTTGCCGGAGATTGCAGTTAGTGGAAGGTAAGACCTCCCTGGTGGAATAAAACTGGTTGAAAAAAAGGTTAATATTAACATAAGCATGTGAACTCTGCAACTATGTTTGAGCACGCCCAGGAGTGACAGAGGTCACATGCTTATGTTAATATTAACCTTTTTTTCACCCAGTTTTATTCCACCAGGGAGGTCTTACCTTCCACTAACTGCAACCTCCGGCAACCACCTTCAACTAGCATCGCAACCGGCTTAGACTAAAAAATTACCGATTTTTAGTCGCGGCCGGTTTTGAATTTTTTTAAAATAATCGCCGGAACATAGAAGAAGCGGAAACCACTTTCGACCATTAGGGAGACTGACAAAAACCTCTGAGAACCTCCGGGAACCTCCGGGAACCACACGGAAACCTTGGGTGGGGCGCAAAGTCTCCAGAGGTTTCTGTTCAGGTTTCCTAAGTGGGACAGGGGCAGAAGACATTGGAGCAGAATTAGGCCATTCAGCCCATTGAGTCCATTCTGCCATTCAATCGTGGCTGATCTATTTGTCCCTCTCAACTCCATTCTGTTTTCTCCCTGTGACCTTTGATTCCGTTCCTAAGCAAGAGCATATCAATCTCTGCCTTAAAAATACCTGATGTTTAGAAAAATTCATAAAATTGAGATTTCCACATGGGGAAAATAAATGGCTAGGCTGTAGAACGTGGATATATTTTGGATAAAAAGTATTACTTGAGATATCATAACACTTATTACTAAGTGTATTTGACAAAAAGAATAGAATGATAGTGAAAGCTATAGTCATTATGCAAGAAGACCTGCAAAATAAAATGTGAATCAGTAGCTTGAAACACAGTAAGCTCATGTGTGCAAAGAGATCCATGTTGATAGGTACATATTTCAAGCAGTTTGCCTTTTCAAAGACAATATGTAAAGAAGGTTAAATGCTTAATGGGATGGGAAATTATATGAGATAAGTAAAGGTTCTTCCTGCTTGGGAAACTAAGAATAAATGATGTACTGGGATAAAGAGAAAATTCTTCATTTCAAAGAGCAATGATTGCTAAGTCATTGAATATATTCAAGATGGAAATTGATGAATGCCTCAATACTTGAAGTGTTAAGGAATTTACATTGAGTTAGAAGGTTGGCTATCATTTGAAATGGGTAAATTTGATGTTGACCTTCCCTGCGCATTTTTTAATTTGTTCTTGTGTTCTTATGTACTCAACAGGCATAACACATGAAATTAAAGAACCTCAAGTGGTCTAGAATATTAAACATGATTTTTTTCATGTTATGGGTTAATCAGGAAGCAGTAAGTTAACTCAATATTAAATCAAACAATTATGCCAGGAGGCTATTAGACCTGTTGAATCTGTGCTGGCTCTATGCAAGAGGAATTCAAGTAGCCTTAGAAACATAGAAAAATAGGTGCAGGAGTAGGCCATTCGGCCCTTCGAGCCTGCACTGCCATTCAATATGAACATGGCTGATCATCCAACTCAGTATCCTGTACCTGCCTTCTCTCCATACTCCCTTTAGCCACAAGGGCCACATCTAACTCCCTCTTAAATATAGCCAATGAACTGGCCTCAACTACCTTCTGTGGCAGAGAATTCCACAGATTCACCGCTCTCTGTGTGAAAAATGCTTTTCTCATCTCGGCCCCAAAGGATTTCCCCTTTATCCTTAAACTGTGACCCCTTGTCCTGGACTTCTCCAACATCGGGAACAACCTTCCTACATCTAGCCTGTCCAACCCCTTAAGAATTTTGTAAATTTCTATAAGATCCCCCCTCAATCTCCTAAATTCTAGCGAGTACAAGCTGAGTCTTTCTTCATATGAAAGTCCTGACATCCCAGGAATCAGTCTGGTGAACCTTCTCCGTACTCTATGGCAATAATGTCCTTCCTCAGATTTGGAGACCTAAACTGTATGCAATACTCCAGGTGTTGTCTCACCAAGACCCTGTACAACTGCAGTAGAACCTCCCTGCTCCTATACTCAAATCCTTTTGCTATGAATTAGTCTATTTTTTGCTTTTGCTAATCTTAGTACCTTGAGTCGAAACAAATTGCTGGAGAAGTAGCAGCTCTGGCAGCATGTATAGTCTTGGGTCAGGACCCTTCTTCAGACACCCTGCCCTCGCCCTGCAGCCTATAATGTTTTATCTTTTCAGGTGCTTATCTGACTCCTTTTTGACAACCTCCGCTGCTACTGCTATTCTGGCAGTGTATTTCAGACCCTCGCCTCTTGCTGCATTAACATGTTTCCACTCGTGTTATCTTTAGCTCATTTTCCAATCGCCTTCATTCCATCTTCCCTGGTCCTCATATAAGAACACATGTGCAAGAAGCAGCAGTAGGACATCTGGAATCTTGAGCCTGCTCCACAATAGAAAGGTCAAAAAATGGGTAGTCTCTTAGCAATTGGTAGAAGGATTAGAGGGAAGATAGGTGCCATTTATTTTACCCAAGAAGTCATAAGGTCATAAGGGATAGGAGTAGAATTAGGCCATTTGGCCCATCATCTACTCCGCGATTCAATCATGAATATAATCCAATCATAATCTATCTCTCCCTCTTAACCCCATTCTCATGTCTTCTCCCCATAACCTTTGACACGCTTACTAATCAAGAATCTATCTATCTCTGTCTTAAACATATCCACTGACGGCATCCACAGCCTTCTGTGGCAAAGAATTCCACAGATTCATTACCCTCTGACTAAAGAAATGTCTCCTCGTCTCCTTCCTAAAATAATTTCCTTTAAGTGCTGGGGGTCAGGAATACACTACTTGAAAGAATGTTGGAATTAGAACCCTCATCGTATTTAAGCAGTACTTTGAAGAACTGTATCCTACGAATTAGCTGCCGAAAGGTAGGAGCAAGCTGAATAGCTCCTTCTTGACAAGCACAGGCATAATGGGCCGGATGGTAACCTTGTGTATCACAACAGTCCATTTGGTTCTATGATTAACTTAAACCATTGGAAGATGGATGATATCTTAATGTCTCAGGAGCAGACTTATTTGCCACAAATAGAATATCAGGGTGTGTGAGCCACTGTTGTCTGTGGATGATAGTAATGCGGATTCTTATTTCTACACACAGGATATTATGCAATCAATCTAAAAATCAATCTAGTCATATTGCAGTTGTCTTAGATTTATGAGTGTGGGGCAGAGTTGTTGGTGTATAGCAGCCTTGATTGTTCTGAAGAAGGGTCCATTATAATTAATATTATAGAATATGAATATTCTTGCAAAAGTCTTTTGGGCCTAGTTGCAAGAGCTTTGGTATACAAGGATAATGATGGCTTGCTAGTACTTTGGTTGGACCTCACCAAAAATGTCGCTTTTGTTTCTAACCAAGTATGGATAAACCTGACTTCAAAAAAGTGCTTTAAACTACTGGGTAAATTGATTTCAAATATCAGACTGTAGGAAGGCTTGGGAGAGCAAATCCTGTGCCTTTTTCAGTTGAGTTCAGAGTTTATAATCTTAAAGGGTAAAAGATTTGGGGCTGAATATAAGAAAAAATATTTTCTCAGGTTTTCAAACTTTACAAATCTCTCCGTGCTCACTATTCATGTTCACTTATTTGATGTATTTTAGGGCATTGATAAATTTTTTGACTTTAAGGAAATGAAGGGAAATGGGAATCGGGTGGGGAAAATGGGCTGGAGGTCAAAGATCAGTCTTGATATTAATGAATGACAGAGCAGACTTGTTGAGCTACATGGCCTTTCCCTGCCGTAGCCTTTTATATTTTTGTGGCTTTGAGTTTAACAGACATTAACTAGATCAAGCTGGGTATAAGTAGGGAGGCAGTTAAAATCCTAAGAGATAGTTCCACTGATCCCATTGAGTTATGTTTTATGTATCCAGTGCTGTATCAGCACTTAACCTACAAGTTCCGCGCAAAGCACGAGGCAGTACAATGGTCAGGGGAGGGATGGCTGGGGTGAGGGAAAAAGGCTGTTGCTTGGTGACAAAGCCAGCCAAGAGCAAGTTTTCAGACGATGAGAGATCAGGAAGCTGTTCAACATTTCCATTCTCGATATTCTTATCATCTTCGAAGAGTAATGCAATAATGTCTGGAATTATGCACCCAGCTGGCCTTGCAAAAGATCAGCAAGGATATTAGTGCCACACAATGAGTTTGGATAATTCACGTATCATTAGAGATTTTAACTTTTTTTTCACCTTCCATCACAGTGAGGAATGTGGAGGGGTCACTGTGGTGGATGGTCATGTTAAAATGTATTTTGTGTGTTCCGTTGCTTTTTATTTGTATGACAGACTTGGCAAATGAAATTCCTCGTATGTTGCAAAACATACTTGGCTAATAAAGTATTATTGTGATTGTGATTAGGATTGTAATTGTGATTATCTGCCAATACATTGAGGCTCTGAGGTGTACATATGAAAGCTGCAGCAAAGGAAGTGTGTGAGTGTATAGGAGCAGGTGAGTGATGAGCAAGGAGATAAGGTTTCAGCTATCAGAAGACATTACATAGGCTAGGTCATATTTCTCTGAAGTGAAGGAGGATGAAAAGTGACATGATAGAGGTATATAAAATAGTAAGATTAAACGAGAACTTACCAGTTTGAAGTTTGATCTGTATTTTATGAGGAGTTATGATGAGGGATTACGTGAAGAACCCGCTCAGTGCGCAGGCGCGGCATACTTCCAAGCAGCGGTGTGGAATCACAGATAGACACAGTTATTTTGAAGTAAACATAGTAAAGATAAGGAGACATCAATTTATTTGTTTGATCCATATAATGAGGGTGGGAGCGGAGGGCACGTAATCCCTCATCGTAACTCCTCATAAAATACAGATCAAACTTCAAACTGGTAAGTTCTCGTTTAATCTTACTATTTTACTTCGGAGTCACGTGAGTGACTACGTGAAGATTTCAAAGCTCTGTGATTTCAAACCGTGTAACAGTTTCATTTCACTCACTGCCGAAGTTCTTGAGGGAGGAAGTGTTATCGTAATGAACCAATGAGTCTATTTGTAGAAAAACACAATGGTATTTTTTAAACAATAACAACAAAGAATTAAGTTGCTCCCCTGGGCTTAAATTAAATATTTGCAGTTCGTAAATCTTTACTGCAAATAAACCAGGTTTTGCCAACGGCTTATTATAAAATTTCTGAACGGTCTTTTCCCTTCCCACCATCCTGCTGTAGCCAGGATGTGGTGTATAGGCATGTCCATTCTTTAGCCGTCGACATGGATGCTGCCCTGGTGGAATAAAATTTGTACATGTTAGTGTTTATCCCAGCAGTTTCTAGCACCTGCTTGAGCCATCTCGCAATGGTTTGGCTCGTACCCCACCATAAGGTTTTTGTGACTGACCCACAAGGCTTTTCATCTCCCTCGAATATTCTGGTTGTGTCTATGTAGGATAGTAGGTAGGTCATGGCACATAACCGTGGTTCTGGTGGGTAAGCCACGACTGGATTAGGTGTTCCTGGTCTGCTCTGTTTGACCAGTCGCTGGATAACGACAGATCTGGTCTGGAGCTGTGATCATGTTGTCCAGTCGCAATAGGTGTAGTGACTGGACCCTCTGAGCGGATACAAGTGCCATCAACCTAAGCGTCTTTAGTGTAGCTTGCTCGAGGCCGGGGGATCTGGCTGGTGGCCATTCCCTGAGATATGTCAGGACCACACTGATATCCCAAATATGGGTTTACCTGGGCTTAGGGCTTGATATTGTAAATGCCCTTCATCAGTTTTACCACCAGTGGATGGGATCCCATCGCCTGTTGTCCTGCCGCTGGTTTGAGATAAGCAGAAAGAGCACTCTGCGCTGTGTTGATGGCACTGTAGCTGATCCCTACATCATGGTGTAGATGGCCAGGAACTCCAGTATGTTGGTGGCTGTAGCTGTTGCGTATGTTGTCCATGTTTCCTGGCAGTACTTCTCCCTTTTTTGATGCTGGTTAAGTACTGCCTCTTGGTGGATGTTCGAAGGGATGCCGACATGGTGGTGATGGTTTGTTTGGACAATCCCAGTTCCAGGTAAGGTCTGTTCAAACTTGCAACCCTGGCGTTTAATTTTCTCATGGCATGGGTGTTTAGCTTACCTGGTAGGTAAGTAGCTGATAGCCAAATATGTCTTTCGACATACCATTGCCAAATCATGTTGACCAATTTGTCGCATGATAATGATTTTATGCCACCCATATGGTTAATATAAGCCATCACCGTAGTATTTATCAATTTGTAACCGAACATGCAAGTGCTGCATATTAGATACATATGCTTTTAAACCATAAAAGGCGCCCAACATCTCTAGATAGTTAATGACCAGTGTAAGTAGTAATGATGACTCTAGTTTAGTCCATCTACCACTTGTGCTGGATATGGAGTTAGCCGCTCCCCAGCCTTGAGCACTGGCATCTGTTTGAATAACTAAAGTAGGGTTAGTGATAAAGATAGGGCTGAAACTATGCCAAACATTTTCTGCCCACCACTGTAGCTCTGATATTGCTTCAGTGGGTAAGTTCATGACACGATCATAGTGACCTGTATGTCGTTTTATTGCCCGTACCTTTGCTCTCTGTAAAATGTTTTGATAGTGCAAAGGTCCGAATTGTGTAGCCGGAAATGCTGCTACCATTTCCCCAATTACTCTTGCTAATTGTCGAATTGTTGGTCGCTCGTTGACCATTAATTTGTTGCATGATTGTGCTAATTCAACCATTTTTGCCTTTGGCAAGGTAACAGTCATATGGACTGAGTTAATTGTGAAGCCCAGGTAGTCCATGATAGTGGATGGCTTCAACTTAGATTCATCTGGATGTAGGACGAACCCCAGAGTTTCGAGGAGCTGTTTTGTAGCTGATACTGCTGCCACAGCCAATTCCATCGTTTTCCCTACTATGAGAATATCCTCCAGATATGCCATGACAATATGTTTTTGTTTTCTTAGTATTGCCATGGCTGGGTTCAATATTTTGGTGAATAATCTTGGGCTGAAGTTCGCCCATAGGGCAATGCTTTGTACCATCCAGATAAATTTTAGGTATCTGCGATGATCCTTGTATATGGGTACTAGATAGTAAGCATCTTTAAGATAAATGCTTGCCATGAAGTGTCCTTTGGAATTCAGTTGTTTAGCAGTAACATATGTCTCCATTTTGAAATGTATATACTTAACAAATTTGTTTAGTGATGTTAAGTCAATGATGATGCGACAGACACCATCTTTTTTGGTTTTAGTGAATATATTCGATACAATTTCCAAAGGTTCATGTTTGGTCTTTTCGATGACCCCCTTTGTGATAAGTCTCACCAGTTCAGCTTGTCCCTCACGTTTCTCTTTGACGGAGGGAGAAATACCCTTTGGGGCCATTGTTGAACTGGCGGCGTTTTTTCTGACATGAATTGTATTTTATATCCTGTAATGTTGTTGAGTATATACTTGTCACTCGTGACCATACCCCATGCTTCTTTAAACAAGTGTAATCTCCCCCCTGTTAATAAAGCACCCTTATTCTCTATACGCTGGTAGGGACCAGACCCACCTACCTCCATGGTTATTGGCGATTCTGTTTCTTCATTTTCCTGAAGATTTTGTTCTGACGTGCTGGCGATGTTGGGGGGAGGCGCATTTTCCAGAGGGTCCGCTGCGGGCCCTGATCTGAAAGATCTTTGGGGATAATGTGCGGACCCCAAGCGTTCACCAGTCCCATATTGCGGACGTCGACTGGTGGATGCCGCGGGGTGCTGCCACTTGGGTATCGGAGGTCTTGGTTTGCTCGTCCCGGGGCCTGCCCTCATTAGGCCGAAGGTTTTTGATGCTTCCTGCATCTCCTTCAGTTTTTATTGAAATCTTTCCCAAATGGCAGCGCGTCCGTCTCCGCAGCTGGGGCTTTACACAAGCCAGCAAATTTGGGATTGAGGGCAGGTCTTATGTTTCCCTCCGGAGATTGTTGATCTCAAATTGTGTGGTACACATTAATGCCAGCACATCCTGCTGGCAGGTATCCATCTCCGTGGTCTCCACGGAACGAGCAAAGGCTGTGATGGCTGACGTCAGGAGCCTTAGGATCCGCTGTAGCTTGAGTTCTTGGGTCTGGATGTGTGACCCACATGCCCCCAGATTTGGCTGTTGACACTTTTTACTTTGAGGGCCTCACCGTTTTCTGGTGCTGTGTTGTTTCAGCACCTCAGCGAGCACCTTTTCCAGTAATGGTTGATGCTGGCCGCCATTATTGGTTCCAGCGGTGCTCCAGCCCGTGGGGTTACTACAAGCGGTCCATCACACCCAACAGCTCTTCATGTTCCTGCACCCCTGGCATACTCCCGAATTCGTCCGCCTGCCCCTGTTCCAGACCAGCCCAGCCCTGGTCACCAATGCTAGCCTCCAGTAATGAGGGAGCAGAGGGCAGTGCATGAGGCACTGTGGAGGGGGTGCCTGACCTCCCTCCGCGAGAGCGCTCTTTCTGCGCATCTCGCTGGAGCTGCTCCAATTGCTGTTGGATGCAGCTCAGGCGGCTGTCTCTCCTCCATTTAGGTGGAGACATGTCCCCGTCCGACGAATCGGACGCCACCGGCCGGATGCCTGTTCGGATGGCTAGACATCCAGCCCGCAGTTCAGGCACTAGCGGGACTGGGCTCGGCGCGGTGATGGGGATAGCGGGGCGACCGGTAATTGTTCCTACCGCCTGTTGCTGCCCCCCTTGCAATGGAACGCTCCTCCGCTGGAGTCGAGCGGGGAACAGGTTCTTCGGGAGCTTTTGCCTTGTAGATGCGAGAGCGCCCCTCAAGCAGCGCGTCTCGCAGGCACTTGCTCCGTGAGCCGCTCCAGCGGCTCAGGCGGCTCTCTCTCACCCCGTGCGGGTGGAGAGACGTCCCGTCCGACATCGGGAACACCTGCCGGATGCCTCCCGAGTGGCTATGCGTCCAGCCCGCTGCTTCAGGTACTAGCGGGCTGGCCTCGGCACGGTGTCGGGGAATTACAGAACACCGGGTCGCTCCTACCGCCTGTTGCTGCCCCCCTCCCCAACGGGAAAACGGGGGACAGTTTTGTTCCAGAGCCTTTTTCTCTGCCTGTAAAAAACACAAGCAGAAAAAGGCTCACCTGTAAAAGAAAACCCGACCTCAGGGTACTCACCTGACGGTCCGGTTCATTCTGTAGCGGGAGAGCCTAACTCCCGTTGCAAGCCGCTGTTGCACTGCTGGCGTAATGCCGCGCCTGCGCACTGAGCGGGTTCTTCACGTAGTCACTCACGTGACTCCGAAGTAAAATTATGAGATGCAAGCATATGGTGGATAGCGAATGTTTTTTTCCCTTGGTAGGAGTGTCAGAAACTAGACTGTTTAGTTTAATCTATTAATGTCACATGTACCAAGGTACAGTGAAGAGTTTTCCAGAGAAAAGACTAAAGATGATTGCACTCAAGCCATCCACAGTGCACAGAAAAAGGACAAAGGTACAACATTTAGTGTAAGCTATGACATTGAAGTCCCATACACTCTGATTAAAGATAGTTCAAAGGTTCCATTGTTGTAGATGGGTGGTCAAGATTGAACTCTAGTTGATCCATTCAGTTGCCTGATAACAGCTGGGAAGAAAATCCCTGAATCTGGAGGTATGCGTTTTCAAACATATGTACCTCTAGCTTGATAGTTGAGTGGAGAAGATGGAGTGACCAGAGTGAGACTTGTCCTTGATTATGCAGGCAGCCTTGCCAAGGCAGCGTGAACTGTAGGTGGAGTCATTGGAAGGGAGGTTGATTTTTGTGGTATTCTGGGCTACGTCCACAATGCTCAGTAATTTCTTGTGATCTTGGAAGGAGCTGTTCCCAGGGGTTGTGATGTATCCTGAGAAAATGCTTTCTTCAGCGCATCCGGAGAAGTTGGTGGAGGTTGTTGGGGACATGGTGAACTTCCTAAGTCTCCTAAGAAAGTAGAGGCATTCGTGTGCTTTATTAGCCATGGGGTGGGGGAGAGGGGGAGGGCGGAGAGCAGAGAGACAGAGAGACAGAGAGACAGAGACGCAGAGACGCAGAGACGCAGAGACGCAGAGACGCAGAGACGCAGAGACGCAGAGACGCCGAGACGCAGAGCCACAGAGAAACATAGAAACATAGACAATAGGTGCAGGAGTAGGCCATTCGGCCCTTCGAGCCTGCACCGCCATTCAATATGATCATGGCTGATCACCCAACTCGTATCCCATCACTGCCTTTTCTCCATACCCCCTGATCCCTTTAGCCACAAGGGCCACATCTAACTCCCTCTTAAATATAGCCAATGAACTGGCCTCAACGACCTTCTGTGGCAGAGAATTCTACAGATTCACCACTCTCTGTGTAAAAAATGATTTTCTCATCTCGGTCCTAAAAGAGTACCCTCTCATCCTTAAACTGTGACCCCTTGTTCTGGACTTCCCCAACATCGGGAATAATCTTCCTGCATCTAGCCTGTCCAACCCCTTATGAATTTTGTAAGTTTCTATAAGATCCCCCCTCAATCTTCTAAATTCTAGCATGTACAAGCCGAGTCTATCCAGTCTTTCTTCATATGAAAGTCCTGCCATCCCAGGACACAGAGAGACTTAAAAGGGATCTTAGAGATGCTTTTCTTTACAGAAAGAATGGTTGGTAGCTGGAATGATGATGCGGTGGAGGCAATTTAAGAGGCTTCTGGGAAACTACTTGAATGGAAAGGGCATAGGGGATGTGGGATCAATACAACACCAGTGGGATTAGCATTAATAAACATTATAGATGCTGTGGGCCAAAGGGCCTGTTTCTATGCTGTCAATCTAATGCTCAATCAAACCATCGTTTAATGGTAAGATTAAACGAGAACTTACCAGTTTGAAGTTTGATCGTTATTTTATGAGGAGTAACGTTGAGGGAATACGTGAAGAACCCCGCCAGGACGCATGCGTGTCATTCTTCAAAGCAGCGGTGTGAAATCACAGATAACTGTAATGACTTAACATAGTAAGATTAGAGAAGAGATACCAGTTGAGTATATGATCAAGGGTGGGAGTGGAGGGCACGTAATCCCTCAACGTTACTCCTCATAAAATAACGATCAAACTTCAAACTGGTAAGTTCTCATTTAATCTTACCATTTTACTTCGGAGTCACGTGAGTGACTACGTGAAGATTTTAAAGCTCTGTGATTTCATGCCGTGGAAACGAGTCCATGCATCACATCTGCCTTGATTATGGGGAGAATAGTGTTAACATCATTAGACATCAATACGATATTGAAAACCCAACGATAAATATATTAACACCAAATTATAGCCCCTATTTATGGGGTAAATTATATTACAGAACTTAAAATTGTTTCTGCAAATGTTCCAGGTTCAATGACTGGTTTGTTATAAAATCGTTGGAAAGTTTTCTCCGTTGACCATCCTGCTGTCTTGAGGATTTGGTCCATAGGAACATCCAACTTCATAGCTGCCGATGTAGCTGCAGCCCTGGTGGAGTGAGATTTAAAAATGCTAGTGTCTACTCCAGCCTTTATTAGGACCTGTTTTAGCCATCTAGAGATGGTCTGGACTGTCACTGTTTTGAGTGGCTGTTTGTAGCTCATTAAAAGTGACAATTCTTTCCCTCTGATGATCTTAGTATACTCCATATATAATAGTAAGTGTGTTACAATACAGAGACGATCATGTCGGGTAAGTCCTGAATTCTGTTTTTAGGCCTGCTGACCCCTGTCTGTTTTGTTTGACTAATTCATTGATGTGAAAAGTTAAATTTCCAGATGAAATAGTCATGTTGTCCAGCCTTAGTTTCTGTAGTGACTGGACCCTATGTGCCGTGACCAAGGCCATCAGCATGACTGTTTTCATAGTCAGTTTCTGTAGGGACAGAGCTGTAGCTGGAGACCAGTTTCTTAACATGGTCAGTACAATGCTCACATCCCATATTTGGGAGTACCTGGTTCTTGGGGGATTAACATTAAAAATGCCCCTCATGAGTTTGGTTACCAGGGTGTGTCCCAACAGAATGCCGCTCTGTTCCTTGCCACAGGTATGTTGACAGAGCACTTCTGGCGCAGTTGATAGCACTATGACTGAGCCTCTCATCGTAATGGAAGCTTGCCAGGAATTCCAGAACAGACGGGATGTTCATAGATCTGTGGGTGATGTTTATTGTTGTGACAGTACTTCCCATTTCTTGATGACACCAAGTACTGTTTTTTGGTGGACTGTCTGTGGGCCGCTGAAATAATATCCACTGTTCGGTCCGTCAGTCCCAGGTGTAGTAGAGGTGCTTCAAACTCTACAAATTAATAGGTTTATATAATTATGACATGGGTAACTTCCCCTTGTTGCGGGATGAACCAGTAAATTAGGTCTATGATGGATGGTGATGCATGGTTCTAATACCATGTCGAGTATCACCGGGACCCATGGTTGAGTAGGCCAATCGGGTACATTCAAAATACCAGACGCGGAGTCTTGCTGTATATTCCTAAATACCCGACTGATGAGGCAGAAAGGAGGGAATGCATAAATAAACAATCCCCCAATGCAGCGAAAATGCATCTGTTGCCACTGCCCCAGGTTCTGGTTCCCATGAACATAATTCGATAGCTGGTGTGAGCCTGGATGCGAATAGGTCGATATCTGGTGTTCCATACCGTGCTGTAATTTCAGCAAATACATTTTTATCCAACATCCATTCAGTGTTTTCATTGAATTTGCGTGACCTGTTGTCTGCCACTAAATTTAGTTTACCTGGTAAGTAGGTAGCTGATATCCAAATATCTCTCTCTGGATACACTATTGCCAAATTGTGTTGGCCAGATTGTGACATAATGTCGATTTGTTTCCACCCATATGGGTGATATATGCTACAACGGTGGTGTTGTCAATTTGTAGTCTAACATGCTGGTGATATAACCCAGAACAATATGACTTAAGGCCATGGAATGCACTTAACATTTCCAGGTAGTTTATGCACAGTGTTTGTAATAATGATGCCTCCTGTGCATTCCATCTCCCCCACAGCTGGAGATGGAATTGGTAGCACCCCATCCAAGTGCACTGGCATCAGTTTGTAGTTCCATAGATGGGTAGCTGATAATGTTTGGATTGGAACAATGCCTAATGTTATCTTTCCACCATTTTAGTTCCATTATGGCCTCTGTTGGTAGCTTCATTGGTCTGTCAAAATGACCACCATAATTTTTGAGTGCTCGTATTTTAGCCCTCTGTAATTTTTGATAATGTAAAGGTCCGATTTGTGTGGCTGGAAAAGCAGCCACTATAATGCCAATTATTCTTGCTACCAGTCTGATGGATGGTTTTGTGATGTCAATCATTTTGCTGCAAGCCTCCATGAAGGCTGTAACCTTTTCTTTCAGCAAAGTCACTGACATGTGAACTGAGTTAAGGGTGAACCCCAGATGATCCATTGTGTTAAATAACATCTGTGGTCACCTCTAATGGGTACTGTATAGTAAGCATCTTTTAAAACTGGCCATGTAGTAACCTAGGAAATCAATTGCTTAGCAGTAACAAAGGTTTCCATCTAGTAATGAATATATAGTACGAAAGTATTCAAATTAGTCAAATCTATGATGATGCGGCAACCACCATCTTGTTTATGATAAAGATTTTGGACTCGAATTCCTGTGATTCGTGTTGGGTTTCCTCCATTACTCCATTTTTATATGGCCACTGTAGTTCAGCATGCGCTTTTGATTTTTCTTTGCCTGTAAGCATGAACATTCGGTTCGGTACATGCTGATCTGGAGGATTATGTTTTTGTATAAATTCTATGGTATAACCCTATACTTCTGAAAATATAAGTGTCGGTAGTTAATTTATTCCAAATAGAATTGTAATCTCCCACCAACCTCGTAAAGAACCAGACCCACCTATCTCCATGGTTACTATTGGTAGGTTTGTTACTTTTTTGGCATCCTCCGTGGACGTTGAGGCGCCGGTGTCTGGATCTGTAGTTGGGTCGGTGTTGAGGGTTAGCACATTCCCCAGGAAGGCCGGTCTGGGCCATGGCCTAAAAAGACCGATGTTGAGTGTTCCTGGCCTTTGAGCTTTCACCAGTTTGTCTTGGCCGACCGGGGTGCTTTTTCCTGGCCGAAGTAGTTTTTAGACGTTGCTTTAATGAGCCCCAGGGTTTTACACTCTTCGTCAAGTTCTTTTACCTGTTTTGATAAGTTGCCTCCAAAGAGTAATATTGGTGGTTTGGAGGTTCCAGGTTTGCATAGGCCTGCAAATTAGGGTCTAAAGCCAGTTGGATGGCACTTCTTCCTAATGCTGTTTACTCGTATTGGTAGTTGCAAAATAAAGCCAGTGCATCCTGGTGATCTTGTGTCATGTCTTTTTTGTTTATTGTGCGGGCGAAAACCGTAATTCCCACTGTTAGGACTTTCAGAACTTTCTGTAGTTTCAAGTCCCTGGCTCTGATTGAGGCTCCGACATGTTTTCAAATACACTGGTTGACACTGGGAACATTCAGTGTTTTGCAGTTCCCTGGTGGTAAGTGTCTTGCTGTGGTGTCCAATAATGCATGTCCTTATAGCTGGTTGAATGACAAGTAGTCGATACTTGCAGCTATTTTAGGTTCCAGGTTTTGGCCAGTTGGGTCGGGTTGAATAAACTGGGACACCATATCCAATAGGTTTTCTTGCACCCCATGTGCACTAGGGGTATGTTCTGCACCCCTCTTCAGGGTCAGCCCAGAATTGACCCCCTGTACTCCCCTCTGATGAGGGAGAAACACTGTGCAGCCCTACAAGAGGTACTGCTGTAGGACTTACTAGCTGCCCACTGTGACTAGTCTCCATCTCCCGGAGCCTGTCACTTTGGAGTATTTGCTCCAACAGCCGCTCCAACTGGCTCCAATGCTCTCGGGAACTGGCTGCTCCAGTTCCTTCAGCCGCTCCAACCGGCTCCAATGCTCACGGGCACTGGCCGTCGCGGCTGCTCCTGAAGCCGCTCCTGCTCCAGTTCCTGCAGCCGCTCCAACCGGCTCCAATGCTCACGGGCACTGGCCGTCGCGGCTGCTCTTGTTCCCCGCTCCCAGCCGCTCCAACCGGCTCCAATGCGCACGGGCACTGGCCGCTCGCGGCTGCTCCTGAAGCCGCTTCAACCGGCCCCAATGCTCACGGGCACTGGCCGCTCACGGCTATTCAGAGTCGGACTCATCGGAGTCAACGACTCTGTTAGTTTTTTGCTTCGCTTTACCGCCCGGCCGGGGCCGGTGCGGGAGCGAAGTCGGGCACAACTGTTCCCATTACGGGAGATTGGCGTGCCGTTGGCTGCTGCTGCTGGCTGACCACAACTCCGCGGTTCTCCCCCGCCAGCTTTTTCGCAGCCTTCGTGGATCTGGTCCATGTCTCCACCTGTAAGGTAAGTGGAAGGAACGCAGAGTCTCCTTACCTGCTGTTCTCGGCTTTCAAATTCTGCCGCTAAGGGGAACGTCGTTCCCCCTGCTGTGACTCGTTGCAATGCGTGTAGCGATATGGCACGCATGCGTCTTGGCGGGGTTCTTCACGTAGTCACTCACGTGACTCCGAAGTAAAATAGTGAATGCTCACCATGAGTGGTGAGAGTCGGTGTATTAAGGAATGGTAGGGACCAATGGATTAGTTGGTACAATTGACAATGGAGGTGAATTCACTGATCCAGATCAGATATTTGAATGCTTTGAAATGTTTTTGTGCTTGATTTCTACATTAGCTTCCAAAATTACTTCCTTCACTGTATTCGTAGTAGATATCTGTGGGATCACCGTGATCATTCAAATGCAGGATGCCTCCCCTTTTTTTGTACCCCTTTCACAAAATCCTTCTGTGCAATATCTGAAAACCAGAGGGCCCAGACCCTTTGGAGTGCTATTCAATAGCATTTTCCAATTCAGTTTCAGGAGGAACATTGCATTTCTTCACCTGCCTTCAAGTGATTCAGATAGGCATCGAGGACTTTAAACAGTGCTGTCTAGCTTGCAGCAGTGTTAGCCTTTTGCATTTGTTTAATTTTTAGTTTGGAGATTACAACCCCCCCCCACCCAACATTACCACTATCATACACACACTAGGGACAACTTTACATTTACACATTTAAAGATAGCTTTTGGTGTGCTGGCCTTTATAAATCAGAGCATTGTGTATAGAAGTTGGGATGTAATGTTAAAATTGTACAAGGCATTGGTGAGGCCAATTCTGGAGTATGGTGTACAATTTTGGTCACCTAATTATAGGAAGGATGTCAACAAAATAGAGAGAGTACAGAGGAGATTTACTAGAATATTGCCTGGGTTTCAGCAACTGAGTTACAGAGAAAGGTTGAACAGGTTAGGTCTTTATTCTTTGGAGCGCAGAAGGTTAAGGGGGGACTTTATAGAGGTCTTTAAAATGATGAGAGGGATAGACGTGGATAAGCTTTTCCCGTTGAGAGTAGGGAAGATTCAAACGAGGACATGAGAATTAAGGGA
Organism: Amblyraja radiata; assembly: GCF_010909765.2. Classification (NCBI taxonomy): domain Eukaryota; kingdom Metazoa; phylum Chordata; class Chondrichthyes; order Rajiformes; family Rajidae; genus Amblyraja; species Amblyraja radiata. The sequence goes on from NC_045958.1 coordinate 17,070,257, forward strand.
CAGAAGTTTAGGGGTAACATGAGAGGGAACTTCTTTACTCAGAGAGTGGTAGCTGTGTGGAATGAGCTTCTACTGGAAGTGGTGGAGGCTGGTTTGATTTTATCATTTAAAAATAAATTGGATAGATATATGGATGGGAAAGGAATGGAGGGTTATGGTCTGAGTGCAGGTAGATGGGACTAGGGGAGAATAAGTGTTCGGCACGGACCTGAAGGGCCGAGATGGCCTGTTTCCATGCTGTAATTGTTATATGGTTATACACCAAGCCAATTAACCTACAAGCCTGCACGTCTTTGGAATGTGGGAGGAAACTGAAGATCTCTGAGAAAATCCACACAGGTCACGAGAGAACATACAGACAAACACCCATAGTCAGGATTGAATCTGCGCTGGTGCTGTAAGGCAGTAGCTTTACCACTACACCACCGTGCCGCCCTTTGCAATGATATGCTTAGTTCACATTGAGCTCTTTGCAGCAATCATGTAAATGAGAAGGTTCAATTTCATTGGAATGTTACCTGCCATCTATCTATATATACACACACATTGCCAATCCTATGCCTATTTTACAGATTACCCTATAAAGCATCTTGTGAATTTATAGATATGGGAACTTGATCATTTGCTCTGTGCTTACATTCAACGTGCAAATATTACTTGATAAATGTAAATAATCTAATCTACAATGGTCCAATGAAGGGAAATAGACTGGTAATACTATAATGCTGTATTATTACAATAGATAACGACAATATGTTCAGAATTGTGACTCATTCTCGGACATTTATAAAATAATCCACCTAATTTTTATTTTGATAGAAGTCATTTGTTTGCAATCTGATTTCAAAACTATAAACTGAGAATTGCTTGGTCAAGGTTATCTTTCAGTAATTCTTGATTGAGATATTGTGCAGCCTGGTGCACAGTATTTGCTGGAATTTGATATAAGAGGTCAACGCTGTGCTGGGATATTGCTGCACTTCTGATGAACGGATGTTCCCATAATTCTTTCAGAGTAATTGATGGCGTTGACTGTAAGATCCATACCATATAACCATATAACAATTACAGTACGGAAACAGGCCATCTCGGCCCTACAAGTCCGTGCCGAACAACTTTTTTCCCTTAGTCCCACCTGCCTGCACTCATACCATAACCCTCCATTCCCTTCTCATCCATATGCCTATCCAATTTATTTTTAAATGATACCAACGAACCTGCCGCCACCACTTCCACTGGAAGCTCATTCCACACCGCTACCACTCTCTGAGTAAAGAAGTTCCCCCTCATGTTACCCCTAAACTTCTGTCCCTTAATTCTGAAGTCATGTCCTCTTGTTTGAATCTTCCCTATTCTCAAAGGGAAAAGCTTGATCACGTCAACTCTGTCTATCCCTCTCATCATTTTAAAGACCTCTATCAAGTCCCCCCTTAACCTTCTGCGCTCCAGAGAATAAAGACCTAACTTATTTAACCTATCTCTGTAACTTAGTTGTTGAAACCCAGGCAACATTCTAGTAAATCTCCTCTGTACTCTCTCTATTTTGTTGACATCCTTCCTATAATTGGGCGACCAAAATTGTACACCATACTCCAGATTTGGTCTCACCAATGCCTTGTACAATTTTAACATTACATCCCAGCTTCTATACTCAATGCTCTGATTTATAAAGGCTAGCATACCAAAAGCTTTCTTTACCACCCTATCTATATGAGATTCCACCTTCAAGGAACTATGCACGGTTATTCCCAGATCCCTCTGTTCAACTGTATTCTTCAATTCCCTACCATTTATCATGTACGTCCTATTTTGATTTGTCCTGCCAAGGTGTAACACCTCACATTTATCAGCATTAAACTCCATCTGCCATCTTTCAGCCCATTTTTCCAAATGGCCTAAATCACTCTGTAGACTTTGGAAATCCTCTTCATTATCCACAACACCCCCTATCTTGGTATCATCTGCATACTTACTAATCCAATTTACCACCCCTTCATCCAGATCATTGATGTACATGACAAACAACAAAGGACCCAACACAGATCCCTGAGGCACCCCACTAGTCACCTGCCTCCAACCCGACAAACAGCCATCCACCGTTACCCTCTGGCTTCTCCCATTCAGCCACTGCTGAATCCATCTTGCTATTCCTGCATTTATACCCAACAGTTTAACCTTCTTAACCAATCTTCCATGAGGAACCTTGTCAAAGGCCTTACTAAAGCCCATATAGACAACATCCACTGCTTTACCCTCGTCAATTTCACTAGTAACCTCTTCAAAAAATTCAAGAAGATTAGTCAAACATGACCTTCCAGGCACAAATCCATGTTGACTGTTCCTAATCAGACCCTGTTTATCCAGATGCTTATATATATTATCTCTAAGTATCTTTTCCATTAATTTGCCCACCACTGAAGTCAAACTAACAGGTCTATAATTGCTAGGTTTACTCTTAGAACCCTTTTTAAACAATGGAACAACATGCGCAGTACGCCAATCCTCGGGGACTATTCCCGTTTCTAATGACATTTGAAATATTTCTGTCATAGCCCCGGCTATTTCTACACTAACTTCCCTCAATGTCCTAGGGAATATCCTGTCAGGACCTGGAGACTTATCCACTTTTATATTTTTCAAAAGTGTCAGTACTTCTTTTACTTTGAAACTCATAGTATCCATAACTACTCTACTCGTTTCCCTTACCTCACATAATTCAATATCCTTCTCCTTGGTGAATACCGAAGAAAAGAAATTGTTCAATATCTCCCCCATCTCTTTTGGCTCTGCAGATAGCTGCCCACTCTGTTTCTCCAATGGACCAATTTTATCCCTCGTTATCCTTTTGCTATTAATATAGCTGTAGAAACCCTTTGGATTTACTTTCACCTTACTTGCCAAAGCAACCTCATATCTTCTTTTAGCTTTTCTAATTTCTTTCTTAAGATTCTTTTTACATTCCTTATACTCCACAAGCACCTCATTTACTTCATGCTGCCTATAATTATTGTAGATCTCCCTCTTTTTCCGAACAAGATGTCCAATTTCCCTTGAAAACCAGGGCTCTTTCCAATTTTTACTGTTTCCTTTCAACCGAACAGGAACATAAAGATTCTGTACTCTTAAAATTTCCCCTTTAAATGTCCACCATTTCTCTTCTACATCTTTCCCATAAAACAAAATGTCCCAGTCCACTCCTTTTAAATCATCTCGCATATCATCAAAGTTAGCCTTTCTCCAATCAAAAATCTCAACCCTAGGTCCAGTTCTGACCTTCTCCATAATTATATTGAAACTAATGGTATTGTGATCACTGGACCCGAAGTGCTCCCCAACGCATACCACCGCCACCTGTCCCGTCTCATTTCCTAACAGGAGGTCCAGCACTGCCCCTCCTCTATTAGGTACCTCTATGTATTGCTGCAAAAAACTATCCTGCACACATTTTACAAACTCCAAACCATCCAGCCCATTTACAGAATGTGTTTCCCAGTCTATGTGTGGAAAGTTGAAATCTCCCACAATCACTACCTTGTGCTTACTACTAATATCTGCTATCTCCTTACATATTTGCTCTTCCAATTCTCGTTCCCCATTTGGCGGTCTATAATACACCCCTATAAGTGTTGCTACACCTTTCCCACTTCTCAGTTCCACCCAAATAGCCTCCCTAGATGAGCCCTCCAATCTATCCTGCCAAAGCACTGCTGTAGTATCTTCCCTGACTAGCAATGCAACACCTCCACCTCTTGCCCCTCCAATTCTATCACACCTGAAGCAACGAAATCCTGGAATAATTAGTTTCCAATCACAGCCCTCCTGCAACCATGTTTCACTGATCGCCACAACATCATACTTCCAGGTGTCTATCCAGACTCTAAGCTCATCCACCTTTCTTACAATGCTCCTAGCATTAAAATATGCACATTTAAGAAACCCCCCGTCTCTACTTCTCTGTTTATTTCCATTTTTTTCTTTCTCCTCTTGTGTCCGAGTGCTTCCCTTTTCTGCTTCCTGCCTCCCATTCTGTCTACTAGCTTTCTCTATTTGAGTCCCTCGCCCCAACCATTCTAGTTTAAAGTCTCCCCAGTGACCTTTGCAAATTTCCCCGCCAGGATATTGGTCCCCCTCGGGTTCAAGTGCAACCCATCCTTTCTGTACAGGTCCCACCTTCCCCAAAAGAAGTCCCAATGATCCAGAAACTTGAATCCCTGCCATACTGTCACCTTAGCAGAGAAAAGAGTGCTAAACTCAAAATTCATGAACGGTCACAAGCACATGATGGTGTTACTTTGAGACCCAGAAATTCTGATGACCTGTTCCACATCATAAAATAATAAGGTGCATTTTTATGACTGATTTCAGCTTGAGTCGAGTGGCAGTACAAGAAAAATCAACGTACATAAATTATTATCCATTTCCTGCCAGTGTCTTGGCTTCTAACAATCTAGGTTGGTCACATTCAAAGAATAGCTCTGGTGGCATCTCATTAGCCCATACCGATAAGGATCCTGCCATATAACTAGAAATACAATGCAATATTCAGGTAAAAGCAGATGGAATATTGCCTCATTCGAGCCTTGTTCATAGATTCACAGACTCAAAGAAAGATAGTTCATAAGACACAGAAGCAGAATTAGGTCATTCAGTCCATTGAGTCTGCTCTACCATTCGATCATGGCTAATCTATTGTTCCCCGTCAACTGTGTTCTCCTGCTATTGTCTTTGTAGCCTTTGTTTGGGGTTATGGGGAGAAGGCAGGGGAATGGGGTTAGGAGGGAGAGGTAGATCAGGTGTGATTGAATGGTGGAGTAGACTTGGTGGGCCGAATGGCCTAATTCTGATCCTATCAGTTATGACCTTTGTCACCCATGTTATTTTAAGAGCTCTGCCTTAAAAAATATATAGATTGGAAACAGGCCCTTTGGTGCGTCAAGTCAGTGTCAACCACCAAGCACCCATTTTCACACTAATCCAACCCTAACTCATTTTATGCTGCCCACGTTCCCTTCAAGACCCCCTAAATTCTACCAGCCATATGGACACTAGAGACAATTTGTGGTGGTCAATTATGGGCCTGTCCCACTTAGGCGATTTTTTAGGCAAATACAGGCAACTAGTTTGTTGCCACATGGTCGCCAGTAGTCGCCTCCTCAGTCGCGCAAAAAGTCGTAGCGTCTTTCTGGTCGCCGCTAAATTTTCAACATATTGAAACATTTTCGTCGACAGTGGGTTTTTGACGCCAATGAACGTAGCTTGACTTCTCCTGACGTAGGTGCTGTCGTAGGTTGTCGCCAGGATGATGTAGGTTGTGGCCGGTTTTTCATCGAACTTCTATGACTGATAATCGCTGGCAGTTGCCTAAAAAATTGCCAAGTGGGACAGGCCCCCTTTCAGCAAGTGTTTGGGATGTTTACAGAAACTACTGCATCTGAACAAACAATCATAAAAAAATGTTAACAATTGACCATTTAAAGAAGGGAAACTACTTTTTTCCCCCATAGAAGCTGTACATAGCACCTCATTATTCAAAAAAAAATTTTCAGTGTTGCTCTGCATCCCTCACAACCCAAATAAACCTTGCATTTTACATTGATCCTTCCAACAAAAGGTTTTTGCTTCACTGCAGATGAAGGATTTCATTAACCTCTTTTGACTTCTTTAACTTTACTTCTCTGCTTCTTTACATTTTCTTTATTTAACTACACTTGCCAAGTTGTTTTCGGAAGACCATCATCTGCAATTCTTTCTTAAACATCATACTTAGAATGATAGTTTTTCATAAATTGATCAGGAATAAAGTTGGTCAAAGTGCAGCTCTACATTTTGGTTCATTTTGGTTGTCAATCACAGTGCTATGTTATTTTCCATATCTACAGTATATGGTGTCACACACTGGAGTCTTCGGAAGTCATGGTTCCACATATACTATGACGACATCCATTTCTACCATGCTGCCATCTCACTTCAGCCCTGGCCCATACCTCTCCATCTGGTCTCCCTAGGACACTGAGTTGTCACATAACTTGCCTGGTACCTAGGGCTGGTTGAGAAAAAAAAAAATCAAATTAAATGTTGAGAAGTCCAGAGTCATTGTCAACCCAACTACAACAGACATTTTGGGGTGATCCAAACCCAGCATCAACATATCTGATAAAATGGATGAGCATCTGAGTAACCCAGGAGCTGACTTCAATCACCTCATGTAACTTGCTGATCCTGGCAACTGTATCTCCTGTTACTTACTTCATATGCAGTGTTCTTGCTTTCTACGATTACACATTAGCCATTCAGGATTCTTGGCTGTTGTGTGCTAACCCAGTGGGTATTTAAGAAATATTACAATGGATGGTTTCCAGATCACTATTACATCAGTAGGTGAGGCTGCTAACATGATGAAATAATGTGTGCCTATTAAAGCCAATATGAAGCCAGAGGTGGACTGGCTGCAGAGGCACCTCACAGGCAAGTTGGGCTAGTTTGGAGCAATGATGCATATCATTCATGGAAATGGGGGAGCCAAGGGTGGCAGCATCCCCATTTGTTCTTGTGGAGTCTTGTGGCTCGAAGGGCTGAATGGCCTCCTCCTGCACCTATTTTCTAGTCCCCAAAAGGGTTTCTTCTTTTTTGCCCTCAAAATATTAACTTGTCATTTCACTTTCTGAAGCCTTTTCAGAGCAAGTATGGCACATACTGCCTCCAATTTTGTCAGAAACTTGATCCTACTCAATAAATGATTCTAATTCTTGTTTCAATGGGGCAGGCAGGTGTGTCCATTTGCGGGTTCCTTGAATATTACGCCGGGCGCACCTTTGGCGCTGGGAAACTTGATCTACATGCTCTCATTTTCAATTTAACTTCATACTTCAGGGAGAGTAAGTCAAATTTCTCTTCAAGGCACAGGAAATCAAATTCAGTCATATGTATTTTACGTTTTCTTAGTGTTATTATATGCAAATAGCCACTCGCTAACAGACATTAAATGATTGATATAAAAGACCGAAATGCGTTTATAGTTTACAACTGCAGTTTTCTTCATGGAGCACCAAGAATCACTCACAGTGAGATGTGTATCATTAGATATGTAAATGTATTTTACTTGGCTGGCTGCCTGTTGCAGCATAATGAATTCTGAATAATTTTAATTCAACAGCCAGAAATAAAAGACTGATGACCGGTGCTGATTTCCTTAATTATGCTATTAACAACAAGGCACACAACAGTTCTTTGAATATCATGCTGAAGTGATATGGAAAGAGAATAACAAAACTGCACGCACCAATGTAGCAGCGAAGTATTGCACAATGCACACAATAAATGACTTGGACTTGCATGCTTTCTCATAAGCATTTAATAGCAATGACTTCATTTCACCTTCTGTATTAAAATCACACAGTCTGACAATAGTTGTATGGAGCAGGGTTTTCTTTCTTTTGTGGGTGCCAGAGCAAACACAACTATTTAGAAAGAGCTATTCATCAAATGGGAATTTCACAGTAAGGTTCAAATAGAAACATTATTACTTCCATTAATCTAACAATTCAAATAAAGAAAATTAAAAGTGGATAAAAATTCTAAAGTGGATAAAAATTCTAAAGCATAAAGTCCAATCATTGGCCGTCCATTGCTCATCGATCAATAAATAGGTTTGGCATCTACAATTCTGGTGGACATTTACAATGCAAGATCAACTAATTAGTTTTAACTGATTGAATGGAGACCCTGAGTGGCTTTGAAAAGCCATCCAATCTATATGTGCTGTTTCCCAGAATACACTTAAAATTATAAAGAAATGCAAGAACTCATGCAATCGTAGACTTACATTTATGAGAGGCTTAATGACGTGTGTATAAAGAGATGGTGTTATCAAGCTGCAGGCTTGGGAGTGTGTGTGCAGGCTGCAAGGAGTCATGAATCTCAAGGCTTCAGCTCATCATTTTGTTTATTTATTGTCACGTGTGCCGAGTTGCAGTGAAAAGCTTTTGTTGAGTGCTAACCAGTCAGTGGCGAGATAATATATGATTACAATTGAGCCATCCACAGTGTACAGATACATGATAAAGGGAATAACGTGAGTAACGTCTAGTTCAAAATAAAGTCCGATCAAAGATAGTCTGAGGGTCTGCAATAAGGTTGATAGTAGTTCAGGACTGCCCTCTGGTTATTGGTAGGATGGTTCAGTTGCCTGATAACAGCTGGGAAGAAATTGTCCCTGAATCTGGAGGTGCGTGTTTTCCACCTTTGACAGTGGTGCAAGAATTTAAAACTTTTCTTTGGACTACAAACTCAATCCATAACGTACATTTAGTTTAGTTTGGAGATACACCACAGAACAGTCCCTCTTGCCCACCGAGTCTGTGACGACCAGCAATCCTCATGCACTAGCACAGTGCTACACCCTAGGGACAGTTTTTACTGCAGCCAATTAAACTGTAACATGAATGTCTTTGGAGTGTGGGAGGAAACCGGAGCACCCAGGGACAAACCACGCTGTTATGGGGAGAAGGTGCAAACACCATACAGACAACAACCGTAATCAGGATCGAACCGAGGTCTCTGGAGCTGTAATGAAGCAACTCTATGGCTGCATCATCATGTTTTTTAGTTGTGCACTGAAAAAAAACGCGAATCAATTGCATTTCACTTCCTGTTCGAAGGATTTACTGTAAGATCTGGTTAAAGTGTTTGTTCCCAAAGAGAATCAATTGCCTTGATTTTCTTTTATTCTCATTCTGCAAATAACTGAGTGAGTTTCGCCAGTGGCACTCTCCTCCTATCTTAATGCAAGATGTACAATTCCGGGACTATACTTTCAGAGTTCCATATCGATGCATGCAGTTACGTTATTTGCATAAATCCCATTTTCTGTCAGAATTTAATGGAATGCGTGTCAAGGATGTTCTGTCAAAATTCAGCTGGCAACATTCAGCTACAGTGAGGCTTCGAAGAGAATTTTCCATTTACCTTTTGAAGTGAATAGGAGGGGGAACAAAGAGTATTTGCATAATGGAGATACGAGAAAACACAGATGTGGGAATCTAGAGCAAAAGTCAGAGCTCGAGGAACTCAGCAGCATCTGTGGAGGGAATGGACAGGTGATTTTTGGGTTGGGACCCTTCTTCAGACTGATTTGAGTAGTATGAAGAAAGTTGGACAAGAGAGGTGGTGCAGGACAATTTTGGCGAGCGGTAGGTGGGTCCAAGGTGGGGGACGGTTTGATTGTCAGATAGATGGAGTAAGTGACAATGGCTAGATGCAAAGTGGTGACAAAAGAATGTTAGATAATTAACTCTCCTGAGTACCACCATTTCCTCAGCTGCCTCATTCACAATGCCAGGTCCTGGTGCACTTCCACCTATGCTAGCCATGCCATGTCCTCTACCCTCCACTTATACACCACCCGACACACCCACCTCTCTAAGTTCATAAGCTCATAAACTCATAAGTGATAGGAGTAGAATTAAACCATTCGGCCCATCAAGTCTACTCCGGCATTCAATCATGGCTGATCTATCTCTCCCTCCTAACCCCATTTTCCTGCCTTCTCCCCATAACCTCTGACACCCATACTAATCAAGAATGTATCCATCTCTGCCTTAGAAATATCCACAGATTCACCACCCTCTGACTAAAGAAATTGCTCCTCATCTCCTTCCTAAAGGAATGCCCTTTAATTCTAAGGCTATGACCTCTGGTTCTATACTCTCACACCAGTGGAAATGTCCTGTCCACATCCACTCTATCCAAATCTTTCACTATTCTGTACGTTTCAATGAGGTCTCCCCTCATCCTTCTAAATTCCAGCGAGTACAGCTCCCTTCACATTATCTGCCTCCGAGCTCCCCCTCCCGCCCTTCTGCTCTCCTCCGACCCTATGTGTGACCACATCCCCAATAGCTGCAGTGTTTTCATCATCCCCTTTTCCCATCTCCAATGCTAAACATTTCTCCTCAACAGAAGCCTACCTTTATACCGCTGCAGTCGCACCTGGACAAGATCCGAGCCCAGCCTGATGTTGAGCTATTCTTCTGCCACCTCTGCTTCTGGCAAGGAGTCCCTTGCCCTGTATCATGAGCCTCTCTCCTGTCTCCAACATTCCTCCATCTCCTGGACACCCTGTGGCGCCTTTTTACCCTCTCTGGACCGTTTTATTTCCAACTGCCACCATGACATTAACAGTCTCAACTTTTCCACTCCCCCTTACCGACTCCAATCTCACTCTGTCTGAACACGCTGCCCTGCACTCATTCCGTAACAATCCCAATAATGTCATCAAACCCTCTGACAAGGGAGATGCTATTGTAGTCTGTCAGGCTATCCTCTACCGTACCCTACCCTGTGACTATGACCCCAAGGATGAACACCAGACCACCATTTCCCAAACTGCCTCTGAGCAGTCTGACGAAGAGTCCCAGATTGATATGTTGCCTATCCATTCCCTTCACAGATGCTGCCTGAACCACTGAGACACGTTGTGTCTTACTCAAGATTCCAACAACTGCAATTCCTTGTATGTCCATCACTGATCTCAATATCAATTGTGATCTCCTCTCTGCAGCCTCGATCTTTCTGGTTCCCCAACCTTGCACTGCTCCTTTCTATCTCCTTCCCCAAGTCCACAAGCAGGACATCTCTGGTAGACCCATTGTTTCTGTTAGCCCCTGCCATGCAAACTCAAATCCAAACTCGTTGCTTCTATCTTGATGGTCTTGTCTATTCCATTCCAACCTACATCCAAAATACCTCATGTGCTCTTCAACACTTCAATAACTTTCCTTTCCATTGATTCCTCTTTACCATAGAAACATAGAAACATAGAAAATAGGTGCAGGAGTAGGCCATTCGGCCCTTCAAGCCTGCAACGTCATTCGATATGATCATGGCTGACCATAGATGTCCAATCCCCTTTCCACCTCCATTCTCTACCAGAAAGGCCAACCAGTTCCCATTTACTAACATTCACCTCTGCCTGATGGAACTAGTCTTCGTCCTTAACATATTTTCTTTAGACCCCTCTCATTTTCTTCAAGTTAAAACCATGGACACTCAGATTGCCCCAGCTTTTTGGATGGTTACGATGAACTTTCATTTTTTTAAGTGCAGCCAGGTATAATTTTCCAATCTGCTTTCTGCTCCATTGACAATTGCGTAGGGACTGCCTCCTGCACCCTTGTAGAATGTGTACATGGGGTGGCACAGTGACACAACGGTAGAGTGGCTGCCTTGCAGTCAGAGACCTGGGTTCAATCCTGACTACGGGTGCTTTCTTTACAGAGTGTATATGTTCTCCATGTGACCTCATGGGTTTTCTCAGGGTGCTCCAGTTTCCTCCCAAACTCCAAAGACCTACAGGTTTATAGGAAAATTAGCTTCAGTAAAAAATATAAATTGTCCCTAGTGTGTAAGATAGTGCTATTGTATGGGGTGATCACTGGACTCGGTGGGTGGAATGTCCTGTTTCCTCGTTATATCTCTAAACGAAACTAAACTAGAACTCATCGATTTTATCAACTTCAGCAGTAACTTCCATCCTGTCCTGAAATTCACACAATGCCTCTCTCCCCTTTCTCCATCTCTGTCTCCATCACAGGGGACAAACTGTCTGCCGATGTCCTATTGACTCTCACGGTAATCTTGACGACACTGCCTCCCACCCTGCCTTTTGCAAGGAAGGCCATCCCGTACTTTCAATTTCTCCATCCGCCGCATCAAGACTCAAGACTTTGTGTTTTACTTCTCCAAACATACGACTTACTTCAGTGTACCTCTCCTCCCCAAAACAAACATACTTTTTTGCAAACCTTCAAATGTTGTCATGATCTGGAAGGAGAGAATTGTTTCATGTCCCCTGTTCCACGAATTAGACATTTTGAAGCCTGGACCTCCAGTCAGGATCATTTGGTGGTTCCCTCCAGGGACCTCTGGACGGCTGGCTTTTTGAAGCATTTTCAACATTAGAACCAGTCTTTCCTGGCACAAACAAGGTTAAAAAGTTTACAGTCTAATTTGCACTGTTCTCACAGGAATTAGATACAAACCTCTTGCCTCATTTGTAATTCTGTAAAATCATTAACCCTCATTTTTCAGTCATGAGCTCAAGCCTAATGTATCAAATTTGATTTAAATTAGAATTACAACATTTCTCTGGTAAGAGAATTGACAACACTGCTGCGTGCATGTTGCACAATGAACCGCAGCAAGACATGAATTCTAAACAGTACATCTATAGGTTGTTAATGAGTTTTTACAGTATCTCCATACATGTGACAATAATGAACAATAATAAACCCAAACTTACAGATTGAGTTTGCATTTAATACATAAAACAGCACAGCACAGAAAAGACCCCTTCGACCTATGATGCCTGTTCCAATAATGATGCCAAATTAAACTATCACCATCTGTCTGCACATTTTAACAAATGTTGTTAAAAAGCTAGGAGACAACTGGGTGAAGTTCCATGATAGCTGTAGGAATGTTACAACATTTTGAGATTAAAAAAATCAAGCCTGTAATTTATCTCATCAGATAAAGCATAAAAAAACTTTAATTGATTGATTATTGATTATACCTTTAATAATCCTTTACAGGAAATTACAGTGCCACGACAGCTTCAAGACAGACATAACACCACACATTTCCTCAAATGGCTTCCATACTTAACAAGTTAAAATACAAGTTAAAATACAATTAATTTTAAAAAAGTGCAGTTATTTATGCGCATTATATAACCTTATAGCAGCTGGTAAACAGGACTTCCTATGTCTCTCAGTTTTGCACATTGGTGCAATCAGCCTCTGACTGAAGATGCTGCTCTTGATCACCTTCAGGGCATGGAGTGGATGAGTGGGGTTGGTCATTATTGAACCCAGTTTGTTCAGAGTTCTGGCCTCTGCCACCTGCTGGACCGTTCGTTGCTCAGCCCCAACCACTGAGCCGGCCTTCCTGATTAGCTTGTCCAGTCTGTTTTTGTCCGCTATGCGGGCGCCATCTCCCCAACAGGCCACAGCAAAAAACAGAGCACTGGCCACCACTGAATGGTAGACACTGCACAGTAGGGTTGGCAGATGTTAAATGACCTCAGCCTCCTTAAAAAATACAGTCGGCTTTGTCCCTTCCTGTACACCGCCTCCATATGACACTTCCAGTTCAGCTCACTGTCAAGCTGCACCCCAAGGTACCTGTGGTTAGCGACCACCTCCACCTCAGTGCCCTTAATGGTGATTGGTGTTGCTTGAGTCCTCCTCCTCCCCCTCCTCAAGTCCACAACTATCTCCTTGGTCTTTTTGGTGTTAAGATGGAGGTTATTGTGTGTACTCCACTCCACAAAGTTACTTATTATGTCTCTATACTCCTCCTCATTGCCCCCTTTAATGAGGCCGACAACAGCTGTGTCATCCGAAAACTTCTGCAAAAAGCAGCTGTTGGTGTTATATTGGAGATCTGCTGTGTAGATGGTAAACAGGAACGGAGCCAGCACAGTTCCTTGTGGAGCCCCTGTGCTGCTCAAGATGGTGCCCGAGACACTGTTCTGTAGGCGCACGTACTGTGGTCTGAGGGAATTTGATACCTAATTCACTTTCATACCTTCAGCATTAAAAAAGTTATGGTCATTTTCACACTCGGAAATTAGCATCTTGTTCCCTATTGCTTTTCCATTGACTTAACACAAAATGTTACTTGGATGACCTGAAATGAAAGCATATAATTATTGAGTTACCTAATTGTAGCTAATTACAAAATTGACCGTTATAACCACATAACCATATAACAATTACAGCACGGAAACAGGCCATCTCGGCACTTCTAGTCCGTACCGAACACTTATTCTCCCCTAGTTCCATATACCTGCACTCAGACCATAACCCTCCATTCCTTTCCCATCCATATACCTATCCAATTTATTTTTAAATGATAAAATCGAACCTGCCTCCACCACTTCCACTGGAAGCTCATTCCACACAGCTACCACTCTCTGAGTAAAGACGTTCCCCCTCATGTTACCCCTAAACTTTTGTCCCTTAATTCTCAAATCATGTCCTCTTGTTTGAATCTTCCCTACTTTCAATGGAAAAAGCTTATCCACGTCAACTCTGTCTATCCCTCTCATAATTTTAAAGACCTCTATCAAGTCCCCCCTTAACCTTCTGCGCTCCAAAGAATAAAGACCTAACTTGTTCAACCTTTCTCTGTAACAGGTGCTGAAACCCAGGCAATATTCTAGTAAATCTCTTCTGTACTCTCTCTATTTTGTTGACTCTATTCCTATAATAGATGGCCTGTTTCCGTGCTGTAATTGTTGTATGGTTATATGGTTATAACGGTCAATTGTTGACTCTATTCCTATAATTTGGCGACCAAAATTGTATACCATACTCTAGAATTGGCCTCACCAATGCCTTGTACAATTTTAACATTACATCCCAACTGTTGTGACGGAAATAGTAATAAACACCCAGACTGCCTTGAAAATTCAAAAATATGATATTCTCAAGATCAGAACTTTAATATTATTGTATTATATGCTGCAAGTCCATAACAGGCAGGTAAAGAAATTACAATTTCTAGCAATAGACCAAGTCTTTATGGAGAAGATCAGTTGCTAGCTGGTACATTGGCATATCATAATCAGTAGCATCATCATACTCCTCAGATTGTAACCAATAAGCAACTCTGTACACCTTGTTTTTCCTCAACTTTTCAATTTTAGCATTGTAAACTACAGGTTTTTGCTCTTCAAACCACGCATGACATGCCTTTCTGCCCACTACTTTCCCATTAAGAATGTCCTGAAGATCATCACATTTGGAGTAGTCCAAATTCGGATAATCTCTGCAAATGCTGTCTAAATCAGTCTCTTTTGCTGGCCATTTGGATTGACAATTTTGCATTTTTCTTCGGAGACATCTGTTTAAAATGTAAAGAAAAAAAACCACTGAACAGCATTAACAGAAACAAGTTATGATTTGCATTTTTAGAAAAAGATAGAAATTATAAAGTTAAAAGCTAAAACAAATGGTAAATACCCAACAGAAAATTCATATTCATCTTTCATCAATTTAATTTAATTCATCTAATCAATTAAATTCACCTAAAGTCAATTATTAATCTAAACATCTATCCATTTCTTAACAAAAGGCTAAAATTTTTAAATAGCCTACGTATCCAAATAACAAATAATAAACTGATCCCATTCACACTAGAATTCACAATATAACATGATTTTTTAATTTCACTTTGTCATGAACATATGCCAAATGGAAGGAATTTGCCAAATGAAAGGGTTAGTTAGCAGTCTTGTTGTACGTGCCCCCTTGGGCAAGAGTGACCATAATATGGTTGAGTTCTTCATTAGGATGGAGAGTGACATTGTTAATTCAGAAACAATGGTTCTGAACTTAAAGAAAGGTAACTTTGAGGGTATGAGATGTGAATTGGCCAAGATTGACTGGCAATTAATTCTAAAAGGGTTGACGGTGGATATGCAATGGAAGACATTTAAAGACTGCATGGATGAACTACAAAAATTGTTCATCCCAGTTTGGCAAAAGAATAAATCAGGGAAGGTAGTGCATCCGTGGATAACAAGGGCAATCAGGGATAGTATCAAAGCGAAGGATGATGCGTACAAATTAGCCAGAAAAAGCAGCATACCGGAGGACTGGGAGAAATTCAGAGACCAGCAGAGGAGGACAAAGGGCTTAATTAGGAAAGGAAAAATAGATTATGAAAGAAAACTGGCAGGGAACATAAAAACTGACTGCAAAAGTTTTTATAGATATGTGAAAAGAAAGAGATTAGTTAAAACAAATGTAGGTCCCTTGCAGTCAGAAACGGGTGAGTTGATCATGGGGAACAAGGATATGGCGGACCAATTGAATAACTACTTTGGTTCCGTCTTCACTAAGGAAGACATAAATAATCTGCCGGAAATAGCAGGGGACCGCGGGTCAAAGGAGTTGGAGGAATTGTGTGAAATCCAGGTTAGCCGGGAAGTGGTGTTGGGTAAATTAAATGGATTAAAGGCCGATAAATCCCCAGGGCCAGATAGGCTGCATCCCAGAGTACTTAAGGAAGTAGCTCCAGAAATAGTGGATGCATTAGTAATAATCTTTCAAAACTCTTTAGATTCTGGAGTAGTTCCTGAGGATTGGCGGGTAGCAAATGTAACCCCACTTTTTAAGAAGGGAGGGAGAGAGAAAACGGGGAATTACAGACCAATTAGTCTAACATCGGTAGTGGGGAAACTGCTAGAGTCAGTTATTAAAGATGGGATAGCAGCACATTTGGAAAGTGGTGAAATCATTGGACAAAGTCAGCATGGATTTACAAAAGGTAAATCATGTCTGACGAATCTTATAGAATTTTTCGAGGATGTAACTAGTAGCGTGGATAGGGGAGAACCAGTGGATGTGGTGTATCTGGACTTCCAGAAGGCTTTCGACAAGGTCCCACATAAGAGATTAGTTTACAAACTTAAAGCACACGGCATTGGGGGTTCAGTATTGATGTGGATAGAGAACTGGCTGGCAAACAGGAAGCAAAGAGTAGGAGTAAACGGGTCCTTCTCACAATGGCAGGCAGTGACTAGTGGGGTACCACAAGGCTCAGTGCTGGGACCCCAGCTATTTACAATATATATTAATGATCTGGATGAGGGAATTGAAGGCAATATCTCCAAGTTTGCGGATGACACTAAGCTGGGGGGCAGTGTTAGCTGTGAGGAGGATGCTAGGAGACTGCAAGGTGACTTGGATAGGCTGGGTGAGTGGGCAAATGTTTGGCAGATGCAGTATAATGTGGATAAATGTGAGGTTATCCATTTTGGTGGCAAAAACGGGAAAGCAGACTATTATCTAAATGGTGGCCGACTAGGAAAAGGGGAGATGCAGCGAGACCTGGGTGTCATGGTACACCAGTCATTGAAAGTGGGCATGCAGGAGCAGCAGGCAGTGAAGAAAGCGAATGGTATGTTAGCTTTCATAGCAAAAGGATTTGAGTATAGGAGCAGGGAGGTTCTACTGCAGTTGTACAGGGTCTTGGTGAGACCACACCTGGAGTATTGCGTACAGTTTTGGTCTCCAAATCTGAGGAAGGACATTATTGCCATAGAGGGAGTGCAGAGAAGGTTCACCAGACTGATTCCTGGGATGTCAGGACTGTCTTATGAAGAAAGACTGGATAGACTTGGTTTATACTCTCTAGAATTTAGGAGATTGAGAGGGGATCTTATAGAAACTTACAAAATTCTTAAGGGGTTGGACAGGCTAGATGCAGGAAGATTGCTCCCGATGTTGGGGAAGTCCAGGACAAGGGGTCACAGCTTAAGGATAAGGGGGAAATCCTTTAAAACCGAGATGAGAAGAACTTTTTTCACACAGAGAGTGGTGAATCTCTGGAACTCCCTGCCACAGAGGGTAGTTGAGGCCAGTTCATTGGCTATATTTAAGAGGGAGTTAGATGTGGCCCTTGTGGCTAAGGGGATCAGAGGGTATGGAGAGAAGGCAGGTACGGGATACTGAGTTGGATGATCAGCCATGATCATATTGAATGGCGGTGCAGGCTCGAAGGGCCGAATGGCCTACTCCTGCACCTAATTTCTATGTTTCTATGTTTCTATGAATTTAATGTTTAATTCCCATAAACTAATCCAGAAACATCCATTCTCAAGATAATCAAAATCATTATTTTTTGCACAATATATCTGACTAAAACTGTATTGTGGATATTTAGTATGAAAATATTGATCATGGATAGACAATAACACAAAATATAGATAATATAGATGTTCTTATGAAATGATTGTGCAAAAAAAATAATGAATTTGATTATCTTGAGAGTGGATGTTTCTGGAATGTGATCGATTGGAATGTTGCCATTGCCATAAATTTTAAGCAAATATCGGTAGGCAAGACACGGCCGATTCGTGTGGGGGCCTAAATAACATTTTTGCCTCATTAGATTAAAATAAAGCCACACCAAACAGCAAGATAATATGTTAAATAAACAACATACCTTTTGTTTTGTCCTGATATTGCGATCCATGATGTAGGTGTTGAAGGCGTTTTTAGTCGTGTTTAACTTCAATCCAGCGATTAAATTGTCCAGCAAATTAATTAAAACATTTTTTTTTTTTATAAACGGGAACGGTAGCGCGAATGATTTTTCTTCATCGGCTAGCAGCCCGAGGAAATCCCTCTCCGACAACCAATACAAACCTGCATTTTAATCCCGCCCCCCTTCCCCAAAGCCTCCGGCATTGCACGCACAGGTAGTGGCAGATCTCTGTAGATGGAACTGTAGATGCTGGTTTACACCAAAGATGGACACAAAATACTGGAGTAACTCAGCAGGACAGGCAGCTGGAATAGGTGATGTTTTGGGTCAAGACTCATCCTCAGACGGGTCAAGACCCATCTTCAAAAGGAATAGGTGACGTTTTGGGTCAAGACCCATCCTCAAATGCCTCTGGAGAAAAGAAATAGATGACATTCAGAATCAGAATCAGAATCAGAATCAGATTTTATTCGCCAAGTATGTTAGCAACATACGAGAAATTTCACTGGCCAGGTCAGTCATACAATTTCAGGTCAAGACACTTCTTCAGTTCCTTCAGACCCATCTGAAAAGGGTCTCAATCCAAAACGCCACCTATTTATTTTCTCCAGAGATGCTGCCTGACCCACTGAGTTACTCCAGCATTTTATGTCTACCATTCAGCATCAGACTACAATCAACATTTACTTCCTTCAGAACTAGGAAGATAACATTAATCTAACCTAAACCACTCTGTGGGAAACAAAATCAAATGTTTTTACAACTTTCTCTACTTTGACCAGTATTTCAGCTGAAAATTTAATGTACTGCTTTTCAGGCTTCACAGTCTATGTTTATATACATAAATGACAATTTATGTAAATTGGTTAGCTTATTGGAAATAATGTTAAAAATTATCCAACAATAAACTTGGTTTAGTTAGCAATAATCAGCAAATTAAAAGCAATGTCTTTTATCATCCACTCTGCTATGTGTGTCAAATGCAAACAATTGTACTTGGTGCTTGCAATAATAAACAGATAAAGAAAGTAATTTATTTGATATCCATTTGCAGTATTAATGTTGTTGCTCTCCAGTTAGTGTAGGCACAAAATGCTGGAGTAACTCAGTGGATCAAGCAGCATCTCTGGAGAGAAGGAATGGGCGACGTTGCGGGTCGAGACCCTTCTTCAGGATTTTCTACACACTCCAGTTAGTGTAATTACTTAGCATGGTTTGAGTGCTTCAAACTGGCAATAGTTGTTACACCAGGGCCCCTTGCAAATACTTCAAATAGCAATTTGTGTTTGTTCCTTTAATTATGCATAATCATAATCAACACAGCAGATTATTGAAAATTGCAGAAAAATTGTCATAATGCAGTAAAAATGTTACAAGGCCAGATCAGAGTCAGGCTGTTAATCACATGTTTATGCAATGAAAAAGAAAAAGGTTATTTTGTTCTAAATATGTGCAGCGGGTTGTGTGTTGTATTGGTGAATTTCGTACATGGAAAGGAAAGGAATTGCAGAATTTTGTTCAATAGTATAATGTGGTCAATAAGCTAAGGCTAACAATGTCACCTGTAATCATTTGCTTGTGGTAGCCTGCTGCAGGAGGCAAGTCTAACTGGGGAAACCCTGTTCTGACCAGCTTATCCAGAGAGTATTCACAAAATGGTGGAGTAACTCAGCAGGACAGGCAGCATCTCTGGAGAGAAGGAACAGATGACATTTCGGGTCGAGACCCTTCGACAGACTGAGAGTCAGAGGAGAGGGAGAGGAGAGATATGAAAAGAGGGAGAGAGAGAGTAGAGGGGTAAAAACAACAGATCAAAGCAGACAAAGTTTAAGGAAATGTAGAATGGATAATTGTTAGCTGGCAACGAGGCATATAAGCTGTAAAATTAATCAGGAGGGCAGTGAAACTAGTCAGAGAACGAGGGTGAGAGAGGAACACAGTAGCTATACTTGGTGGCCAAATGACACAATTGCACCATTTGATTTATCTAGAATATTACTGTCTTAGCTGAAGCTTCCTCATGATTGAAGCAAAAAAAAATTTTCTCTATAGCTAATATGAATCCTACTAGTACAATAAAAACATATAGGGCTGAATTTTTTGTAAAAATGCAATGATGTGCATCTATGCATTTGAAATTGCATTTAGTTTGTTGTTATCTGTAATGCTTTGGCAGGTTTTGCATTGCTGTGAATTAGACAATTTGGCACCAAATTACATAATACTTAAAGTCTCAGATATCAGCTGCAATCCTAACACATGCACATGCTGACCATCTTGCTAGTTGTGTTAAAGTCTGGTTATCTAAGAACACTAATTAAACAGAAGGAGAGATACCCCTGAATCTAGAGAGGAATATTTTGTTCCATGAAAGCTGCGCCAATAATTTGCCCTGAACCAACACAAATCTGCTGGATGAAAGCAAGATTGAACCAAAGGATTGTGGTCTTCTAACTACATGTCTTCTCCTTGCGGGGCTCCATCTTTGCAGTACAGCGTTGTAACTGCTCTCATGCTCTATTCTTGATGAGTTAGATTGAAAATGCAAGCCAAATGAAAATGTGATTTGGAATATCAGTTCACATCCGTTACACACCACTAGCCATTTCCAGCTGGAGAAACTCTGGACACCCAGCACTGTGTCAACTAATTCCTCAAGTCACTGTTATTTTGTTCAAGGCCATATTTTCTTTGCATTAACATTTTTCTTAGTTGAGGTGATATGTGAGGAAACATTGTTTCCAGATCGGCCCACCGAGGCGTCTACATATAAAGTTTTGATTTAACATTTATTCCCCCGTGCACACTCTCTCTTCATAACTAACTCTGGGGAGCCAACATATAGAATGACACAAGTCTGAGAGACCACAAGCAGTTTCCCAGCATGGAGTCTTGACAAGTTCCTGTGTTCTTCTCCAACCAGGTCACATCACCAAACTGTAAGATTAATACCTCCAGGTTTGATAATGAACCATTAAAAAGCAAAACAGAATTACAGATACTCAAAATTTTGAAATAAAAACAGAATGTAGAAAACAGGCTAGGCAACATCTGTGAAGAGAAAAACAGAGCTAACAGAGTCTAGCTGATAGGTAGTTATTGGCGTGTATCCTTGCTACTCCTGACCATCGGAGTAATTTTTTATTTGTCAACATACAAGTAAAAATAAGCTAAATTCAAACATTTTATATTCAATGTTCCATCCTGGATTCACCTGGCCTACCCAATATGCCAACTGTCCCATTTCCACGAGGAACTTTTCACTTAACAGTGATCAAGGGGTAGCACGGTGGCACAACGGTAGAGTTGCTGCCTTACAGTGCAAGCGACCTGCATTCGATCCTGACTATGGGTGCTGTCTGTATGGAGTTTGTACATTCTCCGAGTGACTGCGTGAGTTTTTTTCCAGGTGCTCTGGTTTCCTCCCTCACTCCAAGGTTGTCCAGGTTTGTAGGTAAAAAAATGGTAAATTGTCCGTAGTGTGTAGGATCATTGGTCAGCATGGACTCGGTGTGCTGAAGTGCCTGTTTCCGCACTGTATCTCTAAATCTAAATAAAAATAAACTAAACATTTGCAATCACAGTTATAACATCTGCTCTTGCCCCTTCTCCTCCAACCCATAGAGATCCCCTGGTCCTCACTTTCCAACTTGCCAACAAGTTTCCATCACCAGACACATTTTCCTCTGTAATCTCTTTTAAGCATTCCAAAGGGATTGTCCCTTTTGCAACCCTCCTGTCTATTCTTCCAAATCCAGCAGCCAATGTCCATTTATGGCACTTTGCTACAGAATGACAGAAGATAAAATACCCAATCTCTTCCCTCTTTGATGTTAACAGGTCAATCCCTGCATTATTCAACCACCATCTTATTTATCTGAAATCTTCAATGGTTCTGTTACCTTTATTTGAATAAACTAACATGGCTTTACAAAGCTTAACATGTAACTGTTTCCTATTATTGCTCAGTCACAGGCAATTACTCATTGTGATTTGACTGATCAATATTTGACACATTTTCTCTCCACTTCCATCTCCCACTGTCATAAGATTATCTTGAGTTGGAATCAATGTCATGAAACATCCTGAAAGGCACCTCAAAAATAAGTACAACTTTTACTGCTTTATTCCATTTAACTAGAGAACTCTGCAGGCTGAAGGGGCTGGGTATATATTCAGCATTATGCTATATTAATAAAAGGTTTCCAGCATTGACTGCATGAGGAGAACGTGTCCAACCCAAACCAGCTTTACTGCTTTCTCTAAAGTCGACTGAATATTCAAAAAGTAAGTCTAATCCTTTTTGTCATCCATCATTATAATTTCAGTTTTCAATATTTGCATACATTTCCAATGTAATGAAAATCTTATTAGGTTTTGTTATGCAGAAAGCTTGCCTTCTCCTACAGACATCATTTTCAGACGTCAGACTATTAGATGTATTATTCTACATTAAATCATGAATATTTAGTCATTATTTGAAATAAATGTCAACATCAGTAAATTGAATAATGCAGTAAAGGTCTCGCCAAATACTTTGCCAAGAAATACATTGACATTCGTCAATGCAAATGGGAGCCACCAGTGGAGCTGATTCCAATGGGACAGGGCCAGGATAAGAAATAAAAACATAATTTAAAAAATAAAAAGTTGATCCTTTGACCTAATGTACAACCACCATGGAATTCCACTCAAGTTTCTGACCTTTACCTTACATAATGTTTATTGTACATCAATCTTTGGTTGCCTGAAAGGATGATGAACAAAGAATGAATAATTTGCTGAATATTTAACATCTAGAGCTTTTCCAAACATCCCCATTGGGTGTCATCGATTACCAATTAACTTTCTGGAACAGCAGTTCCAAATCTGCACATTAATAAAAATATTACAACTGAGTGTATTATTTTGACCATGGCTAATTTAAAGCTGGTTACTGTGATGCAAAATATTGATGTTTTCAAGAGAAAGTTAGATTTGGCTCAGGGCTAAAGGAATAGAAACATAGAAAATAGGTGCAGGAGTAGGCCATTCAGCCCTTCGAGCCAGCCATTCAATATGATCATTGCTGATCATCCAAAATTAGTACCCCGTTCCTGCTTTCTCCCCATATCCCTTGATTCTGTCAGCCTTAAAAGCTATATCTAACTCTCTCTTAAAAACATCCAGTGAATTGGCCTCCACTGCCTTCTGTGGCAGAGAATTCCACAGATCCATAACTCTCTGGGTGAAAAAGTGTTTCCTCATCTCAGTCCTAAATAGCCTACCCCTTATTTGTAAACTGTAACCCCTGGTTCTGGACTTCCCCAACATCAGGAACATTTTTCGAGGAATATGGGGTGAAAGCAGGAACAACGTACTGATTTTGGATGATCAGCTATGATCATATTGAATGGCAGTGCTGGTTCGAAGGACCGAATGGCCTACTACTGCACCTATTTTCTATGTTTCTATGTTTAAGGATCCCCAGGTTAGGTAACAGGTACTATTCCTGAAAGCCCTGTCCCACTGTACGAGTTCATTCAAGAGCTCTCCCGAGTTAAAAAAAAATCAAACTCATGGTAAGCACGTAGAATGTGCGTAGCGGGTACATCGGAGCTCGGGGACGTCTCTTAGCGGCTCGTAGCGATGACGGCAGGTACTCGGGAAACGCGGTAAGCTCGGGAAGACTCATGAAGATTTTTCAACATGTTGAAAAATGTCAACGAGAGCCCCGAGTAACTATGAGCGGCCTTTATCGTAAATCTCCGAGTTCGAGTCAGGGCAAACTCGGGAGAACTTTTGAATGAACTCGTACAGTGGGACAGGGCTTTGAGAATTGTCTGTAAAGTGAATTTTCTGTGTCAGAAACAAACAATTTCTCCCAAAATCATAATGTGATTTCTTTAGCCTCTACCCTTGGGGACTGATTTCCAAAGAGTAGACTGGGGATGCTCAGTGTGAGGGATGGGAGTTGTTACCAGCAAGTTAACTGAGGTAATTTTTTTGATCAGCGGGTAAACTTAGGACAATTTAATAAAATAAAGCATGCTAATGGAACATGTCTTGGAGCTCATGACATTTGACCTTATCGGATGGAGAAAGTATTGGCTATTACTATGGGTGGTCTCTCCATTATTAGCTGCTGAGGAGATTTGAGTACTATACCTGCAAGCACAGTCTGGGAGAGTTTGTGCAAAGTCAGTTTTTTTGTCGGGTCTTCCATTAACCCAGGGACTCCCTGAATATAACTTCCAAATTCTCAACATTACACATTTACTACAGACAATATTATAATTTAAAATAGAAAATAATTTTGCAAAGCACTGACAATCTTTGCTGGGTGTACATGGATTTCTTGCAGAGTGGCAGAAGTGCTGCTTCACCACTCCCAATAAACAATAGGTGCAGGAGTAGGCCATTCGGCCCTTCGAGCCAGCACCGCCATTCAATGTGATCATGGCTGATCATTCACAATCAGTGCCCCGTTCCTGCCTTCTCCCCATATCCCTTGACTCCACTATATTTAAGAGCTCTATCTAACTCTCTCTTAAAAGCATCCAGAGAATTAGTCTCCACTGCCTTCTGAGAGAGAGAATTCCACAGATTCATAAGACTCTGGGTGAAAATGTTTTTCCTCATCTCTGTTCTAAATGGCCCATCTCTAATAGCCCTGTCCCACGGTACGAGTTCATTCCAAGAGCTCGCCCGAGTTTTATAAAAATCAAACTCGTTGTAAGCACGGAGAATGAACGTAGCGGGTAGGTCGGAGTTCGGGGACGTCTCTTAGCGCTTACGGCAGGTACTCGGGAAGACTCGCTAATGGTAGGTAGGCACAGGAAGACTCATGAAGATTTTTCACATGATGAAAAATGTCCACGAGAGCCCCGAGTACCGACGAGTGACCATTACCGTAAATCTCCGAGTTCGAATCAGGGCAAACTCGGAAGAACTCTTGAAATTAACTCATACCGTGGGACAGGGCTTTTATTCTTAAACTTGTGGCTCCTGGTTCTGGACTCCCCCAACATCGGGAACATGTTTCCTGCCTCCAGCATGTCCAATCCCTTAATTATCTTATATGTTTCAATAAGATCATCCTTCTAAATTCCAGGGTGTACAAGCCTAGCCGCTCCATTCTATCAGCATGTGACAGCCCCTCCATCCGGGGATTAAACTCGTCAATCTACGCTGCACTCCTTCAATAGCAAGAATGTCCTTCCACAAATTTAGAGACCAATACTGCACACAATACTTCAGGTGTGGTCTCACTAAGGTCCTGTACAACTGCAGAAGGACCTCTTTGCTCCTATACTCCCATACGGCCCACTTGTTTGGCCCAGTTGTGGTAGACTCTACTGATCCTACATTGGTCTTATCTCCTACCTTGCAATCTATAGCACGGGAGTGCACTTGAGACCTGCACGGCCCTGAGGAACTGCTCAAGGTAAAGAGGAAATGAGCAAACCATAAACAGCTCAACAAAAAGCCCTTGAATATTTGTGAATTGTTTGCCTTGACAAGTGTAGATGGGTTATGCATGCAACCTATAATGTAGTTACCTCATCACCACTAACCACGCCCCGTCATATTAGTATAACTGTAGTATCCTCCCTTTGTTCCTCCCACTAGGTCCCAGTACGCCTGAAGGCTGGATGCAGTCAGTGCTGGGACGTGTGTGCCATGTGCTATATTAAACTCTCAGTAAAGGTTACATGGTGTCAGAAGTTTAAACTCGCATTTCCCTTTTACCGGTTTTTATTTATTTGGTCCCCGTTAGTGCCCAGTGTTGGGTTTCCTTTGACATGGCGAAAGCCATCCTCATGCCGAAAGCCATCTCCCCTTGTCTTCGACGCTGACATTGCGGTGCGATGGTCGACTTTTGTGATGGACTACACTCACTACGTCAATATTGCGCACCGGAACGACCCAGCCGCGGTCAAAGCCTCACTCCTGCTCAACCTGGCCGGTCCCGACGCAATGAAGAGAGCTCAAGCCTTTGTCTACGAACCAGCAGTCCTGGATGACAACGACCAGCCGGTCGAGCCAGCTGAATCGGCCGACGACCCGGTATGTCTTTTGCGCAAGTTTGCGGAGATATGCGACCTGCCCTCCAACCGTATACTGGAGCGGGCCAGGTTCTTCTCACGCAAGCAACAGCTGGATGAACCTGTTGAGTGCTTCATCGCTGACCTGCGCCACCTTGCCCAGCGGTGCCGATTTGAAACCATGCGCGACCAGCTCACCAGGGACATTCTCGTCACTGGCATGATTGATCAGAAGCTACGTGCCGACCTGCTGCAACGGCCTGACCAAACCCTGACTCAGGCAATGCATGCGTGCCGCATTGCCGAAGTGGTCACCCCTCCGCATGGGCAGAGGGGGTCTGACAGCCGAGCCATAAATCTAACTGGTGTTGCTGGACAACGACGTATGAAGGACAACTTTCGCCCTCCACCGCGGCCCGTTCGTACATCCCGGGTCCCGCGATCTCAAAAGTGTCCAAACTGCAATTACGTGCACTCCACGGAGTCACAGTGCCCAGCCCTCGGGAAGACCTGCAATTTCTGCAGGAGAATGAACCATTTTGCAGCTGCCTGCCGGTCCCGTGGGAAATTGCCCTCAGCTCCCAGACAACTCCTAAACAACCTTCTGCAAGTTGATAGCGAGATGGATTCTCAGTCCTCTGTTGACACTGCCCCCAGCTCTGAGAACAGCTATTCCACGGGAGATGTAAGTGTTTACACTCTCCTCCACAGCCGATCTCACCTCCCCGATCCTTCTGTGAACATAAGGTCACGGCCCAAGGGTTGAAGCCGGACCCGCAAAAGACCAGCGCCATCTCAGAGCTGCCCGCCCCGACAGACGTTGTCAGTCTACAGCATTTCCTGGGTATGGTGAACTACCTGGGGAAGTTTATCCCCGACCTCAGCGAGTTGAGCGCACCACTGAGACAACTCACAAAAAAGGACATTGCCTGGGCATGGTTTCCACGCCACCAGCAGGCGTTTGATCTGCTAAAGACGAGGCTGGTCAGCGCACCTACTCTGAAGTTCTTTGATCTACTGCGTCCGATCGTGGTCACTTGCGACGCCTCTCGCTTTGGACTGGGTGCTGCCTGCCTGCAACCC
This sequence comes from Amblyraja radiata, assembly GCF_010909765.2. Taxonomy (NCBI): domain Eukaryota; kingdom Metazoa; phylum Chordata; class Chondrichthyes; order Rajiformes; family Rajidae; genus Amblyraja; species Amblyraja radiata. Next base: position 17,097,424 of record NC_045958.1, read on the forward strand.
CACGCTGGTAACTCGCTGCTGCCCATCTCTTATGCCTCCAGGACCATGACGGACACAGAGCAGCGCTATGCGCAGATAGAGAAGGAGCTGCTAGCGGTGGTTTTCGCGTGTTCGAAGTTTAAGGACTTCCTATTTGGCACCAGGTTCACCGTTGAGACGGATCACCAGCCACTGGTAACGATACTTAACAAGCCTATACACTGCGCTCCTGCCAGGCTACAGCGGATGATGCTGCAGCTACAGCGCTTTGACTTTAAAATCATATATAAGAGGGGCACCGAGATGCATGTGGCTGATGCACTGTCCCGGGCCCCCCGGGCCTCCTGCGACCAGCACCCCTTCGAGCAGTCGGACTTACAGGTACTGAACGTTAACTTCGTCCCTTCTCAGCAACTACAGTGCTTGGTTGAACTTACCGCTAACGACCCTGACCGGGACGGCATTATTATCAAAGGACACAAAGTGGTCGTCCCTGCCTCGCTGCATGGCTTGTATTTTGACGCCGCCCACATGGGGCATCCCGGGGCAGATGCCACCATCTCACATGCCCAGGAACAGTACTAATGGCCGGCCATGGCAAAGTACATCCAGGCCAGGGTGGATTCCTGTCCGGACTGTAACTCTCTTGCCCCGCATCAGCAAAGACAGCCACTTTTGCAGCAGCCTGCCCATGACATGCCCTGGTCTTCTCTGGCTGCCGATATTTTCAACTGGCGTGGGAGGCAATACCTTGTGCTAGTAGACTCTTACTCGAATTGGTTCGAGGTGGACCTCCTCCCTGCCATCACCTCCGAGATGGTGATCAGCAAACTTCGCCGTCACTTTGCCACGTTTGGTTCCCCTGTCCGGCTGCAGACAGACAACGGACGCCATTTCACCAGCGCCGAATTTCGAGCGTTTGCTGCAAAGTGGAACTTTAATCATTTCACCAGCAGCCCGGAGTACCCGCAGAGCAATGGTCTAGCTGAACGGGCGGTCCGCAACGCTAAGCACCTGCTTGAACAAACCCGCATCTCGAACGGGGACTTCTATGAGGGTCTCCTGAACCTTCGGAACATTTCCAGAGACAGTACCATGGGATCCCCTGCCCAGCGACTCATGTCCCGTGTTGTCCGCCCTCCGATGCCTATTGCCCAGCAGTCCCTGATGCCCAAAGTCCTGCAGCCTGCTGATGTCCAGCAACGTATTGCCCAGAAGCACGAGATCCAGCGCCGCTCGCATGACAAATCCTGCCGCCCTCTTTCGCCACTGATGCCTGGACAGGTCGTCCGTTTGCAGACGTCCACCGGCTACTCCCGACTTGCCACCGTCGTCGGGTTTGACAGCGCGCCACGGTCCTACCTGGTGGATTTTGAAGGGACTGTATACCGACGCAGCCGCCAGCACCTGTTGGTGGTTAACGAGCCCAAACCACCTCCTGCGATTCCGTATACCCCTCCATCGCGTGTCGAGCCTTCCTCCACTAACTTACCCTCTGCTCCCTGCATGCCACGGTCGGTCCTTTTGCCTCGGGTACCCCCCCCTACTCCTCCCGGTTTTGCTCCTCAAGCTCTGTTGTCCCCTGCAAGGTCTTCTCTTTCTCCCACTTCTGCTCATCCTACCCCTTCTGTTTCACCTGGCTCACCTGTGCCTCTCCGTTCCCCCTCCAAGCTGGGTTCTCCACCCACCTTCTCTCCCCCTCCTGTTTCTGTTCCTGTCCCTCCTCATATTCTTTCGGGTGGGGAGGGTGAGGGTGCTGTGCGCACTCGCTCGGGTCGGATTGTAAAACCTCCGGCTCGATACGGAGAGTTTGCTTAGCTTTGCAGGTACTGTATAACAAACCTGCCATTGTTGTAACTTGTTTAAATTGTAAGGGGAAGGATGTAGATGGGTTATGCATGCAACCTATAATGTAGTTACCTCATCACCACTAACCACGCCCCGTCATATTAGTATAACTGCAGTATCCTCCCTTTGTTCCTCCCACTAGGTCCCAGTACGCCTGAAGGCTGGATGCAGTCAGTGCTGGGACGTGTGTGCCATGTGCTATATTAAACTCTCAGTAAAGGTTACAGTGTGTCAGTTATCACTCCTTTACAACAAGTATCAAGGTTATCTCTTAATTAGTAAACAATGGCAGTAGTTTGGTACTGAGAATGTGAAAGATTGATATACTGTTGCATTCATAAAAGATGTCCACAAATATAGAAGCACTTGATAGCATGCGCAAACTGGTTTTAAAATAGTCATTCAAATTCATTGCCATTATCAATGATATTGTATACACCATCTGCCCCTCACATAAATACTGAAGCTTGCTAATTGGCAAGAACCTCCTTCTGCGAAACATTCAAATAAATTCTAGAATGCAACTTCCCTGAATCTAAACAATATTCTTTTCTGCCTCTGCATTGCACCTATATTTTTCTTACAATTAATGGCATTGTAGTTTGATGAACAACTTGAAACATTGGTCAGATTACTTTTTTGGGAGACAAATCACTGGCCAGCTAACTGTTCTGTAAGCGAGACTGGAATGTAAACTTGTTGACATCGTAGCCTGACTAGTATTCACCCACATCTCTAAGGGAAGTAATGCTGCAGCAACAGAAGCAATAACATTTCCAATTAGTAACCAGAAGGTTGTACATTTCTCTTTTATTTTCCAAAATCAATATACATGACACACTTCTGTGTTTTTAATCAACCAGTTTTTTTTCACTCGCTTCTGAACAATCAAGAAGGCACACTGCTACAACGTATCTCATCCTAATTATTCTCACCTGTGCACAAATTATCTACATAAATCTATTAAATTCAATTAACTTTTTTCAAAATGTTGCACTATTGAAGAAAACAAAATAAAAACAATGCAATAATATACAAATTGGGTCATATTTCCATTTCATTCTGCAAGCATATTTCTTGAGTGCTATAACTGAAAAATATGTCCCCATAAAGCAGGGCTCCAGTGCTCTATCTTAGTCATACATTTCAATTTTGTCTGTGAATTGTACAATTCTAAAGCACTCACTTTTGGCACTAGTCATACTGCATATTAAACTGTGGTGCAATGTGATTTTATTTTACCAGAATTGACAAAATGATCTGCATGTATCTACCTACTGCTATAGAATCCTGGAAATGTATGGCACAGGAGGTGGCCATTGGGCCCATTGTATCGACGACGGTCAAACTGGGATTCAGACTGTCCCATTTTCCAGCACTTTAGATTCCAGCTCTTCGATTGCTCATCAAATACTTCTTAGAAACATAGAAATTAGGTGCAAGAGTAGGCCATTCGGCCCTTCGAGCCTGCACCGCCATTCAATATGATCATGGCTGATCATCCAACTCAGTATCCCGTACCTGCCTTCTCTCCATACCCTCTGATCCCCTTAGCCACAAGGGCCACATCTAACTCCCTCTTAAATATAGCCAATGAACTGACCTCGACTACCCTCTGTGGCAGAGAGTTCCAGAGATTCACCACTCTCTGTGTGAAAAAAGTTCTTCTCATCTCGGTTTTAAAGGATTTCCCCCTTATCCTTAAGCTGTGACCCCTTGTTCTGGACTTCCCCAACATCAGGAGCAATCTTCCTGCATCTAGCCTGTCCAACCCCTTAAGAATTTTGTAAGTTTCTATAAGATCCCCTCTCAATCTCCTAAATTCTAGAGAGTATAAACCAAGTCTATCCAGTCTTTCTTCATAAGACAGTCCTGACATCCCAGGAATCAGTCTGGTGAACCTTCTCTGCACTCCCTCTATGGCAATAATGTCCTTCCTCAGATTTGGAGACCAAAACTGTACGCAATACTCCAGGTGTGGTCTCACCAAGACCCTGTACAACTGCAGTAGAACCTCCCTGCTCCTATACTCTTAAATTAGGTGACGGTTCCTGCTTCCATCCCCAAGAGGCAGTGATATTTAGGCATTCCCATCTTTGGTAAGTGAAATCATTTTTTCTCACCTCCTCTCTAATCTATCAATTAGCCTAAATTGCCGTCCAATTAGTTACTAATCTCAAATCAAGTCAAGAGAGTCAAGAGAGTTTTATTGTCATGTGTCCCAGATAGGACAATTAAATACTTGCTTGCTGCAGCACAACAGAATATGTAAACATAATACAGACCAGGAGATAAAAGTTCAGTGCGTCTATATACCATAGACCATATATATATATACACAATAAATAAACAGATAAAATGCAATAGGCTGTTATTGTTTGATGGCGAGTTTAATAGCCTGACGGCTGTGGGGAAGTAGCTATTCCTGAACCTGTATGTTCCAGATTTCAAGCTCCTGTACCTTCTTCCCTCCATCAACGGAGAGATGAGTGTGTGTCCAGGATGGTGTGGGTCTTTGATGATGTTGGCAGCATTTTTGAGCCAGCGACTGCGATAGGTCCCTTTGATGGTGGGGAGGTCAGAGCCGATGATGGACTGGGCAGTGGTCACAACTTTCTGCATCATTTTCCGCTCCTGGACGTTCAAGTTACCAAACCAAGGCGCGATGCAACCAGTCAGTATGCCCTCTACTGTGCACCTGTAGAAGTTTGAGAGAGTCCTCCTTGACATATACCGACTCTCCGTAATCTTCTCAGGAAGTAGAGGCACTGATGTGCCTTCTTTATGATTGCATCAGTGTAATCTCCCAGCTAAATGGAGTGTTTTGTTTGACTTTAGTCCTCTACTTAATTTAAACACTTCAGCTACATTTCCCTCGTGTCTTCTTTAATCCAAATAAATCTGCTCCAAGCTGCTTTGCCCCTCCTCATGCCTCTCATTATCTAGCTATGGCAACATCATTGGAAATCACCTCTGCACCTTCTCTCGACCTATCACAACCTAAATGGGTTTAGGTGACCTCGACATTCTAGACAAAACTACACACTTTAATTTTGCCACGGCCAAGATAATGTTTTATGCAGATATAATCTGGTATTGCATCTTATTCCTGATTGAATTCACATTAGGCATGGAATGGTGTTGGGTAGACTGATGGGACTGAAGGCTGATAAATCCCTTGGGTCTGATGGTCTGCACCCGTGGTCGGAGCTCCTACATTGGAGATCCTTGGCAAAGGATGCCATCGCCTGCTCCGTGATGGTAAGAGCGCGCCGCGCCTGCTGCTTGAAGCTCTGGGCCAGTCTCCAGTCTGGAGTGGCCGCATCAATCCAGTTGTTAGTCCGCGAGGGGGGCAAAGATGCGACACGGATGCATTTCCGTCGAGGTAAATGACTGGAAATGGTTTCTCCCTATTCCCCTCCACCCCCCACATGAAACCTACCGAGAGATATTAAAACATACATTTAGACACACTAAAAATAATTTAAAAATCGAAAAAAACACGAGCAGCTGGCGAGGCTGCTGCTCACGGATTCAGGATCAGTTCCTGTGGATTGGAGGGTAGCTAATGTTATCCCACTTTTAAGAAAGGCTGGAGAGAGAAAACAGGCACTTATAGACCAGTTAGCCTGACATCGGTGGTGGGGAAGATACTGGTCAATTACAAAGATGAAATAGCGGCACATTTGGATAGCAGTAACAGGATCGGTCCGAGTCAGCATGGATTTACGAGGGGAAATCATGCTTGACTAAACTTCTGAAGTGCAACAAGGAAAGTGGACAAGGGAGAGCCGGTGGATGTAGTGTATCTCGTCTTTCGGAAAGCATTTGATATGGCCCCACATAGGAGATTAGTGGGCAGAATTAGAACATATGGTGTTGGGGATAGGGTACTGACATGGATAGAAAATTGGTTGTCAGACAGGAAACAAAGAGTAGGGATTAATGGCAGGCAGTGACTAATGTGGTACCGCAAGGCTCGGTATTTGCCCTTTCAGAATGGCAGGCAGTGACTAATGTGGTACCGCAAGGCTCGGTATTTGGACCGCAGCAATTTACAATATACATTAACGATTTAGATAAAGGGATTCAAAGTAACATTAGCAAATTTGCAGATGATACAAAGCTGGGTGGCAGTGTGAACTGTGAGGAGGATGCTATGAGGATGCAGGGTGGCTTGGACAGGGGGTGAGTGGGCAGATGCATGGCAGATGCAATTTAAGGTGGATAAATGTGAGGTTATCCACTTTGGTGGCAAATACAGGAAGGCAGATTATTATCTGAATGGTGACAAGTTGGGAAAAACGAAGTACAAGGAGATCTGGGGGTCCTTGTTCGTCAGTTACTGAAAGTAAGCATGCAGGTACAGCAGGCAGTGAGGAAAGCGAATGGCATTTTGGCCTTCATAACAAGAGGAGTTGAGTGTCGTATCAAAGAGGTCCTTCTGCAGTTGTACAGGGCCCTAGTGAGACCACACCTAGAGTATTGTGTGCAGTTTTGGTCTCCAAATTTTAGGGAGGACATTCTTGCTATTGAGGGAGTGCAGCGTAGGTTTACAAGGCTAATTCTCAGGATGGTGGGACTGTCACATGTTGATAGAATGGAGCGGCTGGGCTTGTATACTCTGGAATTTAGGATGAGAGGGTATCTTATGTAAGATTATTAAGGGTTTGGACACGCTAGAGGCAGGAAACATGTTCCTGATGTTGGGGGGAGTCCAACACCAGAGGCCACAGTTTAAGAATAAGTGGTAAGCCATTTAGAACGGAGTTGAGGAAAAACTTTTTCACACAGATATAACCATATAACCATATAACAATTACAGCACGGAAACAGGCCATCTCGACCCTTCTAGTCCGTGCCGAACACGTAATCTCCCCTAGTCCCATATACCTGCGCTCAGACCATAAAGGGTCCATTCCTTTCCCGTCCATATAACTATCCAATTTATTTTGAAATGATAAAAACGAACCTGCCTCCACCACCTTCACTGATGGTTGTGAATGTGTGGAATTCTCTGCCTCAGAAGGCAGTGGAGGCCAATTCTCTGGATGCATTCAAGAGAGAGTTAGATAGAGCTCTTAAAGGTAGCAGAGTCAGGGGATATGGGGAGAAGGCAGGAATGGGGTACTGATTATGGATGATCAGCCATGATCACTGTGAATGGCGGTGTTGGCTCGAAGGGCCGAATTGGCCTACTCCTGTACCTATTGTCTATTGTCTATCGTCTGATGGTAAGCATTCCATATGTCATTTTACACACCATCTATCTTCAGCAATATGTGGATAAGTACTCCAATATCCTTCAGCATCTTAGCAGCCTATCATTTATCAAGTATTTCCTTGCCCTGTTTGTCCTTCTAAAGTACAGTCTAACTTTTTGCTGGATTGAATTCCATTTGTCATTTTTGTGCCCACTAAGCTAGCACGGAAGACCAAGATGCCCCAGATACGCTCGTCCCACCTACCTGCATTTGGCTCATACCTCTCAAAATCTTTCCTATCCATGTCTTGTAAATGTTGTTATGGTACCTGCTGCAACTCCCTCCTCTGTCAACTTGTTCCATACACCCATTACCCTCTACCAAGAAAATGTTGTACCTCGGGTTTCTATTAAATCCTTCTCTTCTAACCTTAAACCTACGTACTCTTGCTCTTGATTTTCCTACTCTGGGTAAAAGACTGCGCATTTACCCGATCTATTCCCCTCATTACATTATACACCACTATAAGATCATGTTCACTGATTTTTTCAATGATTTTATACAACTCTATGAGATCATAAGTTCACTGATTTATTTCCGTGAACTAGAATTTTCTTTGTCGCTGTCAACCACACTGTTCATCTTGGTATCATCAACAAAGGTCTCATTCGTGCCCCCACATTTTTGTCTACATTGTTAATATATATCCCCCCCCAAATCTAAATATGTCTTCTCTCTCCATGCCTCCTTTCTGCCAATGCATATAATCAATCACACTTTTTTAAGGGCAAACAACAAACTATTAGTTCACAACTTCACACACATCTTTGGCTCCATTCTGGTTGTAATGTTGGTTTCCAATTTCCCCTTTTATTTTCTCTTTCACTTCACATACATATAAATTGTCTTAGCAATTGTTGCGGCACGGTGGCGTAGTGGTAGAGCTACCGCGTTATAGCGCCAGAGACCCGGGTTCGATCCTGACTACAGGTGATTGTCTGTACGGATTTTGTATTTCCCCCTCTTGACCTGCATGGGTTTTCTCCGAGATCTTCGGTTTCCTCCCACACTCCAAAGACGTACAGGTTTGTATCTTAGGTACACAAAATTGCTGGGGAAACTTAGCGGGTGCAGCAGCATCTATGGAGCGAAGGAAATAGGCGACGTTTCGGGCCGAAACCCTTCTTCAGACTCATGGGGGGTGGGGGGGGGGGGGAGAAGGAAGGAAAAGGGGAGGAGGAGGAGGAGCCCGAGGGCGGGCGGATGGGAGGGTGGGAGGAGACAGCTAGAGGGTTGAGGAAGGGGAGGAGACAGTAAGGGCTAGCAAAATTGGGAGAATTCAATGTTAATCCCATCCGGACGCAAGGTCCCCAGACGGAATATGAGGTGCTGTTCCTCCAATTTCCGCTGTTGCTCACTCTGGCCATGGAGGAGACCCAGGACAGAGAGGTCGGATTGGGAATGGGAGGGGGAGTTGAAGTGCTGAGCCACCGGGAGTTCAGGTAGGTTATTGCGGACTGAGCGGAGGTGTTCGGCGAAACGATCGCCCAACCTACGCTTAGTCTCCCCGATGTAAATCAGCTGACATTTAGAGCAGCGGATGCAGTAGATGAGGTTGGAGGAGATATAGGTGAACCTTTGTCGCACCTGGAACGACTGCTTGGGACCTTGAATGGAGTCGAGGGGGGAGGTGAAGGGACAGGTGTTGCATTTCTTGCGGTTGCAACGGAAAGTGCCCGGGGAGGGGGTGGTGCGGGAGGGAAGGGAAGAATTGACGAGGGAGTTGCGGAGGGAGCGGTCTTTGCGGAAGGCAGACATGGGGGGAGATGGGAAGATGTGGCGAGTGGTGGGGTCACGTTGGAGGTGGCGGAAATGGCGGAGGATTATGTGTTGTATTTGCCGGCTGGTGGGGTGAAAGGTGAGGACCAGAGGGACTCTGCCCTTGTTGCGAGTGCGGGGATGGGGAGAGAGAGCAGTGTTACGGGGTATGGATGAGACCCTGGTGTGAGCCTCATCTATGGTGGCGGAGGGGAATCCCCGTTCCCTGAAGAATGAGGACATTTCCGATGCCCTGGTATGGAATGTCTCATCCTGGGAACAGATGCGGCGTAGGCGGAGGAATTGGGAGTAGGGGATGGAGCCTTTACAGGGGGCAGGGTGGGAAGACGTGTAGTTCAGATAGCCATGTGAGTCAGTGGGTTTGTAATGTATGTCGGTCAGGAGTCTGTCCCCTGCGATGGAGATGGTGAGGTCAAGGAATGGTAGGGAAGTGTCGGAAATGGTCCAGGTGTATTGGAGTGCCGGATGGAAGTTGGTGGTGAAGTGGATGAAGTCAGTCAGTTGTGTGTAGGTGCAGGAGGTGGCCCCAAAGCAGTCGTCAATGTAACGGAGGTAGAGGTTGGGGATGGGGCCCTGGTACGTCTCGAACAAGGATTGTTCAACGTACCCGACAAAGAGGCAGGCGTAGCTGGGGCCCATGCGTGTGCCCATAGCTACGCCTTGTGTTTGGAGGAAATGGGAGGAGTCAAATGTAAAGTTGTTGAGGGTGAGGACCTAAGCGGAGGAGAGTGTCAGTGGCTGGGTATAGGTTGCTCCTCTGATCGAGGAAGAACCGGAGGGCTCCGAGGCCATCCTGGTGGGGGATGGAGGTGTAGAGTGACCGGACATCCATGGTGAAGATGAGGGGGTGAGGGCCCAGAGAGTGGAATGCGTGGAGGCGGCGGAGAGTGTCTGAGGTGTCTAGAACATAGGTGGGGAGGGATTTGACCAAGGGGGATAGGATGGAGTCAAGGTATGTGGAGATGAGTTCGGTGGGGCATGAACACGCAGAGACAATGGGTCTGCCGGGAGAGCCGGATTTGTGGATTTTGGGGAGAAGGTAAAAACGGGCCGTGCGAGGCTGGGGAACGATGAGGTTGGAAGCTTGGTCGGGCAGGGCGTGGGAATTGATGAAGTCGGTGATGGTGCTAGAAATGGTGGCCTGGTGCTCGTCAGTGGGGTCATGGTCCAAGGGTAAGTAGGAGAAGGTGTCCGAGAGTTGGCGCGTGGCCTCAGCTTTGTAGAGATCGACGCGCCAGACTACCACGGCACCTCCCTTCTCGGCTGGTTTGATGACCCAATCTGGGTTTTTGCGGAGTGATTCAAAGGCAGTGCGTTCAGAGGGGGAAAGGTTAGAGTGAGACAGGGGAGTGGAGAAGTTGAGGCGGTTGACGTCGCGGCGGCAGTTCTGGATAAAGAGTTCCAGAGCCGGGACTTTATGAGAGGGGTTCCACGAGGAGGGGGTGCGTTGGAGATGGGAAAAGGGGTCATCATTGGGGGGCGAGGACTTCTTCCCATGGAAGTGCGCTGTGAGGCGGAGATGACGGTAGAAGCGCTCCAAGTCATGGTGGGCGCGGAACTCATTGAGATGGGGACGGAGGGGGACAAAGGTAAGACCTCTGCTGAGGACAGACCGTTAGATGTGGGAGAGGGGGAGGTCGGGGGGGATGGTGAACACCCGGCAGGGGTGGGAGTTGGGGCCAGAGGAAGGCAGGTGGGTGGACTGGGGACGGGGCGATGTGTGGGGGGGGGGGGGGTTGTGGGTGTTGGAGGAGTGGTGGGTGGTCAGGGGGTGGGGGGGAGAGAGGGCTGTAATGTGGACACAGGTTTGTATCTTAATTGGTTTGGCATAATTGTAAATTGTCCCTAGTGTGCGTGGGATCGCTGGTCGGTGCGGACTCGGTGTGCTGAAGGGCCTGTTTCCGTGCTGTATCTCTAAATTAAACTAAACTAAAAATGTCACCTTGATTTTACCCGCCTGCACCTTTTCTTGCATCCTCTTTGCCTTTTTAGTTTCACACTTGCATATCCTCTCCTCATCAAAGAGTTTTGTGGAACCTGATATTTTGAGTAAGCTCCAACTGTGTGCCTTACATTATCAGAAGGGATTTTTAATGGTTATTGGCTTGGCAATCAATGTTATTGAATTGAAGTTTAGTTTTTTTGAGAAAACTGCAATCATTCAGTTGATAACTTAACAGGAAAATCTGCATCCGCCTTGCCTTTTATATCTTCCTTTGGACAGAAGAAGGTTATTTAGCCAACTGAGTCCAGGCTGGCTCTCTGAGCAATCAATTCAATCCCATCTCCCCATTTACCTCAGTGCCCCACTTGCCCATCAACTCCACTTCATTGTCCTTCCCTCCTGTTTTACAACCACCCACCTACTTTAGGGAAATTTACAATTGGCAATTAACTTAAAAACTCGAGGAAGACACAACATCTGAAGAAGAGTCCTGATCCAAAACATCACCTATTCATGTTCTCTAGAAATGCTGTCTGACCCACTGTGTTACTCCAGCACTTTGTATCTTTGATTGCAAAAAAGCATCTTCAGTTCCTTGTGTCCACAATTAATAACTCGCATGCCTTTGTGATGTGGGAAGCAACTGCTTCCCAGCCTTGCATTAGACTGCTAGCAGAGACTTTCTTCTCATAGAGAGACAGCTTATTCTCCTGTAGGTGGATAAAGAACAGTGGGCATCAAATGGGCGGGCCCTCCAACTTCCCAGGTTTCTAAAATGTAGATGATTGATAACATTCATGTTACTTAGAGGACTCGATTCAGAAGGCAATAGATGGAAAGCAGAATTATACCAGGGGTTTCACTCCCAAACGTACACCACCATCCAGAAAATGTTAAAGATCTGTCAGGCACTCAGTGAACTTATAAAATTCATTCCTCTTGTGCTAACCAGCTTTGACTGCTGCTTAGGTATGGGATGTCAGCCCTTTAAGATGAACAGGTATGGCTTCAATTTGACACAAGATTGCACTTCGTGGATATTTTCTATTTTGCACTGCCTGTGTTGAAATCATACTAATGCGCTTTGTGTGCACCTTGCATTAGATCAGGGTTGTTCTCACATCAAATTCCCAGAGCCTCCATTTCAGTACATCCAATTTAGACTCCTATATTCCTCAGTGAGTAGATGGAGTTTGCTATTGTTGGAATTCACTCATAATTACATTATGCTTTGTGCATGGATATATACTTTGATAATAAGCTTTTTTTATCAGCTGGTGTAATCTGAATATATAGCCAGTTGACACAATTGTCTATTCCGTTCAAAATCTTTGAGTCAAAAACAGGTTTGACAGTCAGGTGACAAATGGATGTGCCGAGCATCTATATTGGATCAGCTCCCATGGCAATCAGCTGTCTGTGTGTATTAGATGCTGCAGATGAGATATAGTTTTATTTATTTGTGAATCATACACATTGGACTTTATTTATCTTGACTCTGGCATACCGAGGCTTATCAGTTCTTCTTGTACACGTGGTATTTAGAATCATAGAGCTTCAAACTTGAGTTGTCAAACCCTGTTTGTATCACTGACTGCATTGATTATGTTGCAACTGCCCTACATACTGCGTGCAAAACTGATCTGGAAATAGTGCTTGAGAGAATAATATAAAAAATTGGTCATGGTTAAAAGATAACAAGTGGCATTGAGAATAGTGAAGGTCTGGAGAATACAGATGTGTTGGCAGGCTGGAGAGATACAGTATGTGACAATTGCAATTGAGTATTGAAAAGAGTGGAATTATATATTTTGGGGTGTGGCATAGAGATGAAAAAAAAATCATCTGGAATGGAGGAAGCAGTTCTTGTTTTCCAAATAGACTGATCATTAAAAAAAGCACTACAAGTAGCAAAGGGCATAAAGAAAACAATAGAATTCTTGATCTTCCCTTGAGATGTAAAGAATGCAAAAGCACAGATTTTGTGTTTAGGTTGAACAGACCAGACAATCCAAATGAAATGTTATACCTAGAAATTCATTCCCCATCATTACGTCTAAATGTGTTGTATAATCATGTCAGTGCATTGTGTCTGCAATTCTCTACTTTAACTTTAGAGGATAGTAGACCAAGTGGGACCAGTTGGGTCCCTGTCACACGGGAGGTCTGGTCCCCCAACGCAATCCGTTTCCCCAACGCAAATATTCCACCACTCACTTGTAGCCCCCAACTGCGCAGGCACGACTCATTTTCCCTCATCCCCCAGCATTCCATCCCCCTCCTCTTCACCCTCCCTCTTCTTTCCCCTCTCCTCTTCCCCTCCCCAATCCCTCCCTCACCTCTCCCTCCCTCTCCTTTCCCCTACCCTCAGTCACTCCTTCTCTCCCTCCCTCCCTCCCTCCCTCCCTCCCTCCCTCCCTCCCTCCCTCCCTCCCTCCCTCCCTCCCTCCCTCCCTCCCTCCCTCCCTCCCCTCCCCTCCCCTCCCCTCCCCTCCCCTCCCCTCCCCTCCCCTCCCCTCCCCTCCCCTCCCCTCCCTCCTCTCCCACTCCCCACTCTCCCTCCTCACCTCCTCCATCTTCTTTCCCCTCTCCTCCTACCCACCCCCAATCCCTCCCTCACCAGTACTTTCCCCTACCCGCAGTCACTCCCTCCCTCCATAACTCCTCTCCCTCAATCCCCCCACTCTCCCTCCTCACTTCCCCGAGTTCTCGAGGTTGCCTCCCCTCTCCCTTCTTGCGCACCCCGGAGATCAGCCATTGGCGCCCTCAGAGCCAGGGTCAGGACTCGGGATTCCCGGCAGGAAGGCTGCGCCGACAGGCAGGCGGGCCGAGCCAGCAGGAAGGTGGGCGCCGGCAGGGAGGCGGGCCGCACTGGCAGTCAGGCAGGCAGGCAGGTGGACCATGCCGGCATGAAGGTGGGCGGGCCACACTGGCAGGGAGGCCGGCTGCGCTGGGCAGGAAGGTGGGCGCCAGCATGGAGGTGGGCCGTGGCCGGTAACTGACGGTGGAGGTTTTTAAACTTTAATATCTTTTAAAATATACCACCGATCAGAACAAAATGGTGCATTTGCAGCACAGAACAATGGCGAGCAAGATGGTGAAAAATCGTAGCACTATCACGTACCGTTTTGTGCAAACGTAAAATCAATGCAAACCGGAAGATAACAAGATGAGAGTTTTAGTTATGTATAGATGATAGATAGATTGAGGATGACCAGGGATGTATTTCCAAGCACACGTGAAATATTTGGGGATCCCGTTGTAGAAAATAAATTAAAAAATAGAAATATAAGAATATATATTGATTCAAAGTTTTCACATATATCCAGTTACAGAGATTTAAACATTTAGGGATATTTTTTTCCCACTGGCAGGAATGGCAATTTCAAGATTATGAAGCCCATTGGTAAGGTAAATGAGGAAAGACTATATTTTGTAGAAGCCAGCAAGAGAGTAATTAAAGAGCATACATTTACAATAGGACTAAAATAAGTCATGTACAGGTCAGGAAAAAAGGAAATCTGTGAGTACATGTGAAAAGTAATTAACTTGTGATGAGATATTCACATAGAATAAAATGATGGTGCAAAAAGTAAAGGCTTAAGATCTGTCATGGTATTCTCTGATTCTAGAAGTCTGCAGCACATGTAACTCAAGTTATTTCCACATGTCTAATGGACATATGGTGTGCAATTTATATGTTCCACATCTGAGGGAAATCTGTTGCATAAATCGTCTACTTCTTAAACTTCAAATAAACAGTCATAGAGTGATACAATGTGGAAACAGGCCCTTCGGCCCAACTTGCCCACACCAGCCAATATGTCCCAGCTACACTAGTCCCACCTGCCGGCATTTGTTCCATATCCCTCCACACCTGTCCAATCCATGTACCTATCTAATTGCTTCTTAAATGTTGGGATAGTCCCAGCCTCAACCACCTCCTTTGGCAGCTTGTTCCATATACCCACCACCCTTTGTGTGAAAAAGTTACCCCACAGATTCCTATTAAATCTTTTCTCCTTCACCTTAAACCTATGTCCTCTGGTCCTTGATTCCCCTACTCTGTGCAAGAGACTCAGTGAATCAACCCGATCTATTCCTCTCATGATTTTATACACCTCTATAAGATTACCTTTCATCCTCCTGCGCTCCAGGGAATAGTCCCAGCCTACTCAACCTCTCCCTATAGAAACATAGAAACATAGAAAATAGGTGCAGGAGGAGGTCATTCGGCCCTTTGAGCCAGCACCGCCATTCATTGTGATCATGGCTAATCGTCCCCTATCAATAACCCGTGCCTGCCTTCTCCCCATATCCCTTGACTCCACTAGCCCCTAGAACTCTATCTAACTCTCTCTTAATTCCATCCAGTGATTTGGCCTCCACTGCCCTCTGTGGAAGGGAATTCAATAAATTCATAACTCTCTGGGTGAAAAAGTTTTTTCTCACCTCAGTCTTAAATGACCTCCCCTTTATTCTAAGACTGTGGCCCCTGGTTCTGGACTCGCCCAACATTGGGATCATTTTTCCTGCATCTAGCTTGTCCAGTCCTTTTATAATTTTATATGTTTCTATAAGATCCCCCTCATCCTTCTAAACTCCAGTGAATACAAGCCTATAGCTCAGACCCTCCAGTCATGGCAACATCCTCGTAAATCTTCTCAGTACCTTTCCAGTTTGACAACATCTATCCTATAACATGATGCCCAGAACTGAACACAATACTCTAAATGCAGTTTTATTACTTGTTTTATGATTGAAATCCATATTACATCGACTGATAGAATATCAGTTTTTTTTTCATTATCGGAAGGATGAAAAACACAAGAGTGTTCATATCCTACATAAGCTTGGATTTTACATTCCGTTTTTCCCAATGTCCAATACAAATGATACCACTTTTCAGTTAATAGTGAGTGAGGGCTCACTTGAGGATCAGCCACTGGTGCTGAACATCCAAAACGTATTTCGCGATGGTTTTTAAAATGTAACAGCGTGCCCAGGAGTATGTTGATATTTTCAGGTGGTGCCAAGGATAATGTTATTTTGCAGAGGTTTCCGGGAAATGTTTTAACATTTACATAAGCCTCTTGGAATTGTGGCGATGCATGCTGAGATTTCAATCTGCATTAAGATTTACATGACCGCAATTTTCGACAGCCCTCCATATAATCTGAAAATAATTGTAACTTTTTTTTATAAGTACTCCACGGATTTCCGCTTAATTTCTCACATTAAATCATAAACCTTGGGAATAGCACGCTTTAGAATATTCCAAGCCTGGAAGTGAGTAGCGTTAATAGGAGGAAATGCAGTAGGCATCTTTTTTATTATTGACATCAGCAGTGAGCTGGTCTGCTCATGCCTATCTCACGTAGTGACTGAGATAGCAAATATTCGGGTGAACTGTTGGTCTCAATAATCTCTGTGATCTTTGGAATCTGATAAAATACAAAGAAATAGTGGCGCACATGTACCTTGGCATAAAAATTCCATCAATTGTTGTTAATTGTTGTGACACATGTTTGTAAATGAACTTGCTTCACATCATGAAATGTGGTAATGACTGTTTCCATGAGGCTTTGCACTATTCTTGAAATTCAAATGGACATTTCCCAATGTGTTTTGTCCTTTCATGTCAGACTCATATCAAATAATGTAATTTTCTGTGCAGGTCTTCCCTGTGAGAATTGCTGAGGAAAGTGGACCTTCTTGAAAATCAGGTTCTGAAACTCCCGAACAAGATTGGAACCCATTAAGGTTAAGCCCTGCAACTTAAGTTCCGATCTTTTCTGACTTACTCCCACAATGAATGCAGAGTCAAGACCTTGGAGTGGTTATTTGCCATGTGCAGCAGAATAATGAACAATGGCATAAAGTCTATCTGCTACTTACTGTGCCCCATGTCTGGCCCAGTCCCTGACCTAGAGCTCCTTCATATCCTTACAATCATCGATTTTTCAAAATTTGCTGACCAACCTCCCTTGCCAGCTCAATTGAATTCCTAAAAATCCTGTATTTAAAAGGCATGCAGACTGCTTCATATAACTTTAATACAAAACACTATTTATTCCATTAAAACAATAGAGGCCATTGGGTGGGATGAAGAAACCACAGAAATGCTTCATCTATCGTGGGGTAGACTGACTCCCCTCTTCCCCTCCCCCCCCCATCCCTCCCCCCTCCCTCCTCCCTCCCTCCCCCCACCCCCCAAATCTTTGCACATCCCCAATCCATTCCACTCATCACTTTAATTACATGTTTCATGTATCTTGTGTTTTATGACTGTTGGCAGATCAATTTCCCTCCTGGGATAAATAAAGTTCGATCGTATCGTATCCCCCAAGTGTTAATGTCACCATCCGGTCCACCGGAAATGCTGCACCTTGTGACGACTGGAAGGGTGCTGCAGGGGCTTTAGGTAAAGACTGGAGATAAGAAATTGACTTTACCTGCTACCTATCCAAACCGTGGAGCCTACCCAGGAGCAATGCCAGGTCAGGTCTCAAGTGCACACATGGGGTCCTCAAGGCCCATGCATTCTTGGCCATGCCAGGGACTAGTCTAAGTTGAACCAAGGTATCTGGGAGCTACCTGGGCACCAAGTGTCCAACTGGCTATCTTCAACTGGAACCAAAGTACCTTGGGCAAGCCTGGACTTAACAGACATAGATCAGCTAGTGTCGGAGCTGATCTTTTGCTGCGAATTTCAAAGAACCTAGGAGCTATGTCGGCTTGGGTACCAGGGCAACCTATGTGAGGTTGTTTGAAAACCATCCCAGCCTTGTTCCTCCTTTCACATTTGGCTTTTTTAGAGACAGACACAAGTACACAAACTAGGACGAGGAAGTTAATGCTGAATAAGACACTGGTTTTTGAGAGAAGCAAATGTACCCAGCTGTTTGCCTGAGGGAAGTTAGAAAGATTTGGTCTCTGAGATTAAATTGTGAATAGATAATATATTTGAAAAAAATCACTTCATTTTCATGTATGACCTTCTGAATGCCCTGCAGTATTGCTTTTGCAATTTGCTAGTCAGATATCAGGAATGGATAACTGAAAGATCCAGATGCGTTACAATGCATATAGCTATATTCTGCATTCTATATCATCCCCTTTGCTCTGCCTGTGGTACTTGTGTGGCTTGACTGTATTTATGTATAGTATCATCTGATATGGATAGCATTGGAAACAAAGCTTTTCTTGTACCTGCGAGATATGTTCTTTATTCTTCTTTTACTTATTTAGCATAATTTCACACCATATCAATAGTAACATGGCCCTATGTGATTGGGTTTCTCCACGTATCTTCTATTGTATAGTAGGCCTCATAGTGGCCACCGACAACAAGCCCCCCATTCACCTTATGCTCATTGCTATTCAAATATAGTGTTGGCAGCCCTATATTGTATCAAATATAGTGTTGGCAGCTCCGGCTGACGATGGCTGCCATGGTGTACTGCTCCTTGCTGTTTTATATGTGTTTGTTCATTTGTGTTGTCTATGAAAATCCCACAAGAATCACTTTCATGAGAGAGGTACTCATTAACATCAGACATACAGTAGCTCCAAACATCGTTCTGGATTTCTCTCACTCACTGGATTATTTGGGCATACTCGTCGGCGGGCCTGTGGCTGTGTTCAAGGTCTTGAGATGGAGGAGGACCCGTGGGAAGCGCTCTGGAGCACTCACCCAACTCCGGCGACGAGGATTACGCACACCGTTCCCCAGTATATTCCTTGCAAATCTACGTTCTCTGAACAACAAAGTGGACGAACTGCAACTCCTGCGTCAGACAAACAAGGACTCCTCTCGAGCTGCTGCCTTGTGCTTCACCGAGACCTGGCTGTGTGAGCCGACCCCAGACAATGCACTGCAACTGGCTGGCTTTCAACTACAGAGAGCGGATCGTGAAGCAGAAGCAGCGGGAAAATCAAGAGGCGGTGGAATATGCTTCTATACTAAACAGGACAGGTACAGTGACAACACGGTACTGTCAAACTTCTGTCCTCCCAATCGAGAATCTTTCTTTAAGAACTGCAAACCCTTTAATTCTCCAAGGGAATTTACCTCTTTTATTCTCGCTGGAGAATACACCCCCCCCCCCCCCCCTTCCCCCCCCTGGCCTGCGTACGTGAGGTGCAAACGCAACTCGCTGACCAGGTAATGAGGGCAGAGAGTGACTTCCCGGACTCAATGGACATTGTTTTGGGGGACTTTAACAGCCGAGAGCTTCCAAAGTACAGACTTCGTGTTACCCGCCCCACCAGAGGGGAGCGAACACTCGATCACTGTTACACTTCAATCAAGAACGCATATCGCTCTGTTCCCCGGGCGGCTCTGGGTCTCACTGATCATTGTTTAGTTCACCTTATTCCGACCTACCGGCAGAAACTAAAAGCTGCTAAGCCTGTGGTCAGAACAACGAAAAGGTGGACAAGCGAGGGCATTGAAAACCTACAGTCCTGCTTTGACTGCACTGATTGGAATGTGTTCAGTGAAGCAACCACAAGCCTCGACGAATATACAGACACCTTGACATCATATGTCAACTTTTGTGAGGACATTTGCATTCCCACTAGGACCTGGATCTGGTTCAACAACAACAAGCCCTGCTTTACAGCAGAACTCAGACTGCTCCGCCAGTCTAAATATGAGGCCTACAGGAGTGGGGAAGCAGACCTCTACAGGCAGGCCAAGTACAAGCTGAGGAGAGGAATCAGAGCTGCCAAGGAAAGATACTCTGAGAAGTTGAGGAACAAGTTCTCAGCTAATGACTCTTCTTCAGTTTGGAAGGGCTTGCAAGAAATCACCAGCTACAAGAGGAAATCCCCCGCCGCTCCTTGGACAATCGTCAGCTGACCAACAACCTTAACGAGTTCTACTGCAGGTTCGACAAACAAAAACTTAACCCTGGTACCCATTCACCCCCTCCCCAATCACCACTTCACACCTGCTCACAACGCGACTCCAGTCTGCAAAGGTAGACAAAAAATGCTGGCGAAACTCAGCTGGTGAGGCAGCATCTATGGAGAGAAGGAATTGGCGACGTTTTGGATTGAGACCCTATGACTGGACCTTTTCCCACCCACTCCTCCCCAATCACCACTTCACACCTACTTACTACTTGACTCCAGTCTGCAAAGACTGATCCTCATCCACGACCCACCCCCTCCTAGTTGCCCATCACCAGTCTGGCCACTTCTCTATCACCAACAATTGAAATTGAGGAGGTGGTGGAGAGGCTATTCAGAAGACAGAAATTTCCAGGACCGTACAATGTCTACACAGACATTTTCAACCAGTCCCTGCAAACCTGTACTGTTTCAGCGTGCTGTAAAGTCTCCACTATTAAGCATGCATGAAGATACAAAGTAAGCATGCAGGTACAGCAGGCAATGAAGAAAGTGAATGGCATGGTGGCCTTCATAACAAAAGGAGTTGAATATATGAGCAAAGAGGTCCTTCTGCACAGGGCCCTAGTGAGACCACACTTGGAATATTGTGTGCTGTTTTGGTATCCGAGTTTGAGGAAGGACATTCTTGCTATTCTGACATCCTTACAGGGTAGGTTCACAAGGTTAATTCCCAGGATGGTGGGACTGTCTTATGCTGAGAGAATGAAGTGGCTGGGCTTGTATACTCTGGAATTTAGACGGATGAGAGGGAATCTTATTATAGGTTTGGTCACGCTAGAGGCAGGAAACATGTTCCCGATGTTGGGGGACTCCAGAACCTTGGGCCACAGTTTAAGAATAAGGGGTAAGCCATTTAGAACGGAGATGAGAAAACACTTTTTCACATAGAGCGTTGTGAGTCTGTGGAATTCTCTGCCGCAGAGGGCGGTGGAGGCCGGTTCTCTGATTACTTTCATGAGAGAGCTAGATAGGGCTCTTAAAGATTGCGGAGTCAGGGGATGTGGGGAGAAGGCCGGAAGGGGTACTGATTGTGGATGATCAGCCATGATCACATTGAATGGTGGTGCTGAGTTGAAGGGCCGAATGACCTACTCCTGCACCTATTGTCTATTGTCTATTGTCCCTGTACCCAAAAAGACAAGGATTACTGGTCTTAATTTCAACAGGCCTGTCGTACTGACCTCTGTAGTCATGAAGACCCTTGAAAGACTTGTGCTGGCCCAACTGAAAAATATCACATATCTCCTGCTGCACCCTTAGCAGTTTGCATACGGGGCAAATAGATCAGTGGATGAGACTGTCAACCTCGGCCTGCATTTCATCCTCCAGCACCCAGACCGCCAGGGGACCTATGCAATAATTTTGTTTGCTGATTTTAGCTCTGCATTCAACACCATTGTGCCAGAGCTACTACACTCCAAACTTTCCAAATTGACTGTGCCTGAACCCCTGTCAGTGGATCATCAATTCCCTGACAGACAGGAAGCAGCATGTGAAGCTGAGAAAGCACATTTCGGACACGTGGACCCTCAGCATAGGAGCACCGCAAGGTTGCATACTCTCCCCTCTCCTTTATTCTCTCTAAACCAACAACTACATTTCACAGACTCCTCTGTAAACCTTCTCAAGTTTGCGGATGACACAACCCTGATTGGACTGATCCAGGATGGGTAGGAATCCGCCTACAGGCAGGAAGTGACACAGCTGGCGTCCTGGTGCCTTCGTAACAACCTGGAGCTCAATGCTCTTAAGACAGTGGAAATGATAGTAGACTTTAGGAGAGCTCCCCCTCCCCCCACTCACAAAAAATAACACCACAGTCACATCTCTAGAGTCCTTTAAGTTTCGTGGAACCATCATCTCCAAGGACCTTAAATGGGGGGGGGGGGATTTATTCCTGGTTTGTAATTGCTTTTGTTTGCATCATAATAGAACATGTTTTGATAAATAGTTACCTTCCCCCCATTGACGAACTGTACACTGCAAGGGCCAGGAAGCGATCGGGCAAGATAATCTCTGACCCCTCTGACCCTGGCCACAAACTCTTTGAATCACTTCCCTCTGGAAGGCGACTCCGGACCGTCAAAGCTGCCACAGCCAGATATAAAAACAGCTTTATTCCACGAGCAGTAGCTCTACTCAATAACCAAAAGTCTGTAGCCTCATTTTGCTCATGTATTTATTTCATTCACATGTTTAAACTATAATGTTTTATTTATAATGTTTCAATGTTTTATGTTTTATTCTTAATGGTTTACTGTATTCGTGTTGTTACTTGCGAGCGGAGCACACAGGCAAATTCCTTGTATGTTTACATACCTGACCAATAAACTTATTCATTCTTTCATTCATTCATTCTGTATTTGCTGATCCGGTGACATCTCCAGCTCATCAAAAACTACCTTTCTGAACATCTTGCACCCCCCCCCCCCCAGTCACTGATTCCCTGATTAAATCCCCTTGGAATCACCCAATAACTGATTTCGCCCAATTCTGGGTCCCCAATGAATGACCATCCCAGGTTAAGTGTCAACGCTATTAGCTTCCTATCGTTCAATTTTCCTCATGGGTTGACAGAAAGAACCCACCTTCAAAATGATTTGAATCAATTTTGTTGCATCCATCAATGATCAGGGTGGCATAAATGTTCCTTGATATATATCACTCTGCTATGTTCCTGTCCATGTTCCATGTGATTTAATGGACCAAGAATGAGTTAACTGACTCTTGGTGTACGTCTGAAATATAGAATATGACATTTAAACCCTGGTCATTCTAACATTAATCCACATCTTCAAGCCTCCCATCTATGATTTTCTTTCTTAATTTTATGCAAGTTCATTTCATTGTTATGTCACCCTACTTACACATTACACACTATCAAACTTCCCTCATTCAAAAGCGCTCAATAATAACAGCAACCAATCTCCCTGTGTCTAAAGGAAGCTTTCTATTCCAGTCCACTGGGAGAAGAATTCAATCTTTCACAAACTAGTGACCGAATATTCACTTATTCTTCCTTGAGGTGTTAATAGATGACCCGATCCAATCAGAAGTCACATCATGTGTTGTTTTAATAGCTGGTGTACATTCATATCATTCAGTGGTGAAATGGAGAGGTTAAAGAATGCATTCCTCTCCAACAGTTAGAGAACAATTAAGATTGTTTTCTTTGGCATATAGGGCGGCAGTGAGTGAATTGAGATACATAACTAAAACTTGTGTGAGAGGACATAATATCTCATGCAGATGGAACAAGATACAGATTCATCGACCTAAACCGTTAACTGTTTCACTCTCCAGATGTTGCCTGATCTACTGAGCATGTAAAGATATTTTTTTGTTATCTTTTCCAAATTACTGGCATTTGCACTGTTTTGCTTTCCAAGAAAGAAGAAAGCATTCCATTCCAGTGATTGTAGTTGTAGAGCTTAAGGTTTGAGGAGCGATGTGCCAGTTATGAAATTACAAACCAGGAATAAAAGGATATTAAAAATAAGTTATGCCCACAGTTTGTGTGGAGGAAAATCTAGAATCAAACTGGTAGGGGTGTTCCAGACATTCTTTTGTTTTATAATTCCTATATAACTATTAATTATAAGCTTTTGTTTGCATCATAATAGAACATGTTTGATAAATAGTTAAAAAAAAGATAATTGCAAAAGCCAGAGAATATAAACTTATTTCCTTAAGTATTATATTATCTTAATAAGTACCTCAAAGTGTGATATTAGCCCCTGCCATATATTTACCTGTTTATGTACAAATCCATTTATTTTAAATATATTAATAAATACAGTAGCACTAAAACATAATTTGATAACATTTGGGATTCATGTAATATCATAGCTAATAAGCTTAGTTTAGTTCCAAGTCCATGCCAACCATTGATCCCCATTCTTAGGCCCCCTTTGGTCATGGCTGGCCATGGGTGTCTCCAGAGTGCTATTCCCTATATGGAGGACGCTTGTGCATGACTTTGTTTAACGTGGGGAGACTGGTGCACAGACAGTCACCCCACGGTCCTTGACAGATCTGGGTCAGGATCCAATGGCATGGAGCCCAAGACGACCGGAGACCCTTTTCTGCAGCAGCCTTCATCCGCGTTCCCAGCCGTTGTGACGCTCCACTAAAGTCAGCCATCGTCCTCCGCCTGTTGCACCATTGAGGTCTTGGTTGGATTGCTCTGTCAGGGACCTCCCCCTCGACCTTGCCGCCATGGAGGTCCTACCAGGAACATAGCTCCAGACGGCATCGCTCTCAGGATCTCAGATCCATACAAGCTTCTCCACCACGACAAGGTGACAATCCACGGCAAATATGCTAGCACTATCCTACACGGTAGGGATAATTTACAATTTTTACCATAATCAAATTAATCTACAAACCTGCACATCATTGGAATGTGGGAGGAAACTGGATCACCCAGTGAAATCCACGTGGTCACAGGGAGAAAGTACAAACTCAGTACAGAGAGCACTTACAGTCAGGATCAAAGCCAGATCTCGGGCACTGTAATGCCCCTGTCCCACTTAGGAAACCTGAACGGAAACCTCTGGAGACTTTGCGTCCCACCCAAGGTTTCCGTGCGGTTCCCAGAAGTTGCAGGTGGTTGCCGGAGGTTGCAGGAAGTGGAAGCAGGTAGGGAGACTGACAAAAACCTCCGGGAACCGCACGGAAACCTTGGGTGGGGCGCAAAGTCTCCGGAGGTTTCCGTTCAGGTTTCCTAAGTGGGACAGGGGCATTTGGCAGCATCTCGACTGCTGCACCACCATGCCGCCCTAAATTCTGAGTTTTTTTCTCCTGTTGAAGGAAGAATTAACTAACCTTGTGTGCCTTCAAATCTAGTTTGAAAGATAAAATGATTTGCATAACAGGGAGAGAAACTTGACTTAATAAGTCTAAAGTGAAGTAAGAAGGTATTGGCAATTATGTGGCTTGATCAATTACCTTGTACAGCTCTTCCATTTTAATAGGTGGCCAGAGATGAGATTAAACAAACGCTCCAGAAAGGAATAAAGAATCAATCACCAGTAATCATTGCTTGGTAAAATTATTGAAAAATTATGCAAATTTTGCCATTTGTGTCATCATATATTTCCGAAAAGGACTCGGACGAAACAAGAGGAAATACTAAAATAAAGATTGACCATAATTATGGCAAAATAGTGCATTTATTCTGATTCCATGACCCATTTGTCTTTGATGTTGCTGGATAGATAAATCAGGATGAATAATGTAAATAAGATGGTGCAAATCAATCTGTGGGACAAAGACAATGATTAAAACAAATATTCAATAAATCTGGTTGGCTTTTACATGAGTTTAGAGTAAGTCCTTGAAACAGATGTTGCTCCACTCATCCTCTTCTGAGTGCATGTTACAGTTTAGTGTATGTGTGAAGCACTTTGATCTTGTATTAACACTAAACCCTTGCATCTGGACATTTTCTGTGGTGAATATCTACAAAAAGGAAATTAAAAGCCTGCAGATGGTTACGTCTACAGTTTCCTCATAGTTGCAATGGATCTACTGTAAAGTCATGGAAAGTGTCAGGCTTCGGGATGGGCGCAGTCAGTGGTTGGGTGTTTCTGAGACTGGTAGCACCAATGGGTTGGAGCTTCCCAGACGAAAGAGCCAATGATGGGGCATGTTTGTGACTAGCCAATAGGAGGAAGTGTCTGGAAATAGAAGAGCCAATTGGAGGGCATATCTGAGACTAGCAGAGCCAACAGGAGGCATCATTTGAGACTGGCCAGGCCAATAAGATGGTGTATCCAGCACTGGCTGGGCCAATTGGAGGGGATGTCTGGGACTGGTGGGGTCATTGAATGGGGACGTCAAATTGGGGCCAAGGATTCAGTTAATTGCAAACTGGTCCAGAGTTTAGGAGATTAGTGGTGACGGGTGTTTAGGAGATGGGAGTTTGGGAATTGGGATTGGTGGGGGTTGATTGAAGCGGTTGCAGAGAGCTTTACAGAGGGGTTGCATATGAGGGTGGTTTGGGAGGAAAGGAGAAAAGTAAGGATGTACCTACCTAGCTGATGGCCCAGAGTAGAGTTGCAGCCGTCAAACAGTGGGTCCGCCAAAGGCAATGCGGTCTAAATTCCCCTGCAAAACAACTTAAGTGTTACATGGTAAATTATATCATGATATCATTTTGCTCACGTCCAATGTGGAATGTTTATGGGGTACGGTTACATTGTGGGTGTGGTGAGATTTTCTAGATATTTCTGGCTATCTGTTATACGTTAAATCGACTCTTCTGGTGATGGATTGGTTGCAAAGAATTTTACAGATCTGGATATTTTAATTGTGTCCTACTGATTGCTATGTTGGTGAAGGTGTCAGCATAAGTGTAGGTGAAACCCATTAAAACTAGGTACAGAAAGCAGGTTATAAAATCTCCCCTTTAACCTTATCCAGCCAAGCATTCTTTCCGTATTAGGAAGGAATTTTCCACCAACTTTGTTTAAAAGGTCATCTTTTTGGATGTTAGCTACTAACTAGATGCTTTATGTGCTTCCACAGAGTTTGATATTTTCTAGAAATGTTTAAACTTGCTAAAGTCTACAGTGCAGTATATATTTTGGACTTTAATTGAAGGATTTGTACCAACAGGCCTTTTGCACGTCAGTTTCTATCAGGCACATATGGATTAGTAGTCAGTCATTAATAGCCATTCTCCTTCAGTGCAATGCATCAGGGGAAATGAGGAGAGGGTATGCGGAGTGCGAGGGAAGAGAAGGAGTGGGAGAAAACTACTAAGCAAAAATTAGGGCGGCACGGTGACGCAGTGCATGAGTTGCTGCCTTACAGCGCCAGAGTTTCGGGTTCAATCCTAACTACGGGTACTGTCTGTGCGGAGTTTGTATGTTCTCCCTATGACCGCATGGGTTTTCTCCGGGTGCTCCGGTTTCCTCTAACACTCCAGAGATGTACTGGTTGAAGGTTAATTGGCTTCAGTAAGAATTGTAAATTGTCCCTAGGGTGTAGAATAGTGCTAGTGTATGGGGTGATTGCTGATCGGCGCAGACTTGGTGGGCCAAAGGGCCTGTTTCTATGCTGTATCTCTAAACTTAACTAAAACTAATTGGCTATTATTGGCCAGGGTGTTCAGGGACCATTTCATTAGCTTCAAAATCATTGAAGAAGGGTGTGCCCCAATTCAATGAGAACATCCTCACTGAAAGTGACACCTCCTGGAATCACAGTAAATATTGCTTTACTGGTGACTATCAGGGCCTATTTGCTTCAAAGGTTTCAAAGGTCTTTTATTGTCACGTGTACCAATTAAGGTACAGTGATATTCGTATTACCATATCGCCATAACTAAAAAAAGTGACAAGACACACAACTATATAAACGTTGACATAAACATCCACCACAGCAGATTCCCCACATTCCTCAATGTGATGGAAGGCAATAAAGTCTATCCTTCTTCTAATCCTCATTTTTCTCCCGCGGTCGGGGCAGTCAAACAATCCGACAAGGCGATCGAAGAATCCGCGTCGGGTCGATCGAAGCTCCTGCGGCTCGGAGCTCCCTAAGTCGGTTTCCAACCAGAAACCGTGAGCTCCACGATGTTAAAGTCCGCAGGCTCCCACGGTTGGAGCTCCAAGGTCGATCCCTCGCAAAGGGATTGCAAGTTCCATGATGTTAAGTCCCGCAGGCTCCCACTGTTGGAGCTCCTGAAGTCGGTCTCCAGCAAAGGCCGCCAACTCCTCAATGTTAGGCTGCAGTGCGGACGGAGATACGATACGGACAAAAAATCACATCTCTGTTGAGGGAAGAGATTAAACAAAAGGATTCCCCCGCCCCACCCCCAACCCCCCCCCCACACATAAAACCAGCTAAAGAACACTAAACCATTCCATTAACACATACTATAAAACAACAGAGAAGGAAGGGACAGACAGACTGTTGGCGAGGCAGCCATTGCTGGCGCCACCCAATGTAAGCGTTTATTATCTGGGTTCCATCTAAGTTAGAGTTGGAGACTTTTGCTCAAGCTCACATTTTGCCAATCTGTGTTTAAGAAAAGACATAGGAAACGCTTTTCCTTATCATGAGAACAACATCTCTGGCCAGATCCAAGACATGACATGGTCTGAGAAACACAAAGAACAGCAGAAGCTGGAATCTTGTGTGCAACTCAAAGTGCTGGAGTAACTCAACAGGTCAGGCAGCATTTCTGGGGGGGGGCATGGACCAGGCAAGTTGTCTCATGGCTTAGGTGCCAATGACCAGGTCTATTACTTTGGTGACATTTCCATTCTACTCTTAAATGCACCCCAATATTATTTTTATAATGTTGTGTGTGTTCCGTTAAGGATTGATGTGACTAATTCTCACTTTGAATTTATTGTTAAAATTGTTGGTTGCCCATCACAGTGTTTTGTCCCTGTCTATATAGATGTTTATGAAATAAAGCACATAGTTCATTAACTTGTTAGTTATTCTCCAGTGTCTTGGAGAGGGATATAGTGATATAAAGGCTATCTTCTGAAGACAGTTCAGAAATCTGGTGCACAGCCCTCCATTCCCTTCATCTTGGTGAACACGAATGAGTAATAATCATCAAGGTAACCCACTTCATCTGACTCCAGCCATAATTTTATTTGTTGTCCTTGAGTGGACTTTTAATTCCCTAGCTTTGCTCTTGTTTGTAGCCATTAGAGATATATTGCAAGTTCTTCTCAAGGTAACATATCTATCTTACTTTCTGAGGACAGCACCTTCAGTAACTTCCTCCACTGCCCTGCATGAAGGCTACTTATGGCCAGTTTCACCTTGTGCAAATCCAGCTTCCAAATCAACTATTGAGTGTCTTGCAGTTATTTTCTGAACTGTTGGCTGTGAGCATTAAACAGTGAGTGCTAAGTTGACTGAAAGCACTTCTTCAATTTCAATGTCATCGTGCTTCCCAACCACTATCTGACCTTGATGTTGTTGGGGAGCTGTCGAAAGGAAAGCTTATTTTTTTAGGCCAAATGAAGTAAAAGCAGTTTCCAGATTTCAACAAGAAAGGCTGAGTCTTCCTGCTCTGGCCTTGCCTTCCTTGTGAATCTTGACTTTCCACAGTCCTACATCATAGGGGATTTTTTCCTGAAGGCCTCAGAATAAACCAAACCTCCATGAGGACTATGGGAACTTCTTCAACACGTAGCCCCGAAGTCTGCCCATAGCAGAAATCTACCCGGTATTACTATCATAGGTATTAGTCGAAATGCCATGAGCCCCACAAAATGTCCATTAATATGTTTAAAACGGATTGATGTATGAATTCAAGTACTTAAATGTGGACTTTTAAAAAGGAGGTAATACATACAAAATACAGACTGGTTAGGAGCCTTCCAATGGACCATTGATAACTGCATTTAAGTGTTCTTCCATTCATAATATCAGTCATTGTTCTTAGTGAATAGAATATAGAGTCATAAAGACACAGCATGGGAATAAGACCTTTGTCCCAACTCGTCCATACCAACCAGGATGCCCCATTTAACTTGTCCATGTCTGACCCATCTCCCTCAACACCTTTTCTGACCATGTACGTTTCCAAATGTCTTTTGAATGCTATTATAGTACCTGCCTCATCTACCTCCTCTGGTAGCTTGTTCCATAGACCTACCACTGGCTGAGCAAGAAAGTTGCTCTCAGGTT
The DNA here is from genome assembly GCF_010909765.2 of Amblyraja radiata. Classification (NCBI taxonomy): domain Eukaryota; kingdom Metazoa; phylum Chordata; class Chondrichthyes; order Rajiformes; family Rajidae; genus Amblyraja; species Amblyraja radiata. The sequence goes on from NC_045958.1 coordinate 17,126,827, forward strand.
CCTGTTAAATCTTTCCCCTCTCATCTTAAACCTATATCCTTTGGTTCTTGGCTTCCCCTACCTGAGTAAAAGACTGTGCACCCTATCAATTCCTCTCATGATTTTATACACCTCCATAAGATTACCCCTGTGCTCCAAGGAATAAAGACCTAGCTTGCGCAATCTCTCCCTGTAGCTCTGGGTCTCAAGTCTTGGAAACATCTACATAAATGTTCTCTACACTCATTCCAGCTTAATGACATCCTTCCTATAGCAGGCTGACAAAAACTGAGCACAATATTCCAAATGCAACCTCACCAATGTCCTGCACAACTGTAATTACAATTGAAACTAATATGACATGGCAAGCAGTAAAGTTGTGGGATATATCTATGTTTCTATGTTTCTATGTTTCTATCAGAAGGCTTTGGTTGACTATAGTGCTACATAGAAACATAGAAAATAGGTGCAGGAGTAGGCCATTCGGCCCTTCGAGCCTGCACTGCCATTCAATATGATCATGGCTGATCATCCAACTCAGTATCCTGTACCTGCGGTACACAAAATTGCTGGGGAAACTCAGCGGGTGCAGCAGCATCTATAGAGCGAAGGAAATAATCGATATTCCAGCATCTGCAGTTCCCTTTTGAATATTTCCTTCGCTCCATAGATGCTGCTGCACCCGCTGAGTTTCCCCAGCAATTTTGTGTACCTTCGATATTCCAGCATCTGCAGTTCCCTTTTGAACATCCTGTACCTGCCTTCTCTCCATACCCCCTGATCCCTTTAGCCACAAGGGCCACATCTAACTCCCTCTTAAATATAGCCAATGAACTGGCCTCAACTACTTTCTGTGGCAGAGAATTCCAGAGATTCCCCACTCTCTGTGTGAAAAATGTTTTTCTCATCTCGGTCCTAAAAGATTTCCCCTCTATCCTTAAACTGTGACCCCTTGTTCTGGACTTCCCCAACATCGGGAACAATCTTCCTGCATCTAGCCTGTCCAACCCCTTATGAATTTTGTAAGTTTCTATAAGATCCCCCCTTAATCTTCTAAATTCTAGCGAGTACAAGCCGAGTCTATCCAGTCTTTCTTCATATGAAAGTCCTGACATCCCAGGAATCAGTCTGGTGAACCTTCTCTTTACTCTCTCTATGGCAAGAATGTTTTTCCTCAGATTAGGAGACCAAAACTGTAAGCTACATAAACACAAATTCTTCTTACGGAGATCTATTACATGTAAATGAACAATAGGTGTAAATCCAGCTTTAATGGTGAAAACTCACATACAGGGATGAGTTAATTAGGCTGCTGCACTCAGGAATTCTTTCTTCCCACTGTGATCGATTTCTCTATGAAGAGATTGAAATACATTGTTTTAGGTTCACCCTCGGGGTTAGATATATATAAATATATATTAAGCAATCAGTAACCTAATCTACCAGTCTCGTCCACAATCCAAAAGGGAATAGAAAGTTGCAGAAAAATTATATGCTGGAAAAATATTAATAAAGAAGTTAGAAGTGGAAGAATGTGTTAATGGAGTGTAAAAGAGTGAACAATTTTTCAGTCAAACTATATTGTACTGCCATGCAAGAAAGTCAAAAATGTAATTTTCCCATTAAAACGAAACAACTGTTCAGTGAATCTCTCCAATGAGTCATAGAGAAAAAAAAGTTGCTTGATCTCAGCCACATTGGCACTATAATTAATCTCAGGGGCATAGAACAGGACGAGAAACATCAGTACGAGTTCCTGCTCCTGATCATTTTCCACTGACTGTGAAATGTGGTCCTCTTGACATAGTGAATAATGCTTTATTAAAGCAAGCTCTTACCTACATCACAACTGTGCCCACACTTCAGACGAACTTCACTGGAAGTGGAACGTCTCATGCGGTTCTGAAAAGTGCCATATGGAAGTATTTCTTTCCATTTGCACAGAAGGAAGAGCGCATGCTCCTGCAGAACGGTAGCAACCAGCCGAGCAGTTCCCCATTCGGGCGGACCAGGGTTAAAACCGCAGGCTGTGACCATTTGCTAATTTCTTTGCTGCTGGGTTCAGAGCAGAAGTGGGAGAAACTTAAAGGCAAAGAAATAATGAATTTGCTTTTACAATGCGCCTTTTACAACCTCAGTGGGCCAGAAAACACTTCACAGCAGATGGAGTAATTTTGAAATGTAATTGCTATTTTAATATAAGAAATGTGGTAGCCAAGTTTTCATTGCAAGCTCCCACAAATAGTAATCCACTTTAGTGATTTAAGTGATTTCCTGCTCTTCAACACATGGCACAGCAGGCTTTATGCCCACTTCAGAGAGCAGAATGGAATTTGATTTAACATTTGAAGGACAACTTAATGCATTCTGTGCTTGCTTTGAGCAGCAGGCCAAGATGGCAATGACATCCATCCCATCAGGCTCTAGTGTGCCTGGTACACATTGATGGTGCCGTGGTAGAGATTGTTGAAAGCTACAGGTACTTTGGAATAAATATCACCAGCAATTTGTCCTGGACCAGCCATATCGAAGCAATTGCCAAGAAAGCACACCAATGCCTCTCCTTCCTTATAAGGCCATGGTAGTTCGGCATGTCCCCGACAACACTCATCAACTTCTACAGATGCGCTGTAGAAAGCATTTTATCAGGATGCATGACAGCATTTTTGAGAACAGCTCCATTCAAGAGCACAATAAATGATAGAGAGTTGTGGATGCAACCCAGTCCATCACGCAAACAACCTCCCTTCCTTTAACTGCATCTGCACTTCATACTGCCTCGGCAAGGCCACAAGGAGTAGTCCCACCTCAGTCACTCCCTCTTCTCCCCTCTCCCATCAGGCGCGATGTATAAAAGTTTGAAAATGCACACCTCTAGATTCAGGGACAGTTCCTTCCCAGGTGTTATTAGGCAGCTGAACTGTCCTCTCACCAACTAGAGAGCAGTCCTGATCTCTTATCTACCTCATGGAAGACATTTGAACTACCTTTAATCAGACTTTTCTGGACTTCATCTTGCACTAAACATCACACCTTTTATCCAGTATCTGTACACTGTGGACAACCTGATTGTAATCATGCATTATCATTTCAAGTCAACATCGTCAAGTTTATTCGTCACATACACATACGAGATGTGCAGTGAAATGAAAAGTGGCAATGCTCGCGGTCTTTGTGCAAAAAACAAACCAACAAACAAACAAACTACAAACAGAATGGAACAGAATCACATATTCTTTTACATATTACGTATTGTGGGAGGAAGGAAAAAGGAAAAAAAACAGCAATTAAAAAAAAACAGTAGAGTGGTCCAGTAAAGTTAGTCCCTGGAGAGGTAGGAGTTTACAGTCCTAATGGCCTCTGGGAAGAAACTCCTTCTCAACTTTTCCGTTCTCACAGCATGGCAACGGAGGCGTTTGCCTGACTGTAGCAGCTGGAACAGTCCGTTGCAGGGGTGGAAGGGGTCTCCCATGATCTTATTGGCTCTGGAGTTGCACCTCCTGATGTATAGTTCCTGCAGAGGGGCGAGTGAAGTTCCCATAGTGCGTTCAGCCGAACGCACTACTCTCTGCAGAGCCTTCTTGTCCTGGGCAGAGCAATTCCCAAACCAAATCGTGATATTTCCGGACAAGATGCTTTCCACAGCCGCTGAGTAGAAGCACTGGAGGATCCTCAGAGACACTTCCTCAATTTCCACAATTACCTGAGGTGGTAAAGGCGCTGCCTTGCCTTACTCACGAGCGCTGCAGCGTGTGATGCCCATGTCATATCCTCAGAGATGTGGACTCCCAGGTATTTAAAGCAGCTCGCCCTATCCACAGTATCCCCATTTATCTTCAATGGTGTGTACGTCCTCGGATGTTGTGCCCTCCTAAAGTCCACGATCAGCTCCTTAGTTTATTTGATGTTCAAGAGGAGGCTGTTGTCCTGACACCAGAGTGCCAGATCAGCCACCTCCTCCCGGTAGGCCTTCTCATCGTTGTCTGAGATCAGGCCCACCACCACAGTGTCATAAGCAAACTTGATTATCGAGTTGGAGCTGAACCTAGCCACCCAGTCAGGTGTATACAGGGAGTACAATAGGGGGCTGAGGACGCAACCCTGGGGGGGATCCTGTGCTCAGGGTGAGAGACTTTGATGTATTTCCCCCCATCTTGACTACCTGGGGCCTGGTGGAGAGAAAGTCCAGGACCCAGGCACACGGGGGGGGGGGGGGGGGGATTATTTCTCCAGGTTCAATTATATTTATTTTAAATACAAAAAAAATTGCATTTGGCACCAATTACAGTTGGTGGAGTGTGTAGCCTTGGTTCATTATCGGTTACCATGCAGTCTTACTCTCTCCTTTGGGCATATGCTACCACAGAACAGATCGTGTGTAACTGAACATGTAAAAATATGTAGATCAAAAAGTCTTTAAATTATGGTAACCAGGATTCCAAGATAATCTTCAGCCTATCTACATTTTATATTAAAAAATCACACCGTCTTTACGTAAGCACAAAGATAAGACTGCTGCATGTGTTATGGAATGTAAGAAGATTTGAAGTATTCGAGCCTGAATGGTAACTTCTTCACACAAAGGGTGATGGGTGCATGGAACCAGCTGTCGGAGGAGGTAGTTGAGGCAGGGACTATCGCAATGTTTTACTGCTCTACTGCTAAATATGTGTACTTTGAAGAGGTTCTCCGCCTCTCACCAACAGGAGTTCTGTGAGTCCCTCTCACTACTCTCCCATTATGATTCCTGTTGCTCCCCTTCCGTTTGGAACAATTTGAATTGTTGGAACAGACCTTGCTAAACTTGCACATCCTATTTTTATTATCAGTAATTGTATCAGGAGTTATGGGGAGAAGGTAGGAGAAAGTGGTTAGGAAGGAGGATAGATCAGCCACGATTGAATGGCGGAGTAGACTTAAAGGGCCGAATGGCTTAATTCTGCTTCTATCACTTATGACCTTACCTATATGTAGATTGGCTATTTCATACTAGCCAATTATAAATAGTGCTATGTACTTCATATTATCAAGAGCCTGCTTACGCTGGTGGGAAATGAATAGCAGCTTGGAGATGTGATGACTGCAGATCCTTGCTGTATGTAGATTTAATAAATATGTGTTGTATCTTGACATGTGTTTGACTTGACTCATTACACTATATGTTACTAAAACTCTCATCTTGTCTGTGTGTGTGCGTGCATGCAGGTGTGTCCATCATGCCCAGAATTACGCCAAAATGCTACCCGATAGCACTACAATTTTTACACCACCTTACACACCATTGTCCCGTGGTGTGGTGTATCAAGTTTCGTTCAGATTGATGGTATATTTTACAAATTATTCACATTTTGAACTTTACAAAACCCCACTTTGAGAAAAAGTTGCAGTGGCGGTTACAGCTATGACGTCACATTGGGATCTCATTTACATAAACTGCCCAGCAGCAGTGCTCCACTGTTACACTGTTAACAAAGACGGGACTGCCAGTGCAGTGAGAGATTTGTTACATTGTTGTAAGGAGTGGGAGGGAGTGGCGGAGGGGACAAGGAGAGGATTAATGTTTAGTTATTTAAACAGATGGAGGGGAGGTAGGGAGGGGAGAGGGGTTATGGAAGGAGGGAGGGAGTGACTGAGAGTAGGGGATAGGAGAGGGAGGGAAATGTGAGGGGGAGTGGGGGATGGGAGAAGAGGAGGAGAGGTGAAAGAAGAGGGAGTGTGGAGGAGGGGAGGGAGTGCTGGGAGATGAGGGGAAATGAGCCGCACCTGCGCAGTTGGGGGCTATGTGTGAGTGGTGGAATATTGCGTTGGAGGAACGGGTTGCGTTGGGGGAACGGGTGAGTGGTGGAATATTGTCTTGGGGAACGGGTTGCGTTGGGGGGCCAGGCCTCCCATGTTACAGGGACCCAACAGGTCCCACTTGGTCTGGTGACCTTATCGGACTGTTTTTCCCATATCTTCATTATATTGGTTGAAGTAATATTCAAAAATCAGTATTCTCTTGATCTGAATTCTAATTCATGTTTTCAGAATCTTCATGTTATAAATTTCATCGCTTGGGAGCACAATTTAATAATATCTATATCATGACAGGAATGTGTCCACAATTAGAAGATCAGATAAATCAGGAAGATTTATGAGAATGTTGCCAGTTCCCGAGGGCCTAGTAACATAGAAAATAGGTGCTGGAGTAGGCCATTTGGCCCTTTGAGCCAGCACCACCATTCAAAATGATCATGGCTGATCATTCAAAATCAATACCCCGTTCCTGCTTTTTCCACATATCCCTTGATTCCTTTAGCCCTAAGAGCTAAACCTAATACTTCTGTCCCACTTAGAAAACCTGAACGAAAACATCTGGAGACTTTGCGCCCCACCCAAGGTTTCCGTGCAGTTCCCAGAGGTTCCCGGAGGTTTTTGCCAGTCTCCCTACCTGCTTCCACTATCTGCAATGTCCGGCAACCACCTGCAACCTCCGGGAACGCACGGAAACCTTGGGTGGGACGCAACGTCTCCAGAGGTTTCCGTTCAGGTTTCCTAAGTGGGACAGGGGCATAAGGTGGCCGACTAGGAAAAGGGGAGATGCAGCGAGACCTGGGTGTCATGGTACACCAGTCATTGAAAGTGGGCATGCAGGTGCAGCAGGCAGTGAAGAAAGCGAATGGTATGTTAGCTTTCATAGCAAAAGGATTTGAGTATAGGAGCAGGGAGGTTCTACTGCAGTTGTACAGGGTCTTGGTGAGACCACACCTGGAGTATTGCGTACAGTTTTGGTCTCCAAATCTGAGGAAGGACATTATTGCCATAGAGGGAGTGCAGAGAAGGTTCACCAGACTGATTCCTGGGATGTCAGGACTGTCTTATGAAGAAAGACTGGATAGACTTGGTTTATACTCTCTAGAATTTAGGAGATTGAGAGGGGATCTTATAGAAACTTACAACATTCTTAAGGGGTTGGACAGGCTAGATGCAGGAAGATTGCTCCCGATGTTGGGGAAGTCCAGGACAAGGGGTCACAGCTTAAGGATAAGGGGGAAATCCTTTAAAACCGAGATGAGAAGAACTTTTTTCACACAGAGAGTGGTGAATCTCTGGAACTCCCTGCCACAGAGGGTAGTCGAGGCCAGTTCATTGGCTATATTTAAGAGGGAGTTAGATGTGGCCCTTGTGGCTAAGGGGATCAGAGGGTATGGAGAGAAGGCAGGTACGGGATACTGAGTTGGATGATCAGCCATGATCATATTGAATGGCGGTGCAGGCTCGAAGGGCCGAATGGCCTACTCCTGCACCTAATTTCTATGTTTCTATGTTTCTATAACTCTCTCTTGAAAACATTCAGTGAATTCGCCTCCACTGCATTCTGTGGCAGAGAATTCCACAGATTCACAACTCTCTGGGTGAAAAAGTTTTTCTTCATCTCAGTTCTAAATGGCCTACCCCTTATTCTTAAACTGCGTCTGAGCTCTGAGGATAGGTTGGGCAGGCTAGGACATTATTCCTTAGAGCGGTAGAGGCTGAGAGGTGATCATATAGAGGAGTATTTAATCATGGCGGGAATAGATAGGGTGAATGTGTGAATTCTTCTTCACAAGGTAGAGAAACCAAGAACAAGAGGGCTTAGGTTTAAGGTGAGAGAGGAAAAATGTAATAGGAGGCTGAGGGACAAGTTTTTCATGCAAAGAATGGTGAGTATATGGAACAAGCTGTCAGAGGAAGTAGTTGAGGCAGATAAAATAACAATATTTCATTTGGACAGGTTCATGGATATGAAAGGTTTGATCCAAACGTGGGTAAATAGGACTAGGTTAAATGGGGCATCTTGGTGGGCTGGACGAGTTTGACCGAAGGGTCTGTTTCCGTCCTCTGTAACTCTTATCTGCAGAGCTGAGGAGGGATCTAACATTTAACCGATTATACATGATTCAAAATATCACTTTAAAAATATTCTCTGACAGAAAACAACTCAATCAAATATGGTCAAGTTAAAGAAAAATCACTCTATAATCTTTGGAATCTATCCAAATTTAAACAGAAATCATTGCCAGCTGTTTCGTTTGGATTTAGTGCAGCTGGTGGAGGTCCAAGTTACCAAACTAAAATTCCTAAAGTAATTATTCTTCAACAACCTCTGTGAAAATTCAAAGTAAAATGAAACCATTTAGCCACGTAATTTTTTGCTATGATTAATGTAACCAAGTTAAACAAATTGGGTCAAGATAAAAAAAAAAAGAAACTGATTAGCCATTGTTATTTAAATTTGTACATATTCTTTAGGAAGGCATATTATATTGGGGAGGAACATTTTTTTAAATTGGGTTAAGTTTTTGTTCTTAACTCTTCCAAGGCCGGAATGCTTACATCCGAGTGCATCAGAAAGTTGGAGATCAAAAGTTGAAAACTTGTCTCGTGATTATTTCAGTGCCGTCACAATCCATTGAAACCTTCTGCATGTTTGTAAATTACAGCAGGACATGGTACAAAGGGCCTTTTAGTTACAGTGCTTAAAATATAGAGTTATCGTTCAATACTTGCCATTGGAAAATAATTTTCATCAGTTTTTATACTGTAATGAGTCTTAGCATATTATATGTTAACATATATTTCAGATTAATGTTTCTCATGAAAAAAAATAGAATAGCTTTTATGCTCTGTTCCTTACATAGGACTGATCACCAACCTTTTTATTAAAATGTTCACACAGCTCTAAATCAATTTATCTCGTAATCTAAAGACTGAAAGCAGAGGACCTGGTATAAATAATATTGGTGGTGACAATAACCATTGTATCAAAAGTGTTCTTTGACTTTAGTCGATTGACTAACTGCTCCCTAGGCTGCCCAATGTTTATAGGAAGTTCCAGAGTTAGTCTCTGCAGAGCTCTTAAACTAAGCATCTTGTCTGGAGTTCCTTGGAATGATCAATAAGACAATGTTCACTGCACTGCACTTGTAAGTCCTCATCAAAAAACGTCGTCACGTTATTGAAACATGATTTAGGATGGACAGTGCAATGCTGATTATGGTGGATCCAAATTCTGGTGAATCCTATGCCTTAGAATCCCACCAGTGTTTTAGCAATCACCAATGGCCAAGCTCACTGGTTTGTAATTCCTCATCTTGCCCCTGCAGCTCTACTGAAATAGAGGTACAACATTAGCCACACTCCAGTCTTCTGCTACTCTCCCTTGGCCAAAGATGATGCTTATAAATCTGTCAATGCTTCACCAATTTCTTCCCTTGCTTTCCACAACATCCAAGAATATACTTGGTCAGGCCCAGGGAATATCCAGCTTACTATTCATCATGAGGTGCGGTAGGAGACTGGTGATGGCACATACTATCACAGGCAGCTTTGATACCCTGCAGTTTTCGGGCCATTGTTAGAGGTCTACAGTGGACGTAATCTCCCTGGCCCTGAACTCGTCTCTGGAACACCAAGATAATAAAGACTCCAATGTTAGACCTATTTATTGGCTATTGCTCTGCCATCAACACCATAATCCCATCAAAACACATCTCCAAACTCCTGAACCTAGGAATCAGCAACCCTCTCTGCCATTGGAATCAAACTTCTGACCCATTGACGATAGGTGACACCACCTCCTCCACAATAACTCTCAACACCAATGCCCCACAAGGATGCCTTTTCGGTTCCAAATACCAATCCTTTTAGGCTTATGACTTTACGGCCACATTTGGCTCTAATTCCATTTACAAAGTTTGCAGATGACACCACTGTGGTGGGCTGAATCATGAACAATAATGAGACAGAGCACATGAAGGAGGTAGAGAACTTAGTGACATGGTGTCAGGACAATAGGCTCCCTCAAAATATCCATGATGGAATAACTCGTTATTGACCAGGAAGCATGGTGAAGTACATGCCCCATTCAGCATCAATGGTGGAAAGGGTTGAGGGCTTGGAGTTCCTTGGAGTTAATATTGACATTGATCTGTTGTAGTGCAACCACATTAATGTGACTGCTAAGAAGACGCTACTCTCTGAGCAGACTGAGAGAATTCAGCATGTCTCCAGTGTCATAGAGTCATAGAGTGATACAGAATGTAAACAAGCCCTTTGGCCCAACTTGCCCACACCGGCCAACCTATCCCAGTTACACCAGTCCCACCTGCCTGTGTTTTGTCCATATCCCTCCTAACCTGTCCTATCCATGTAGCTGTCCAACTGTTTCTTGAACATTGGGATAGTCCCTGTCTCAACTACCTCCCCTGGCAGCTTGTTCCATACACGCACCACCCTTTGTGTGAAAAAGTTACCCCTCAAGTTCTTAATAAATCTTTTCCCCTTCACATTAAATCTATGTCCTCCAGTGAATCTTACACATTTCTATAGATGTGCCATAGAAAACATACTGTCGGGTTGCATCATAGCTTGGTTTGGGAACAGCTCTGCCTAAGATCACAAGTAATTGCAGGGAGTTGCAAATGTTCAGCTGAACACCTTCGCTCAGTCCCCATGGGCCTACCTTATCTCCCGGTTGCCAAAAACACTTTACTTCCCCTTTGAGGAAAAGCACCTCATATTCTGCTTGGGTAATTTACAACCCAATGGTATGAATATTGATTTCTCTAACCAACAAAAACTCATATGTCAGGCTGCTAGTCATTGACTACAGCTCGGCATTTAATACAATCATCCCCTCCAAGCTGGTTACCAAACTCTCAGAACTGGGTCTCTGTGCATCCCTCTGCAATTGGACCCTCGACTTCCTCATTCACAGACCACAGTCTGTTTGTATTGGTGGAAATGTGTCAGCCTCGATAATGATCAGCACGGGAGCACCTCAAGGCTGCGTGCTCAGCCCCCTGCTGTACTCACTCTATACTCATGACTGCATAGCCGGTCATTGTGCGAACTCCATCATCAAGTTCGCTGATGACACCACTGTTGTGGGACGTATCGCTGATGGAGATGAGTCAGAGTATAGAAGTGAGATCGACCGTTTGACCAAATGGCGCCAACACAATAACCTGGCTCTCAACACCAGCAAAACCAAGGAACTGATTGTGGACTTTGGAAGGGGTAGGATGGGGACCCATAGTCCCGTTTATATCAACGGGTCGATGGTGGAGAGGGTCAAGAGCTTCAAATTCCTGGGGGTGCTTATCTCTGAAGATCTTTCCTGGTCCGAGAACACTGATGCAATTATAAAGAAAGCACATCAGCGCCTCTACTTCCTGAGAATATTATGGAGAGTTGGTATGTCAAGGAGGACTCTCTCGAACTTCTACAGGTGCACAGTAGGTTCGGCAACTTGAGCGCCCGGGAGCGGAAAAGACTGCAAAAAGTTGTAAACACTGCCCACTCCATCATCGGCTCTGACCTCCCTACCATCAAAGGGATCTATCGCAGTCGCTGCCTCAAAAAGGCTGCCAGCATCATCAAGGATCCACACCATCCTGGCCAATCACTCATCTCCCCGCTGCCTGAAATCTTTTCAACGAAAGGAATTTCATTGTCCTATCTGGGACACATGACAATAAACTCTCTTGAATCTTGAATCTTGACTCAAGTATGCCCTCTCACTCCATCTCTCCCCCACCCGTCATCGTATTAGCTTCAAGGCCGTCTTGTCATTGTCTGTAACTCGTTCTCACCTGGGCCACAGCCAACAATGGCCTTTTCCCTTGATCACCGATACTTTTTTGAATATCTTTAATTCATTTGTTCTATATCTCTCAATATCACCGTCTATATCTCTCATTTCCCTTTCCTCTGACTCTCAGTATGAAGAAGGGTCTCGACCTGAAGCGTCACCTATTCCTTTTCGCCTGAGATGCTGCCTAACCCGCTGAGTTACTCCAGCTTTTTGTGTCCATCTATAGTCAAAGTCTTGTCCCACCCCAATCATTCCTTCTTTGCCCTGCTCCTGTCTGGTATAACCATACACAAACTTGAAAGCACGAATCACCAGACTCAGGGATAGCTTCTTCCACATTGTTATCAGACTTCAGAACAGTCTTTTCATAAGCTAAGGTTACTGTTCGATTCACATCTATCACATTGTGGGCGTTGGACATTGTCTAAGGAACTGATGTACTACAATGTGCTACAATGCTGTGAACTATATTGTGCTTTTGGTATCTTCCCCATTGCTCCTTATGTAGCAATGTTACAAAATTTTGAGATTTAAAAAATCAAGTCTGTAATTTATCCCATCAGATAAAGCATAAAAATAAGTTTAATTTGACACCTAATTCACTTTCATATCTCAAGTATTTAAAAAGTTATGGCCATTTTCATACTGGGAAATGAGCATCTTGTTCCCTATTGATTTTCTATGGACATAACAAAAAAGCTGTGATCGTGAACAGTCAAAAGCCCATAACTTTCTTAAAAATTAAGAGAACTGAATGAAATTTTCAGTTATCATAGATTGAAGCATTCTGAAACAAATATAAAATAATCTTACTTGGATGACCTGAAATTAAAGCATATAATTAGTTAGTTACCTAATTGTAGCTAATTTCAGACTTCAATTACTAGATCTAAACATCTATCCATTTCTTAATAAATGATGAACATTTTTAAATAGCCTAAATGTCCAAATAATATTCACAAATAATTCACAATAAAACATGATTTTTAAATCTCATTTACATTAATTTATAGGCCAAATGGAAGGAATTTAGTGTTAAAATTGTTGTAAATAAAAGCCCATTTTAAATCAGCTTTCCAGTGGGTCCCTGTGGAACGCGCTGGTTTAGAACGTTCACATTGCGGTAGATTTGTGCCCCCAAATGCCCAGAAAAATACTGCGGGATATAATGGGCCCAAATTGAGCTACTTGCAATATTAAACTTTGTATAAAGGGATCTTTAGAAGCCCTTTTTAATGTAAAAATATACAACCTAACTTCTGCTATTTGCTTTATAAGACCCTGTGGTTGCTGGCGGTCGCGGGTTTAGAGATTGATTTTTAAACTACTATAACTATTATTCAAGGCCTTTAAACCTAATAATAGCTTTTGCGACGGGGTCTTCCAGCGATTTTTCGTTAATAATTAACTAGGCTGAACATTTTCGATTGGAACAGCTTAGAGAAAATCGCGTTTTAAACCCGCCCCCTCTAAACGGCGCCAAAATCGCGCACACTTGCAGCGACAGATTTTCAACGACGCTTCAGGTAGGCTTTGCAACATACCTACCTTATGTACTTAAATTTGAACTGATTGTATCTACGTATGCTTTATCTGATCTGTTTGGATAGCAGGCAAAACAAAGCTTTTCACTGTACCTCAGTGCAAGTGACAATAATAATCCTAACTTAAATCTAAGCCTTCTTTGGAATCATTTTTACTCTATCCTGCTGTCCAGCAGAATCAGATAAGGTGCCAGCAATTGGCTGCTGCTGCTATTTACACTGAGAGGCTATATCCACCAACAGAATCCCAAATTGTTTACTTGTTTAAGATAGGGGTAGCCACAGGGGACTCCTGTAATACCTGCCTACCTCTCCTAGATGTCATCTACCTGGCTGAACCTCTAGAGTGACTGCCTCTACACTATTTCTAACTTGTGAGCTCTTCAGTGTGTCCAGCTGCTGCTCGAACTGATCCAAGAGTAGCTGTAGCTGGACACAATACCTGGGAATGACGTTGCCAGGGTCACTTGACTTCTCCCTGATTTCCCACATTTGATGGGAGGCCGTACCACTTCACTGACTGACATTGCTCCCCCAAAAATGAAACTGGATTAAAAGGAGGAAAACATACTTTTTCCTTATCTCGTTGCTGCTCATCCTCCTCTGAAGCCGGAATTCACCAAAACCCTGCATTTGGATCTCAAAGCAACTCTTCTCAAAATGGTTGCTTCAAAATGGCCACTCCATAGAGCCTGCCCCCTTTGACTGGTTCTCATCTCCGGCCACTGTTGTTTAAATGTTCCTGCATTCCTCCTTCCTGCTGCTCATGCTGCACTCAGCATTACATTTAAATTAAAATCTTTTTTATTTAGTTTTTAGGACATATCAAAGTGCAAAGTTGTCTATTTGTTACAGACAGAGTGTACGAAAAGAATAAATAAAAAACAATTTATGCTAACATATAACAAGACAACAACAATAAAAGAAAAATGAGATACCAAAAATATCCCCTCCCCAGTCACTGCCAGTGAGCATATACAAATATCAGCCTGTCACAACAATAATCCACGATAAATGAATGGGTAGACTGTTAAACTGTTAAACTGTGCTTGATGATCAAGCATTTATAAAGCATTAAATTTAAAGAAAATAGCCTTGCTAAAATTCATGTAGACTACAAAATACATATTGCCCTCACCAACTTCAACCTCAATCTTAATCAGTATGGATTGGCAACAACACCTCCTCTTCACTGACTATCAATACAAGGGATACCGCAAGGCTTTGTTCTCAGTCTGCTGCTCTACTCTCTCCATACCCATCACTGTGTATCCAAACAGCTCCAATGCCATCTTTAAATTCGCAGCCAATACCACTGCTGATGGACAAATAACAGGTAATGATGAAGAAACAAGGAACAGCAAATGCTGGTTGATGAAAAAAGAGACACAGTGCTGGATTAACGTAATGGGTTGGGCAACATTTCTGGAGAACATAGATAGGTGACGTTTCAGGTCGGGTCCCTTCTTTAGAACGTTTCGGATATGAAGAAGAGTCCCGTCCCGAAACATTACCTATCGATGGTCTCCAGAGATGCTGCCTGACCCACTGAGTTAATCCAGCACTGTGTGTCTTTTTTTTACTAGTCAGAATACAGGATGGAGATCAATGATCTGATTGAATAATGCCACAACTCACCATTGGCAAACCCAAGGCGCAGATTAAATGTGTAGGAAGGAACTGCAGATGCTGGTTTAAACCGAAGATAGACACAAAATTCTGGAGTAACTCAGCGGGTCAGGCAGCATCTCTGGAGAGGAATGGGTGATGTTTCAGGTCGAGATCCTTTTTCAGAGTCTGAAGAAGGGTCTCAACCCAAAACATCACCCATTCCTTCTCTCCAGAAATGCTGCCTGTCCCGCTGAGTTACTCTAGTATTTTGTGTCTGTCCAAGGAGCAGATTGTTGATTTCAGGAAGGGAAAGCTAAGGGATTGTACACCTGTCTTCATTGGTGGGCAGCAGTGGAGAGAGTCAACAACTTCAAGTTCCTGGGTGTACCTATGTCTGATGATCTGTCCTGTGCCAAACACATTGATGCAATCACAAAGCAAGTTCTCCAATGCCTCTACTTCCCAAGAAGTTTGAGGAGATTTGGCAGGTTACCATATACTCTATCAAACTTCTACAAATGTACGTTAGAGGACATATCCATTAATTGCTTCATGGCCTGGTTCAGCATTTTAAACAGCCAAGAACAAAGTAAACTTCGGAAAGTGGTGACATTGTCCTGTCCATCACAGATATTGATATCCCCACCATCGAAGGGATCTACAGGAAGAGCTGCTTCAAATATCATCAAAGACCCAAACCACCATGCCACGCTATCATTTGTTTCTACCATCGGGAAGAAGATACCTGAAAACCATGACCTCCAGGTTCAAGAACAGCATCTTTCCTTCAACTATCAGGCTCTTTAACCATTCCGCACTTCCCTAACCACCACCCAACCTCAGCACCAAACTACTATGGTCTTTTGTGTAGGAAGGAACTGCAGATGCTGGTTTAAATCAAAGATAGACACAAAATGCTGGAGTAACTCAGCGGGACAGGCAGGATCTCTGGAGAGAAGGAATGGGTGACGTTTTGGATCGAGACCGTTCTTCAGAATCGCAGAATCTCTGAGGAAGGGTCTTGACCCGAAACATCATCCATTCCTTTTCTCCAGAGATGCTGCCTGTCCTGTTGAGTTACTACAGCATTTTGTGTCTATCTTCTCTGGTAATTTTATAGGTTGCACTATGTACTTTGGCTTGCACTATTATGGTCTGGTTACTTCGTATAACTGATAACTAATTATACTATGTGTATAAAAGTATTTACTTGTTGTGATAATTGCCTGTAAAAGCTGCAGCAAGTTAGAATTTCTTTGTTTGGTTCCCCATGCATAAAATAATTTAAAACCGTTGACTCTTGTTATCTCCTTATAGAATTCAATTAATTTGGTTAGACATGACCCCTCCTGAACACATCTTTGGAAAATCCCCCTGATGGAATTGTGCCTTTCTGAATGAGGATTTATTTGTCCTTTAGAACTGAGTCTTAGTAATTTTCCGATCACCAAATTTAAACGAGCTCATCGGTAATTAAATGACCAATTCTCTCTATCTCCCCTCTCCCACCTCCCCACCATTTTAAACAATGGTACTGTTGTGTATGAAAATATGAATAGCATATTTAATGTCTTGCGCATTTGTACGCTTGCGCGGTAGAGACTCTAGATGGCGATTTCAATGCAAGAAACTTGTTAAGTACCTGTGTGTTCCGATTCTTATTTTAAATCCTTTTCCAGCGCAAATACATAACAAATTGGCGACGACGATGTCGGTTCCGTTAGCAGGAACAGAACAATGATCGATTTGAGGTATTCCCAAGATCAAAAAGAAAGTTAAAGAAGAGTTTGTATTTGGCGCAACAAGTTGGAACGGCACCAGCAAAACGGCAAGAAAATGTCAGAACGGGAACGTAAGATTGCCAGGCAACAAGCAGTGCTGTATCGGGGCAGCACAGCTCACCGAATAG
Organism: Amblyraja radiata; assembly: GCF_010909765.2. Taxonomy (NCBI): domain Eukaryota; kingdom Metazoa; phylum Chordata; class Chondrichthyes; order Rajiformes; family Rajidae; genus Amblyraja; species Amblyraja radiata. Next base: position 17,143,487 of record NC_045958.1, read on the forward strand.
CGCAGCTGGAAGCTAGAAGCCTAACCAGCAGAACAGCGATGGTGTCTGCTTACCTGAAACGCCACCGACGACAAAGCCGAGTCTCCGAGAGCCAGCGCCGGTGAAAACATAAGAACACATCGGTAAGCGGTGCAGCTCTGATGCGGTCAACTTACCTAGCCGGAGGTCTACTGTGTTGCCAGCCATTCGTAGCGTAAACAGCCAAACCAGCCCGGGAAGCCAGCAAAGCCAGCCCGTGAAGCAAGCAAAGCCAGCCCGTAAAGACAGCCCGATAGGTCGCCGAGGCACCGGAGTCCAGAGACAGTCAAGTCGGACCGGTGAATTCCTCTCAGCAAAAAGCTGGACTTTATGAATTTATTGTATTGTTCATTGATAACAATAATTTAGAGGATATATGTGTGCATTGCATGTATATGGCTTGAAATATATTAGTATATTATTATATTAGTATATAATTAATAGTGTTATGTTGGAATAAATCGATTATTATATTAGTATATTATTATATTGGTAAATTAGTATAAATCGATTACTATAAGATAATTATTAGTAGTGAATTTACTGGATAACTGCTCAGTGTTGTAAAGGAATTAAGTCCATTGTTGAGAACACTGTGTAAGAGGACAGCACATTGTGTACCTGAATAACAATAGTGTAGCCATGGCTAATTCAATTGTAGGGAATGTGCCCCAGTTAGAATCTGGTTATTCTTTTGAGGAATGGACCGAAGTCTTAGAGACCTGGGTCACTTCAAATTATATCACAACAGAAGAGAAGAAAAGAGCATTGTTCCTTACAGGTTTAGGAAGCAAAGGTTATCACATCCTATGTGGGTTGCTGCAGCCAGCGAAGCCCGCTAGTAAAACGTACGAGGAATGTAAGTACGAGGCATTAATTGCTCATTTCTCGCCAAAACCAACAGAAATAGGGGGCGCCGTCCTGTTTTTTGGCTGTTTTTTCATCTCTCATTTTGAATTTTTAGTTAGTTGAGTTTTTGTTTTTTCGGAGTTCTAGTCTTTTTTATGTGGGGGTGGGGGTGGGGGGGGGAGGTGGGGGGGGGGGGCGAAGGGGGAAACTGCATTCTAGGGTCCCTACCTGGTTGGAGAGGCGCCTTTTCTCCAGGCTGCACCTTCGATCCTCGCGGCCTACCAGCTGGCCTGGAGCGGCGTTTCCTGAGGGGACCGGCCAGAACCTTGGCTTCGGTGGCGGCGCAGCGCTGGAGCGCTATCGTGGAGCGGGCGATGCCTTGCCCGGGTTGCCGCGCTGGGATTCCGGTGAGCTGAAGACCGCCGATGAAACATCGCGGAGCTGCGGGACTGTGGAGCGGCCAGCCGTGGGCGGTGGCGCTGAACTTTACATCAGGAGCCTGGAGCTCCATCCAGCGCGGCCTGTCGGCTTCGGAAGCCGCGGTCTCGAGTAAGGAGGCGGCCGTTCCAGGTTTCCCAAGCCGCTGAGAGGATTCTCCCGACGCCGGAGCACCATCACCCGGCGAGAACGGCCTGGAACATCGGGCCTCCATAAAGGCGACTGCGGAGGCCAAAATAGGCCGGACTATGGGTGGACATGGGGATAGGGACTGGACTTTGTGCCTTCTCTCATAATAGGAACCATTGTGGGGGGATGTTTTTTATGTTAAATGTCTTTATTATTGTTATGTTGTTTTCTTTTTCATGTGCTGCAATGGCAATACACATTTCACTACACCAATTGGTGTATGTGACTAATAAAGAACCTTTGAACCTTTGAACCTTTGAAATAGAGCAAAGATATCGGTTTTATACATGCAACGCAAGCAAATGAAACAATCCCTCAGTTCCTAGCAAAGCTTCAACAGTTAAGTGAGGGGTGTAATGTTAAGGAACTGGAGAAAATGCTAAGGGATAGATTGGTGGTAGGATGTGCAGGTATTAACATCCAGCGAAAACTGTTGAGTACACCAACATTAATCTTCGAGAACGATGTCGATATTGCGACAGCGATGGAGGTTGCTAAACAAGACCCAGAGCAGATCAAGAAGATCGAAAGGCCTCAAGATGATTTTACCTCCGTCCTTCAGCTTCAAAGGAAGGAGCCTGGACTAAAGAAGACAAGGAGTCCACCCAGAGACAAGGTTCAATACTCCAAGAAGTGCTGGAGATGTGGCGGCAGCCATGAGCCAGCGACGTGTATATTCCGAGCTGGTAGGTGCTTCAGATGCTCAGGAACGGGCCACACCCAAAGCCAGTGTGATGCTGTTAGAGCTAACCAGCAGAGGAGACAATTCCAGAAAAAAGCAAACCGCTTGGAAGAGAGTGATTCGGATTCATCAAAGGATCGTATGAGCCATTTGGAAGACAAATCAATTTACAAGTTGTCGAACTTTGACCCGTGTACAACCACTTTGATAGTGAATGGCAGGGAGTTACAACTGGAAGTCCATGGACCATCGTACCAGAAGAAGTCTTCAAAAAACTTGGTCAGGACAGACTAGATCCCTGTAGCCTCAAGCTGAAATCCTACACAGGCGAGAAGGTTGACATCTACAGACAAGCAGTGGTCCAGGTACAGCTTTAAGCTCACAGCAAGCCAGAAACGCTGACCCTAGTGGTAGTAATGAAAGGTGCAAGCCTATTGGGAAGAGACTGGTTGAGGAAGTACCCTGGATTGCTGTCAAATCTAGTCAGCCAGAACATGCCGGGTCCAAGCCTAAGTCCACCGAGCAGTATACACAGTTTGCAAGAGGCCATGAGCTCAGTACTGAACAAACTTCTGAAAGAGCTTCAGAGAGGGACGAACCTCTAGCCCATAGTGATAACACAACATCACAACCAGAACCACAACCAGAGCCTGGTATCGCAGATAACATGCAAAGTCCAACTCAGACAGAGAGACGCAGGACTAATAGGACTAAAAGGACACCTAAACGATTTGAGGATTTTGTTCTTTATTAATGAAAACACAAAAAGCAATGTGTAATGTATTTGGTTTGCCACACCAAGCTTAAGGAAGATGGGTGGAATGTAACAATCAGAAGGTGCCAAGTTTATGCATGATTATTATGGTTATGATGATGTAATTGTAAGATGACTTTAATAATACAACTTGGGAACAGTGTATTAGTCAATAATATTTGGGGTAAAAGATCATATACCGTGAAGGTAAAATTGTGTTATCTGCCTCCAAGTTGAAGGGGGAGGAGTGTTGTGTATGAAAATATGATTAGCATATTTAATGGCATGCGCGGGAGAGACTCTAGATGGCGATTTCAATACAAGAAGCTTGTTAAGTACCTGTGTGTTCCGAGTTTTATTTTTAAGTCTGTGTCCAGCGCAAATACATAAGAGGTGCAATGATGGCAGCCTTCAATTCTCCAGCACTACTCGTAGCCAGAGACGTTTGAATAAAATATAGTCAGAGGTTCTGCATTGTCCTTCCTTTTAATTATTTGGAAAATATTTCATCTACTCTGGCAAAGATATCGAATTCCTTCATACCTCAGGTGACTTTGTGTGGATGACAGGAAGAAAGCTTTCAAGATATAGATGTTTTAGTCACATGATTAACTATGGACACTCCCAGACTTACGTAATAAGTGACTTGCGTAAACTCGTATGTACTGTATGTAAACAATTTTGGCAGTTTGTAATTTCCACAACACTGTACGATCATCCAAGTTTACATCGAAACAAGCTGGCAATGGCGGTGGTGCTTACCCAGAAGGCCACACGCTGCAGAGATTACCCCAACAGCGAGACCGAGCTCAAACTGCAATGGTGGCGGTGTTTACCCAGAAGGCCAGGCACATTAGAATGTGCCCTAGATTCAGCCGGACACTGATGAGAGTAATGCCCCTGTTCCACTTAGGAAACCTCTGGAGACTTTGTGCCCCACCCAAGGTTTCCGTGCAGTTCCCGGAGGTTCCCGGTGGTTTTTGTCAGTCTCCCTACCTGCTTCCACTACCTGCAACCTCCGGCAACCACCTGCAACCTCCGGGAACCGCACGGAAACCTTGGGTGGGGCGCAAAGTGTCCAGAGGTTTCCTTTCAGGTTTCCTAAGTGGGACAGGAGCATTACTACTCTCAGTGATGGACAGAAAGTGCTGTCGTAAATCAGTGGGCCAGGCAGTATCTCTGGAGAACATGGACAGGTGACATTTCAGGTTGAGATCCCTCTTCAAACTCAGTGAGTTATTTCAAGCAGGGGATGGGGATGGTGACTCTGACTTATGTTAAATCTGACTTGTGTAAGGGTTCACGGAATGTAACCCTTACGTAGGTAGGAGAGTGCCTGGACTACTCAATATTTGCATAAAGTTCCAGAGAAGTAGTGGAGTAGAAAGGACATGCCTTCTTTTGAAATCTTCGCATCTCACATATATTGCTTTGAACCTGTGCAAAAGGAATGTTGTGAGGCATTAGGAATCCACAGAGAACACAGTTGGGAGGTCATGTTGCAGTTGTATAAGACTTTGGTGAGACCGCATTTAGAGTATTGTGTTCAGTTCTGGGCACCATGTTATAGGGAAGATATTGTCAAGCTTGAAAGGGTTCAGAGAAGATTTACGAGGATGTTGCCAGGACTAGAGGGTCTGAGCTACAGGGAGAGGTTTAGTAGACTGGGTCTCTATTCCATGGAGCACAGGAGGATGGGGTGATCTTATAGAGGTTTATAAAATCATCAGAGGAATAGATCATGTGGATGCACAGTCTCTTGCACAGAATAGGGGAATCGAGAATCAGAGGACACAGGTTTAAGGTGAAGGGGAAAAGATTTAATAGGTAACTTTTTCACACAAAAGGTGGTGGGTGTATGAAACAAGCTGCCAGAGGAGGTAGTTGAGGCTGGGAGTATCCCAACATTTAACAATTAGACAGGTACATGGATAGGACAAGTTTGGAGGGATATGGACCAAGCGGAGGCAAGTGGGACTAGTGTAGCTGGGACATTGTTGGCCAGTGTGGGCAAGTTGGGCCGAAGGGCCTGTTTCCACATCGTATCACTCCATGACTCTATGATATATGCCATGCAGGTTTATTAAATCAAAACTCAAGAAGCCATCCTCCTTTAGCCCAAAAATAAAAGCCATTTGAATTTTGCAAAAGGAATATCTGAATTTGTTTTCCCATAATGAGAATGGATCGACCACTGCACGCTCAAGTGCACATGATGCATATTGATTTAACTGTGTATATAAATTTCCTTCCAGCAGACACTCTTGTGCTGGTGACATTTTTACACAAGATTACTGCCCATTTAAACACAATGTCCTAGAGCAGTGGTCACAAAAAAAAATTAAATTGCTTCAGTTTATCACAGCTCTGGATCATTGAAAGTGAACTTATTTGATGACTTTCCCTGAGGTATGTCAGTTTGAAAGCTTACATGCACCAGTGCTTGTACATTTGGAAAAGGTTATTTTTAAAGTCCATGAATAATGACAGGTATTCCTGCAGTTGGCGCAAAGCAGTTGGTGGTAGACCATAATTAAAATGCTTACTACATACTGCACACTTCATAAAGATATTGCTGATATTCGGTCACTGTCTCAAATTAACACAGGCAATGATGGAATAACTAATGGACCTGTCCCACTTAGGTGATTTTTCAGCGGACTGCCGCGACTGTCAAAGGAGAGGGAGGGTGGGAGAGGGGGGGAGAATGGGGGGAGAATGGGGGGAGAATGGGGGGAAGAAGGGGGGGGGGAAGGGAGGGAGAAGGAATGGAGCCAACTTTTAAGAAGCCAGACAACTTTTAATAAGCCAGAGATACATAGCTGTGAAGTTCGGTGGACATTTAACATTACCGATCGGTTATCCTTGGTTCTGAAAACTACTGCTTATGTTTTTTTTCCCCAATGAGTCAATGAAAATGCCATACCGGTCAGCAAAGGCCATTAACTAAAACTACCTACGACTACCTCGACTACCAGTAACTACATGGCGACCCCACTACAACTGCACCTACGAATACAGGATTATCGATTATCTCCATGGCGACCAATTTTCAACATTTGCGGCGACCATACTGAGGCCGCGACTAGTTCTCAGAAAGCGGGAACTCCTCACGACCATGAAGGAGACTCACCAGAGACCACCAGCGAACATGTGGCGACCATGTGGCGAGCGCAGAGTCTCCTGCACTCACCTAAAAAGTCGCCTAAGTGGGACAGGCCCATTCAAACACAAATTGGACAAAACTACATTTCCAACAACATGATCGAGTGGTCTATCGCTATTTAACATTTTGATTCTATGAAAAGCCATCAGGTGACGTGTAACTTACAAACGTTCAAGATTGCCAATAAAAAATATCTTCTGTGAACATTGTAAAAGTGATTTAAAATCTAATTTGATGGCCATTTCTTAACTGCACTGCTCAGATGAACTAATGTTTTTGTAATCCAAAAAACAGGTTTGACTTGTGATGAGCAAATTTGCCCCAAAATTTAAAACTATTATCATATAAAACAATTCATACATACTGCCTTCAATGTATTCAGGGGAGAGTTTGCTGAGAAAATTGCCTTGTGCAGTGAGACATAAGAGGCTTGTGCCTGTTCTCCAGCCAGAATGACACAGTTACCCTTTATCCTGTCACTTTTAGTGCTGTGTAGGAAGGAGCTGCAGATGGTGGTTTAAACAAACATAGAGACAAAATGCTGGATTAACTCAGCGGGACAGGTAGCATCTCTGGAGATGTTTCGGGTCGAGACCCTTCTTCAGACTCAAACCCTTTCTTCTGCTGGACTGCTGTGTTGACCATGATCACAGATTTTCCCTCTAAACAATGGTTCAGGTATTTCCATGTTGCTGAAGTATATATATTTTTTACTTACTTCATAACTAGTTGAACAGATAAGGTTGAACAGAGAAAGTAACGCATGCACAATCGTCAAAGGTGATTTCCATTCTCCTTTACAGCTTGCTATTTAATTCATAAAGACACCAAAAAAAAAAACATTTTTGCATATTGTGGAAATAGTATTGAGATCACATATGCAGCAAGAGTCGTTTTCATTTTGTACTTACTGCTGAGCAATATTTCAATTTGCACACCTGTATTACCATTTTGCACGTGTACATAATATATTTGTGGCTGTGATATTAATGAGTTATTCCCTCTCACATTTAGCAGTCAATACACTAAGAGCAAGATTCCTCTTTCAGTCCAACTGTAACTGTGGCCAATTAGTTAAGTAAGCACTTCATTCCTACTGCAGCATCTAATAAGCTAATGAAAGAGATGCTACATTCTTATTATGAAGAAATATTTAACAATTTTGTCAACTAGTAAAGTGTTCTTTCAAATTAGATTTATAGTTACAGTAATTAGCATTCAAGAAAATTCATATTTAGTGTTCTATGAACTTTGAAATTTCATTATACAGTTTAATTGATGTACTTTGATTTTCTACTGGAATCAAAAACCACCATAGTAACAAATGCTGTCACTCCTGGATGACAGGATATTATCAGTGAAATTTTGTGTTGCACAATAATATTAATAAGTGTTAGTCTAAGCTCCCCACTATAATTTATTCTTTCTCATCTGCACATTTAAAATGCTGGGTTCTACCTTTTGATATCCTGCATTGCCCATTTTATTTTTTTTAAAAAGCTCTAATAACCTGCCCATCAGCAGACTGAATAAAATGTTTCATTCACTCATCCTTAAGAGTGGGCGTCATTGACATGGCTTTATGTTTAACTCCTTTGTTTTCTGGCCCATCAGACTACTTTGTAGGCTAATTAAACAGCACTCTCACAGCTTACTAAATAGAGGAATACTTAGAGAAACAATGGCCCTGAAATCATTGGCTTGCTGCAGCGTGTTCAGGCTGTTGGCAATTATGGAGGAATTTCTGACTGTGCTAATATATACCAAGCTCCAAAGAAGAAGTGGTCAGGATGCAGAAATTATATTTAGTGCAGTCATACACACAAGAAAGAACCAAGACACAACACAATTTACACAAACATCCATCACAGCGCATCTCCTCCTCGCTGTGATGGAAGGCAAAGACTTATCTCTCCCCTGCACTCCCCATTCCCCTCCCGATGTCAGAGTCAAAGTCAAAGCCCCCGGCGGGCGATGGCAATTGTCCCGCGGCCATTAACGCCGCGCCGGGTGATGCAAGGCCACGCTCTGGGTCTTGGTGTTGGAGCCCCCGGTGGGCGCTAGCAAAGTCCCACAGCCATTCCAAGCCACGCCGGGCGATGATGTAAGGTCCCGCTCCAGGTACTCTTCAACCCCGCAACTCGAGCGGGTGAAGTCGCCGTTGCGGAACCCCCGCAAAGCGGTCTCCCAGCAGGGACCCGCGGGCTCCCGGTGTTCCTGTCTGCCAGACCTGCGGTAAGCCTACGAATCCCCGAGGTCGGGTCGCAGCAGCGCGCCACCACCGCTCCTCCCGCTCCGAACTCAGCCAGCTCCGCGATGGTGAGTAGGTCCGCAGCTCCGTGACTGGAGCCCCAGGTCGTTCCTGCTGGAGGCCGCTCCACGGTGCTAGGCCCCAACGACAACGGAGACCCGACAGAGAAAAGGTCTGGTTCTCCGTGCAGGGGAAAGATTTTTAAAAGTTTCCCCCACCCCCCGCCCCCCACGCACATACCCACACACATACACAAAAAAAAAAATAAAAACTACATTTTATTGGAACAACTAAACTTTGTTTTTGGATAGCACAACAAATTACCCTATACGATACATAAACCACTGCAGGATCGATCCTTGTATCTGCTTGGCCAAGCTCTTTAGCCTCGTGCAAGCAGAAACATTACAAACGGACACGCAGTCCCAAGCGCTCTTCCAGAAGATCAACAAAGGACCTTGTGGGCAAAGATCCTATAATGGAGCAATGGCTGACGTGTAGTACACAACGGAACGTGGGCCTTTTTTTCATCCATTTCCGTAACCCGACCCGACCCGACCCGACCCGACCCGCAGTGTAATCAACGTTGCGGGGGAACAGTTTGTGTTAATAAATTAAAATTCTGAAAATGAGGAGAAGAGTTTTCCCAAATAACTTTTATTTTTACGAGGATGTTTCTGTAACCGGCTTCCGTCTCCGCACTATTATCCTTTGGGATCTTTGGTGCGGAGACGGAAGTCGGTTACGGAAATGGGGCCGATAATTACCCATGGATCTGCCCATGACCGTACTACGTCTTTTTCGTCGAGTGGACTATCTTGCTCGCTATAGGATCTTTGCTTGTGGGGGTTGCCTTTTATAGGTCCCCAAACCTTGAGGGGCCGAACTACAGAAGAGTGGTCTATTTACAATCCAATGAAACATAACAAACTACAACAATACATTATCGACAGTTACACAGACCAATGACAAAATCTCCCTTACATTGTTGCAGGAAAAACTTCCCGAAGAAGCTAACAGAACTTGAACAATGCAACATTTACCCTGAAATCCAAACAAACCTGCCAGGGGCTTAACACTTTAACCGATCAACAAATGGCAGGGTAACTGTCTAGCAACCTAATTTACAATATGTACACTTAGTTTGCATTCATCCAATTAACTTCATGCATTTTACATTTCCCTGGATGTCTTCTGCAGAAATCCCATCCATCTGTCAATTGAATATGCAACACTGATCTGGGGCCCAGACTTACTGGCACCATTCAGAAGCTTGTCTTATTTCTACAGAGCACATTAAACTTGACCAAAATGGCCTAGCAATACATGAGTCCTTGCTAAAGTTTGATACCATGGCTGCTCGGTTTTAGCCAGGATTAACACTGTCTGTCCCGCTGAGTTACTCCAGCTTTTTGTGTCTACCTTTGACTAAATCCATTGGTCTGCAGCCCTAAACACTGGAAGAGAAAAATGAACCGTTGGAGGATCTTTGTAGATCAGTCAGCATGTATGGAGGCAAAGGTATGCTCAATATTTCAGGTTGATTCCATGCATCAGGATCCTGCAACAGGCGATGCACCTCTAACACTGTTGCAAGTAAGGTTTTGATTGTACCTGTACCTCATTGTAGTCACATATCCTCTGCTACAGCATCCTGCTGCTCCTCTTCCTCCAGCATGTATATCATTTAAAGTGAGGTCCCCATTGGCAAAGACATAATTGAGACTGGTAATTGTCTTGAAACACATTCATTTTCAGGGGTAATGCGCTGAGGAAAGGCTTCCAAAGCAGAACGGTGAAAAATCTTTCTGATACCTCCGGTGATCTCACACCCACTCCCAGTGCGGTATTGTCACAAATATCCCTTTGCCTCTACAGATGCTGCCTGACCTTCTGAGTTTTTCCAGCAGCTTGTTCTTTGCACCAGGTTGCAGCAACTGCAGTCTCTTGTGTCTTCCCACACCACGTCAACTTCCCACGTCTCTCTCCTGCTTTAAGAAACTCTGTCCTTTCAACCACTCTGTCAGTCAATGGTGGTAATTTCTGTTTCTTTGGTTCCTTGTCAATTTTTATTTGCCATTGTTTCTGTGAAAGTTGTTGGGCCACTTCACCACACTTTACAATGTTAAAGTTCTGCCTACATTCTGGACATTGCTGCTGCCATAGTTGAAACAGAAAGATGTTACTTATGTATAGAAATAAATTGCAGGCGTTGGTTTCACACCAAAGATAGACACAAAATGCTGGAGTAACTCAGCAGGTCAGGTGACGTCTCTGAAGGAAAGGAATAGGTACACCTCTAGTTTACCTCTCCCCTGACTCTCAGTCTGAAGAAGAATCTCAACTCAAAACGTCACCTATTTATTTTCTCCAGAGATGCTGTCTGACCTGCTGTGTTGCTCCAAGATGTTACTAATCTTCAATGCAATGTCCTTCACCTGCCATCCATCCTTGTGAATGCTGACCACTTTTCATAAGTCCCATTTATAAAGTGGATGGATGTGGTTAATGTGACAATACCGCACTGGGAGTGGGTGTGAGATCACCGGAGGTATCGGAAAGATTTTTCACCGTTCTGCTTCGGATGCCTTTCCTCAGCGCATTACCCCTGAAAATGAATGCGTTTCAAGACAATTACCAGTCTCAATTATGTCTTTGCCAATGGGGATCTCACTTTAAATGATATACGTGCTGGGGGAAGAGGAGCAGCAGGATGCTGTAGCAGAAGCTGCATTAATTATACAGCATTGGAAGAGATTCAGGACATCGTGACACTATCTATTCGGCACATGGACACAAGGATACAATGACTTTCTTCAGAAGGCTGCCTCTAAAGGCTTGTCTGGCAGTTGGAAGGAGCTCAGCTTTGTGCTCAGCTCTGATATCAACTGCAATTCAAATACAAACCATCTTCCTTGTGTGATGGTGCACAGGCATCCAAGCCAGGAATATGGTTGTAATGTAACTCAAAGGGCATTACTGTGCAACATTACTGGTGAAAACCAACATCTTCCACAGCTATTCAATTCTACGCCTATTATTCGGCTGAAAACACAATCCATCTTTGCGGTAAGGTTGCCGATCATCATTCATGTCGTAAAGCAGACCTTGAGGATATGGAAGATATAAAGGAGACACCTCTTTTCAACTGACCAGTATTATAACATGTGAAGATACGAAATCTTGGAGTAAGTCTTTATGAGTTAGGCAGCAGCTCTGGAAAACATGGATAAGTGCTGTTTTGGGGCGGAACTATTCTTCTGATTGCTGGGGGAGCAGGGAAAACCCCATAAAGATGTGATTCACACAGAGAGTGGTGAATCTGTGGAATTCTCTGCCACAGAAGGTAGTTGAGGCCAGTTCATTGGCTATGTTTAGGAAGGAGTTAGATGTGGCCCTTGTGGCTAAAGGGATCAGGGGTTATGGAGAGAAGGCAGGTACGGGATACTGAGTTGGATGATCAGCCATGTTCATATTGAATGGCGGTGCAGGCTCGAAGGGCCGAATGGCCTACTCCTGCACCTATTTTCTATGAAGGGGCCGGACAAATCACAGCCGGCACAGATGACCTCAGGTGAAGGGGTTCCTTGATAGGCATATTGTTGGACAAAGTCTAGAGATAGAGCTGAGACACTCCTGTGCGGCCGGCACGGCTGCCGGCTGGAGGGCGCTCCCGTGTGAGCAGCCCGGTGCGGGGCTGAGACGCTGCCGTGTGGGCGGACCGGCTACCGGCTGGAAGGTGCTCTCGTGGGGGCAGCCCGGTGCGGGGCTGAGACGCTGCCTTGTGGGCAGCCCGGTGCGGAGCGGAGACGGCGGCTGAGGCGGCATTCTGGCGGCGGCGACCTGGATCCGGGGCTCGGCCGCGGGCCAATGGAGGACACAACAGCTGCGGGCATCTTCGACCATCCTCCGGGCCGCGGAGCTTGAACCGGCCCGTTCGCGGAGCTCGGTTGAGCCGCGGGACTGACTTACCATCGCCCGGTGGGGTATCGCCTCGGCGCAGAGGGAGAAGAGGAGGGAAGAGACAGTAACTCTAAGACTTTTGCCTCCATCACAGTGAGGAGGTGTTTGGTGAACTCACTGTGGTGGATGTTAATTTGTGTTTATTGTGTTTTGTTATTATTACATGTATGGCTGCAGGCAACAGCATTTCGTTCAGACCGAAAGGTCTGAATGACAAATGACAAATAAAATAAAGGATTCAATTCAAAGGTGTGAGCAAAAGAGGGAAATTGTGAAGCTTGCTGAAGGGCTTTTGGTGGAAGGATGGGGGAAGGGTTGGGGAGGGGGTGGGGGGGGGTGAAACCAGTACAAGGTCAACCAGGGTTCATGGGAAGGGAGTGGAGGGGGGAGGGGGGGGGGCGGTGGGAGTAAAGTGAGAGTGTTGTTGGGAGAAAGGGGAGGTGTTTGCAGAAATTACCTAAAATTAGAGTATTCGATGTTCATACGGTTGGGTTGTAAGATGCTGAAAAGGAATATGAGGTGCTATTCCTCCAGTTTGCGTGTGGCCTCACTGCCACTAAGCGACAGCCTCACAAAAAGTAGGTAGCTTTTCCTCTTTACCTGCACCAGTCGGTTTAGGCGCTCCACTAACAGCCTGCACAATCCTTGAACAGCATGCCAACCAGACGCATGGGAGAGTATTCCTAGTTCCTTCTCCATTCTGATATTGCTGCCTTATTTCATCAGACCTTGCACAATCCCCTACTCCCATCCCAGCACCCAAAGCACACAAGATATTTACCATTGTCTCATTGATATTAGTGAGCGCAATGATCTTATATTTTCTGACTGAATTATCTTTGTACCCCTTTGACACAGCTATCTCCTGTCTTCTTATATTGCAATTAAAAACCCCCCAATGTTTTCAATACAAACATCAAATATAATAAACACAAATTAAAACAGCTATTAATACTAATACTTAGTTGATACATTTTGAAAAGACAATGTGCCCTTTTTGTCACTCTGCTTAAGTCAAAGATAATAATGATAGAGCATAAATGTTAAATCTTCCAGTCAGTGCTCATAGAATGGCAGTTCTAATACCACAAGTGACGTGTTCCATTGCTGGTTTTCAGCTTTTCACCTGCATTAGATTTACAGCCATGTTAAACTTTCCTATCTTTAAATCCCAATGTTAAAACCACCCACAGCATTAAAATGCATTCAATTTTTTCCACATAATTCCAGCACTAAATCACCGCTGCACAAGATCAACAACTGCCTCTTGAACTTTTTCATTTGAAACACATTTCTTTAGTTCGTGGACAGGCCCAAAGTACCACTCTCATTTTTTTTTTTGCACAAGCGAAGTGGGAGAAAGATACAGATAAAGAGAAATTATCTGGGTGCTTCAGACTCTCATTCAGCCCAGAGTTTTATCAGAAAATAATTTGGGGATTATTTGGGGGAAACAGACTCTAGGAGTGTGATGCTAATAAAGCACATGTAAATAAAAGTCCTGAAAGCCTGGGGCTGATTGCTATGATTTAAACATGCATGGGAGCATGAAATTGAGGACCTGCAGGTTTCACATGACATACTGATTAATCGCTCTCCTCTGGGAGTGGGATTTACAGCTTCCATGCAGACATTTTGAAGCTTTGGATTGCACTGGCTGACAGACAAAGGCATGCATCAGGTTGGCTCGGGGATTGAGGGAAACGGCTCCGGGTCTCAGGGGTGACACTGGAGAAGCTAATGGAGGAGGTGCAGTTGAGGAAAGATGAAAGAAGCAGCAATAAAGGCAATCAATACACAGAATGTGGGAGTAGATGACTGAGCAAGTCACAGCTAGTCAGACTGACTCCAGTAATCATCAGACATGAGTAGTCATGATAAGATTCCACCTCACCATTTGCTTACAGAAGGAGACATTTAGTCCACTGGGCCCATCCCTGCTCCCTAGAGAGCAATCACATCAATCACTTTATTTTTTCTCTCTGTATTCTCTCATACTAACTCCCTTTTAATTTGTTACTCACCTACTCTAAGCGGTAATGTACAGTCGCAGGTTTACCTACCAGCCAGCACATCTTTGGGATGTGGGAGCTCATGCAGTCACAGGGAGAAGGTAGAAAGTCAACATGGTCAGGATCAAACCCAAGTGTCTGGATCTGTGAGACCGCAGCACTAACTGTTGGGCCATTGTATCTTCCCTCCATCCTGCTTCTCAAAAACTTCACCAAAAGCGGTATAAAAATAATGGAGCCTCTAAGCTGCACCTACAGTCCAACGATAGACACAAAAAGCTGGAGTAACTCAGCAGGACGCAGCGCCTCTGGAGAGAAGGAATAGGTGATATTTTGGGTCGAGACCCTTCTTCAGACTGGTTAGGGATAAGGGAAATGAGAGATATCGATTATGATTTAGAGAGATAAAGAACAATGAATGAAAGATATGCAAAAAAGTAACGATGGTAAATGAAACAGGCGCTTGTTAGCTGTTTGTTGGATGAAAACGAGAAGCTTGAGCAACTTGGGTGGAGGAGAGATAGAGAGAGAGGGAATGCTGAGGCTACCTGAAGTTCGGGAAATCAACCTCATACCACTGGGCTGTAAGCTGCCCAAGCGAAATAGACAATAGACAATAGACAATAGGTGTAGGAGTAGGCCATTTGGCCCTTCGAGCCAGCACCACCATTCAATGTGATCATGGCTGATCATCCCCAATCAGTACCCCGTTCCTGCCTTCTCCCCATATCCCCTGACTCCGCTACTTTTAAGAGTCCTATCTAGCTCTCTCTTGAAAGCATCCAGAGAACCTGCCTCCACTGCCCTCTGAGGCAGAGAATTCCACAGACTCACCACTCTCTGTGAGAATGTGAAATATGAGATGCTGTTCCTCCAATTTGCGTTTTACCTCAATCTGACAATGTAGAAGACCTGGAACAGAAAGGTCTGTGTGGGAATGGGAAGGAGAATTAAAGCGTTTAGCAACTAGGAGGTCAGTCTACAGTCCAAATGGGCACGGGCCAATTTCCCTCCTGGGATAATTAAAGTTCTATCATATCGTATCGTAAACAGACTACATCAATTGCCTACGGGAGCAGATCAGGGGAAAGGTAGGGGTGAACTATACTCCTTATACACACAACTATTGTGATAGGTTGAGTAGGCTGGAACTCTATTCCTTGGAGTGCAGGAGGTTGGGGGATGATCTTATAGAGGCGTATAAAATCATGAGAGGAATCGATCGGGTAGAGTCTCTTGCCCAGAGTAGGGGAATTGAGGACCAGAGGACATACGTTTAAGGTGAAGGGGAAAAGATTTAACAGGAATCTGAGGGGTAACTTTTTCACACAAAGGGCGGTGGGTGTATGGAATAAGCTGCCAGAGGAGGTAGTTGAGGCTGGGACTATCCCAAGGTTTAAGAAACAGTTAGACAGATACATGGATAGGACAGGTTTGGAGGGGTATGGACCAAACGCAGGCAGATGGGACTAATGTAGCTGGGACATTGTCGGCCGGTGTGGGCAAGTTGGGTGAAAGCTCGTTTCTACGCTGTATCACTCTATAACTCTATGACTCTGTGAACTCAGCAGCCAAATTTGGCTCTAAATGGGGGGGGGGGGGGGGGGATAGAGAAATGAGTAACATGATGTCAGGACAACAACCTCTCCCTCAATGTCAGTAAGACCGAAGAGTTAATTGTCGACTTCAAGCATGGCTGTGAACATGCCCCAAACAGCATCAATGGAGCCGAAGTGGAAATGGTTGAGAGCCTCAAGTTTGTTGGCCTAAATATTAGCAATGATCTGACATGGACCAAGCACATTGCCAAGAAGGCAGTCCAGTTATTTGTTTTTCTTTCAGCTTCTGTGGGGCAGAAGATATGGATCTTCTTGAAAGCGCACACCACCAGATTCCAAAACAGCTTTTCCCTCTCTGTTATCAAGCGTCTGTACAGTCCATCCATAAGCCGGGGGTACAGTCTGATGGAGGAACACAGTTGGACAGGAAGTATCTGTGTTGCTATGCAGTATCTGAGGCTACAGTCCAATTCCCTCTACCTCATTGAGGACATTGGACTTTGTCTATGTAACTTATGTGCTACAATACTGAGAACTATGTTGTGCATTCTGTACCTTATCCTCTCTACCTATTATTCTTGAGTTTGGCTTAATTGTACTTTACATGTAGTATTATCTGATTTGATTGGATAGCATGCAGAATACATCTCTTCATTGTACTTCGGTACAGGGGACAATAATAAACATAAGCCTAAACCATCTGCGACTTCCTCCAATGTCGTAGTGAGGATCCACATAAACAGGAGGAACAAAACCTTCACATCTCTCTGGGCATTTACAACCTTCGAGAATTAACTTTCTGGTAAACTGCTCTTTCACTGTTTCCCACTATTATATGTGTGTTCCTTGCTCATTCTGCTTCTTTAAAATGTTTTGAAAACAGTCAGGATTCCTTTTCCTTTTCACCTGATGTGCCTTAATCAATCTCTGTGTGGTCTTTTGTCCAACGCCTCACTCCGTAGACACTGCACAGGCAACGCAGGTGCTGCCTAGCCCATTGTTCCTCCAGCACATTGACATTGCTCTCTAGATTCCATAGTCTGCAATCTCTTGTGTCTCTACCTCACTCCTCCCTGCAGCTCTTCTTTCAAAATTGACACCAATCCATTTCTCCTCCAGTTCTGAAGGAAGGGTTGGTGATCCACGTTTCTCTTTCCACAGAAGCTGCTTGGCTGGTTGACTTCTTCCAGCACTTTCTGTTTTTATTTTAGATTTCCCACAAATGCAGTTTTTGTTTCACGTAGTTTCACGTAGACCACATAATCCTGGCCTGTCTATTCAATAAACTTAACCTGTAAGATCGACATGTTTCGTCAAATGTATCAGTTTGGAAACTTCTTGTGCATTTATTCTAGTTTAAAATATACACTGCATCTATCTGCAGCTAAAAATAGTCTGTCAATGTGCTCTGAACGGTACAGCGGTGTACAAAGCAGCGCAGTCCCACTCATGTGTGGTTTGTCTATTTTTCTAGACATTTGACAGTGTGTTGTTGCTTGGCCACAGTAACACTTGGCCCAGACTCAATATTGCTTCAATCATTCCATTCACTTTAACCTTTTCTTCCATCTGAAAGCCAACATGCAGGTTCAACAAATGATGAAGAAAGCAAGTGGTATGTTAGTTTTTATTATGAGAGGGTGTGAATATAATAGGAACGATACAGGAACAATTATATAGGATGACCTAATGAGCAGTATCGCAAACTCATGGTTTTAATTGATTGTCTGAAAGATAGCATAGAAGCAGGCTCTTTGGCAAATCGAGTCCATGTGGACCATCACTCACCCATTCACACTTGTTCTATGTATCCCACTTTCACATCTATTCCCTACACACAGGAAGCAATTAACAGAGGCCAATTAACATACAAATCTGCACGTCTTCAGGATATAAGAGGAAATTGCAGAGAAAGATAAAGAGCACCAGAGGAACCACACATGTTTACAGGAAGAACATGAAAACTCCACACAGACAAACACCTGAGGTCAGCATCTAAGCCGTGTCTCTGGCGCTGTGAGGCAGCAGCTCTACCAACTGTACAGTCACTTCCTCTAAGGGAAGTACATCCTTTACTTCTTGCCTACTAAAAGATGTACTTGCCTGAGAGGGAGTGCAGAGAAGAATCGTCAGACTAATTCCAGGGAGAAGGAATTTTGCCAGTTAAAGATAGATTGAAGAGAACAATTGCAACTTTAAAAATCCTTAAATGGTCTGATAGACTGGATGCAGGAAAGATGGTTCCCCTCCATAGGGAATCTAGAATTCAATTTGATGTCTTTCAAAAATGGGCTAGTTGGTTAGGACTGAGATGAGGAGACATTTCTTGATTCAGAGCAACTTTGACTCTTTGGAATTTTTACTTCAGATAGCTATGGAAGCTCAGTTGCTGAGTCCTTTCAAAACACAAATCAACAGATGTTTGAATATTAAGGAATATGGCAATAGTGCATAAAATGCATCAAAGCAGAAGGTCAGCCATAATGTTGATGACTGGTAAAGTAGAATTGAAGGGATAGATGACCTATTTCCAATGTTCTTATGTTATATTGTAATCAACTGGTCTCTTGAACTCTATTTCCTTTTCAATGGAATAATGGAGGACCAAGGAAGATAATTAAATTATATTTAAGAAGGAACTGCAGATGCTGGAAAATCGAAGGTAGACAAAATTAAATGGTAACTTGCGATACACTAAACTTATGAGATCTGACAACCGCTTGCCCCAAAATAAATCTGGATAGCTATCCAGGGAGAACCCGTGAAAGTGTAAACACCTCTCCATTTGGAATTTCCTAAAATTGCCAGGAAATCCAGAACTTTGGAATAATTACAGGTCGGACCTCATTATTGTTGGATGGCTTTGTGTCATCTACATAATAATCATAATCATTGTACTTCCGGTGGCGCTGGTGCCAGCAGCCTCCACCTTCAGCCCGGTATCTTTTTGTTTTTTTGTTTTTTTAGTTATGTTAAAGTGTGTTTTTAATGTTTTTTTAAATGTCTTTATGTGGGGGAAGAGGGCACGGTAAGGGAGATACCGTCCTTCGGTCGCTTCCTGGAGAGGACGCGACTATTATTCGAGTCGCGTCCTCACCCCCCCAGCGGCCTACCTACTGGATTGGTGCGGCCTTTCCTGCCGGGATCGACCAGAGCTCCAGCAGCGGCGGGACAGCGCTGTAACATCGCGGGGCTGGCGATGCCTTACCAGGGATCGCCGTCTGGAGCCCAGAGTGCTGGACCTGCTGCACCGACATCATGGAGCTGCGGTTTGCGGGCTCCCAACGCGGGCGGCGCTGATCAACAACGCGGGGTCCTGCGACTCCACCCGGCTCGGCCTGCAGACTCGGAAGCTGCGGACTCCGGCTGCGGGAGGCGGCTGATCAGGAGGTCCGGGCCACTGAGGAGGAGGATGTTCACCGTCGGGGTTAGGCGTCGGCGTTCCACCAGCCCGGCGTGAGGGCCTGAACATCGGGCCGCCCGGTGCGGCGACTGCGGGTGCTCGGAAGGCCCAGACCACGGATGAACATCTGGGAAGATCGGAGGGGAGGCTGGCTGGACTATGGTGCCTTCCTCACCTTGGTGCCACTGTGTTATGTTGTGTCGTGGACTTTCTGTGTTTGTGCTTTTCTTTTTTTAATTCAATTTTATTTTTAATAAGTTTTATTATTTATTATTTATTTATTTTTATGATACTGCCTGTAAGGAAAATTCATTTTGTTGTCTCTAATTGAGACAATGACAATAAATTTGAATACAATACAATACAATAATAACATAGAAACGTAGAAACATAGAAAATAAGTGCAGGAGTAGGCCATTCGGCCCTTCGAGCCTACACCGCCATTCAATATGATCATGGCTGATCATCCAACTCAGCATCCTATACCTGCCTTCTCTCCATACCCCCTGATCCCTTTAGCCACAAGGGCCACATCTAACTCCCTCTCAAATATAGCCAATAAACTGGCCTCAACTACCTTCTGTGGCAGAGAATTCCAGAGATTCACCACTCTCTGTGTCAAAAATGTTTTTCTCATCTCGGTCCTAAAAGATTTCCCCCTTATCCTTAAACTGTGACCCCTTGTTCTGGACTTCCCCAACATTGGGAACAATCTTCCTGCATCTAGCCTGTCCAACCCCTTAAGATGACCCCTTAATAATAATCATATTCGTAATTCATTAGCCAAGTATGCTTTGCAACATACGAGGAACCTGGTTTGCCATACAGCCATACCAAAAAAAGCAACAAGATACAACAACATAAAAATTTGACTTAAACATCCACCGCAGCGGCTCCTCCCTATTCCACTGTGATGGAAGGCAATAAAGTCTTATCTTCTTTCCTCCTTTGCTCCCGCGGTCGGATCTC
Organism: Amblyraja radiata; assembly: GCF_010909765.2. NCBI lineage: Eukaryota > Metazoa > Chordata > Chondrichthyes > Rajiformes > Rajidae > Amblyraja > Amblyraja radiata. Next base: position 17,163,740 of record NC_045958.1, read on the forward strand.
CAACCAGGGACCATGAGCTCCATGATGTTAACGTCTGCAGGCTCCCACGGTTGGAGCTCCGAGGTTGATCCCTGGCAAAGGTATTGCCAGTTCACGATGTTAAGTTCGCAGGCACCCGCCGTTGGAGCTTCCGAGGTCCCAGCAAGAGGCTGCCAGCTCCATCATGTTAGGCCGTAGTGCAGACAGAGATACGACACAGAAAAGTCGCATCTCCGTCGAGGAAAGAGATGAAAATGTTTCCCACCCACCCCCCCCCCCCCCACCACCACCCGCCATATAATACAAAACTAAAGATAAACTAAAACATACATTTTACAACAAACTAAAAACACAAAGAGGGAAAAAGACGAGACAAACCGTTGGCTAGGCAGCCTTCATACAGCGCCCCTGATGGCATTATGGTAGAAGGTCAACAATTTCACATTCTGAAAATGTTATACTCGTACTTCAGTTGCTTGTATAACACTTGTGCTTCGTACTTATGGCTCTCTTTCACTATATAGTTTTTATGGTCCTAGGTGCCTGTATTCCTATGGCTAGCTTTGAAGTGTCAGTTGAGTAACATCCTCCCAGTTGAATTTATTAACTGGCCTATTTATTGTTTCAAGTTATGGATTGGATTATTATCAACTCCGCTGGAGTAAAAATACAGCTCAATCAAAGGTAATCATTTGTTAGATTGAATGCAGAAGTGCACATAAAGAAAATGTGCAAATAATTACTTGTATGATATTCTACAGCATTTCTATAAAATGACTTTGCTGTCAAAAAATTGTCACTGTTAAAGAAAACACACCATGAGTAAAACAATGTCTAAAATAGTTAGCAAATAGCGATTATTTAAAGTCGATTAATGAACATGTTATTAATGGAAAAGTTGCATATGAAGGCAGTTTCAGAGCGGAAGACTCACACAGATGGTCATGGCTCATATTCATATAATCTCTGAACCCTTTACAATCAGGTGAATAGGTTCTTCCTTGGAAAGATAGCTGTTTTTCAGCTGAACAATGACACAGAAAGAAAAATGCAATGCCAAGTTAGTGAAATTGCCAGGAAGTCCAGAATCACACACAGTAACCTGCTAATTAGAACTTGTAAAAAGGCAGAGTTAAACCACAAATGTACTCCAATTAAAAAAACAACTGGGCCTCAGAGCTGTTCTCTGAAAGGGATTGATGAAAACTCACTTTTTTGTCTCCATGGCTTAGAATCAAAAAAGTCTGTCAGATTTTTGGAAGCGAGCCATGACCTACCTTCCTGTGAATGTCACTAAAACCAGCTTGTGAGGAAGTTTTGCAACTACTTTCCACCAACAGTCAACCATTATGTTTCAGAGTAAATAATTTCACAAAGCAAAACATTCATGATAAATTCTATTCCCTTCCGAGTGTAATGATGGAGCACCAAGGAAAAGATAGTTCAGTGGTATCTTGGGACATTCGAATCTAATAAGATCTGACAACCACTTGCCCCAAAATAAATCTGGATGGCTATCCAGGGAGAACCCGTGGAAAGTATAAACACCTCTCCATCTGGTGCAAGAGGAATTTCCTAAATATGTCGGACAGACTACATCACACAGAAACATTTTTGATTAAATATAAACCAATGTCAATAATGTCTACTTCATAAATATAGATGAAAAACTATAATATTAAACACAAATAATACAAACCATTGATCATGTTAATAATTCAATATGAAGGAATAAGCAAACTAGGGAAAAGCACTATTTAAAAACAAAGATCTGGTTAACATTTTGAGTTTTTATTGTGTTCCATTCTCTTGCCAAGTACGATAAAATAGGCAGTTTTAGATCTAATCTTTTGTGATAAGAAAGGACTATCTGATAATCTGGTAGGTAAGGGACATTGCAAGAACAGTGATTACAAAGTGACTGGGTTTTATTGAACAATTGGAAGTGATATTATTCAGTTGGATTCAAAGTCTGAATAAAGCAAACTATAAAGGCATGTTGTGTGGTTTTGCAATGGTAGATTGGTGAAATGATGGCAGTGAACAAGCAGTTGGTATAATTTAAAGAAGTAACACATAGCTTACAAATAATACATGACACAAAGTGCCGTAGTAACTCAGCAGGTCTGACAATTAGATTCAGATTCAGATTCGTTTATTGCCATATACACCAGGGCACAATGAAATTCCTTGCTCACATGACGCTCACAGAGTAATCTATATACACACAATAATGATAAATACAACAATAAATAGGAGATCAAGTGTAAAACAGCAGAATGTTGCAAGTGGTCTTTCTGCTGACTGGTTAGCACATGACAAAATGCTTTTCACTGTACCTCGGTACACGTGACAGTAAATTAAATTGAAACGGAAACTGAAGATGGAGTGCAATCTGAACTTAATGATAGAGTTGGCGCTGTACTTGGTCACACATTAATGGGTGCAAGGGACTGAGCACACAACCCAGAGAGTGTTGAGTGTTACTGCTGAGGTTACTGTTAGAAGAATGAGGGGGAAACCTTATTGGATAGAGTGGATGTGGAGAGAATGTTTCCACGAGTGGGCGAGTCTAGGACGAGAGGTCAAAGCCGCAGAATTAAAGGATGGTCTTTTAGAAAGGAGATGAGGAGTTATTTCTTTAGTCAGAGGGTGGTAAATCTGTGGAATTCTTTGCCGGTGGATCGTTTTAAGGTAGAGATAGATAGATTCTTGATTTGTACAGGTGTCAGAGGTTGTGGGGAGAAGGCGGACAAGAGGATGGGGACTGGACTTTGTGCCTTCCCCCACAGTGGGAATCACTGTGGGGGGATGTTTTTGTGTTGAACTTCTTTTTGAATGCTATGTTGTATTTTTATTAGTGTGCTGCAAGGACATCAGAATTTCCCCTGAATAAGGTGATTAATAAAGTTTAATCTAATCTAAGGCAGGAGAATGGGGTTAGGAGGGAGAGATAGATCAGCCATGATTGAATGGTGGATTAGACTTTTTTGTTTTTGTTTTTTTTTGTTTTTGTTTATTTTATTAGAAGTTAATACAATACAAAACAATACAGTGGCACCTAATTTTAGGTGCCAACTATGTCATACCGTAATCCATTCTGTGTACAACCTCTAGTTTTATGTTATGAGTAAGCAAGACAAGAAAAAGAAAACAATAGAAAGGGGAAAGAGTGGAAAAATAGATGGTAGAGAGTAGAAAAATGTGAAGTGTGGATATAAAAAATGAATGGTGGATTAGACTTGATGGGCCGAATGGCCTAATTCTACTCCTATCACATGACCTTATGACCTTATGAAATGTTATGACCAATTCTAACTGATTGAGGACTGCCAGTCGGGAAGATCAGAAGCCAGTTGCAGGTAGTTTCCCCACGGCCATGATCCAGACATTCAGGGATGAAAAGCTGCAGATATTAGGTGTTAAGCAAAAAACAATGTACTGGACTGAACAATTCAGTTCAGTTCAGTTTCAGTTTATTGTCACGTGTACTAAGGTACAGTGAACAGCTTTCGTTGTGTGCTATCCAGTCAGTGGAAAGACAATATATGATTACTATTGATCCATTTATAGTGTATAGATACATGATAAGCCATGATGTCAGGCAACATATCAAAAAGGCTTACCTCTTGCCAAACAAATGTGAGCCTGAAAATTATGAAAATGTTATCGTTCAGTAGAAGAGGAAGACATTGATGAGGAAAAGAAAGAAAGAATACAAAAGGAGCCTTGTAATAAACATAAAAGCAGACTGTAAATGTTTTGTTACATATGCAAAAATAGATTATTTGAATAGAAGTGCATATTCCTTACAGACAAAGGGAGAAGAAACATAGAAACATAGAAAATAGTTGCAGTAGGCCATTCGGCCCTTCAAGCCTGCACCGTCATTCAATATGATCATGGCTGAATTATATTGGGACACAGGAAGTAGTAGAGAAAGTAAATAAGTGGTTGCTGCCAGAGATCCATACTCGTTCCTGACTCTGGAATTTTTAGTTTAATAATAATAATAAATTTTATTTAATGGGCGCCTTTCATACAAAATCTCAAGGACACCTTACATAGTAATCGGAATAAAAACATATAATCGGAGTAAAACAAGTAATTAAAGACATCACAATGACACAAATTAAAAACAGAATTCAATCCAAAAACAGAAAATCAAAAACACAGTGTGAAGAGAGAGCAGCGGCAACCATATCGTGCCAGCGTCCACTCTCTCTTCACGGCAGCCATCTTGGACACAGACCTACAAGACTACAGTTAGACAAAAAAAATCATCCCCCCACAGTGGATACCACTGTGGAGGAAGGCACAATGTCCAGTCCCCACCCCATGTTCACCCCAAAGTCAGGCCTATTGGGGCCACCGCAGTTGCCTCTACGGAGGCCCGATGTCCCTGGCCGTTCTCACCGGGTGGTCTTGCCCCGGCGTCGGGAGAGTCCTTTCGGCGGCTGGGCCACCTGGAACGGCCGCTTCTTGGTTGGAGCCCGCGGCTGCCGAAGCCGACAAGGCCGCGCCGGTTTGGCGCTCCTAGGCTCCAGATGAAAAAGTCGGCGCCCGCTCTCCTCACTGCCGCCTTGCCGCCTCTACGCACGCCGTCTCTCCGCACGCCGCCTCTCCGCTCCGCAAACCCGCAGCCCGGAGATGTTGCTTACGGCGGTCCAGCTCGCCAGAGCTCCAGCGCGGCGACCCAGGCAAGGCATCGCCCGCTCCGCTCCGCTCCAGCGCTCCAGCGCTCCAATGCAGTGCCGCCACGCAGGCCGAGGTGCTGGGTGGTTCCCGCCAAGAAACGGCGCTCCAAGCCCGCTGGTAGGCCACGACGACGGGTCGACGGGCAGCCCGGAAAAAAGGCTGCCACACCGACCAGGTAGGGACCTATAAATAAAGTAACACCTACCCCCCCACATTAAAAGACCATATCCCTACAAACAAAAAACAGGACTCACTAAAAACTAAAAAAAAAACGAATTTAAGACGGACGGCTGCTGCTAGCAGCCGTTCACCAAGATGGCTCCTCCTCCTCCTGTTTAGGACCATTAACACTATCCTACTACTAGGGGCAATTTGTGCATACACAAAGCCAATTAACCTACATACCTGTACGTATTTGGAGTGTTATCTGTATGGAGTTTGCATGTTCTCCCTGTGACCTCATGGGTTTTCTCTGGGTGCTCCGATTTTCTCCCTCATTCCCAAGACATGCAGGTTTGTAGGTGAATTCGCTTCTGTAAATCATCCATAGAGTGTAGGATTGAACTAGTGTACAGGGTCATTGTTGGTCGGCGTGGACTCGGTGGGCCGAAGGGCCTGTTTCTACATTGTATTCTAAAACTAAAAATAAATATTTTGTGGCTGCATTTAAGGAAATTGAGCTAGAAACCCTCTTGAAAACCTAATGAAGAACCATGGACCTAGAGTGAATGAGGAGCTGAAGTAATTAATACGAGCACAAAATATGAATATTGGAAAAGTTAAATGAGTCTGTGACTGGACGGATCATGTAGGGAGCAGTACTCAGACCCCAATAGGCATTGAATTTGATGAGGAGAAGAAAGTGTACACAAAGTGTTCGGCTGGCAACCGGAAGGTAGCTGGTTCGAATCCCGCTTGGAGTGCATACTGTCGTTGTGTCCTTGGGCAAGACACTTCACCCACCTTTGCCTGTGTGTGTCCTTGGGCAAGACACTTCACCCACCTTTGCCTGTGTGTGTGGATGTAATTATGTGAAGCACTTTGGGGTCAATGCAAGTTGACTAAAAATGTGCTATATAAATAAAGAAATTTAAATTTAAATTTATAACAAAGCTAGAGGCAGTGAAGGCTGCAAGGATGATGCTGTTAAACACTGGGGGGGGGGGGGGTTAAGGGGGGGGGGGGGGTGTAGAGACAGGTCATAAGAATGAGCAAAGACATGAAAGTTCAAATATGAAAGATGTGAAGTAATTCACTGGTAAAAATCATAGAAATGCACAAATGTAGAAACAAGGAACTGCAGATGCTGCTTTACACAAAAGGACACAAAGTGTAGGAAGAACTCAATACAGCATCTGGGGAGGACATGGATAGGTAACATTTCAACTCGGGGCTCTTTGTCAGACTGAAGAATGGTCCCAAGCCGAAATGTCATCTACAGAGATGCTGCCCAACCTGCTGAGTTACTCCAGCACTTTGTGTCCTTTTACAGAAATGCACATTTTTTTATATGATGAGTGATTGAGGTGTAGATATTCAGAGGGCTGTATTTGTCACTGTACAGGAAGCACTAAAAGTTTACACAGGTTCGGCAGGCTGTTAGGAACACAAATGTTAGGTGGTCTTTTTGTAATAAAAGGATTAAGATTAAGAGCACAATCCATTTTGTCTGTTATATAGTGCTGTGTCTGAAACATTGTGTACAGATCTGATGCCCCATGTTAAGGAAGTGGTAACAGGTCACTTGGATTAAATTGCATAGGAAGGAATTACAGATGCTGGTTTAAACTGAAGATAGGCACCAAATGTTGGAATAACTCAGTGGGACAGGCAGCATCTCTGGAGAGAAGGAATGGGTGACGTTTCGGGTGGAGACCCTTCTTCAGACTCCAGCTTTCTGTATCTATCTTTGGATTTAATTGTGATGGGCGAAGAACAGCCAAAGTTCACTGGAGTGATTCCTGAGGTACTACATTTGTCACCTTTCAAGACTTGACAGAGTAAATATCGGGACATCTTGGATGTGGTGCCAAGTGCTGTAGTCAAAGTTTCAAAATAAGGAGTCAGCTATTCAGGACTGAGAAAAATGATAGTGTGTCTCTTGAATGTTCTACACAGGGCAGCTCTGAAGAATGAATCACAGAATATAATCAAAACAGAGAGCAATAGATATTTAGTTATCAAGTAATGGAAAAGAAAATTGGGCCAGTGCAGGAAAGTTGTGCTGAGGTAAATGATTAACCATGAAAATGAACGGTAAGGCAGCCAAATGATATGTTACTGCTTCTATTCCTCACGTTCATACCTTAAGTGATGATCTGAAATACTGCATACTCAGGGTAATGGAAATAAGGCTAACATTACATTAAATAGAACCATTAGGAGATGTAATTGAGAAGAGATGATGTTCAGATTATTTAAGGTAAATTGGGCAGGCTAATAAGTAAGATTTCAACAAGTATCAAAATATAATTCACTGAAGTGAAAGCTGACGTTCGGCTGGAGGCCGGATTGCACTGGGGAATCGACTTATTTTGAACCCATGCATTTTATTCATATGTCAGGATATGGGTGTTGCTGGGTCTGAATAACGTGTAGTTATGATCCATCCATAATTGCACTTAGGAACGTGGTAGTGGGGCTCCTTCTACATTAGTTGATACACACTTTATAGGAACTGGGGGTCAACTCATCTCTATGTAAATGGATCTATAGCTTTCTATGTGACAGAAAACAGGTGGTAAAAATTGGTAACCATGTCTCACTGGCTAGGTTCCTGAACATCGGCGCCCCCCAGGGTTGCGTTTTATCACCTCTTCTGTACTCTGTATACACACATTTTTGCTGTCCCTAGTCTGTATTATTTATTGTGGTGTATGTGGTGGTTGTATTGTACTGTATTGTATCTGTCTGAGAGCGAACCAAGACACATTCCTATCAACTTGTTGACATGGCAATAAACTTCTTGAATCTTGAATCTTGAATCTTCCTAAACTTCTGCAGTGTCATTAAAAGATTGTTGATGGGGAGCCAGTCAACTGGAATGCTTTACCACAGAAGGTACCTTGAGAGTTGTTGAATTGCTCATTCAGGCAAGTGGGTCAGTTACCACTACACTCCTAACCTGTGCCTTGTAGAAGGTGGAATGGTGTTAGGCTGTCAAAAGGTGAGTTAATCTCCACAGGATATCTTGCCTCTTGCCTACTCTTGGGCGCTACATTATTTATGTGACTGGCCCAGTGGAGTTTCTAGCCAAAGTTGCCTTTCACCTCCCTCCCTCTGGTGATCTAAAGTTGCTGGTGGGGCACTCAGCAAGTACGTGGTTGGGCTCGCTCCTGTTGGATGTCTGGATGAATCAGAATCATGCCTGCAATACTATCTGCTAGTGTAATCAAAATTGGTGATTGATATCAGAGTCTGATAAAAGTTACAACGATGCCTTTGATCCAGTGCGGTAATATTTCTTGGCCAACAGGATGAATGGCTAAAATGAACAAAAACATCAAAATAATGGAGACAGAAGATGCAGCAAAAAAAATTCACACTGGTTCAACGCAACTGATTAATGGAACTAATAAATATCTTTGTGAATTCATTACTTATTGGTATGAAGTACTGAACATGGATGGAAATGATATATTAAATTAGCACAACGGAAACAATGGTTGTTTGGTGATGCATGTTTAACCCTTTTATTATGAAAATGAGTTGTATTCAGAGATTAAGCTTTATTTAAAGCATTATCATAAATGTTTGGAATCTTACAGCCAAGGAAAGTAAAAGACCAGACAATCAAAACATATTGAGTAATCATGACTATACTACATTAGCTGTTCCTGATGTGGCCTCCTTTACATCGGCAAGACCAAGCATAGACTAGGTGAACATTTTGTTAAGCATTTACACTCATTCTGCCAAGTCCTATGGAACTCTCAGTTGCTAACCAACTCTGCTTCCCGTTCCCACTTTTCTATCCATGGCTTCATCTATTGCCATAGTGTGGCCATATGAAAACTGGAAAAACAGCACCTCATGTTCCCCTTGGGTAGTTTGCAACCCTGTGGTATGAACATTGAATTCTCCAATTTCAGGTGATACACCCCTTTCTCCCTCTCTTTCCCCGACCCTACCACTCCATTACACACACATTTCTCCCGCCATCTCCATCCACCCGGGTCACTCTGCTCCATCCACTCCTCCGTATATTCATCTCCATTCCCCAGGTCTCTTTCATAGCCCCTCTTTCCCCTCCCTATGTCCCCTTGTATGCATCCCCTCTATCTGGCTTTACATTTCATTTCTGCTCTTCTTCACTTATCTGACAGCCTTTTGGAGAAACAAGAAACTACAGAGGATGATTTACAGAATAAAAACACAATGTGTTGGAGGAACACAGCAGGTCAGAGATTAAACGGAAACAAAGGATGTAAGATAAGGAGAGGAATGAAGTATGAAGCCAGAGGAAGGGATAATAGGTGGAAAGGGGGGAATGGATAAGGGGGTCATGATAGTGCAGGGTCATTTGGGTGGGGCACAGGGAAGAGAGGGAAAAAAGGGGGAGGCTGTTACCTAAAATTGGATAATTCAATGTTCATACCATTGGGTTATAAGCTACCCAAGTGGAATGTGAGGTGCTGTTTCTTTAGTGTGCATGTGACCTCATACTGGCAATGAAGAACGTCCAGAACAGAAAGGTTGGTATGTGACCAAGACTTTTGTCTCCTTTCACCTCTAACCTTTGTCACTTACTCTACCCATCTGCCACTCACACCTCTACCCCACCTCGCCTGTATTCTCTTATGCCTTGCCAAGCTTTATCTCACCCAAACCTCTCTTTGCCAACTTTCTCCTGTCTACTGCAACAGTCTGAGGAAGTGTCACAACCTGACACATCGTCTGACCATTCCCCCCGCCACTGAGTTCATCCTGCACTTTGTATTTTGGTCTAGTTTCTAGCATCTGCAGTTTTTTATGTCTAAATCAAACTATCCTTCCAGTCTTCCACAATGACATGGTACAATTGGGGTAATTATTTTTCTCTTTTCAAGCCTCTAATGAGAGACTCACATCTGAGAGTTAGACAGAGTCATGAATTCTCAGCATGGGGCTTCTGATGATAATCCGTGCTTGGGAAAGCAGTGGAAAGTTTGATGACAAACCAACACGGCCAATCATAGATCTGAACAAATCTGAACATCCCCTTTCCTGCTTTGTAAAATAAAAGTAACAAACGAGGATGAAAATCCTTTGTTCCACATCAATTAATTCCAATAATGCCTGCAGGAGACCTTGACCTCGGCTGAAATTAAGATACAATTGCTTATTTTTTTTACTGCTGTGAAACTGAAAACCAAAAAAGAATGTAATTTGATTTTGGCTTACCAGATCATTTATTTGTTTTTAAATAACACAATGATTAGAAAAGTAAAATTGAGGTCCTCAACAAGGGAGCTACAATACCTAGAGTTCTTTAAACACCATTCACAGTTACAATGGGAGATCAGTGGATCTGCCGCAGAAATTCCAGGCAATAATATTGAATTCCGATGACTTAGTCTGTTTAAGAGAATAAATAGGTTTTCTGCTACCATCCCGTTAACATTATGGTACGGAATGGGAGCGGGCTGAGGAAATTCCCATTCAAAGTTTACAGACAGAATGTGAGAAAGATACATCTTCTAGATGTGCTGGGACGCATCCTCAGTGATGTGACCTGGGGTCATCGGATGTTTCGGGTCTCACAACATCAGACACCCTCGCCCAGGCGACCCAGCCGGGGTTGATCAGGCCAGGACTTGTGTCCCAGCAGCAACCGTCCATGGATCAGCCATCTTAATAACTACTCTGCAGGGGTCGGGAGACTCTAGTGCATGGAGGGACTGGGCTCTGTGGGGTGAGTTCTGGCTGGGCTCCTCCTGCGTCTCACCAGGTTCAAGGCCTGTGCGCTTCACCTCCTTCTCCTTCTCCGAGCATTTCATTCTCGCCTGATGGATTTTTAGCCCACGGTGGTTCATTAGGCCTTTCTGTAGCTTTATTGGGTGTCTTTCTCACGAAAGACACGGACTGGGGTGCTAACCCAGCCTGTCCCGGTTGCCGTCTTTCCGTGCCGTCAACTGTCTCTCCAGTAGTCACCAAACTATTCTTGGTTGTCACCCAGTCTATTCCTAGGTGCCATTGGCTGAGCCAGACTTCAGTGTGAAAAATATACAGTGTGAAAAATAGTTACCCATAGATAGACACAAAAAGCTGGAGTAACTCAGCAGGACAGGCAACATCTCTGGAGAGAAGGAATGGGTGACGTTTCGGGTCGAGATGCTTCTTCAGACTAGTCAGGAATAAGGGAAACAAGAGAAATAGATGATGATGTAGAGATAAAGAGACAATGAATGAAAGACCCATTTATTCTTCTTCTTCTGCTTCTTCTTCTTTCTTTCGTGCATTTTATTTGCTGGCGCCTTTCTGGACACCCAAGGACACCTTACAGGACATAAAATCACAATACATTTATCAATATTAAAATCAAGTTGATTAAAAAAAAAAAAAATTTAAAAAAAATACACAAAACATTTTAAGTCATTAAAATCAGGGTGAACATGGTGGAAGTTATGTCGGGTATGCTAATCTAAACAGGTGTGTTTTGAGTTGTGATTTGAATTGATCGATAGTGTCCAGGTGACGGATGGGAGGTGGGAGAGTGTTCCAGAGACGTGGGACAGAGCAGCTGAAGGCCCTGTCACCCATGGTGCTGAGTCTAAATGTTTAAATTATTAAGCTGAGATGTCAATCAATGCAGATCTCAGCAAATTCTCAATCGATTCCTGCTGATTAATAGCTCAGTGGTCTGGGCTTGCTGCTGACACAATTATATTGGGAGTGAATTATGAATCAGTAAACAGTTCAAAACTGGGTCCTGCATGCAATCTACGGTTCCGTCTATATCTCAAAGGGTCTCAGAGATAGTTGGCAATCAAACTCACCACTACAGCTTGGTGGCTGGCCTTGGACCTGTGTCCAAGTGAGAACTTGCAATAATTCTGACATAAAATGGCAGTTTATTGCTTCTTTTGAACCAGGACTATCCATCAGTGTTGGATACAAACAGCCTTTTGCAGTGGTATTTGATATCTGTCAGATGTGATTGCTCAGTCCAATTGTCACCTGGAACTTGTTTTATCTTCAGTTTCATCAGTTTAAGCCTATGAAAATCACCAGTGGCACTTGATCGGATGAACACTAAACACTGAACAATGAACATAGGCCCACTGAATGCAGTGCTGATAAGTCCAGATTTTCACATGGTGTGTTTAGATTGGGGTTTTGGCAATCAAGCAACAATTAGAACCATCTTTTACTGGAGCAATATACCTGAGATCCTATTGGGCTGATAATTGTTCTGACCAGCCCGCATTTATACCTTATGAGATGGCTTAGAGACTGGGGTAACCTATGAATATAGGTTATAACATAAGAAATCTAGCTGTAGAGGGATGCCCGAAAGCAGTGAGGAGAAAGAAGGCCATTTTATCATTCCTTTCTTCCTGCCCTTTGGCCTATCAGCAGCTGATGCAGTTCTCTCTGTTCTCTTTTCCTCTCTCTATTCCACATTTATCCTGACCAGGTGCCAATAACCAGTCAATTCCATTCTCCCAGTAACCTTTCTAAGATGGGTAGAGTTTGTGATAAAGTTCTTTGAAGAAGTCACCAAGAGGATTGATGAGGGCACGGCAGTGGACGTTTTCTGCATGGACTTTAGCAAAGCCGTTCACAATGTCATGGATGGTAGGATAGTCTGGAAGAGCAGATTGGGAATTCTAGGAGCTTTCCAATTGGATTCAATATTGGCTTGGGGGAAGGATGTAAGGGTGGTTGTGGACGGGCTGTTTAGCTGATTGGAGGCTTTTTACCTGTGGATTGCCACAAGAGTTGATGCAGGGTCCACTGTTGTTTTGTATATGCATTAACGATTTGGATGACAATGTAGTAAACATGTTAGTACATTTTGCAGAAGATACCAAAATTGTTGGTATAATGGAGGGAGGAAAAGTATCTAAGTTTACGACAGGATCTAGATCAGTTGGGAAGGTGGGCCAAGCAATGACAAATGGAATTTAACTCTAACAAGTGTGAGGTGTTGCACTTTGCTTTATCAAAGCAGGGCAGGAATAAATGGTAGAGCCCTCACGAGTGTTGCAAAACAGAGAGATCTGGGAGTACAGATGCATGGTTCCCTAACGGTGGTGAGTCTGGTGGACAGAGTGGCAAAGAGGGCACTTGGCACTTGCCTTCATTGGAAAGTGTATTGAATACAATAGCAACCATGAGTCGGCTGTACAAGTTGTCGGTGAGACTCTACTGTGTATATTTCTGGTCGCCCAGCTATGGGAAAGATGTCATTAAGTGCCAACTGCCCAGCAGAGATTCACCCGGATGTTATCTGGGCTTCCAGGCTTGTGTTGGATAGGCTGGGCCATTTTTGTTTGGAGCATAGAGGATTCTAAAACTAGAGGGCATTGACTTAAGGTGGGGAAGAGATTTAAGATGAACATCAGAGACGATCGTTTTACGCAGAAGATAGCCTGTAAGAATCTTAAACAAGCTGCCAGAGGAAGCTATGGAAGTGGATACATCAAAGATATTTGGACAGTTATAGGACCAAAAGGATAGGAAAGGTTTACCAATGGACCAAATGAAAGTTATGGTACTAGCCCAGTATGCCAACTTGGTCGGCATGGACAAAATGGTCCAAAGGGCCTGTTTCCATGCTATATCTTTGACTCTGTGGAGTAGCACAGCATTAATTATTTTTATCTGAGAGAATGTCTGTAATAAGGGTTGGGGAAAGCATGACAAAGTGCCCAAATAAATCCAGCAGTGTGCTTCAGCAATTATTTTCACATTTCCGACACCAGTGCATAAGAATCGGTAGGAACACCATTAAGTGTGCTTAAAATTGACATCAATTGTTCAGTTTCTCCCAGACAGCTTTGATGATATTCATGGAAGTGCCAACCACCACCGCATTATGCTGTCTCTTTTGTGAACATAGGTCGACATTCTAACTGCAATTGACTGTTTCATGAACCACTTTGCTGCCATTTCAAATGTTGGTTTCAATTCCTCTGTGAATATATTTCTACCAATAACTACAACCTAACCTCTGTTAAAGACCCTGTTGTAGGCATCTCTTTGACTCCTTTAAGCAACTAATAGAAAGCACTGCTTTCAAATTTCAAGTTTAAGTTTCAAATATTTACTTTTCCATACAGTGTATGAACCTTTTAATACTACTGGACATGCAATGCACAGGCACTTGGGAAACTAATTATTAAAGATGAAAGATGAAATGAGTTATGTAGATGGATTATGCATGCAACCTATAATGTAGTTACCTCATCACCACTAACCACGCCCCATCATATTAGTATAACTGTAGTATCCTCCGTTTGTTCCTCCCACTAGGTCCCAGTACGCCTGAAGGCTGGATGCAGTCAGTGCTGGGACGTGTGTGCCATGTGCTATAATAAACTACCAGTAAAGGTTACAGTGTGTCAGCAATCGAGCCTTTACATGGTGTCAGAAGTTTAAAACTCGCATTTCCCGTTTACCGGTTTTCATTTATTTTGTCCCCGTCAGTGCCCAGTTTTGGGTTTCCCTTGACATGGCTGTGAGTCTGCAGCGCTTCCTGGGTATGGTGAATTACCTGGGGAAGTTTATCCCCGACCTCAGCGAGTTGAGCGCACCCCTGAGACAGCTCACAAAGAAGGACATTGCCTGGGCATGGTTTCCGCACCACCAGCAGGCATTTGATCTGCTAAAGACGAGGCTGGTCAGCACACCTACACTGAAGTTTTTTGATCTGCTGCGTCCGATCGTGGTCACTTGCGATGCCTCTCGATTTGGTCTGGGTGCTGCCTGCCTGCAACCCCACGCTGGTGACTCGCTGCTGCCCATCTCCTATGCCTCCAGGACCATGACGGACACAGAGCAGCGCTATGCCCAGATAGAGAAGGAGCTGCTGGCGGTGGTTTTCGCGTGTTCGAAGTTTAAGGACTTCTTATTTGGCACCAGGTTCACCGTTGAGACGGATCACCAGCCACTGGTAACGATACTTAACAAACCAATACACTGCGCTCCTGCCAGGCTACAGCGGATGATGCTGCAGCTACAGCGCTTTGACTTTAAAATCGTATATAAGAGGGGCACCGAGATGCATGTGGCTGATGCACTGTCCCGGGCCCCCCGTGCCTCCTGCGACCAGCACCCCTTCGAGCAGTCGGACTTACAGGTACTGAACGTCAACTTCGTCCCTTCTCACCAGCTGCAGTGCTTGGTTGAACACACCGCAAACGACCCCGACCTGCAGCAGCTTGCTGCTGTCATCAAGCGGGGGTGGCCCACCAAACGGAATTCGTTGCCTGCCAGCGTCCACCCCTATTTTTTGGTCCGCGATGAGTTAGTCCTCCGTGATGGTATTATTATCAAAGGACACAAAGTTGTCATCCCGGAATCGCTGCGTGGCTTGTATTTTGATGCCGCCCACATGGGTCATCCCGGGGCTGATGCCACCATCTCACATGCCCAGGAACAGTACTACTGGCCGGCCATGGCTAAATACATCCAGGCCAGGGTGGATTCCTGTCCGGACTGTCACTCGCTTGCCCCGCATCAGCAAAGACAGCCACTTTTGCAGCAGCCTGCCCCTGACATGCCCTGGTCTTCTCTGGCGGCCGATATCTTCGACTGGCATGGGAGGCAATACCTTGTGCTAGTAGACTCTTACTCGAATTGGTTCGAGGTGGACCTCCTCCCTGCCATCACCTCCGAGATGGTGATCAGCAAGCTTCGCCGCCACTTTGCCACGTTTGGTTCCCCTGTCCGGCTGCAGACAGACAACGGACGCCAGTTCACCAGCGCCGAGTTTCGAGCATTTGCCACAAAGTGGAACTTTAATCATTTCACTAGCAGCCCGGAGTACCCGCAGAGCAATGGTCTAGCTGAACGGGCGGTCCGCAGCGCTAAGCACCTGCTTGAACAAACCCGCCTCTCGAACGGGGATTTCTATCAGGGTCTCCTGAACCTTCGCAACATTTCCAGAGACAGTACCATGGGATCCCCTGCCCAGCGACTCATGTCCCGAGTTGTCCGCCCTCCGATGCCTATTGCCCAGCAGTCCCTGATGCCTAAAGTCCTGCAGCCTGCTGATGTCCAGAAACGTATTGCCCAGAAGCACGAGATCCAGCGACGATCGCATGATAAATCCTGCCGCCCTCTTTCTCCACTGATGCCTGGACAGGTCGTCCGTTTGCAGACGCCCACCGGCTATTCCCGACTTGCCACCGTCGTCGGGTTTGACAGCGCGCCACGGTCCTACCTCGTGGATTTCGAAGGGACTGTATACCGACGCAGCCGCCAGCACCTGTTGGCGGTTAACGAGCCCAAACCACCTCCTGCGATTCCGTATACCCCTCCATCGCGTGTCGAGCCTTCCTCCACTAACGTACCCTCTGCTCCCTGCACGCCACGGTCGGTCCTTTTGCCTCGGATAGCCCCCCCTGCTCCTCCCGGTTTTGCTCCCCAGGCTCTGTTGTCCCCTGCAAGATCTTCTCTCTCTCCAACTTCAGCTCGTTCTACCCCTTCATTCTCACCTGGCTCTCCTGTGCCTCTCCGTTCCCCCTTCAAGGTGGGTTCCCCACCCATCTTCTCTCCCCCTCCTGTTTCTGCTCCTGTCCCTCCTCCTATTCTTTCGGGCGGGGAGGGTGAAGGTGCTGTGCGCACTCGCTCGGGTCGGATTGTAAAACCTCCGGCTCGCTACGGAGAATATGCTTAGCTTTGCAGGTACTGTATAATAAACCTGCTACTGTAGTAACTTGTTTGAATTGTAAGGGAAAGGATGTAGATGGGTTATGCATGCAACCTATAATGTAGTTACCTCATCACCACTAACCACGCCCCATCATATTAGTATAACTGTAGTATCCTCCGTTTGTTCCTCCCACTAGGTCCCAGTACGCCTGAAGGCTGGATGCAGTCAGTGCTGGGACGTGTGTGCCATGTGCTATAATAAACTACCAGTAAAGGTTACAGTGTGTCAGCAATCACTCCTTTACAAGTTATATTTGTGATAATGAGTGGGTGAAATATATAAAAAAAGACCCTGATTTACATGAAACATAGAAACATAGAAAATAGGTGCAGGAGTAGGCCATTCGGCCCTTCGAGCCTGCACCGCCATCAATATGATCATGGCTGATCATCCAACTCAGTATCCCGTACCTGCCTTCTCTCCATACCCCCTGATCCCTTTAGCCACAAGGGCCACATCTAACTCCCTCTTAAATATAGCCAATGAATTATAGCCAATGAAGAGGGGTTATGGCTGCATATTTCCCAGTATGTTTGACATCAGGTCAGAGGCCTTTTACTTGGGAAAATAAGGAGACAAATATTATTTCAGATGACTATTAAAAAAGTGGAAGTGAAGTGGAGATATTTACAACTGTATATTTGGAACACTAGAGTGCAGGAAACTGTTTTTTAAATGAATCCTTAACATGGTAAATATACAGATTTATTTTATCATTAGGCATTGAATTACATTCCTGTGGTGCAACATATCATGTAGCTAATGTTGAGAGATATTTTATTTCACCCTGTGAACTTCACAGATTAATTTTATTCAACCTTCCATTGAACCTAACAGAATTGAAAATGTGATACACCAAGTGTTCTTTGGATTAATTAATTAAAAAACAAAATCTGATGAACAATATCATTAGAAAACTTGATTGAACAGCTACTTGCTTGAATTTTGCAGTTGCTTTTAGTAACTAACCTTGTTGATGTGACCAAATGTTTGTTTAACAGGTATTTTAGCCCAATATAAATTGACTTCAGTTTCTGTCTGCAAAGTAGCACAGCCATGCTTGACCTTTCCTTGAACCAAATATGCTTTAATGAACTTTTCTTTATCCATTCTTTTTGCTTCCACACGAGATGCACAGCATGTTCTGTTTTTCAGAAAATAATTTTGACAGTCTCACCAGGAGTTAGATAGTTTACATCTGGTGGCAAACACTGTCTACTAATATGGAATTTGGAATCATTTGTCCTCCCTTTTCTCAAAACTTCTGCAAGGAGTTGCTAGAGTTTGTATTATATATAACACTGAATGCTTTTGTATCCAACACAACTGTACAGTACTCATTTTAAAATGGACTAATCTAACATAAATGTTCTGCAGTTAGGATTATATCAAATCGAGACTTCGTCATTGTCATATTCTCGAAACAAAGCAAAGTAAATGGAACGTTTTAATTAGCCTACACTCATATTTTGTAAAAATATGAAGAATTGTGTCAAAATTACAAAGAACAAAGGTCATACTACAACAGATTGCATTGTCAGCATTTCCACAGCAACCATCTGCTCTTGGACCTGTAACTGTGAGTGGCATTGAGGAATCAGTCCGGAGATGCTTGGAAGCACTTGCACTTGACATATCCCTAAAGCAACTCCCTTCCCCCCTCCACTTCTCCATAATCCTACCCTTTATGCATGGTCTATGTCATCAAATGTACAGTCACCAGCCAACCTCCATGCTGCTAACAGTTGAAGTCCATACTTTCCTTCTCTTCACAATTACTGCACCGAGATCAGTTTTCAAACTAGCTGCAACTCAGTGCACCGTTATTGTTTTCACAAACAGCAAGCTTGTTATCTTCGATGCTAGACACAAAATGCTGGAGTAATTCAGTGGGACAGGCAGCAACTCTGGAAAAAAGGAATGGGTGATGTTTTGGATCGAGACCAATCTTTTCCCTGTCCCACTGTGTTATTCCAGCGTTTTGTGTCTATCTTCTGTTTAAGCATCTGCTGTTCTTTCCTACACCGCTTTTTATCTTTATTGGATTTGGTCTTCTTGATGTCCCCAGTTGCCCAGTTTATTCAAAAACAAACTAGGTTACAGCCCTGAAGCATTGGTCTCCTAAGAAAAAGCTGATGGTGTGGTTGTTGGTTAGCCGCTTGTGGTGCGAACCCTCGGCGCTGGGGGTTGGTCCCCTAATTTGAGGAAGGACATTCTTGCTATTGAGGGAGTGCAGCGTAAGTTTACAAGGTTAATTCCCAGGACTGCCATATGCTGAGAGAATGGAGCAGCTGGGCTTGTACACTCTGGAGTTTAGAAGGATGAGAGGGTATCTCATTGAAACTTATAAGATTGTTAAGGGCTTGGTCACACTAGAGGCAGAAAACATGTTCCTGATGTAGGGGGAGTCCAGAACTAGGGGGCCACAATTTAAGAATAAGTAGTAAGCCATTTAGAACGGAGACGAGGAAACACTTTTTCTCACAGAGAGTGGTGAGTCTGTGGAGGCAGGTTCTCTGGATGCTTTCAAGAGAGAGCTAGATAGGGCTCTTAAACATAGCGGAATCAGGGGATATGGGGAGAAGGCAGGAACAGGGTACTGATAGGGGATGATCAGCCATGATCACATTGAATGGCGGTGCTGGCTTGAAGGGCCGAATGGCCTGCTCCTGCACCTATTGTCTATTGTCTATTGTGTCCCAGCTGTTGCTGGGCGATGATTTCCTGCGGGCTCACTCACTATTAGTCGATGTGAGGGGGCAATGCCTTGTTCGTCTTCCCTTTCGGTTCCGTGCCTGGTTCTGGGGGGGGGTCCTGTTGCGGTCCCTGGTGGTTAGCCACTTGTGGTATGAACCCTTGGCTCTGAGGGTTGGGTCAAGTGACTTGGTTTGGCGGGAAGAGAGGGTCACAGGTCTCCCCAGGGGTATATATAACCATATAACCATATAACAATTACAGCACGGAAACAGGCCATCTCGGCCCTACAAGTCCGTGCCGAACACGTATTCTCCCCTAGTCCCATATACCTGCGCTCAGACCATAACCCTCCATTCCTTTCCCGTCCATATAACTATCCAATTTATTTTTAAATGATAAAAACAAACCTGCCTCCACCACCTTCACTGGAAGCTCATTCCACACAGCCACCACTCTCTGAGTAAAGAAGTTCCCCTCATGTTACCCCTAAACTCTGTCCCTTCATTCTGAAGTCATGTCCTCTTGTTTGAATCTTCCCTATTCTCAAAGGGAAAAGCTTGTCCACATCAACTCTGTCTATCCCTCTCATCATTTTAAAGACCTCTATCAAGTCCCCCCTTAACCTTTTGCGCTCTAGAGAATAAAGACCTAACTTATTCAACCTTTCTCTGTAACTTAGTTGTTGAAACTCAGGCAACATTCTAGTAAATCTCCTCTGTACTCTCTCTATTTTGTTGACATCCTTCCTTTAATTGGGTGACCAAAATTGTACACCATACTCCAGATTTGGTCTCACCAATGCCTTGTACAATTTTAACATTACATCCCAGCTTCTATACTCAATGCTCTGATTTATAAAGGCTAGCATACCAAAAGCTTTCTTTACCACCCTATCTATATGAGATTCCACCTTCAAGGAACTATGCACGGTTATTCCCAGATCCCTCTGTTCAACTGCATTCTTCAATTAGAAACATAGATACATAGAAATTAGGTGCAGGAGTAGGCCATTCGGCCCTTCGAGCCTGCACCGCCATTCAATATGATCATGGCTGATCATCCAACTCAGTATCCCGTACCTGCCTTCTCTCCATACCCTCTGATCCCCTTAGCCACAAGGGCCACATCTAACTCCCTCTTAAATATAGCCAATGAACTGGCCTCGACTACCCTCTGTGGCAGGGAGTTCCAGAGATTCACCACTCTCTGTGTGAAAAAAGTTCTTCTCATCTCGGTTTTAAAGGATTTCCCCCTTATCCTTAACCTGTGACCCCTTGTCCTGGACTTCCCCAACATCGGGAGCAATCTTCCTGCATCTAGCCTGTCCAACCCCTTAAGAATTTTGTAAGTTTCTATAAGATCCCCTCTCAATCTCCTAAATTCTAGAGAGTATAAACCAAGTCTATCCAGTCTTTCTTCATAAGACAGTCCTGACATCCCAGGAATCAGTCTGGTGAACCTTCTCTGCACTCCCTCTATGGCAATAATGTCCTTCCTCAGATTTGGAGACCAAAACTGTACGCAATACTCCAGGTGTGGTCTCACCAAGACCCTGTACAAGGTCTTCCCTACCATTTACCATGTACGCCCTATTTTGATTTGTCCTGCCAAGGTGTAGCACCTCACATTTATCAGCATTAAACTCCATCTGCCATCTTTCAGCCCATTCTTCCAAATGGCCTAAATCACTCTGTAGACTTTGGAAATCCTCTTCATTATCCACTACACCCCCTATATTGGTATCATCTGCATACTTACTAATCCAATTTACCACACCTTCATCCAGATCATTGATGTACATGACAAACAACAAAGGACCCAACACAGATCCCTGAGGCACCCCACTAGTCACCTGCCTCCAACCCGACAAACAGCCATCCACCATTACCCTCTGGCGTCTCCCATTCAGCCACTGTTGAATCCATCTTGCTACTCCTGCATTTATACCCAACAGTTGAACCTTCTTAACCAACCTTCCATGAGGAACCTTGTCAAAGGCCTTACTAAAGTCCATATAGACAACATCCACTGCTTTACCCTTGTCAATTTCCCTAGTAACCTCTTCAAAAAATTCAAGAAGATTAGTCAAACATGACCTTCCAGGCACAAATCCATGTTGACTGTTCCTAATCAGACCCTGTTTATCCAGATGCTTATATATATTATCTCTAAGTATCTTTTCCATTAATTTGCCTACCAATGAAGTCAAACTAACAGGTCTATAATTGCTAGGTTTACTCTTAGAACCCTTTTTAAACAATGGAACAACATGCGCAGTACGCCAATCCTCGGGGACTATTCCCGTTTCTAATGACATTTGAAATATTTCTGTCATAGCCCCAGCTATTTCTTCAATAACTTCCCTCAATGTCCTAGGGAATATCCTGTCAGGACCTGGAGACTTATCCACTTTTATATTTTTCAAAAGTGTCAGTACTTCTTTTACTTTGAAACTCATAGTATCCATAGCTACTTTAATAGTTTCCCTTACCTCACATAATTTAATATCCTTCTCCTTGGTGAATACCGAAGAAAAGAAATTGTTCAATATCTCCCCCATCTCTTTTGGCTCTGCGGATAGCTGTCCACTCTGTCTCTCCAATGGACCAATTTTATCCCTCGTTATCCTTTTGCTATTAATATAGCTGTAGAAACCTTAGCAACCTCATGTCTTCTTTTAGCTTTTCTAATTTCTTTCTTAAGATTCTTTTTACATTCCTTATACTCCTCAAGCACCTCATTTACTTCATGCTGCCTATAATTATTGTAGATCTCCCTCTTTTTCCGAACAAGATGTCCAAGATGAACAAGATGTCCAATTTCCCTTGAAAACCAGGGCTCCTACATATATACTACTGGTAACACCCTTGCCCATTGTTATGGTTCTGAGAACTGTTCTGTGTTAATCTAATAAAGATTACTTGTTTGACAACATGTGTCTCGCTATAATAGGCTAGAGTGAGCAAGTGCATCTGCAGTAAAAAACATTATGTTTTTTTAATAATTGTTAAATTTTGTTTAATTCTATAAATGTCACATTTCACCGCAAATGTTTTGTGTGAGGCTTTGGAATCTGGATTTCCAGGTAACTACAAGCTTGCCATTCTTTTTCTCTGGTGTCATGCTTTTGCCTGGAAGATCCTTTTATTACATTATTTCATTTCACGTTTTGGCATGCTTTTGAAAGTTCTGCAACAACCTGGAGCTCAATGCTCTTAAGACAATGGAATTGATTGAAGGCTTTAGGAGAGCTCCCCCTCCCCTCACCCCACTCACCATCAACAACACCACAGTCACATCTGTGGAGTCTTTTAAGTTTCTGGAAACCATCATCTCCAAGGACCTTAAGTGGGGGGCTACCATCGACTCCACAGTCAAAAAGGCACAACAGAGGATGTACTTCCTGCGGCAGCTGAGGAAGCACAATCTGCCACAGGCAATGATGGTCCAATTCTACACGGCCATCATAGACTCTGTTCTCACCTTCTCCATCATGGTCTGGTTTGGCTCAGCCACCAAGTACGACACCTGGAGGCTTCAGCGAATCGTCCGATCAGCTGAGAAGGTTATTGGCTGCAACCTTCCCTCCATTGACGAAATGTACACTACAAGTGCCAGGAAGCGAGCGGGTAAGAACATCTCTGACCCCTCTCACCCTGGCCACAAACTCTTTGAATCACTTCCCTCTGGAAGGCGACTCTGGACTGTCAAAGCTGCCACAGCCAGACATAAAAACAGCTTTTTTTCCACGAGTAGTAGCTCTACTCAATAACCAAAAATTTGTAGCCTTTTTTTGCTCTGGTATTTTATTTAATTCACATGTTTAATCAATAATGTTTTATTATTAATGTTTAATGTTTTATGTATCATTCTTAACTGTCACTGTATGTCATGTTGTCACTTGTGGGCGGAGCACCAAGGCAAATTCCTTGTATGTGAATACTTGGCCAATAAACGTATTCATTTATTCATTCATTCAACAGAAAAATCATTTGGTTTCAACCCTGTGATAAAAATGTTTGAAAATCAGCAAACTATGTCAGGCAGTGCTGGTCATTAATTACCATTTACTTCAAACACCAACATTGTGAGTATATCTGTTACTAAAGCGCTTGTTTTGTTGTGCATTTTCCAGTGATGGGGATAAAAAAAAAAAACAAGCATTTAACATCAGACATGCATGAATCCTGTGGTCAGACTATCACTTGGTCATCAGCCTTAGCCATCTATTATTTCTCCAAGATATGCACACATAGAATGACTAAAAATAAAAAAAGATGGCACCATGGCATAGTTGGTAGAGATGCTGCCTTACAATGCCAGAGACCCTGGTTTGATTCTGAACTCAAGTGCTATCGGTGTGGAGTTTGCATGTTCTCCCTATGACTGCGTGGGTTTCCTCCAGGTGCTCCAGTTTCCCCCCCCCCCCCCCCTCTTCCCAAGTATGTGCCAGTTGCGAAAAGAGGTCCTCTTTAGCCTCATCTGTAGCTTCTAGGGCTCAGGAACAGACACTGAGCACCAGGTGCGTGCTGGTTTGATATTAGGGTGAGCCAGAATGTTATGATACGTTCACTCATCCTGATGGGCCTATCGCTGAGTTGCCGGATTAGCTCAATCTTGATGGCAAAACTCATACTGTAATGACAGTCATCTTCCTACAGTTTGTTCTGAAAAAGGAGTACTTAATATCTAGTGAACACAAATAAAACCTGCAATTTATAATTTCTGCATTCATTAGGTAATGCGTTGCCCCCTCCTCTCTGCAGTCCATTATCAATAGGACATCATAGAGAGTCACACAGACTCTGAAGAACGGTCTTGACCCGAAACATCACCTATTCTTTTTCTCCAGAGATGCTGTCTGAGCCACTGAGCTACTTCAGCTTTTTGGTTTAAACCAGCATATGCAGTTCCCTCCTACACAGACATCATAGAGACAAGTTCTATTCATTCGATCACAGAGGGGCAAAATGGGTTACCAGAATAGAAAAAGTGACACAATGCTTCCCTCTGATATATTGAGCTGCTGCTGCAAGATGATGCTGAGAGTCTTTTGTAAGGATGAATACTGGTGATCTACCGGGGAGTTCAGTGGTTACTTTGCAATAGATGTCCAGCAGCTGTTCTTGTCCTTGTGAAATAACAGGGTATGCTGTCAAGGAACTTACTTATGCTATTTTCCTGATACGATTTTGCAGTTCTGTGGACAAAAACAGATTAGACTTAAACGGAAGAACTAATCAACATGTTGAAATAATATTGATGTTAAAACCAACATCCTTCATTGTCGATGTACTGTGAAATTGACAGAACATTTAGGATTTTCATTATTTGCCTTAAACTAATGTAGAAGTCCCTTGTGGTTACCGACAGGAATTCTGCCCACTTAAATGTCTTTCTATCTTACAGGTATTATCTACACCCTTCGCAGTCAATTGGGGACGATTAAAGAGGTGTGGAATTAAACTATTTAAATGCTGGCCAACTTTACTTAACCTGTCCTCATGCCACCGAGCTCTCAGATCAGGGATTAATTTTCTGAAACAAGGATTTTATTCACCAGATTGCAAGTATATCCTTCCTTTGGCATGAGGACTACAATTGCACACCTACTCCAGGTGCACTCACTGATGCGAGTTGTGTTTCTGCTTTTGTCAAGCTTTGATGAGCTGCTCCTTCACAACCTGTGTTCAATCTTGGGCTTTGTGTGGAGTCGCATGTTATTCTCTGATCATGTCGGTAGAATCTGGGTGGTCTGGATTCCTCCCACATCCCAAAGATGTGCAGATTGGTAGGTTACTTGGCCGCTGTAAAATTACTGCCAGTGTGAGGGTGAATAGTAGCATCTGGGGGGAGTATGGTGAGAAATATGCTGAGAATAAAATTGGATTGGTGTAGGATTTGTGTAAAAGGGTGCTTGTTGGTCAATACAGGCTTGGTGGGCCGAAGACCTTGTTTATGCCCTGGATGATTCTATGCCTCTCTAAACTTACCCAGGGCACTACTGGCTATTGAGTAATTGATCAGAGCTACAAGGAGATGAGAAGACCGCAGTTTCATGTGCCAGTGCATGCTACTCTCTGCTTGGCCAGCAGAGTTAGGCTATCATCATTCTGAGCTAGCAGGAACCCATGGTCTCCATCCTAGCATGTTTACCAAGACAGGCACTTCACTAGTTGTGTGTGTGCGCGAGGTTAGACATGATTGTAATTCTCATTCCTCACGATGAAAGGAAAAACTTGCATTTCCGCTTACTCCTTCATGATCTCAATGTGTTTCAAAGCACTTTATAGTTGGTTAAGTGCTTCAAAAGTGTTATAGTGTGCAGCAAATGCTGTATTCAATTTGCACCCAGCAAGGTTCCAGAAAAAGCTATGAGGTAATGATCGGATAATCTGTTTCTTCATGATAAATATTGGCCAGGACACGAAGGCTAACTCCCCTGGTCTTTGAATTAATGCCACAGGAGTTTTTAAAAATATATATCTGGTAGACAGATGGGGCCTCAGTCTAACATCTCATCTCCCAGTCTTCATAATTCACACAGTGACACAAGATGACTGCCTAGACTTTGAATTGAAGTCTCCAGAGTCAAACTTGAAGGTACACCCTTGTGCTTTGGAGGTGAATGCATTTCAACAGGATCAAGGTTGACAGCAATGATAGGCATCACTGAAAACTTGGAATCGTATATGAAGGATGGCTCAAAGCAAAAAGTAACACAGTGGATGCTGGTGACCTAAAAAAAAATTTAAAGGCAGAAAAGGTTGGAAATACTGAATAGGTCATGCTATTTCGGTGGAGAGAGAAATAGAACAAATGTTTCAGGTCAACAAATCCATCGAACAGAAACATTAACTCAGTATTTCTTTCCATAGATGTTGGACTGGCAGAGCATTTCCTGTACTTTTTTTCCCTTTGTACTAAGAACAGTCACAAGGCCTAAGTACAGAAGGGCAGTCACTACCCAGAAACCATGCTACAGAGGATGTCTGTACCATCGGAATGAGTTAAGAAATTCTCACTACATTGTCGTCAGCCTCTGCTTACAGATTCTGACTATATTTCCTTTTTTTCCTTCTGTTTATCTCATGCCCTAGTCAAAACAGATGTCAATTGTTTTTCGGATCTGTGTCCTAGTCTCTTTGCTGTTGGCAGTTTTTTCTGCTGTTTAGCTTTGCCGTTTTGATGGCTTCCTGTAGCTTAGTGAGTGCAATCAACAGTGTTTGGAGCAGTTCCAATGACCTGCTGAGGAAACGAATTGGATCGGCTCTGCTTTCAGATGTCAAAAAAAAAATCTCTGCATAGCTCTGATTTTATTTGCTAGTTGATCAGCGTTTGCGGCATCTCGTAGCTGCCACATGCAAGGAAAAGCAGGTGGAAAAGAAAACTTCCAAATCTTCCTGTGGGTGATCTTAAACACATGAGTGTTCAGCTCCACTCAGAGCAGAAGGTGTTTATTTGGGATTAAAGAAAGTCCCATTTATATATTCCTAGCAATTTAGGAATTTCTTGCTGAGCGAAATGGTTTAGTGCAAAGACCAAGGTTTTGGAAAATCGTCAATTTTCTGTCAGCCTGCATTCTCAAAAAAGTGCCTCTGAGATTATCTTCTGGTAAGAAACACAGTTGTAATGATTGATTGCCACGTCATATAAAGCTTATTGTGACGGAGTTGGGAGCAGAGCCATGGTACAATCCATTCAACCACCTGTACCGTGGTGAGATGCTTTTATGCGGAAAGTTTCTGATATTAGTTGTGCTGCCATGCAGAACTACCAAGAAGAAGCCAGATGCTTCTGAACAGCTGGAAATGGAAAACTGGAGGAGAAGTTAGCACCCCTCACCACAGGCCAGTTTCTCAAACCACCTGGTGACTAGATAGAAAGTAACAGCAGCCTGGGATCTCAGCCCTGCAGCATATAAACAAAAGATCTCAGATGCTCTGTCCATTGTAAACAGGTTAACGGCTGTGGAGCAATACTGCACATAAGGCACTTAATACAAAACTGCTAGCCAATCTGCACAAACCCCCCTGTGAGCTGATCAGAAATTAAATAGTAAATATATCACCATCTGGCTAAAGAACCAGAGGAACGATGAGAACAAATATTTTTAAGCAGTGAGATGTTGCGATGTGAATTTCACAGCCTTAATGGAAGATGAAAGCAGATTCGATCACAACTTCCAAAAATCAATTGCAAGTGCATTTGAAAATGAAAATAAAACTGCAGGTTGATGTGGAAAGAAGAAGTAAGTGGAAACAATTGGGTGGCAGCTGTAGAGTTGCTGCCTTACAGTGCCAGAGACCCGGGTTCAATCCTGACTATGGGCGCTGTTTGTACAGAGTTTGTATGTTCTCTCTGTGACCATGTGGGATTTTTCTGGGAACTCGGTTTCATCCCACACTCCAAAGATGTACAGGTTTGTACATTAGTTGGCTTCTGTAAATTATCCCTAGTGTGTAGGATAGAAGTGTGTAGGGGTGATCGCTGGTCGGTGCGGACTCGGTAGGCGGGAGGACCTATTTTCGAGATGACTAAAAATACTGCTCTTGGAAGCTCAAAATGATCTCATTCCCACTCTACTCTTTTATTTTTTGTCCCCTCTTGAAGACCCGCATGCAAACTTCTTCTTGCACACATAGTGTATTCATATTTATTATGACCTGTGGCTGTAGACTACAGTGAAGAAAGGATAGAAAGTGGTTGAGGAAAACAAGTTTAGTACTTAATTATTTGTTGGATCTTCTGGTAAATCAATGAATGGTTACAGTCGAGAATGGAGATATTTTGCCCATTTTGTCACAGCAGCTCTTTACCAGAGTATCTTTCTGATTCTACCCACTTGCAATGTTTCCTTCACTAGATTTTTTTTGTTAAATTCTCTCTTGAAAGCCACACTAGAATCTGCCCCACCATATCTGAAGGCAACGCATTCCAGATTCCAGCAACGTGCCACATGAAAATAATCCCTTTCTCCTTTTATTTTATACCTGTGACATTTAGTTCTCGGCCCCTCCACTGACGGGAACAACTTTCAACTACCACTCATCATTTTATGTACTTCTAGCAAATCTCCTCTCAGTTTTTACTTCCCATGCATTGAAATGCATTCACATTTTTCAGACAACATTATTGTTGCATTGGCTGTTGGCAGATTGAAGCAGGCTGTACAACAAAAGAATAATTCAATGAATCAATCTCAAGAGCATCTTTTCCGAGTGGCATGCTGGCTGAAGAACTTAATTTCCTTCTGCAAGTAATGTCAAAGAATCTTGTAGCATCATTAAAAAAAAAGTGGAAAGTGGGCCATAACGCAACATCCTTGTCCTTAGAACAATATATCTAAGAGTGCCTCACATTCCTTGCACTACGTTGTTCAGCCAAGATGATTATATATTTTTTAAAAGGTTTGGTATCCCCTGCCCATTCATGAGAAGAAAAAAGCATTAGCTTCTAATGCATGCAGTCAAACCACTAGATGAGCTCTTTCAATGAAGAGAGATTAGAAAGAACATTTGCAATGTTTGCAAATGAGTATAAGCAAAAATGGATATATATAAATCAAAGGTTTCACTGCCTATTTTACATATGCTTTAGCCTGCTGTGGTAACAATTATAATTATTCTCGTAGAGTGACAGCAGTTGTTTATCTGAATTGTCTACATTACTCTTTCTCTCAAGTATTTGCATATATATATATTAGAAAATTGTAGGGCTATCTCGAGACATTTTACAATGTAGCTAAATGCCCAAGAACATACCAATAGTATGCATCAAACATAGGACAAGAACAACATAGAACATGCAGCATGGAAGGGGCCATTCAGCCCATCATGTCAATGCCGACCAAGTTGGAATGCTAGGCTAGTCCCATTTTCCAGCAGTTGGCCCATAACCCTCTTAACCCTTCCTATCCAAATATGGCAAATGTCCAAATGACATCCAAGTCATAACACAAACAAAACCATGCTGACTGTCCCTAATCAGTCTATGCTTATCTAAATGCAAGTAGATCTTGTCTCTATGATTCCCCTCCAACAACTTTCCCACCACAGATGTCAGGCTAACTGGCCCATAGTTCCCTGGCTTTTCTTTGCTGCCCTTCGTATATAACAATAACCGCCCTCGGGTCTTCCAGAACTTCACCGGTAGCTAACAATGATGCAAACATCTCTGCGAGGGCCTCCACAATTTCCTCGCAAACTTTCCACATGTTGCTACCTTAAAGTGCTTTCAAACCATCAATCTTGGTAAATTTGTATATGATCTAAGACGTTCACACCAATGCCTCAATTCCTTAGCTTCCATCATCTTCCCAGTGTATTGAATTGCTATGCAACCCACATACTGTCACCGCAGACTGCCCTTTGACAATGGGAGCCTACTTATTTAGCTCAGTTGACACAATAACAATCATGCAAATACGCTTGAATGTCAATCCAATACATTTTTATATACTTTTCATTGATCTGTGAAATGATCTGTGTTAAAGTTGGCTGCTCTAGGGAACAGTGAAATTGTTTTATTAAGAAATGCACGTAAACTGAATGGTTTGGATGGTGCATATGCAAGCTCTTAGCAGTGGGCCTGTGGTTAGTAAGTGACTAAGTTATTCAAGATCAATTTCTGAGTACAAGACCAGGTTTCGGGACAACACAATACATATTCACAGATCCACTTGGAAATAACCTAGCACAAAAATAGAAGAAATGCAATAATCTCCTGCCCAAGAAAGAGAGATTTGCACAGCCAAGCCCATTCATTCTCTTTATTCCATTCTGAGCAGTTAATGAGCATTTTTTTTGCAAGGGGAGAGGAACATTCAATTTCCTCCTCAAGGAGAAATTGTGGCAAAAGATACAACAACCCACCCAAACACACAGCTTGAAGTGTACTCTTGCTTCTTAGAAACATGATACTGCCATGTTGTTGGTGAGTGTATCAATTAGTGCCAGCCATGGGTTCTGGTTTTAACATGAGATGGGTGCTTCTCTCTAGGCGAAGATCATCTGAAAAATAAATATTATGTTTTCTTGTATACTTGTTTATTCTTAAGATATTGAATGTTTATTCTATCCATTAGATATAGACTGTGCAGCACAGACAGATACAACACAGACAGATACATCTCCCTGATCATGGAATTAACTGAAGCATTGATAGAGGCTGCTAAAGAATTACACTCTACTTTCATACACTATTGTAATCTATTCAGAATCAGAATCAGAATCAGAATCAGAATCACACTTTATTCACCAAGTATGTTTTGCAATTTCATTGGCCAGGTCAGTCATACAATAAAAAGCAACAGATCACTCAAAAACATATTTTAACATGAACATCCACCACAGTGACTCCTACACATTCCTCACTGTGAAGGCGAAATAAAGTTCAAGTCTCTTCCTTCTGTTCTTCCTCGGTCGTGGGCCTCGAGCCCCCGTTGACGGGATGATCTTGACTCCCGTAACTGATGGCGGTCGGTCGCTCCGCATCGAGGCAATCAAGCTCCCACATCGGGGGGATGTCAGCTCCCCCGCACCGGGCGATCGAACCTCGCGTCGGGGCT